>NW_024881863.1:0-600566 GCF_019059575.1 Amphibalanus amphitrite
GAACTTTTCTGACTTTTCCTAAAACTAAATTGGGCACATTCCCTGAAAATTTCAAGTTCATAACTTTACCAGGGGCGGCTCCAGAGCACTGGGAATTGGGGGGTCCAATTCGTGAAGCGAGTCATTTGGGCGAAGATCACGATGCTGCACCAGTTTTACGAACAGTGAATGAAAGGTATCATGTGATAACATATACAAAGTTATTGTGCATCCTCTTTTGACACGTTTTTGCTATAATAGGCGGATCCAGGCGTCCAAAAAGGGGGGTTATTTTTTACCTCCCAACATAGGTGCCCTGACACCGCCTATGCATGACCAATACAATTTTAGTCGTTCTCTCATAAGAAAATTGTAACATAACAAGACCATTGCCACCCTTTTTAGAAACAGTACCAACAAAAACCTTATTTACTATACTTTTTGTGTACCCCCAATCTCAATGTTCTGTATCCGCCTATGATTTTTGAAAATGCATATTTTTAGGATCCATGTGAATTCCTGGGCTGGTTCATTCTCTATCGATCGGCAAAAGTTGCGTTAAGATTGGTTCAGAAACCTGGCCGTGATAAACAGTCTAAAATGTATCTGCAATTTGCCCGTTTTTACCCCCCTCTACCCCCCTATTGACATTTTTTAATTTTATTTTTTTTAGAAAGGTAGATCTCGTTGAGCCAAATCGAATGCCGTTTGAATTTTGAAAATCGGCCGGTTAGATCTCGAGATATCAAGGGGGGTCGTAAACAGCCCCCCCCCCCTGCCACTAATATGGGGTAGCCAGTAGCCTGCCACTAATAGGGTTAAGGTGCCGTAGATACCATGCTGTGTCACACAAGTATGCTTCAGTGCTCACGAAGCTGAACTCAAGTGCTACGATTCACTAAGCGACAGTATCTGTTCATTTGCATGCTGTCATTGAATGCTGCTCTATAACACAACTTTTGCATAGAAAAATACCTAGCACCGGTCCATTAGACGGCAAATTTAGCCCCGGCTTTCGTTTTCGTTTTTGCTTTTTGTTTTGTATAACTAAGCGAATATTCGAAGGAAAAATTATAGCATTAATTGTATATGTTCCAAATACAATTATGGCCGGAACACATGCTTCCCTCACTGAATGCCCAGGTAACGCGTTCCCGGCCCGTCCTGGGAGCTCCATACGGAGAGGTTCGTTCGGCCCCGCCCCCGGCCGATGTCTGGTACTGCGCATGCGCGTGGTGACGTCAGCACGGCAACAGGTCGCTGGCAGCACGGTGACTATAAATACGGTGATCTCATCTGGATTTGGTCACGTGATCATTTTCGAGCGCAGCGCACGTGCAGTTGTGGCGAGGGCACTTCCAGAAATTCTGGATCCATGCGATTTTGGAGCCAATGTAAAGTCTATGGGGAAATGGTTCATTTTTATTTGTTTTTCTTATCACACCTAAACTTTCAAGTTTTTCTCAAAGATACACCCTGATTCATGTGTAGAATTGATTGGTCTTTCATATGGTATCAATTTTAGATTTTTATCGGATAATTTCAAAAACTACTTACCATTTAAACTACAAAAAGAGGTGATTGCGGCTAAGCATTGCGACAGCCATGTCATGTCATTGGGAAATTACGATTTCTTGTGCATCTTCATTTTAACTGTTCTCGAAGCCAGTACCTACTGGATGATTCATGCGTAGAATTTGTTGAACTTTTGTCTTTTGTCACTGTTAATGCCTTTATGAAATAATTCATCAAATCATTTCGCCCCGGCCGACATGAACGCCGCTGTGAGCCGGTTTTGGCGTCGGGGAGAGAGAGAGAGAGAGAGAGAGAGAGAGAGAGAGAGAGAGAGAGAGAGAGAGAGAGAGAGAGAGAGGGGGGGACGGGGACGGGGACGGGGACGGGGACGGGGACGGAGACGGAGACGGAGACGGAGACGGAGACGGAGACGGAGACGGAGACGGAGACGGAGACGGAGACGGAGACGGAGACGGAGACGGAGACGGAGACGGAGACGGAGACGGAGACGGAGACGGAGACGGAGACGGAGACGGAGACGGAGACGGAGACGGAGACGGAGACGGAGACGGAGACGGAGACGGAGACGGAGACGGAGACGGAGACGGAGACGGAGACGGAGACGGAGACGGAGACGGAGACGGAGACGGAGACGGAGACGGAGAGAGAGAGAGAGAGAGAGAGAGAGAGAGAGAGAGAGAGAGAGAGAGAGAGAGAGAGAGAGAGAGAGAGAGAGAGAGAGAGAGAGAGAGAGAGAGAGAGAGAAGACCAGGGGCCATCGGTGAGGCGGCGTACCCGCGCGGGAGCTCCACGCCAGGTACTGGGAGCGGGCTCGCCTTTTCCTCGTAGTGACCCATCAAGGCTGGGCGGCGGCGGTACTAGTTTCGCAAGGGACAGACATGGAGCGACTCGGGACTCGTCTCAGTCCGGCCGCTACCCAGCCGCCCGCCGCGCCTGGCCGGGCTGCTGCTTCGCCGGCCGGGTGGCGCAGGCGGCCCTCCCGGCTCCCGCCCGTCTGGGATGCGCTCCCCAACCGCAGGGCGTCGGCGGCGCCCAAGAGGCACAAGAATAACGGCGGTGCTGCGGGCGGCTTGTGGGGTGACGGTGCCGCGCTCCTTCCCCGGCTCCTCGCCGTCCGTCCCCTCTCCCCGATGCCGTTTTCTTCCAGGGGAGGCGCCCCGGCCGCCGTGCCGGGGCGTAGCGCAGTCTGTGCTTTAAGTACAGCAAGATATTCACCCAGGCTAGATTAAGGTCACAACAACCTAGGATTAAGGGTGGCTACAGACTTTAGACTTAATGCAGACTTAACATGAAGGTATTATATATGCAACTAAATGACACACATGGTATTTGTTCTAACCTTCTCAACAGAAAGTGAACATGTCAGGACAGCACCCCTCGATGACCATTATACTCAAGGGGTGTAGGCACTGATTCCCCAGGGGTGAAGTGATAGGAGCACAAACATGAGTCACTAGTTGGCTCTGTTTCTTTCCTCCTGCAGGAAAAAATATATGTGTGATGCCCAATGTGAGGTAACTGCATATTATAAAGCTGGAAATATTGTACAAAGTTATGACAACACAAGCAAACTATGCATGTTACTGCTCTTGTTATTGCTATATTGATATGAGACCTCACAAGACACAAAAATATGCATGGTAAAAAAGGGAGCAACAATACATTTCAAATGTAGCTTGTCATTAAAATGATCATGAATTTCACTACATCAAAAGTGAATGAAATTAAGTGATAATCAAAGACTGGAAAAGAAGATCAGCATAACTACATAATATGTCTTGTTTCCAAAGCTAAAGTATGATCCTCAATGTTGCAAAAGTTGGTTGACTTTAACAATAACTTTGAATAAAAAAACAACATATGGTAAACAGTCACACTTCAAGGAAATCGCAAGATCCATCCAACCTTTGACATGCCCTGTTTGGAATGCTGTTAACATGCTATGATCTTCACAGAATAGGTAAAATCAACTCAAAATATTACATTCTTTTATTACAAATCATATCTTCCCATGAACTTCATTATTGTGACTGCAGAGCTCATTCAGTCAATCAGAGACTGTGCAGAGACTTCATCATTCAAACAATCTGAGAATCAATGTGCAGAGACTAACACTTTAAAATCTAGTGACATTTCACAAACATCTTTTATGCTACAAGCTTATGCTTACCAAACACTTTTTCATGACTCAAATATGGTGGTGTTTATTTTAAGTGAAAACATTCATCCAGCACTAAGCAGATTATTTCTAAGCTCCACAAAGTCCCAATTTCTGTTATATTTCGCTTGGAGTCACTTCATAGTTTGAACTCAAAGTGCCTTGTGGATTTACCTCAGTTATGTAGGTAAATCCACAAGGATTGATGGGCTTTACCTCAGTTATGTAGCTGCTCCCTCAATTTAAGTTTCTCGTTAAATTTCACTGAGGTGTTGCAAGATGGGCTGTAGCCAAATTCACTTCCCTGTTCGGCTGATGCTCACAATACCTGGACATTTTTAATTCCAATTTTTGTAGCTGTTAACAATTGATGAAGGCCCAAGTACCTAGACAACAATGACGTTACAGAGGAAACCCCTGGCTGTGTTTCACGGGCGCGCTGGCGCTGCCAGCGCAATCTGTGAGCTAGCGTCAACCTCTGGTAGTGTTTGAGGTATAGGCTTGTTGATGTCTCTATGGAAATCAAAAGTGGCTGGCAAGTGTCGCGAAACACCACCCTTATTTTTGCACAATAATGGTGTGATAACTGTTGCTGCAAGAAAATATAAGGTGAAGTGAAGACGTGAAGTAAAATCAGGTCAGACATTAATATATACCCAAAAATAGCAGTGTATGGAGTACCTATATTTTACGGAATTGAATGCTGTAACTGAGCATGATTAAGAGCATGATTAACTGAGACGAGCCGTGCTCGAAATATTATACAACTCTTCTCTAAAATATACATTTCATATAGCTTACTCATGAGCATCAGACTACTATATTTATCTAACTTCACCATAATGGAGTACCTATATTCACATTACCAATAATATGATGCACAACAGGCCATAGAAAAACAGGTGAATATGGAATTGTAACCCAATTTCAATATCAACATGGCACTTGGCATTAACAGTAAAACACAAAGTTTTTGATGTTAAATCAACAGAGAAAACTCCTGAACATAAACAAAATGATCAGAATGTATAATAAGGATAAAAGTATAAATAAAAATCGACGAATCAGCCTATCATCGCCTTACACATTCACCACTCCCCATTCCACGCACAGATTGTTTACCCCTTGGCTTACCCCGTGTTCGCAGTCTCCCGGACGACGAAGATTCTAAACGCCGTCCGACCAATCACGTTCAAGATCAGCGGGGCTTGGCCGCGGTTCTCGAACGTCATTGGCCAGATTACGCAGAATCTTAGTCGTCAGCAAAACTTTGAACACGGGGTTATATTTTTCGCTATGGTAACAAAAGCGCCAGAATTGACTACCAGAATTGGATCCGAAGGTCAAATGGGTCACGTGACTGTGCAGTGCTGGCAGCAGCGCGGCGGCCTGGCGGCGGCCCACGTCAAGCGCGCGGCCCGGGCCGCAAGGAGGCCACTGGCGGATCCTGGGGGGGGTCCACGGGGTCATGACCCCCCCCAAAAGGTCTGAGAGGGTCATTTGACCCCCCCCAAAAGCCGAAGACCTAAATGCGCTATAGACGCCGTCTTGCATGCTCAAAATCACCTGTCAAACACTTCTGAGCTAATACCTTTGTTTTTCTGGATCGTGTTGCGTGAAAAGGCGTATTGAAGACCAGAATCTTACTCGTTTTTGTCTCAACCGTGCGAGCACCAGGGGATGATCCAGGAAAACTCCAAGGGGATGGTCATGAATTTAATTCGTGGTGCCCCTACCTATACGCAAAATTAAAAACTCAACGGATTTCGGTCACTTAATTTTGGTGATGTCCTATTTTCATTTTTTATTTTGTTTGTTTTATTTTTAGTGCCCCTGGGCCCTGGCAGGTCAAAATCACGTCTGAGGCGAAAGAAATTCACGGGAATCCCAAAAATCACGTCAGGACATTCAGGGCCCTCTGACCAGCCTGACAGCTAGGGCCCTTCTTACTTCCTGGGGCCTCCAGTGAATAACCGCTAGTGTCTGTGTCTGACCGCTAGGGCCCCTCTGACTCCTCAGTAGGTAGGAGGCCCTCTGTAGAGGAGGTCCTCTGTAGAAAGGAGGCCCTCAGTAGAGAGGAGGCCCCCTGTAGAGAGGAGACCCCTTTAAAGAGGAGGCCCTCTGTAGAGAGGAGACCTGCTGTAGAGAGAAGGCTCTATGTAGAGAGGAGGCCCTGTGTAGAGAGGAGGCCCTCTGTGGAAAGGAGACCGCCTGAATGCAGAAGGCCCTCTGAAGAGTGGAGACCCGCTGTAGAGAAGAGGCCCTCTGAAGAAAGGAGGCCCTCTGTAGAGAAGAGGCCCTCTGAAGAGAGGAGGCCCTTTGCAGAGATGAGGTCCTCTGGCTCTTTGAAGAGAGGAGGCCCTCTGTAAAGGAGGCCCTCTTAAAGGGAGAGACCCTCAGTAGAGAGGAAGCCCTCTGTAGAGAGGAGGCCCTGTAGCTTCTGTAGTTAAGAGGCCCTGTGAAAAGAGGAGGCCCGCAGTAGAGATCGGTGGTCCTCTGTAGAGAGGAGGCCCCCTCTGTGTTTTGACAAATGTTTTTGCAAATTTTTCGCGGCGCTTCGCGCCGCCGATTTATGTACATACGTACAGGTCAATACGAAATCTTGACTGTAATTACATAAACCAACCGTGTCAAATTGAATCAGAGTTCATATGTGTGCTGTAAAGGAACTCCGGCTTGTACTGCAATGCTAAAAGGGTGGTAAAATTTGTGTTTTGGAGCTGTGTTTCGACACATTCTTTTGCAAATTTTCTCGGCGCTTCGCGCCGCCGATTTATACACCAATCAATAAGAGAGAAATAACAGTGACTGTAATAACACCAACCGTGTCAAATTGAATCGGAATTCATATGTGTACTGTGAAGGAACTCCGGCTTGTACTAGCATGCTAAAAAGGTTGTAATATTTGTGTTTTAGAGCTGTGTTTTGACAACT
The DNA here is from genome assembly GCF_019059575.1 of Amphibalanus amphitrite. Classification (NCBI taxonomy): domain Eukaryota; kingdom Metazoa; phylum Arthropoda; class Thecostraca; order Balanomorpha; family Balanidae; genus Amphibalanus; species Amphibalanus amphitrite. The sequence goes on from NW_024881863.1 coordinate 6,608, forward strand.
TTTTTTTGCAAATTTTTGCGGCGCTTCGCGCCGCCGATTCATACACAGGTCAATAAGAGAGATCGTGACTGTATGCTACTATTTACTAATGCATTAGGCTAAAAGTGAGGTAACTATATCTACTTCTGGGTTTTTAAGTCGGTCGACCCGCCTCCCCCCCCCCAGTAAAAAATCCGTGGCGACGCTCCTATATAGGTGGGTTTCACTAACTAAAACTACTGAGCCGAGTGACTTACGATAAAACTTCATCTTATAAACGACGAAGATCAAATGTCATTTTTTGATCTCGACATACTCGCTCCCTACCCCCCCCCCCCCCCCGGTCGTCAGAATTCATTCACCAGACCTGGGATGTCGGCCGACTGGTGACCCCCCCCAAAACGACCCCCTAGATCCGCCCTTGAAGGAGGCTCACGCGAACCAGTGCCGTGGCAACCGGCGTGAACAGTGACCTCAGGTGTGACCTGACCTGACCCGAAAGCGGCCACCATGCCCGAGGCAGGACAGACCAACGTGGACCCGCCGGCGGGCGGCAGTGGGATCCGGTTCAACCCACAGCACTTCAAAACGACGCCCGGCATCATCAAGATCGTGGAAGTGGTGAGTGCCGAAGGCTTGTCCGATGGCTGTGACTTCAAAGGTGTATTTTACAAAATCTTTGAGGTGCAACTGCCGTACAAACTGGCATCCGATGCATTTACAATGGAAATTTCATCGGGTAGAAGTGAAACTTCTCACGACTAATCGAAAATGGGTCAAATCAGGTATTAGTGCACACGTGAACCTTGGGGGCGTGGCGACACAGCGTATTGGATACTGCACTTTTTAACAGATAACAAACATCTACGCAGAAACTTACACATACTAGGCTGCATGTTATTATCACATAAGCTCAACTACCTCACACAAGGGATTGGCGTGCTTCTGAACACATGTTTATTATTCCTTAGGCTGACCGACAGCCGTGCGCTGCATTCGAAAGGTCACGTTGCGAAATCCCTCACATGCTTATTGCTTGCACTTGTCGTTTTGTGGCTTAGCTCAGCATCATTTGCTGCGTATGATAGAGATGGACTTTATAACACAGCTTTATTACACAAACCGTCCAAGTTTCGCTGCGTTGGCGACTGTTGTTGCCGGCTTCTGAGGCGTCCTGAGGCGTCAGGCGTCGCTGTTTAGTATTCAGACCCCGCATACTCGACATGAAGGCATGCATCGGTGATCAGAGGGTGGCCGGTGTTCCTCAATCCTGTTCGCAATGTGTGCTGGACAAGTGCTGTGGTGAAGCAGCTTTCCCTAAAATATCAACTGCCGCCCGGTACTTATTCGCTGTTTACTGCACTCTGCAGTATGCGGAATGGAAGCAAATCATGGACAGCAGTGATGCGGAGCCGTACAAATGAACGGCTCTGGCTCTGAGCAAACTGCTCCGGCAGCTAGCTCCGGCTTCGGCTCCGAGTCCGTTTCCGGCTCCGCATCGCTGATGGAGAGCGTATGCTAAAGGCTGACCTCGTCATCATCGGCATTACACAAGCGCTTCCGCCGCTAACATCGTTTGCACGTCAACGGTGAAAAGTCACCGATATGCGAGGATGCATTTCTGAAATCGAATACGGCATACATTCAACCCCGCTTTTTGGCAAACATCCTTCATACGCTTCAATAAATAATATCGGCGCCGTCGATGGTCACTGCCGCGCCTCGTATGACCTGTGACGTCACCGATCAGTGACCGCTGTCGGCTCGTATGACCTGTGACGTCATCAGTGACCGGGTGACAGCGGACACTGACAGCGGCGCCGGTCATCGGCTCTGCTGCCAATGTGGCATCCTGCCAGCAGCGGCGGGGGCGGGGGCGGGGGCGGGGGCGGCACGGGCGGCACGGGCGGCGGCGGAGCTAGAGTAGACTAGCGGCGGCGGCGGGGGCGGGGGCGGCACGGGCGGCGGCGGAGCTAGAGTAGACTCCGGCGGCGGCGGGGGCGGGGGCGGCAGCGGCGGGGGCGGCACGGGCGGCACGCGGCGGCGGAGCTAGAGTAGACTCCAGCGGGGGCGGGGGCGGGGGCGGGGGCGGCACGGGCGGCGGCGGAGCTAGGGTAGACTCCATCGGCGTCGCCCATCGCGCTGCACTTTCACCAACGCAGGGCGGGCGGCGCCGACAGAGCGTACTAAAGACATGATATAGAGCTTCAGAGAATGGCGCGGTGGAGCATAGCATAGGGAAGATAAATGGCGTCATCGCTTAGGTGTTCAGCGATGCACCTTATCGTGACAGTGCAGGCGTGCATTGCATGTCACGCATACGATATTTATGTTTCGTTTTGGCAATATTTGGAAGCCCTTCCACGGCGGTTTCCAGAGAAGGAGCAAGGAGTTGGCGCTAAATTGAGCCACTATTCTATAGATCACAACGTTGATTTTTTTCCTGTCAACACAGAAGGTCACTTACGAATGGTGAGCATATTGTCAGTTGTGGCCACCACTGTCATAGCGTGTGAGCGGCAGCACAGACGTGCTGCAGAAGATGCCTCCGACATGCCTGCACCAATTGTTCCTCGTAAATTATTTCTCGTAGAGCTGTCGGTTCATTTAGGAGTGACCTATGGTGCAATTGCTCTCATTCCCAACACGAGCTGTGTACAATGTGCACCGTGCACCACCATAGTGCACGGTACCGTGCAGCGTGCCGTGCCGTGTGCACGGGTCGTGACCCCGCGGGATCGGACGGGCGGCAACTTTCACTTCCATGAGTGCGCCCAGAGCGGCGGTCCGGTCTCGTTGGTGTTATGAGAGGGAGAGGCTTATGAACGGCGCATATTTGTTATATTTACTGATACACGATGGAAATATGCCAACGCTAATGAAGCATAGTGCATTTTGATATTAATCAGGCATCATGAATTTAGGACCTGTATTTGAATTAATATCTATCCATGATTTTTTCGCCAAGCCTTTGCTCCCTCCGTTCTCTCCCTCCCCTCGCTGCTGCGCGGAATGGAATTCTGATTCACCCACATCCCTCGCTAACCTGCCTGACAGGCGACAGCTCACCAACCTACGTGACATGGTCGCGCACCGACAGCGACCATATGCTGCCCCCTACCCCCGGACAGGTGAGGGGGGGAGAGGGAGTGGGCGTGGCCTGTCAGACTACATAGATCGGGGCTGTTTGAACGAACCTTTGATCGCCAACGTCCAGCGAAAGGCTGGTCAGACAAGTTGTTTTTGGCCTTCAATGATTGGCAGAAGTGAGCCACGAGTGTCTAAGATACTCACATCTAGTGCTCTTTTTCGATAGGCGTTTCCTGCTTTTGACTCACGTCCAAAAGTGTTTGTTACCAATGCGAGGTGAGATCTGCGCCAAGGCAGCTTCCCAGATGATTGATCACCTCATCTGCCGCCCTCTGCGGGTTATGAAGGTCAGCGGCGGCAGACGTCATCCACGGGTGACGTGGCAACAGGTGTGACTGGTGACGTCATCCCACGGCTAGTGACGTCACCAGGTGTGGGCAGCTGACGTGGTGCACCATACAGGCAGGCCCCGCACTCCGCAGCCGCCATCCCACCCGTATTTCTTGCCACCACGACGCTCGACATGCGCATTGAACATTGAAATATTTATTTTAAAAAATCAAACTGCCATTACCTAAACCTTGCCGATGTTCTTGAGATTCAGACGGCAGCAAGTTTCGGTCTAGGGTGGTAGGACGTCGTGAAATACGAGCGTGAAAATGTCACTTCATTGGAATTTTTAAGTAAATGTTCAATTAATTGGAATGTTTTTTTTTTATTTGACTGATATTACGTAACTTATCAAAAGCTCTTCAATGTCCAATGTCCATTGTAAAATAATGCCATCTCATCATTGGCGTCAAGTGGTTATGTGAGCGCTCACAACTCTAGGGCCAGGCTACTTCTTGCGACGTTCCGTGCGGCCCATGCATTGTGGGTACACACACACACACACACAGCCGCAAAACCGTCAGCCGATACTTTCAGCTGGGGAGGGGGGGGGGCGCACGTGGCGGCCGGCGGCCACTCAGCTGCCTTGCGGGAGAGGGGGGAGGGGCTGGGGGAAGCACCCTCCTGTCGGTTCACACTGCCAACACACAGGCCAACCGCTAATCTGTATACCATGGGCTTCCTAGGTGAAGGGCTCAATGAGATGGGTGTGAGAATACACGGGGAAAATAAGTGGATATTGTGGATTAAGTAAAATTGATATGCCCGAAGTCCATCAACATAGTTTCGGCCATCATTGAACTTTTGAGAACTTGAGATGTCAATATATCATATAACTTAAAGGGCATGTCAGCATTGGAGCAAACATTGTCACTTATTTCGACTTGCCACACGTCCTACCCGAAGCCATCACGCGAACGCCCAACAGTAGATTTCATGTCATGCTGCTAACTAGGTGTGTAGCTGTTTGCCGTGTGAAGCACGGCAATGAATTTCACAGCAGCAAGTCTCAACAGCAATCTCTATGTAAGTAACCAAATTTATCGGTCTCGCCTGTCTGGCACCTTTTCGGCCTTCCCTTTGTTTTGCAACCCACCGGACGCCACATGAGCCGGTCTAACGTAAAGTTTGTCTTTGCTTTGCCTCTTGGGCCGGAATAAAATAGCCGGCAATTAACTTAACGTAAAACAAAAGATCTGGCTAATTGCCAGCAAGTAACTTCCCTTCCCCTGCTATAGCCTTGTGCTAGCGGGGATGCAAAATTCAAAAAAAAAAAAAAAAAAAGCGTGAATCACGCGTGACGTGACCACTCACGTGTCACCGTTCCACGTCCCCGCCCGGCCCCCGTCCCCGCCCCGCCCCCGCCCCCGCCCCCGCTCACGGCATGCCACTCTTCTCCGTCATGCACATTCAGTATGCACGCCAGCCTGCTGACAGTCGTCTGCTCCTCACTGAAACTGCGACACCGCTCAATGCTCAACAGATACACACCACTGAAGGCTCGCTTACATTGCCTATGAGATTTATTGTCCTACAACACGCCGCCCAAACTGCCCGCCCACATACCTACACCTGCCTACCTGCCTACCTGACTTACCTGCCTAACCGTGCCTCACCACTCTGCCTAGTGCCTGCCTAGTGTCTACTGCCTATCCGAGACAATGTCTCTGCAATCTGCATCCCCTCCGCCTCTGCCGCCGCCGCCCCCGCGGCGGCCGGCGGCATCACTCAATGTTTGCCGCTCCGTGCTGGCTGTTTTGCTCGGCAGAGTTCTCAAGGTCATCGGCTTACTGTGCAGCGGACTGGCCTTGTGAACTGTGCACGTGGTGCATTATGTGGCGTGCACTGTGCACGCTGCGTGCCGTTTAGCCACCGTGCTGGGGCTATTTGTTGTTTCTGAGGACTGCGCCGCATTCAGTTGGACGAGAGGCTGAGATATTGCTGGCTGTGATCATGCTAGTTGCAAGGTTATTTGCTCGATTGGTTTCATAAAATTTGTTTTAAGTTTGCCGAAACTTAGGTGTCCCTACGAGCCGAGTATTTCAGACCTTGCAGTAAGTTCGTAAAATCAGCCATAGAAGGCAACGTGTCATTCTGTCAGCGATGACGGGCCCAACTATGAAGCGCCAAACCTCGCAGCCATGCGGTCCCCATATCACCCACTCGACCTCAATCCTGTGTGGTCCCCTCGGCCAACACGTGCATTTCCTGTTACGGAATCTGACATCCTGTGTCGAACCAGCTGCCGACAAATCGCTATCAGTGCTCGCCAAAACGATAGGTTCAGTCAATATTTCTGTACTGGTAGACCTAGTCCGGAAGTACCAAACCGCCGCAAATGCGACGTGATTGTCACTTATCCATATCGCTCGTTCCAGCCACGAAATTCCGAGCAGAAGTTCCCCAACAGCTGTTTACCAGCTGTCCTTTGCCGTTCACAAGTCTACCATTGCCGTTCACAAGTTGTCCATTGTCGTTTCACATTGCCACTCACAGGTTTTCTCCATTGTCGTTTCCTGCCGTCAACCACAGCTTGTGGTATCGAATCGGCGATCGCAGCTGGACAATAGAAACGGCGTTACGCATCCGCTCTAGTGGCTCGCTGTGCACGAGGCACGCGTGCAGTGTGACGAGACATGAAACGAGGCATGAACGGAGACATGAACTGAGGCATGAACGAAGGAATGGACTGCAGGGCGCATGGTAGTGCAACGAGAAAGAGCATTGGGGAGTCTTGTCCGTTCGATCAAAATATTTGTCTACGGGCATATGAGCACCACGACTCGGGTTTAGTATGAGGAAGCAAATCAGAGGGCCCCTTGCTCGAAGTTGTTTGCATCTGCAGAACAACACTGTCCTAACGTTCTCTTTTCTCAGTTATCCCGTAAGAAGTTCTGTTACCACACATCGATCTAACTCAACTAGCTAACATGGCGCTCCGTTAATCATCATTGATCGAACGAGGATTGGGATTGGATCATATCTGACAGGAGATCAATTGAAGCGTAATTATGTGTCCGTTGGAACACAGCTCCTGCTGGGACTCGTCAGAGGCAAATGTCGAACCAATCGGTGTGTCAGGTCAGCCAAACGGCAGCACTACGTCGCTATGTTCCTGCACAGTGTGACACCAACGTCATTCCATTAGGTACATTGGCAACCCACTTGTTGCAAAACACTGGCATTATAGTTTGATCGCGACTAGAGCAACACGTCTAAAAGCACTTGCTCAAACAGCTGCAGACATTTCTACTGTTTCGCACACCGCCATTTAAGCACATTCCTTGCCAAAGTGAATGTGAATCATTTCCGCGTGTCCGCACGGTTGGGGCGTGACTGGTTACTCCCCCCGCAGTGGTGTGGAGGTGTTCTGTCGGCTCTGCGCGCGGCGGGCGGCTGTCAGACCGCACAGCTGCTCTCAGAGGGGGGGGGGAGGTGCGTGTCAGGACGGTGTCACGCACGCTTTAGACCGTCCGGTGGTAGTGAGTGTTGCCACCTGCGGTCGGGACTTCAAACGTTCGGTGCAGCTGAAGCTTAGGCCGCGCAACAAGTGCATTCTGTGACCGGAACGTTGGAATGGATGATTTGTATCATTCGAGATTTCAAAAGAAAAATATATCTGAAGTTGTAATCTTTAATCTTTGGAGCAGCTCCTAAATTAAAAAAATCTGCTCACTTGTGTTCTCGGTGTTCCTTCTTTTGGGTACCGTATAACCGATCTAGAGGCAGTCCTGTTGATTACCTGCGCGGTGTAGGAGTGATTTGCTTGAATCGCTGGCGTCGCTGTTGTTTTCTCGGCGCACCCAGCGCGGCTAAGACAATATTGGCGCAGGAGCTGCGCCAGAGGTCGCCTGAAGTGGAGGCAATAGCCGGAGGTCTGTCAGCTGTTCGAAGGTCAGACGATGGTTGGGTCGACATCCGCTCAAGAGGATGACGAATCCTTTGTTACATAGTTTGCTGCAATTATACATTCTGTACATTCTGTAGCATGAATCTGGTTGAGCCACATTAACTGCATTCCCTTTGCAACATACCATATTTGCTATGATCGCTAGAACATTTAACAGCCATGGCAACCAGACACACGCAGAGGACGAAATATGCGCTTGCATATTTATTTACTCAAGGATATGCACTGAAGCGCTGTACGAGGTTCCACAGTTGTGATTTAAGCATGGGTCTGGTCTCATTGAAACCATAACAAGTGTTATGGAATGTAAGCCGAATTCCATTTCGCAATTACCCGCTCTTCTGTTGACATTGTTTATATGCGGAACAGTTGGCCATGCTCGTTTCGGCAGGCAGTCCTTGTAAAAGTGTAGGTGATGCTTGCATAGTCCTAGCGGTAAAACAGTAAAATAGTTATGTGTTCAATCCAGGAAAGCGGTGTAAAAACCATGCACCCGCCGCCTCCACCGCTATGCCTCCTCCACCCATACCACCGCCGCCGCCATCACCACCGCCTCAGCCGCCTCAGCCGCCTCCAGCCGTCTCCATATTCGGTCCTGGCTGAGAATCCTCCGCAGCGCGGCGGTCACTCAGCTGACTAGCCAGCTGGGACGACCGGCACGAGCGGCGCCGGTTTGGAGCTGGCAGCGTGACGCGTGCCGTCGCTGGCCGGGAGGGCCATTTTAGGAGGATGGCACGTCGAACTGACAGGTCATATTGAGAGCAGTTGTTGGCCGCCCACTGACTTACGTAGGTGGGTATTTTACGTTATTGTGGTATTTTGGGGCGTGTCGCGAGGGTGACGAAAGAATGGCAGACAATTCGTGAAATTAGTTTATTGGTATTTTCGTGGATAAGGTTTGTTATATCGTCATGAGAACCTACTGGAAATGCTTTTTCATGATGAAATCGCTCCCAATACGGAAGCCGTGCGACGGGTTATCATTTACTTAACCGAGGCGCATGTGTTATATGTAGATTCGTGTGCCTTGGCGCCCGATGACAGACAAATTTGGCGTTCGCGTCATAGTTGAACGTAATAACAGACGTTCCTTGAAAGGTTGTGCAGGAGCACAGCACACGTATGATAAATATTGCTGACTGGGTGCAAAGGTATGGTTGGAGAGTGCGTGCAGTGACAAGTGGTTTAATGTTTTTCTCCTCTCTTTTATTTCTCTCAAGACACCTGAATGCACACCTGAATGTTCAAGTGTGCATGTCATTTTGTGTGCGTGATGTGATGATTCTGCGTGTCAAACGGCTAGTCACACCTCTCCGCCCTGCCCTGTTTTGGCGGTACGTCGATCGCGACATGTGACAAAGGTTTTCGGGTGGTGACGTATGTAGGCTCGTGGAGCGTAGGATGACGCGGGCGGTGAACGGTGGTCGGTCGGTGGAACGATCGTTTCCTGGACCGTTGGGTGGAGTAGGCTGCCTGTGGGCTGTGGGCGGTATCAGTTGGGGAAACTACGAGGCGAACGTCAAAAAATGGATTGGTCAATAAATGGACTTTTGATGACCATATATGGGCATAAATGCAGCCCCCGCTACTAAGGGTGAAAAACGGTATAACAAGCCGGTACTTGCGGTATCGCGTCCACTTATTGGAGAGAAAAGGTTTCCATTTTTCACTAGGAATTGGTGTGATTTGATTAAATTCGGCGAATTGACTCGAAAATGGCGATAGGAAAACGGCTTTTCTGCCGGTTCTGGGCGTCGCAATCAGCTGGCCATTCAATAAATGGATTGGTTTTATGAAAGAAAATTGTTAAAAGATTTAATTTAATTACAATAAACAAAAATATTTAATTCTAAAATAATAACTTAACTACAATTAGAAAAACCATAAACAAAATAATAAAAATAATGACATTTTTAAACCATGGTACTGCTTACATTTTTTGGCGCGTCTGTTTCAATCCGCCATATTTGCCAATTACGGTTTGACCTTGCGTTGTAACTCTGCGATTTAGAGCCGCCAGTTAATTATGCACCGGGTGAGTGTAGGCCTTGTGTGGTTAAAAAACATTCTTATGCCTTATTTTTTCATTTGAATGCTAAAATTCATTGAAAAGATGAAGTTGTCTGATTTTATGACCATATATGGTCATCGCCCCGCCCACTCCAGCCGCTGATTGGCTAATCCAATTTTTGTTTGGCTCCTCGTAGTTTCCCCAACTGGTATGCTGAGCAGTGGTGGACCTTGGGTGGTAAACGGCGAGGGGACGGTGGACGGTAAATTGTGGACGGAGGAAGGTGGACGATGCACTTTGAACAGTTGCCCGGTGGATGGTGGATGGTGGACACTAATTTTCTCTTTGGCGACTTTGGCGACGATGGAGACCTCTCCAATGCACGACACTCCCCGGCAGTGACGGCACTCGGCACTCGGCATTCGGCAGTGCCTCGCCTCGCTGACCGCCGCGTCGTCCCATGGAGCCGCCCCTGGCCGGGGTCGCTGACCGCTCGGGCGGACCTGCCCGGCCAGTACTGACGTCACCAACTCGGTACCGGCCGGCCAGCCGGGCTGCGTGCTCCTGCAGCCGACACGACCCGGGGGCGCTCCCGGAATTTGGCAGTCGGTGGCGGCCGGGCCGGTCCGGCAGCCTGGCCTTGCAAGCAGAACTGGTGGGCGTGGACCGGTGTCCGGACAAATTGCCGAAAGGCGATTCACCGAATGTCATTTTGCCGAATGCATTTCGCCGAATGTCATTTTGCCGACGTGCTTTTTGCCGACGTGTCAAAAAGTCGAAATGCTAAAAGTCGAAATGCCATTTGCCGACATGCCTTTTTGCCGACATGCCAATTTGCCGAAATGCTTATTAGTCGAAATGTAAATTTGCCGAAATGCGATTTGCCGAAATGTCGATTAGTCGAAATGTCAATTAGTCGAAATGTAAATTTGCCGAAATGTCAATTTGCCGAAATGTCAATTTGCCGAAATGTCAATCTGCCGAATGGGTAGCTTGCCGAAATGTCAATTAGTTGAAATATAACTTTGCCGAAATGTCAATCTCCAAACCTAGGTTAGGTTAGGTTAGGTTAAGTGGTGTTTATTTACTTAGGACTTTTGGTGCAATCCCCAAATAAGAAGCAAATCACATGATATCCTTTGACCTCCTGATTTCATAACTAATAATTATTCATGGCACAAGCAAGTTTAAAAGCACCAATAGGTATCATGTGGAAATAAACATCAAATTGCTCGTGGCGAAGCAGTGCAGTGCCGAAGGCAATACCTTAGGAGAGATTACAGACAAGGGTAAGTCAAATATGTTTAGTTTAACCCTCGCCGGCCGAGGGGGGGAGCGGGTGCGGGTGGTGCGCCGCACCCCCATAGGATTTTTTCGCGATAGCTCCGAACACGCTGGCGATAGAGAGCTGAAGCTTGGCATAGCTGACCTTTGATTCAAGCCGGATCTTTTTACACCAACCGCATTTTCGGGTCAGGTCAGGTCACCGACCTATGACGTCATAAGTGAACCTCTGCACGGTCTTCAGATGTCGCAACTTCGCAACGCCCTCACGGCTAGAGGTGATGTCACAGGGAAATGAAACTTGCAGGATCTAGTATCCATTATGAGTCTCACAATTTGTATATCTCGGATTTTGCCTAAAGGTCATATGAGGTCAGGTAATTTTTGTGACCTCACCATTATAAGTCAATCGGGAAAATGAAAACTGCTATTCTGGCGCCGGGAACGATCTCCAACTATCTCAAGCACACAGAATCGTGATTTGACGCGCTCCTTGCAAGGTTAGATGCGTAACATTTGCAATGTTGACCTTGCGTGACGTCATTTATGACGTCATCAAGGTCATATTAGTTTTTCGTCAATGTCACCGACGAAATGAACTGCCCTGTTGTTCTTCTCTTTCGTTTTACATTTGACAGCCACGCGTGATCTATCGCAGTACTGGTCATGCCCCGTGAGCCTGGACCAGCTCTTGTGTTAGTTTCTCGTCTCAAGTTCTAATTGCCTACAATTTGTCACTCGCGCTATCGCTTCACACTTGACGGCTGTTCGTGCTCGCCGCCGCCGTATCGTATAACCGAACGTGCCGCGCGAGCCTGCTCTGGCTCTTCTCACAGGTTTCTCGTTTCATATTCTAATTGCTTTTAGATGTACGACTGATTGTTCTTTGTGCCCGCGGCGGCTCCTCGAGTCGCTGCGGGCAGTCTCCACTTGAACGCCACCGGGTGCAGTTCTCGGCGGCGGTGCGCGATTCCGCCGGCGCCCCGAAGTGCGCCGGTGCTGTGAACAGTGACGGAATCGTGCCACCGAGCACGATTCCGACGGCACCCCGTTCGTGTGCCCAGTGAACGCCACTGAGCCCAGCTCAGTGGCAGTGCGCGAATTCGCCGGCGCCCCGACGTGCGCCGGCGTTTGCGAGTGAATCCGACGGCGCCCCCGTCCGCGGCGGCGCCGGTGTGTCCGCCTCGGCGGACAACAGTGACCATCGACAGTGCCTGTGTTTTCTCTGGTCTACCTGTCTACTCTGCGTTCTTCAATTCACCCTCATCTACCGTTCGTCATCATCTATCGTCCGGATTTCTTCAATACATTCTTCAAAATTCAGCGAAGTTTTTCCTCCGCTACAATAAATGTCCCGGCCCCCATCAGAGGCTCGTCAGGGTCGGCGACATTTAATGGTCCTCCGGGCCGGATCAGGCCAGAAGAAAACAGAAGCGGAGGAAACTTCATCGAAAATGGAGAAACAAGAACAGAAAAAGAAAACGTAGAGTGAAGGCGCTATCGGCATAGGTCAGAAAATGAAAGAAACAGAAGAAATCATGGAGACTTCGACGCTGCAGCGGCCGCGCCCTGACTCGCGGCGGAGTCACGGCTCAGCCCGCCGCGCGGCGTCTCAGGTGAGCTGCAGTGAATCTGTCTCCCGCGCCGCTGCTGAAGCTCGCCTCACAGCGCGCAAGAAAGCTCTGTATGTGAAACAGTTGGAGAGACGACTGGAGATAAAGCGCCAACATGATGAGTTGAAGAGGCAGACGCTACAAGGGTTATGGCGTCTGGAGAGGGAGCTGAGAAGACTGGATGATGAAATAAGTATACAGCGCGGACTACAGCAAATCACAGAGGTGAGCTGCAGTTCGTCTGTCTCCCGCGCCGCTGCTGAGGCTCGGCTCACAGCGTATATGAAAGCTCTGACTGTGAAGCAGTTGGAGAAACGACTGGAGATAGAGAATCAAGAAGCGGAGTTGAAGCGTCAGGAAGATGAAATGAAAAGACAAATTGAACTACAAATCGCCAAAGACGAAGCGGAACAAGCTGCGCTGGAGGCACAATGGCGACAGCAGATGAATGATCGTCGAAACGCCGGCAGAAGGGACGACTTCATGAAAGCTGAACGGGAGGGACAGCGAACGGTAGTGACGAGACTCCCGCAACCTCTGCTATCACCCCACCGCCCTCTCCAAGCTAGCCCCGTCCCATCTAGCCCTCAGATAAGCAGACCATCTTGGATCGACGAGTTACCCAAAGATAAGATACCGGCGTCAGAAAGTGTCCAGAAGTTGAAAGTTACGGACAGCCAGAAAGTGACAACCAGATGGATCTCCATCGCTACTGCCCAGGTACTTGGCATCTCATTCGACAACCAGCTACCCGCTGGGCCAGACCTGCTGAGCTCGGAAAAAGAACTCGCTAGCAACAAGAACCTGAAAGAGGTGACTCAAGAATCCTGCTCGAAAGAAGGACGCCTCCGAAAAGTGAACCCAGGTGAAACAGCTGAGGCAGCAAAATCCCTGCAGCATCCCTCAGCCAGAAAACCGAGCGAAGACCCGGAAATCCAGGTGATCTCCGACTCCGACGCTGCTGCCCAGGTGCTTGGCGCCTCGTGCAACAATCGACCACTCGCTGAGTCAGACATGCGGAAAAGTCAAACTGACGTCCCGCAACGATTCCAGGAAAGGGCTGTGGCCTGCGTAGCGGATATCCAGGAGACGGCTGATCAGAAACAGTTCATCCGACAAGAAAGAACGGCTCAAAACCGCCTCTCGCCTGACCTGAACGACGGACAAAAATCAGACCAGAACGAGAAGGAAGAAAACGTCTTCAAAACCGAATCGTGGCTGGCGTCCGCTGACCTTGTGCCGCAGAAAACAGTCACCGATCATGATGCAGATGCACAAGTCAAACTGAAGACAGAGACCACGAAAGCGCGACACGGCAGTGTCTGTATGGACGACGCCCATCAACCAGAACGAACCGTGTCAGAGGCCGCCAGAGCAGTAAGAAGAGATGGTCCCGATCTGCTCACAAAGGAAAACTTACGGCTCGAAAACCAGATGAACAACACGAGTGAAGTGCAAAGCAGCACACCATATGTGAGACAAGCACACCCCGATGCGGACTACGATGACACCTATCTCCCTGCGGAAGGAGCTCTGGGTGCTGTCTGGGACGAAGAGCGAGACTCGCCGAGTGCCCAGTTCCGAGACAGTAAGAAGCAGACGACCAGACGAGGAGCGCTCAGGAGAACTGCGGTTATCTTCGACCCCGTGAGGATCGCCGCTCCGTATCGGATCACGGTGCAGATCCTCAAGGAGAAACTCTGGATGCTACGACACATCCGGAGCCGATGGAAGAAAGAAAAAAATCCCAAAACCTGGCACATCGAAAGGACTCTGGTCCCTGGTTCGAGAACAGAGCTCCTGCCAGGACCGGACAGACGAGTGCGCGCTGTACGACTCGTCACTGCGAATGGAGCGACCCACACACGGCCGGTCACGTGGTCGCTGTCCTAGAAGAAGCAGCTCAGCTGTAGTGAACGGGTTTGTCGCCACATCATTCCCACATCCTGACAGCTGTACTTCGACCGTACTCCCACTGACCCACTGAGCCTGGCCTATAGACCATTTCTGAAACTTCATCTCGCCCTCCGTCCCGTGGAGCAGACACCAAACTCGCCGAGATTTATGTCTTTTCCCGTGTCCCCCTCTAGCCCGGCTCGCCACATGGACCGCTTTCCCCTCCCCCGTCCGCGCAGCCGGCCATTAGGCACGAGTGACATCTGGAGGTGGGGGAGCTCAGCTGAGTGGCGCGTGCCGCGCTGCCGGTTGACACTGACCTTGAGTACCGAGGGAAACTGAGGCGACGAAGGACCCTGCTGACCTACTGAGAGCAGCGACCGATCAGCTGACTGCTGGAAGGACAGCACATCAGCTATTCTGGAGAACGACAACCGAAACCGGCAACAGCCGTGTGAACACTCGCGTTGCGTTTCTGGTGTAGCCGAACACTGCGCACCGGAGACTGGCGTCAGAAGTGACAAAGTGACGCGACCAGTGGACTAATGTGCAGATGACCAGGGACGAGGTCTAGCGCAATGAACGATTGTGAAGGTGCCGAAAGTGTTTGCATTCGTTATGATTTAGTACTAAGTGATATAGGTAGTGTACCATAAATCTGTATAGGTGCTTGTGTAGTTTAGGAAGAACTCGCGAGAACCTGCGTAGCGAAGTCGTGAATCTCGTGGATGTACAGAATGTTCCGTCGGTGTTCAGTGGTTGTGTGATCTCCCGTCTTAAGTCGATCACAGGGGAGGAGTGTGTCACCGACGAAATGAACTGCCCTGTTGTTCTTCTCTTTCGTTTTACATTTGACAGCCACGCGTGATCTATCGCAGTACTGGTCATGCCCCGTGAGCCTGGACCAGCTCTTGTGTTAGTTTCTCGTCTCAAGTTCTAATTGCCTACAATTTGTCACTCGCGCTATCGCTTCACACTTGACGGCTGTTCGTGCTCGCCGCCGCCGTATCGTATAACCGAACGTGCCGCGCGAGCCTGCTCTGGCTCTTCTCACAGGTTTCTCGTTTCATATTCTAATTGCTTTTAGATGTACGACTGATTGTTCTTTGTGCCCGCGGCGGCTCCTCGAGTCGCTGCGGGCAGTCTCCACTTGAACGCCACCGGGTACAGTCCTCGGTGGCGGTGCGCGGCTCCGCCGGCGCCCCGATGTGCGCCGGTGTAGTGAACCCGTGACGGAATCGTGCGCGATTCCGACGGCACCCCCAGCGGGTTGCCAACGTGAACAGTGACGGAGTCGTGCCACCGAGCACGATTCCGAGGGCACCCCCGTTCGTGTGCCCAGTGAACGCCACTGAGCCCAGCTCAGTGGCAGTGCGCGAATTCGCCGGCGCCCCGACGAGCGCCGGCGTATTGCAGTGCAGTGAACGGCTCTGACGGCGCCCCGTCCGCGGCGGCGCCGATGTGTCATCTGAACTCTGAACAGTGAACTTCATCGACAGTGCTCACTGTGTTTTTCTCTGGTCCACCTGTCTACTCTGCGCTCCTCATTTCACCCTCGTCTACCGTTCGTCATCATCTATCGTCCGGATTTCTTCAATACATTCTTCAAAATTCATCGAAGTTTTTCCTCCGCTACAATAAATGTCCCGGCCCCCATCAGAGGCTCGTCAGGGTCGGCGACAGTCAATAACTCCCGATCACATTAAACTAACGAGTCGGGAAAGTCACCAATGGACTCAGGAAGACCTGCCGAATCGAATGCTATGCGACATGACCTCTTTCCACCAACTTCATGACCTGGGGGTGCTGACCTGACCGTGACCTGAGGTCAACACCCTAAGTTGACCTGAACCAAACAAAAATTATATCATTTGACGCGCCTAGGCAAGGCAAACACGATGCTGCCAAAATCGCGGCCCTGCGGCCCTTTGTGGCGAAGTTATTCGCCAAACACTGAACCGTATCTCGGGGAACTTGACCTGACCTCAGAGGTCACCGGTTGACGTAGGACCTTAAAATCGGGCGTCAATCTCTGCGTCTCGTAACGGCGCACACGCTCCTTTTTTTTACCGCGACGCGCCAGCTCCACCAGGGGCGAAACGACTAATAAGCATTTCGGCAAATTGGCATTTCGGCAAAAAGGCATGTCGGCAAATGGCATTTCGACTTTTTGACACGTCGGCAAAAAGCACATCGGCAAAATGACATTCGGCGAAATGCATTCGGCAAAATGACATTCGGCAAATCGCCTTTCAGCAATTACCACCTCGGCCGGCGCGTATGTAGAAAACCAATAGGTGTTGTGTATCTGGCTTGAGGCCGAAGGCCTGCACAACCACTTAACCTAAAAATACTTGACTTATCATTGTCTGCAATCCATTCATGTGAGTATCTTCTTCCTTATCCACGGGTAGGCAAAAATCAGTAGGTCAGGTTAGGTGGGGTTTGGTTGTTTTTCTTATGCTTTGGTGACATGTAAGTGGGTTTCTTTACCTTTGAAAAGCGAGTCGGTCCTGAAGTTAATACTTACGGGTCAGGTTAGGTTAGGTTAGGTTAATTTCGGCTAATTGGCATTTCGGTAAATTTACATTTCGACTAATTGACTTTTCGGCAAATTTACATTTCGACTAATCGAAACTAATTTCGACTAATCGACGTTCCACGACAAATCGACAAATAAAAAATTAAATTTGCACCCTCATATTTTATTCTTCGTTGAAAACTGGTGGAAGGGGTTGTGATGGGCGGGGAAGCCAGCTGTGGCAAGGATTTTTTTCTTCGAACTACGGTTTCCGAGATATAGCCTCGGGCAATTCCTGGATTTCGCGCTGCAGCCCTATGTTTGTCGGCCTATAACTCAGAAACTATTGGCTTTTTATGATAAAAACTTTATATGGTTCAACTTACAATCAACCAACAAACATTTTGGCTATCTCGGATTTTCAATTTTTGAAAATTTTGATCACGTGACCTTTTGTCCTATTTTTCGAAGAGTGACCTTGATATTTTCCCCACTGAAAGTTGCAATTTTGTCTGATGACGAATAAAGCCTTATCGATTGTCATTCATATGCGATAATGAAAAAAGTGGTTATCCCCCTGCGTTGACCTCAGGTCAGATCATTTTTATGACCTGTCCATTATTACGAGCGGGAGCGACAGCGAGATCTCGAGAATAAAGCAAGATAGCGACAAGCGGTAAACGGTAAAGGGTACACACGGATAAGGTCTATAATTTTTACTGAGGTCATTTTCAGGTCAGGTCGAAGATGACGTCACAGGAGCTAAAAGGAAGTCAAAATGCGGCACTATGCATATATATGAAGGTTTTCTCAAATAACTTTCAAGGTATCCCAGCTAGGAACAAACTAATAGCACCATCGTGATCCTCTCGTCGATCCGCATCGAAACATATGTATGTTGACCTCGAAAGGTCGAAAGGTCAAAAATTGACCTTAGATCACGTGACCTAAGGTCAACTTTTGACCTTTCGACCTTTCGAGGTCAACAAACATATGTTTCGATGCGGATCGACGAGAGGATCACGATGGTGCTATTAGTTTGTTCCTAGCTGGGATACCTTGAAAGTTATTCGAGAAAAACTTCATATATATGTATAGTGCCGCTATTTTGACTTCCTTTTAGCTCCTGTGACGTCATCTTTGACCTGAGCTGAAAATGACCTCAGTAAAAATTATAGACCTTATCCGTGTGTACCCTTAACCGTTTACCGCTTGTCGCTATCTTGCTTAATTCTCGAGATCTCGCTGTCGCTCCCGCTCGTAATAATGGACAGGTCATAAAAATGACCTTACCTGAGGTCAACGCAGGGCGATAACCACTTTTTTTATTATCGCATATGAATGACAATTGATAAGGCTTTAATCGTCATCAGACAAAATTGCAACTTTCAGTGGGGAAAATATCAAGGTCACTCTTCGAGAAATAGGACAAAAGGTCACGTGATCAAAATTCTCAAAAATTGAAAATCCGAGATAGCCAAAATGTTTGTTGGTTGATTGTGAGTTAAAACATATAAAGTTTTTATCGTAAAAAGCCAATAGTTTCTGAGTTATAGGCCGCCAAACATAGGGCTGCAGCGCGAACTCCAAGAATTGCCCGAGGCTATATCTCGGAAACCGTTGTTCGAAGAAAAAAATCCTTGCAACAGCTGGCTTCCCCGCCCATCACAACCCATTAGACCAATTCTAAGCAAAAAATAAAATATGAGGGTGCAGGGCACTTGTCGATTTGTCGTGGAACGCCCCTAATTAGCATTACGGCAAATTAGCATTTCGGCGAATTGACATTTCGACTAATTGACTTTTCGGCAAATTGACATTTAGGCAAATTTACATTTCGACTAATAAGCATTTCGGCGAATTACCATTTCGGCGAATTGACATTTCGACTAATTGACTTTTCGGCAAATTGACATTTCGGCAAATTGACATTTTCGGCTTATTGCACGTCGGCAAAAAAGCATGTCGGCAAATTGCATTTCGACTTTTAGCACTTCGCCCTTTTGACACGTCGGCAAAAATACACGTCGGCAAAATGCATTCGACATATTGACATTCGGCGAATAAGCATTCGGCAAAATGCAGTTCGGCAAATTGTCCTGTAACCCGTGGACCGGCAGGGGTGGTGGCGGAGTCACCATTGACGGATGGTCTTGGTTCTGAAATTACGGTTTGGTATTGGTCGGTCGGGGCTGGGCATCGTGGCATGCCTGATGAAAAGTCAAGCATGATGCTCGATATGTGTTGTTATGACATGGGTGATATCGACGTACTACACCGTTTCGCACCTTTGTATAGGAAAAAATACGCCTGTATTGAGAAGGAAGACACGTCTACACTTAGATAGATTGAATGGTGGGAGTTGAGTGTTCCTTGTTCAAACTGTTCAAGCGACATTCCTGCAATGTATATTTTGCTCACCTGATATCTACAGTGGTGTTCGTGGCGACAGGATTGAAGGCGATAGCCCACACAGGCACACAGTGCACACCTGTAAAACTACGCCCCTGGCGTGCAGGCAGTAGTGACCTTGCCTTTCACAAACTCGCCCTTTGCACCACTTTCTGAGGCGTAACTTACTGGATAAAGTAGCCGTAGCTGCAGTGGTTTTAGTTTCCGGGCGGCATGGCAATTAAGACACACTCGAAATCCTGGACTTGTTGTGTTACAAAACAATGCTCAAGCCTCAAACACATATCAGCGTATTTATTTCGAATGTGACACAATATAGTCCATTTAACATTTATCAGGTTTGATTGGGCATAAGAAAATGTTCTGGCAAAATGAATTGCATCCACTTTGTTGCGATATAGTTTCACATTTCCCAGCTTTGCTGCTTTTCGGTGCTCTTCTTTTTGCGGTAGCCACCACGGGACAACAATGCTGCCCTGTCACAAAGGCTTTTCTGCCCCGAGCCCTCATGCTCTTAGTTTCTTTCCACGGGAGCAGCGCGATGCGCCCCGCCCATCCAGCGTCCTTGAGCTTCCGTCTGCTAGCGCCTGGACCCTGCGCCAGACCCCCCCCCCCACGATGGAGGGGGGGGGTCAGGTGCGCCGGCGGTCCTGGGGGCGATCTTGGCACGGGGCGCCGCCGCTCGCCGCAGACGTTGTGTTTGTTTGGTTGACCTGAACCAGGCTCATCAGTGCCGCAGGGGCCGGTGCGGAGACCAGGGAGGGGAGGGGAGGGTCTGCGTGGGGGAACGTGTGTGACGTGTAGGGGGGTCTGTGTTGAATAAAGATACACACGTGCCTTCCGTGCTTCCGAATTTTCTGCTACTTAGCTATGAAAATTTTGTGACCTGTCAACGTCTATTAAACCAATCTTTGCTGAATTCATTTTACAAAAAAAAAAATCAATTTAAATTGATTTTAATGATGGACGAGTATATGATTACTTGAGCATTGGGCAATGATTTTGAACTCAAACACTTCATGCGTACGTAAAGTTTTGCGCAAATTTTAGCGCAAAGTATTACCAAAGCTTATTAATCCACAAGGAGTCGCTGTCAATGCTTAGAGTTGTCTCTGCTCAAACAAGATGGTGATGCAGATATTTTAGACAACAATCAGCAGTAGCATAAAAATGAATATAAAGGCACTTTGAAGAAGTGCGCCGACCTAAGATAAACCTCAAACCGGTTAACAAGACCGGTTTCATCGTCTAGGGCTGATGCAGTCTGAACAAAAACAGAGGTCAACGATCATTGTCGTCTCGGATGAAAGCACAGGAGCAATGTCAATCTCAGCGACACAGTGACAAACAAACGAGCAAATGTTGACTGAAGAAGATCATTTATATTGATAATCTGTGACTAATGGTTAATGAACGGTGACAGGAATTGCCTCATGAATTTTGAATGCCAAAATCAACAGCCTGATTTCAACACGAATCCATTTTTTTCTTCTTCTCAAAATTGATGCATCATCACGTTATTATCGTCGAAACTTCATACCTAGGTACCTATTAGATTATGCGAATTTATTTGCAAACTGTTGCGAGTGTAATTATCTGATGTTCTTGCAACTATTTCAGCAGTGTGATGTGACAGTTACCAACTGATAGGTATCATGATCTCCGTGACTATCTTTAAGTCCATTTCCCCTATTAACACCCCTCTCCCCCACAGTGTATCGGCCTGCTCTGTCTGATCCTGGCCAGTCCAGCCTACTTCAGCGGCACCGGCTTCTTCCTGTTCGCTGTGGTCATCAGCTTTCTCTCCACCATCGTCTGGATCTTTGTGTATCTTCTGTCCATCAGAGAGGCACTGCCACAGATCCCCGTACAGTGGGTGCTCACGGTAAGGGACCACATATATCGTTGTGATGTCGCTGTTTCGATGGGTGATTCGACGATAGTTTTGGGTCGAAGGTGCGTAATGTGTAGCCCAGATACGGTTTACCTACGTTGAACTGGCTTCACGTCAGTTAGCGCACGGTGTCCTCACTGAGCTCCAGGGTCGTCCATGGACGACCTTGGTCGCTAACTTTGAGTAAGCCTTCAGCTCTTTTTGCTCTATGTGACTGTAGGTAGGTCATCTAGGATAACTGCTCAGTCCGGGGGAAACCTAGCGGTGATAACGAACCGGACTATTTATCTTTGCCTGTAACAGACCCCGATCATGGCCATGGACTCGACCGGACCGCCTCCAGGGGCGCGTCTCCCACCCGACCTTGACCCACCAGAAGGCCGCGCTCTCATCCTGATGAGCCGGCCTGATGGCACTCCACTGCGAGGGAACCCGTTCGCCATCATCAGGGAAATCCGCTCGATCTGTGACTCGGAAGTCGAAAAAACCAAACAACTCGGATCTGGCAAAATTCTCATCTCGACCTTCAACAAAGACCAAAGCTCTGCCCTTCTCTCCTGCCAAACCATGCTCGGAAAACCTGTTTCGGCTGTTCTTGCAACCAACCTGATGTCATCGCAGGGTCTCATTCACTGTCCGGACCTCAGCGACCTCTCTGACGAAGAGCTCCTCACCGAACTAGCCCCGCAGGGTGTTATCGAGGTGCAGAGGCTCAAATCCAAGGACCGAACTCCAAACCCCCTGATTCGACTTCGCTTTAAAGGACTCGATCTCCCAAGAAAGCTCCTCTGCGGGTACCTCTCCGTCCCCGTTCGACCCTGGATCCAGCTGCCAAGGCAATGCCGTAGGTGCTGGAAGCTAGGCCACTCCATGCGCTCTTGCCGACGAAAAGAGACAGTCTGCGGGCAGTGCTCTGCCAGGGACAGCCACCCCACAGGTGACTGTACCTCGGTTCCAAAGTGCCCTCTCTGCTCTGGTCCACACCCAGCATGGGACCGAAACAGCTGCCCCGTCTGGAAAACCACCAAACGAGACACTCGAGAGCGAGCGCCATTCCAACTAGAGATGCCCCAAATTTGCAATTTCATTACCCGCCCCGCCCCGCAGCTACCCCTTGCCCAACCACAACTACCCGCAAGCTGATTTTGTCTGAGCCGAACCCGCAAAAAACCCGCAATCTTAAAAACATACTTTTGCAAGAAAAAATACAGCTGAGTCTGCTAGAGCTATATAAACCTTACTTGCTTCATTGCTGTGCAGAAAAAGACAGCCAAACAAATAGTAAGGACTTGAAATTGCTATGCTAAGTCCTCAGGAAGTGCACACTGGATAGTGGAAAATGAATAATGCATCAATACATTTGAAATTCCTTTCTGAAGAGTTCAGTAAAATCTTTCTCTCACCTTACCCTTCAGCATTGGCTGAGGATCAAAATTTCACTCTGGCTCCCTCTCAATGTTAGGCCTCTGGAATGATATTGTTATCAAAATGAATGTTGATATAAAAAGATATGCGATTTCCAGTTAAAAATAAATAGTGACACAGTGAATAATGAGTATCCAGTCGATCTACACATAAAACAAATCATGCAAAATCCCAGCAAAAACCAACTATAATAACATATATGGCCTTGCAACTAACCACCAATGAACCACGCATTTCTGGAAACATGCGTCAGAAGCGTCACCAACAGCTGATGAAGGAATGTTACAGCGACTAAATTATTGCGGCCGTAGTTAGTCGAACTTGTTGCGAAAACACTGTTGTATAATGCATATTCATGTGCCATTCTGATTAAATTATTTTACACAACAGCTAAAGTTTTACAATTTAGAGGTTAATCACCGGTTTAGAAATAAAGAGACAGTAAATACTAAATTAAATGTAATGATTTTATAGATGGTCTTGGTAATGCTCTCCGGCTGGTCATCTGTCGGCATACAAATGATAAGGACGTAAAAAGACAAAAGAAATAAATGCGACCAGCTACGTGGTTTTGTAACATGTATAACTGCTATTTTGAGGCATTCAAAAACCAAGACAGAAAAACTGATTGAAAATTATTGCGTCATCAATGACAGCTTTCCTTCACCTCAGAGACCAAAATTGACGCAGTCAAATGCCCATCCTTGTCAGAATGTCGGAAGTGCGCCAGTATTGTATTGCGATATGTTTGGGCCGGCCAGTCTATATTTTGATTTTTTGTAAGGGTGATTGGTGTGTTATTTTCGTAATATAGGGTGGAACAGAACATAGAGTAGGATAGGTAATCAATGAATTTGCATCAAATTTTGTTTAGCTGATAGCTCTTTTTTATGCCGACCAGACGCAAATAAAGTAACATGTGGCATTTGCTCTGATTTTCAACATCTCATTTAAGTCTGGGTTCTTCCATAATGTATATCTAGTGCACACTGCACAGTGCACATAGACTTCAGTTCAGCTTCCTATAAGTTTGCTTTCAGGGTCTTTTATGTTTTATGGAATGCTTTCATCAGCATTTATTTATGCTTAGTAGTTTATTGCTTGTACCCTGGTTTGGTCATTGCCAGACTGTGGATGCTATTGCTGGTTGTTTTCAGTTTTGCATTTGAAATGTGCTTCCTTGATATATTTTTATATTTGGTTCTGTTTTAAAAGTTGTTTTGATGAATGTTGTATTGTTAACCTGAGCAAATGCACTTGGCATTGTGTTTTGCATCTAAAAAAAAAAAATAAAAAAATTATAGGTTCTTAAGTCTGACCGCCAAATACCCGCCACACGACAAGTTTTGCTTCTCAAACCCGCCAAAAACCCTGCGGGTTTTGAAAACCCGCAGAAAGCGGGTTCGCGGGTTCAAAAAGGGCATCTCTAATTCCAACCCCCGCCGCTCAACTCCACAGCTTGGCCTCCACTTGAGAGTCAGCACCGAACGATGCAGCCCCCTCCGGCTCGCACAGACGCCTCTGTCCAGACAGATGGTGAGGTCATGGCCCCTAAGGCGACCGCAGTCCCTGTTCAGACCCAGACCGAGACAGCCAGCTCTCAGACGACCGACGCCAGCACCCAAACGACCAAACTGACCACCTTCGACTCGACCTCTCAAACTCGACCCGCCCGACTGGTCTCTGCCGAAGTCCAGACTGACACCCCCGACTCACCGACACCAACCACGGACCCCGACGACTTCGGCTGCTCTCGAAGCAGGCCGTTCACCCGAGGCTACACGGCGAGCTTCCAGCCTGACAGCCCCCGAAACGACACCGACGATCCCGATCCAGACCTGATCCCGAAGAGACGTCCCAGGGGTGAGATCCCTCCACCTGACATCGGGTCGCTGAAGTTTGAGTACGCCAGCGGCAGGCGACTTTCCTACCCTCCCTCCACCCTCTACTGGTTTGACCATGAAATCCGACTATACGACCTTGACCTTCGCCCAGAATCCAAAGCGTACAGGGCAGCCGTGGCTGGCTTCTATTTTGACGGACCCCCTCACCACGGACGCCGTATCTTCCTTCAGAGAATTCCTCCAACGGGTAACCACTAGCCCTACCAACATCGCTGCCTAGGAGTCGAGCTATGCCTCACGGCTACTCCTCCAGAGCCACCAAATTCCAGTCAAAGTTGTACCCCTGAGACGGGCGGGACATGACTGGGGCACCCGGGTCACACCGGCTGCCATAACCCGCTGGCTGTCTCACTCGGTAGGCCGGTTTTTATTTTGGCCGATCCCTGCGAACAGCCTGCGCAATTACACTTTCACTGTCCACATTAGAGATATAACGTAACGTAACTATTGCGGGGATTTTTACTGTACTCGACAGTTTTTGCCCCTTGACTTAGGCACCAGGTTTTTTCTAGTTAGGACTTTTCCTGGTAAATACATCCCACAACAAACATCACACATTGCAACACCTCACACCATCAGCAGCAAGATTTACAGCAGCAAGTATGAATATTCTACCCCTTTCTGGACACCCTTGCCTTGTTAATCGGACGCCACATGAGCCGAATTAAAGTAAAGTTTGCTTCTCTCTCTTGCTTGGGTCAGAATTAAATAGCTGACAGTAAAGTAAAGTAAAACGAAAGATCTGGCTCATTGCCAGCCTTAGTAATTTCCCCTTCCCTGGCGGTTGCCTTAGGCATGCCGGGAAGACTAAATTAAAAAAAAAAAAAAATACGTTGAACTAAAATACAAAATTGTGTCTACTTTTTTCTATTAAAGCGTTGTTTTGTAAAGATGCTTTCAGGGAACATTTGCATTTTTATTGTTTCAAAATGAAGGATGTTAAGTAAATTTAACTTTAGCTACAGTTGGTGACGTCACTGGTACGTTTCAGGAGTTGATCAATACTGTGATCATGACCATTGTGCTAGCAGTGGGGACCATCTCTCAGTTATCAACTGTGGCGCCCCACTTCGGCAGTTCTTGGTATGGAGTTAACATTGCCGCCGGTGTAAGTATTCGCTGTCCAAGGTCATCTAAGGTCACCCAAGGTCAAGGTTGCATCGGCTTTCTTCTGCTAACCGCGCTTTCTGCAGGCTGTCTTATTTTTAGCTGTAGAATATCCCGGCGTCACTACGCCTCGCACCATTGTGAAGAGTAGCCAGCTAACATTGACCTTGTAGTGACCTTGACCTAGTGTTGACCCGCGTTAGCCCGACCTGAGGTCCTCTGTTGCAGGAGCTGATTAACACATGCATCTTGACGATTCTCTACGCTATCGGCACGCTCGTTCAACTAATCGTATGGCTGTCGCACGGTGCCCGATGGTACGGTTTTGGCGCCAATATTGCTGGCGGTGTAAGTATGGCGGGAAAAGGTCATTGCCCCTCAGGGGCCTACAGTGCATTGGTGTTGACCATTTGGACACTGGGAGTTGGGACAGTGTTTTGGTTTGTATATGATTTACGGTAGTTGGATGCACCTTGTATGCATTTACCTAAGTGTGTGATTTATTCCCTTTAATTTCATTTTATTCTTCACTTTATTTGAGTTGAAACTCTATTAAAGTCACTGTTTCCGAATTTAATCAGCCTGCATTGTGCTGCTGATCTTTCATAGTTGACTTTGACAAGTAGCTTACATTATATCAACGTCAATTAAAATGCTGAAGTTTTCAGTGACCATGGACCGTATCACTCAAAGCCAAAGTATTCACGAAAGTTTCAGCTGATGTTTTGAAAGGGTATGAATTCCACTCGTAGATGAATTAAATTCCCGTTTCACAGTTTTGAGATTTATGTGTCATTATCGCCCTTCACCAACCCGATAAGCTTTATTTGCAATTCTATATTTTGTCGAACGGCTATCCCGTATGCATGATACTGAGCCTAATATAGAGTAGTGCTTCTTTTGAACTATATACTCGTATGTGTATTTTTATGTGACTAATATGAGCAGTGTTACGTCATGTGTACGTTATACATACGCTTGTGCTTACCACTTGCATACCATCCGCTTGCTTTCATATGTAGGAATTACTTTGTAATTTAATGATAGATCAAGTATAAATAGTTTTGACGTGAAGAAAAAGTGATTGAAAATGCAAAGAAACTGAAAAAGCATCAAAACAACTAAAAACTAAACTTAAAGAACACAATTTTATATCTTATAATTTGTGCATTATTAAAGCTGAATTGAACGCAGAGTTGTCAGCGATCCGCCTGTAACCGCGCGTGCCGGAACCGGCTAATGCCCCTTTGTGATGTCATCGGTCCGTTCCAGGTGTTCGGTATCTTCAACACGTTGGTGTACGCGGCGGGAGCGTATCTGCTGTTCGTCGAGTACCGCCAGCCGTGAGCTGCGTGATCTGAGAGCGCCTCTGAGAGCTGCGCACCGCCACCACCGCCGTCTGTCGTCTGCCCCGCTGACCTGACCTGACCTGACCTGAGCTGAGCTGGTCTGACCTGACGTGACCTGACCGGAGCTGGGTTGGGCTGGGATGACCTGGCCTGGCCTGAGATGGCCCGACTTGATCCGGGCCGACCCGACGGTCCTGTCTGACCTGGTTTGTTTGACTGGCCCGATGTGAACTGAATTGGCTTGTTTAGGTTCTGATCTGACATGCCCTTGTTTGACATAACTTAGCTTGCGGAAATAATTTGAGCCGTATTATGGAACAGTTACATCAGTTAGGACCCTTAATTAGTATGTCATGCATATCAACATCATTAATCGTGATCAAAATCACTTGGCGAAATTTTTCCTCGCATACGACAGTTTTTGTTTTTATATGGGCGCTGGTGCTAGTTTTATACCAGAGCCGTCAGCATCGCAGTCTCCAGAACCGTTTTCGTTGATGCGCGTTACGAGTTTTACTGATGCTTGCAGAAAGCATGGAGCTGCAAATTCTTTCAGATAAAAGTAAGACAGTAGCCTAATTCGCTTCAATGCAACATGAAATTTGTTGTGTAAATGCACAGCTATAGTGACATTCAGTTCACAAGGCGTTACCTCACGTCGTAAAATTATTATCAAGAGACCGCTGTAGGGGCTCGTGGTCAGACTACGGCGAGCCAAGACTGGAACAAGTAGATTCTGTCTGACCCCCTTGGCTAGTCAGTGACAAATCTGGCAACAGGACTGGTGGTCAGCGGGGAATCTGGTAACAGCTGCGGCGGCCGGTCCCGCGTCCGTGCCAAACTCTTGTCTAACTCTTCCGGCAGCGCGCGGGCGACGCGGCGGGCAGGCGCTGTAGGGCGGAGCGGCGGCTTTAGGGCGGGGGCGGCGGCTGTAGGGCGGGGGCAGCTGGTGTCCTAACAGTGAGCCGTGTGGCAGTGTTTGTACAGATGCTCTAACATCTGATCGGTGTGAGTGTTTGCTGACGCGTTTCCTCTGAAGCTTCTTTGGTTCCTGGCGATTGTGTCCGGTTGTCAGTATTGTGGCAGTATCTGGGAAAAGCGCGGATGGGCTTGAGAGGGACTCTGTTGCAAATAACTAACCCGCTAACCAAACATGCATTCACGGTGTCACTGCCACTGTCATTGTTAAACCTTTGTCTCATGTTTGTACTAAACAGCGTTACTATCTACCTTTATTGGTCACCGAGTGTGAGCTCTTGTCAGTTAGCTTAGGTTGCGTCGTTCGCGATGGTCCGCAATCGTAGCATTTTGTAGCCGAGGTTACCTGCGTTATAACTTATTACGTGAACGAAACGTGTGGCTAGTTGGTATCATGCTTAGTGTCCCACGTTTGTTTAGAAGTCACTGTGCATGTTCAATCAAAAGAATATTGCTTTTTTCGTTGGCTAGGACCTGGCGTGTCCTTTGTTTGGAAAATATTTGGTTTGGATGTCCGTTGGGAGACGAAGCTTGGTCACGGTCACAATATATTCTTTATTTGCTTTAACAAAGCCAGTTAACAGGACGTATTCTCGTAGTACGTTGACTAGATGCTATGGACATTTGTTTGCGAAACTAGAGAATAGTGAAGCAATGCTAATACTTTCGTCATGCCTCAAAATCTAAGGACTGAGTTCAAAAGTAACGTATGCCTATTTGCAATGGTTCACGGCGTCTCAGTGTATGATGCGTTTGTTATCATTGCAATATGTCTAAGGTAAATAAATATAAACAAAACGTCTCACTAACTCACCTACAGTCAATGTGGTATTCTGTCTGACTTGATATGAGACACATTTTCACAGAAATTGTTACAACATAGACGTTAGGCGGCACGGGCGGACATCGATAGCAGCGCCTCTATCGGTCACTAGGGAAAGCTGGGCTGTAGGCGACGAAATACCGGCTGAGTTGTCACACGTTGAATAGGTTTATAGCCATCCGTCTTGTGAAAAAGTTGAACTTTTGCCTTTAATATTTCTACAGGCAATTTTAGAAGTGTCTTCACATGGATTACAAAACCGTTTAGATTATTGTATTCACTTCAAGCCTTCCCTATTGTTCTTGATGATGCGGGAACTATTTCTAATTAGTGTTTCTAGCTTAGTAAAAGAACATATTGTGCAAACGATGAAAAAAAACATAAATGGAAGATTTTAAATGCAATTTTCTCTAACAATTAATGGTAAATTCTCTACATATCAAGGAAAAGGTGCATGCTAACTGATAATTTAAAGTTCTTGGGGCCAGTTGTTTTCTTCTTTTCTTACGTCGCCCCAATGGCCGCGAATACACTTGTGATAACACCTATCGATATAAACTAAGAAGCGGAGTGATGTCGGCATGCCCAAATGCATTTTTTGCGTAAGTTATGGTCACGCCTCTTCTTGCTGCCTGAATTGAATCACGATGCCTATCGCCGGTTTGGACCGCTGACCAATTAAATGTGTGAAACTATGAGGCGATTTGGGTCTGTCAACGACAGCTCTGCATCCCACGTGGTCTACTGTCTGAGGCCCTGATTAGTGATTAAGCCCTCCATGGTCCACTGGCTCAGGTCCTGGACTCCTGATTAAGCCCGCCGGGCCGGCGCCCGACAGGTCTATTCTAGTGCACAATCAATGGCAGGACCGACAGTGTAGTGCGCGAGATAAGACCGACCACTAATAAAGGCTGGGGGGGGGGGGGGCGGGCCCACAGAGGGCGGGCTGTGATTACCTTATTACCTTCCAGCAGTGGGCATCATAGCCGGGATCTCTGATGTTATTATTGTGGAACTCTGACAGCTGATCGGAAATCGAACACAGTTCCGGCCCGGGAGCTGTTGGTATACGGCGCCAGAGGGGATTAATTAAAAATGTGTTTGTTGCATTCACTTTTTAATCTTGCACCGTGTACGTATCTTTTTGTTAATTGTTTGAAAGAGAAAGTTTAGTTCAGAACGCACCTATGAGAGCAGACTATTCTTTAGTTTGTGCGCAAAAATTGAAATTTTTATTGAGCTAACTCAGCAAACGAATGAGTAATAAAACGGGAATGTTTAATTTAAAATGCAAGACATGATAAATTTGATAGCTGGGCACAACTACTTAGGCATGCCACGTGAAATTATTAATTCCTTGCAAAACGCAGACAGCTGCTGTCTATCAGTAAAAGGGCTTCCGAGGAGTTAATAGTGTTGGAGTGAAACTGATCATCCGAACTGATAAACGGCACTACTCCAGCCAGCTTTTCCCTTCGATCTGCAATGCCCTAATGTCCCATATACCCAACGCCCAACGTAACAGCACAGCCGTACTGCAAACCGGTAACCAGCCCTTAGAGATCTGCGACCTGCGCGCCCCCTACGTCAGCTTTCGTCGCCTGCAGTCGCAGGGCGCAGCGTCAGTGAGTACTGAGTGCAGACTGCAGACCCGTGCAGGCCGGATGGAGGCAGCTTTTCACCCGCCTAGCAGCAAGCGACCTTATTTGGACGACAGACATACGCCTTCGCCGCCGCACCGAGCTACTCGCGAGTCGCGAGACGCACCTTTTCTGCTTCAGGCCGCGCCGCGAGCCGGCGAGCGGCCACCCATTCAGTAATGGGCTGGCAGCGGCGCCTGCTGCCACCTGGTGAATAAACTGAGAACTATACTATTGTAGCTCACCCTGGGACAGGTGAGAAGGAGCTGACGTGAGAAATAGATCAATGGATTTAGCTTCAATCTGGTATGTCAGTTGGTGATCGACATGTAAGTTGCTCGTGCGAGAATTCCA
Organism: Amphibalanus amphitrite; assembly: GCF_019059575.1. NCBI lineage: Eukaryota > Metazoa > Arthropoda > Thecostraca > Balanomorpha > Balanidae > Amphibalanus > Amphibalanus amphitrite. The sequence goes on from NW_024881863.1 coordinate 37,188, forward strand.
ATCAGTAGTTAATGAGCTTGCGCTTGCATCCAGGAAACCGAAAAATATTGTTAAATAGTTTCATAAAAACCATGATTAATATCTATCAATAAATCGGTAATTATTAACGGCGATAATTGCATCGAAAGCTCCAAAGCTCGCTTAGGTGGCTTATAAAAAAATGAGACCTGTGCATCCGACAGGGAGCACCTCAGTCAGGTCAACTTGACCAACTACTGACAGTGATGTGAGCTACTTCATTTGTTCTCGCGGCGGACGGTAGCAAAAATCGTCGCGAAAGAGCACGACAAAATCATTGGAAGTAGTAATGTCTTAAAAAAGAGGATCAAGAAGCAAGCGAACAACTAGACCTCTGCGGGTGATACGACTCTCCCGGTTAGCGGCCATTGGTTTTATTTGACTTGCCGGTGTAACGTAATTCATATTGTGGTATGACAGTTTGACGTTTGTGAAAAGCGATTGTGTTCACATTATCGCTTTTCACTAACGTAATTCAGTTGACCGGTGATTGCAATGCTGAAGTGCAAAATTAGATAGACACTACTCTAACTAGCTGACGTAAATGCAGAAGCACCGCATCACACTGCTAAAGTCGGTCTCATTATCGTTTCCGATCGACACTGTGGTTGAACGCCTTCTCAAGGCCTCTTTTAGATAAAGCTCTGCTCGGTTGCGTCTCTCGGGAATTCAGACCATTGCATCGGATAATTTAACCCGCGCACCGACGGGGGTCTGCGCCAACTTCGCACCGACGGGGGGGGGGGCGGATGACCGCCCCCCCCCCCTGAGATCTCGAGAACGAAGCAAGATAGCGACAAGCGGTAAACGGCATCGGATACGCACGGCCAAGATCTACAATTTTTACAAAGGTCATTTTCAGGTCAGGTCAAAGATGACGTCACAGGGGTCGAAAAAGTCAAAATGGCGGCGCTAGACATGGAGAGTTTTTCTCGAATAACTTTCGAATTAGTCAAGATAGGAACAAACTAAGGGCATCATCGTGATCCTCTCATCAATCCGCATCGAATGATATATATGTTGACCTCGAAAGGTCAAGGTCAAAGGTTGACCTCAGGTCACGTGACCTCGAGGTCATCATGTATATCATTCGATGCGTCTTGACGAGATGAACACAATGAGACCATCCACGCGTCTGTATCTTGTTCCTGTACGGAGTTATTGGCCAACAACCTTTGGTGACCTTTGATGACGTCACATGACCTCACAGCTGCCCAACAGCAAAACAGACCTCAAGGTAGTGAAGGTTGATCGTATATGAAGTCATGTATGGTATATGGGGCCATTCCGACCCGTTTTAGTGGTAAAAACAGGGAGTTGATTTTTCCCCCATTGACTTATAATGGGGAGGTCGCGAAATTGACCTGACCTTAGGTCACCGATATCAAAATTCCGAGATATACAAATTGTAGCTACTAATGACCTAATAATATCCTGCGACTTTCAAAGGCCTCCGACATCTACTGTAGCTCTGGCACGGTGACAAAGTTGCAAAAAAGTGACTTGAGGTTGGGTCATTCAAAGTGACCTGGTGACCTGACCTTAAAAGGTAGGAGGTTCAAACTTGCACACCATGTGTAAAATTGATGAGGTTATAGTCATACCAAATTTCGCGGCGCTACGCGCCGCGGTTTTCCCGCTATTCGCGAAAAACCTCAGGGGGGCGGATATCCGCCCCCCCCCGTCGGTGCGAGGGTTAAAGGGCGGTAGGTATTCGACGCAACGCCGTATAGCTTTTTTACGATTCTTAAGTCTCTCGGATTTGGTTTTCTTATACGTTAGGTACGGTGCAAAGTACGTATTCGCTTTGAATTGATTATTTCCAGCGTAAGACAGCGTCACAGTTAGCCGGATAGCTGAAGGTGTCGAACGTTTTGGACACTCGTTATAACCCTATTAGTGGCAGGGGGGGGGGTTGTTTTTATCCACCCCTCAGGTTTTTCGGGAATATCTCCGAAACCGCTGAAGCTACGATGCTGAAATTTTCTGACTTTTCCTAAAACTAAATTGGGCACATTCCCTGAAAATTTCAAGTTCATAACTTTACCAGGGGCGGCTCCAGGGCATTGGGAATTGGGGGGTCCTATTCGTGAAGCGAGTCATTTGGGCGAAGATCACGATGCTGCACCAGTTTTACGAACAGTAAATGAAAGATATCATGTGATAACATATACAAAGTTATTGTGCATCCTCTTTTGACACGTTTTTGCTATAATAGGCGGATCCAGGCGTCCAAAAAGGGGGGTTGTTTTTTTACCTCCCAACATAGGTACCCTGACACCGCCTATGCATGACCAATACAATTTTAGTCGTTCTCTCATAAGAAAATTGTAACATAACAAGACCATTGCCACCCTTTTTAGAAACAGTACCAACAAAAACCTTATTTACTATACTTTTTGTGTACCCCCAATCTCAATGATCTGTATCCGCCTATGATTTTTGAAAATGCATATTTTTAGGATCCATGTGAATTCCTGGTTCATTCTCTATCGATCGGCGAAAGTTGCGTTAAGATTGGTTCAGAAACCTGGCCGTGATAAACAGTCTAAAATGTATCTGCAATTTGCCCTTTTTTACCCCCCTCTACCCCCCTATTGACATTTTTTAATTTTATTTTTTTAGAAATGTAGATCTCGTTGAGCCAAATCGAATGCCGTTTGAATTTTGAAAATCGGCCCGTTAGATCTCGAGATATCAAGGGGGGGTCGTAAACAGCCCCCCCCCCCTGCCACTAATATGGGGTAGCCAGGAGCCTGCCACTAATAGGGATAACTAAATGCTCGCTATAAAAATCAACGCAATGTTATCACATGACTTAATTACGTGATAAATCGATAAAAAAATCAATTAATCTATGGTTCAATGAGCTTGATTAAAAAAAAAACAACTGTTTTAAATTGAACTTTATTTGCCTTTCATTGGATCGAACATGGCGTAGTTGTGCACTTAAAGGGACCCTCCCACCTTAACATTAGTTTTGAGTTGAGATAGCCAAATTGGTGGCCATGGCCTGAAAATACCGGTTTGGGCATTCACAACATCGAAAAATGCTTTAATTCGGAGATATGGAATTTCAAACTTGCAGTTTTCGGATTCTAAGGGGCTAATGCATTGGTATGCCCCCTTAGAATTTGTGACGTCAGCGGAGATCTAACGATTTTTAAATCTTTTACTAAAACGTTTGGCAGCACGCGGTGGTATATGCTGCTTTGCGCGCAACAAATGCCGCACTTTCAAATAAAGTCGCTAGGAACAGCGGAGATCCCAAAAAGTAAACAAAAGTAAAAGTCTTATATCTTGAAAACCGGTGAATATTTTTCGATGAAATTTGGTAGATATTCATTTTTGCTCTTTCTGAACCGAGCGACATCACTTTCATGCCAATTCATTAACTTTTTTGAAGGTGGGAGGGTCCCTTTAAAGCGATACGACAGCCTTTAAAAAAATCCTTAAATAGTAGGCGCAATGCCCGAACCCTATCAATAATTTCGATATTTCAGCATAAATGGCATTGGCCATATGGTGATGCAAAGTAAGAACTAAGAATGACTTTGGTATCCTAAAATGAGCCACTGGACCCTTACGGCCATGAATTTTTAAGTGTCCCTGTGGCCTGTACCAAAAGTGACACATCTTACAAGTAAGCTTATGTGCGATTGAGCCCTTTCCAGTTTTCCACCGTTTACTTGCTGTTATGTCGCGATTTTGGAATTCGTGCTTTAGCCTTTCCGATCCCATCTCGAGGGTTTTGTTCCATCATATCCGTATTTATTCGCCGCAATGTGCCCTGCTCCGTCATTATGGCTTCCCGTGGTGTAATAATAGCGTCATCGGGCTGACCAGGTGCGCCACCGCCGGAAGATCCGTCTCGCCTGGATGCTCCTACCCCTACTCCAGGCTAATTGGAATGTGGCTCGGTTGTACCGCGCTTGGACGCTCCATGCACGGTACGATCCCTGACAGAGGTCACGCTGTGGTGGCCGATCTCTAGCACCCCTTCGAGGGGTGGCGATGGCAGGTGGCGTGACCCAGACGCGTCTGGAGTGTCGGTGACTCACTGACCTCGGCCCTGTGCCGTCGGTGACAGGGGGTTCGTCCAGCCGCGGTCGACCTGGCAGCCGCGGCCGCCGCGGCACCGCTGTCAGAGACCGTACAGGGGCGGTGGCCGCGGCGCCGGGCCTAGTCAGAGCGCGCGCAGGCGTGGAGGAGGGGTGTAGTCATAACGCGCGTCCTGGAACGGTCGATCGGCACGCCCCCATCGCCGTAGAATACGTCAGTGCGTCCTCGGGCGAGGTTTCTTCTCCAGGTGAGTCCCTTGAGCGCGTGGCTTGCCGTCGCGCCGGCAGTGTCGGTGTCCTTGTAGCCAGCGACGGGAAGCGGCGAGCGCTCACCTTTTCAAATCACCTGTTGGTAGCGTCCCTGGCGACGTCGCGGCGTCGGGCTAGCGTCGCTCAGCAACGGCTCGACAATGCAACGCGTGACCACCGGAACCGGCTTCCTTTGTTGGGGCCGGTGGGCACAGGGGAGGGTCATGCGTTGGGGAATATTGAGCGTCATACACCGCTCCCGTGTCCGTGGGCCGTGGCTGTAGCGGAGCTGGCTGACCGCAGTGCCGTTCCACGAAGGAGGCGAATCATCGCCGAGTGATGCGGTTCATGGGAACTCTGTCTACTAGTGGAGAATCTGGTGGCTGCCTGCCATGCCGGCGTGGGGTTTCCTGGCGACTGGCTAGCAGTTGATTTAATCTCCTATTTTATCACCGGCTACAGAAATGATTTCGCACTTCTTTTTGCACCGAAACGTTTACCCCAAATATCTTGATTATTGAAAATTTCGTTGTTCCTCAGTTATGTGAGATCTGTACTCCGTAGACCTCTCACATTGACCTCTGGGCCCAGAAGTCACCATCCTGTCCTGTTAGGTTTACTGCAAGCTCGAAGTGTGCACTTATACAATATACCTTGATACATACATTGGTCTCTCTCGCCCTGCATGTTCTATTGATTGATTCTGTCAATATACTACCGCGTTGACGCTCAGCACAGTCGCGTGTCCACAAGGACAGCCACTACAGTTTTCCTTTCCTTCTTCGACCACCGGCTATAGTATACAGCGTGGCCCGACAGTAACACTTTTGTTAGGCGTGAGCAGTTGGCTCGATATGGAATAAGCTAAAATCTAGATCAACAGCTCTTTTGAAGCAGGGCGAAATACAGTTTACGGGTATAAAATGAGTGGAATGGTGTCGAATGGTGTCGGTATGCTGGCCTTGCGATACATGGCGGGTAATGTTACCGTATCACGTGATTCACCGGGAGAGGTGACCACATGACCCAGTGACCTTTTGAACTACGAAGCAAGTGAAACTGACCGGCTATACCTACGTTTTGCCGATGTGCGACGAATGTACCCGACTTGCCCATGTTTGTAGATAGATATTCCTGTAATTAATATTTTTTGCATCAAGTTAGCCTGAAACTGAAACAAAACATAATAAATATTCCTCCTAAGTGGTAACTGCATTTTCGATTTGCTATGAATAACTCAGGATATATTTGTCTAAAAATGGATGAAACGTCCCGCCCCACGTTGCAGGACCACCATCTAAATAAATCACTCGGTTCGATGTTGTTTTAGTGACCATTCGGTTCATACCCCACCTTTGACATCCAGCACCCGTGCGGTGAGCTCCAACAGTCCAGTATGAACCAGTTCTGTCGTTGATAAGTGTCTTCCGTCTCCGTGGCCTACTTGGCAGTAGTTCGTGGGGCCGGTGATCTGATGTAGCTTCGACATCTTCCTGAAAGATCACAGACCTGAAAGAAGGCCCCTTTACCGCCGAGACCGACCCACTTAGGGGAGGAGGTTGTAGTAGCATGGCTGTTCGCGACGACTTCAAGCTTAGTTGTATAAAGTCTCGTGCTTTCGTATGTTACAGCCGGACCCGGGACCATGGCCACATGGTCAAACTGTAATAATGTAACATAGCTCGACTGAATACTAGATTGACCTTGACGGGGCTGCAACAGACCGTGATGGTTCCCTTTGAATAGTTTCGGAGTCTAGAGCATTATTCTACGGCCTAGCTATGTGTCTGATCAGTGAATTTCACGTCGAGACATTGATACGACGTGTCTTTTTGAAAAGCGTTATCTGATTCATACCTAACCGACCCGACCTCCTTGGCCCTCCTTTTGGACCCGTCTCCTCCGCCATGCCCATTTATGGTCAGCGCTGACCCACTGTTGCGCAATGTGGTGAGGTGACTCGTCGGGTCGTTTTTGCCTCTCCCTTCCCCTCTGACCCTCTCCCCTCCCCTCCTTCCCTCTCCCTACCCCTCCCTCTCTCCGCCTCACCCCACCGCATGCAGTGCACGTAGCGTAAAACGGTCGACCCTGACCTTTGTGTCTGAAGCTCGCTGTTCCACTAACCGAGCACCTGGGCCCAACCAACTGAGTGTCAAACCACGCTGGACAGTGGGTAGCCAATGGGCCATGACGACTAATGGGGCCATGACTGGCACTCTTTTAGCTCGATTCGCCGGGCTTGTGGCGTGTGTGGCGAGTACGATCACCCATGGATTGATTCTGCGTTTTGAATTGACGTGGTTTTGTTCGTGAGTAATCAGCAAAGCGTCGATTTGACGTCAATATTTAAATTAACCCGCGCCCCAGTGGCGGTCTCAGCCAACTTCGCCGTAGTGGGGGGGGGGGGGCATATGTTACCACCCACCTCTAACTCAAAAACTAAGAGGGCTAGAAAGACGCGGTAAAAAGCAATCGATAGCTCTCAATGCGTACGTTTGAAAATATTATTTCGGTCATTTTTCATCTTAGAGCAATATTGGGGTCACTGGAGGTCATCAAAGATCAAAATTTGCCAAATGTCATTATAGTTCTCCGAAAACATGCATTTATCCCAGGAACTATGATAGCTAGAAAAAACGCATGGAAGAGCAATCGATAGCTCTTGAACTCTTCTTTCGATAAGGTCATCATCAAAATTGACCTCAGGTCAACGGTTTAGCCTCCAGAGGGCAAAAACTCAAAAAATAGCTGTTTTTACGAAAAGTGTTTTTCGACAATAACTGTTGACTAAAAAAAGCCACGACATTTCTATTGCCAGAATCGTGTTCCTCTCGCCGAGACGCATCGAATAAACTATAATTTGACCTTTCAAGGTCAACTTGAAAATTTGACCTCAGGTCAAGGTCATGACCTGACCGGAAAAGGTCATGTTGCATATCAGTCGATGCGTCTCGGCAAGACAAACACAATGAGACCATCCCCAGCGTTCTATCTCTTTCCAATCGAGAGTTATTGGCAAAAATATGTTTGTAGCCTCTAATGACCTCGGATGACCTTTCTAGAGGCTATCAGCAAAAACGACACCTTGGTCGTCACGGGTGGTCCAAATCATTGTGATTCTGAAATATTTGGACTGTTCCTATGCGTACACACGGATCTAGAGGCATTTTCATTTTTCTCCACTGACTTATAATGGTAAGGTCACGCCACTGACCTGACCTTAGGTCACGGATATAAAAAAATCCGAGATATACAAATTGTAGCGCCCGTAACATCATGCAATCCACCAAGTTTGAAACCTTTCTGACAAACACTGCAGGCTGGACATGATTGCAAACTTTTTTAGGCTTGGTCAGTTAACTTGACCTGGTGACCTGACCTGACATGACCTGGGGTCAAAAATTTCACACATTGTCCAAAATTAATGTACAAAAAGCTACCCCAAGCGGCGCGCAGCGCCGCTTTGGGGTCATTTTTCTCCATTGACTTATAATGGTAAGGTCACGCCACTGACCTGACCTTAGGTCACGGATATAAAAAATTCGAGATATAAAAATTGTAGGCGCCCATAACATCATGCAATCCACCAAGTTTGAAACCTTTCTGACAAACACTGCAGGCTGGACATGATCGTAAACTTTTTTAGGCTTGGTCAGTTAACTTGACCTGGTGACCTGACCTGACATGACCTGGGGTCAAAAATTTCACACATTGTCCAAAATTAATGTACAAAAAGCTACCCCAAGCCGCCGCGGTTTTTTATTCACACGCGAAAAACGCGACAGGGTGGTAACATATGCCCCCCCCCCCCCACTGGGGCGAAGGTTAAATAGCAGATGATGTGGTGCTTTGAATCTAAAAATGGTTATTCCGGTGGTTGATTTACTTTGCATGAAGTTATTATGCAGTTGTGCTTAGCATTAGACAGACAATTATTGCCACAATCACACACGCATCGTTTATGTTTGGGCCCAATTATGTAGCCTCAACTTATACACCTTTTTGCACTCAAAATAGGCATCTTTTCATTCAATTTCGGCAAATTGCATTCAATTTCAGCGATCTCTCATTTGCTTTGAATAGAGAGATCGCTAAAATTGAATGCAATTCGCCGAAATTGAATGAAAAGATGCCTATTTTGAGTGCAAAAAGGTGTACTATCTTTTCCCGGCTTACCCACAAGAGTGAGAAAGGCTATCACCATGAGACGGCCTCCTCCAGTCTAGTGGGGCGCTTGTAGTATGGATATCTCACAACTAATCCGTCTGTCATGCCCTTGCAGGGGTGACAGCGGGCCAGACAACTTCCACTCGCTGTTGGCAGTGCAGCCTGCAGGAAGTCGTGCCCCCGTCGAATTCCTGTCCTGAGATAAATTGCACGTCGTTTCCGTCAACTGATGCGCCGTGTCCCCATCACGAATTTGCCGTAGATGATCAGTTATCTCCAGTGGCATCTAGACATCAGGGCTGTTAGCCTGAATCAGATCATTACAATTGAAGGAGGTCGCTCAATGATGTTTCAATTTCCGGTAGCGACTTTGCTAAGCCATTAATAATCAGCTGTTAATGATCTGCAAGGCCAGGACTTATCGCGGATTGGTGGTGATGGAACTTTTTAAATTAAAATCTACTTATAGTTGCTCGGTACTTCATTATTCCTGCCAATATTTTTCTAGACCACGTGTCTCTTGGATTCACCTGAATCAAGGTATCAACGTTAGCATATGTGCAATGAATTGTAAATGTTCACTTGATCCGCACAATCTAGTGCCTGTTATATCCACCACAGCCCTTCTGCAATGCAGGGGTCGAGTGGAAGGGGCTGTGTATGAACGGGCACGGAGTCTATTTGCAGCGGGCCAACTCGCGTCAGCCCGCACGGGCGTGTTGCAACATCGGACGGGCAACATGTGCACGCCCTCTGGTCGTTGCGCTCTGCAAATTACTAATTGCGAACTCTGCTCGTACTTAAGCGTAGCTGCTGACCTGCCGTAAAGCAATATCTTAGGCATCTTTGTCGCCTCGATGGAAGCAGACGGTAAAGTAAACATAAAAGACCTTTTGGGTTTTATTACTTTGAATAATTAGATAGGTATTCGTGCCCTTACCTCTGACATTCAGATGTGTATGATCTGGAGCAAGATGTATTCCACACAACACTCCTATTATGTTTATCGCTACATATACCAGCTGTGACTTCGCTGCCATGTACGACCTCGTTCATGTATGAAGCCTCGTTTTGATTACAGTTGTTCTACTATCGAGTGCTGTGTTAATCTAGAAGCTGCAGGGCAGAGCCGCAGCTCGTGAGTTTTGACCTCCGAAGCATGTGCAGTGGACATACTTCGGGATAACACAATCTGGAGTGGACACCAGTCATTTCCTGGCTACAGCTCGCCGTCAGAAAACCCGGCGTTCCTAGTTTACAGCTTTGTTTCCTGTCTGTAACAGCGATGTGTTTCCATGATGGATTTGGCACGGTGGCGTTAGCCAGGAACTCCTGTGGGTGTTCTCCGTCCGTCTCAGCTGTCTGCCTCGGTCTGAAGCTGACAGAGGCTTTGTCATTGTCCTTCGGTCCATGACAGGGGTTCGCGGCTAGTCAGGTGGTCTGGCACTGTCCCGTCCGTTCAAATGTCATGTTTTGTCATTACTTTCTTAGTTCCCACATTCTTTGCAGCCCAGTTTTCAACGGGCTTTTTATTTCAAATCGGCGTTTCGCCCGGCAAAAGTTTTGAAGAAGCGTGATTCATGTTGTTTTTGCAAATTTGACATTAGGAACTTGTGACGCTGTTTTCAATTCAAGCCTTTCTTGATCCTATACGCTTATCTTCATCTACACATAGATGAAGATAAGCACTTCATACACTTCATCTACAGCATATGCATGTTTTTAACTTTCAATGGATCTCCAACATGGCAACTTGTACCTTTACACAGGTGGCATTGAGCGGCTATTCTCCCTACCCCCACCGTTGTCTTTCCTCCCAGCCTGAGCTGTAAGCGAGTTGGCCGGCCGGCGCGGCGGCTGGTGCTATTTTTGCGATCCGGAAACGGAGCTGAGGGCGGGGCGTCGCCGGCGCCGATCCTCCCATCCTCTGCCCCGCCCAGTTCCTCTCTCCACCATCCCTCCGTGTGCCGAGTTGTACTGTTTGACCTCCGCCCCTCCCTTAGTTCACAAACAAACCTACCTCTGACGGCTGCGGCAGCCAACTGCCAAGCTCCATAGCTGGCCGAGCACAAAGGTGTGTGGTGTGTATAACAATGCCGGGAGTTAAATGCAGACCATTGGTAACGGAGCACCTACCTGTTTCGTTCCTGGCTCGCCACCCCCCCCCCCCCCCCACCTCCCCCACCCACACACCCCTACCCCACTCCACCCCATCCCGTTCTCCAGAACACAGTGGCCATTGTTTTACACCGTGGTGCGTCATACATCCTTCCCTCTCCCCTCTCTGCAACTTAGTGCCGGCATGCGTTGCACGCTGGAGCCTGAGTGAGCATAGGTAGGCACATAGTGGCACAGCATTGACACTTGGGTCAGACAACTAAGCCACGTTTAGCAATTCCTCAGACGTTTGTGAAGTCAATTCCAAAAAGGAGTGGCATCCCGCGCACAGTGCAGAAATTGATCGACGCTACCTATCGCCGTCTTGGTATCGTTCTGTGTTTTTTATGCATGCTCGGTGATAGCCAGAGTGCGTTTTCAAGTCCTGGCCGCCCACTGCACTGTCTCCGCACGGCGACTGTCAGACGGATGAGCTCATACGCTGATGTCATGCATCCGTCCGCTAGTGTTTGTGTTTGCAGTGAGCATTGCCAGTCACCCAATGCATCGTGACACTGCGCGAAAACATTGGCCAGTCAGTATTAGCCACGTATGTATTCATGATTTGACGGTCAAACAGTACGACAAAATAGCCGCATCGAAACGCATCGGAATCTGAACTTTATATTATGTGTCCGAGCAACTTAAAATCAATATTATAAGCGGTATTCATACAATATATTCGTATATGTGTGTAACATCTGTATCTGTAATGTATGACTCATGTTCATCCGTCGTACATCCTACTAAACAGCACTAACATAGCAGTCAGCACCCTTCAGGATTGCGTGACGCCTCGTCAACAGCTCCGCTACATAATCTGCCCGTAATAGGGCACAGGTGTAACCTTCCCTGATCCGTTGCTGCAAAGCCTATGTTGCGTATGCGGGTGTCACTGTTAGCTGTCGCGGTATAAGCTGATTGCTGGAAGGGACGGAAGGAGCAATGCCACAGGTGTCGCTAAATGAGCTTCTTCGTTCTTTTGCGTTTTCCAACCCGTTTATTTTGCATACGAGTCGTGCCTTGCATGTGGTTTGTATCAATATGGTATCAATAATTTTTGTACGTCCTGCTAGTTATCTTGTTGATGTCGTAGTTCTAGTACCTAAAGGTCAAATTGGTCTCCTGGCTAGCATTCCATTCGCGACCAATGTTTAGCCAGCTTATTTCCAGATGGTAAATAACTGACCTTAGCCATGTGACTGTCAGCGATCGGTCGGCTGCCTGTGATGCCGTACCCAGCCACCGGAGACGTGCTGAACCATACATGACCTGTTGCATCAGATGACTTTGTAACTATATAGGGCAGGGAAGCTCCTATCACAATATTTGCGATACCGTTTGTTATGGTCGATTATAACAAGTTTTTTTATTTTTGGGAACACCATGTGGCAATATGTGTCCCAATCGTAACCATCTTTTTTATAAGGCGGCCACTGTCGGCAATCATAGGTAGTTAGGTTGTGAGTTAGTTAAATATAAGTCGTTATGAGACTGTAATTCGTTCGTGTTGGCAAGCCTGGCCGTCACTTGCCTAAAACCGTGTCCAAAACAAAACGACTGTCGCTCGGTTTCAACAATAGCGTTGACAATGAGTTAATGGAGGACAGACGTGCAAGGTCGTTTGGCATAATGGCAGCTACGCCAGAACGGCGGTACTGCTGTCAATACTGCGCTGGTGTTCTGTTAGCACGCGGCGCTGCTGTCAGCACTGTAGCATTGTATACTGTATAGCGAAGAACGGTAGCGCCAGCACACCGCCGTGAGCCAAACGCCGGCGGTGGTCAGCACAGGACGTGACGTCACTCACCGGACGATGACGTCACCCGCGGGACGATGACACGTGACCTATCTGTGATGGTGAGGGGTGTCAGGCGCAGAGTGGAGGGGAGAGGTCACCGGACGGCGTGACCTCTGGCCTTTTGGACACTTGGACAGTCATGGCCGACTGGGCATTGGCGAATGATGCAGTGAAATTTTTACCTAATAGCTCTCGTCATCGGGGCTAGAGTGATCACTCAAACCTCAAGTCAATCCTCCTTATGCATACAATTCTTCTACAGCATTCCCTGTACTTCTTGTTGTCCCCTTGCTTACTGCGTCTTGCTGAGTCTAACCTGCCGCATGGGACGCATCGCTCCTCACAGAGGGCAACTGGTGATGACGGCGGCAGGCTAGGACGCGGGAGCTGATATTTGTTTATCTTTTGGCACGTTATGTGTTTGGACTGGCTCCGAGCCGGCAGCTGTGGGGAGTCCGTCTGACCTGGTCCCGACTGACCTGGTCCCTCAGGTGGAACGAGGTCATTATAAGTCCAGTATACTAGGGAAAAGGAGAGACATATTGAGAGGAAATGTGCGCATGCTTATCGGGTGAATGTCTTAGAAAGAAATCCACTAGGTTCTATCGATCGACTTTCTGCCGCTATTTCCCCGAGCTGCTATTGGAGATCTATATCTCCGCCCTGGGTTCCAAGAGCCGCTCCCTCCCTCAGTCTCCACCCGCGCGGGTGACCTGGTTTGGCTCGGCGAACTTTTTGCCCGTTGTTTGTTGCCGTCTGGGAGCCACGCCTCAGTGGGTGATGGACCCAGCGCACTGATGGGTTATTCGGGGCAGTAGTCGGCAGTCGCCTGGTGTACAGAGGACATCCTCTTATCAAAACTGATAATGTTTGTTGCGGATAGCTTAGGTATAGGTAAGCCGCCAAACAATATATCATGACCTTGTATGTTTACAGAATCCTCTCCTCGCTTCCTCGGATCCCTTTCCCGTATGGATTGTTGCTGCTTTTTGCTATTTACGGCACTATGGTTTGAGACGTTATTCGTTATCGATTCATCACTAGCTTGTATGTACCTATCTGCTGCAGCATTGGTGTCCTCCGGTGTCCCACAAATCCCATCGACGGGCTTTATTCTGAGCGACAGAATAGGGACGGTTGGCTGCTGGAGTTATGAGGTTTAAGATATTCGCTTTGATAGGAATCTGACCGTAACTGTCGAGAGACCCGAGAAGGACATCCCTGATGTCCTTGAAAAGTGGTCCTTCCAGCGAAACGGCGCCCGCTTTCGCCACACTGACGCAGCAACAGCGGCGGATCGAGGACGAAAAAAAGGAGGAAAAATAAGTTAGTAAAATAAAAATAATATATTTGGATAAATGTTCATAACAAAACAAAAACAGACGTTAACATTATCACGCCTTTTACATTCGATCCATTTTCATAGAATATTTTGGAAATATTTTGCTAAGTGCGACACATTTCAAAAAGACAATGGCTGCATGCGCAAGCTTCAAAATGTTTGGAATGATTACATAATTGTTTTCGAATGCCTATCTGTTCACTCAACTTTGAACTTGGTGAGAAGAAATTATTATTTATTTTACCTGTGTACTGATTCATGCATTATACCGACTAAAGACATTCCGGCGCACCCTCTGGCTCCACCTCTAGTCTGACCGACAACCATTAGCCGCCTCCTACACTGCCAACTCCTCCGGAATAGCACTCGCTCGCTCATTCGTCAGGTCGTTTTTGTGCCACTTTTTGTTTGTTCCCAACTAGATGGACTGTTGCCGTGTGCCCATTCAGCAGTCTGCTGCAAGAAAAGTTGGTCAACGACAGCGAGCGATTTTTCACACGTACGCTATTCTGTGTTTTTATTCACGGCGTCTTCTACACCAATCATTGTCAGCGAGCTGAGATACCACTTTGATCGCTTTTCAAGCTGTGTGCCCACGGACCATCTTCTGCTACCGTAACTTCGGCGCTTTGACCTGTCGCCTTCCATAACCGTAACGTAACCCTCTTTTTTTCGCTAGGCGAATGGTGAACTGTACGCCCCCGGCTATGTCATGTCTCTCCCACATACCGAATTATTTGCTTTTTCGCCATGTGACCTCTGCTCCACGGCCATGTGTCCCTCTGTGTGACGCTCTAATTAACCGTAATCTGCACCTCTCTGTCTCAGCTGGTGACCTGCGTGGCTGGCCGACATGTCACACTCGATTACTGTGCAGAGGACGGTGACGACCACGCACCATGAGGGCACCGCCTTTGTGGTCAACACGGGCGTCCTCACCACCGGCCCGGGAATCCTCAAACTGCTACAGCTGGTGAGTTGTGACAGAAGATTTGACGAAATGCCGATGGGGGACGCTGCATGTTTTGTTCAAATCGTACGCGTCGAATTTGCGAGCTGAAGTGGCTTCTTCATGAATGGGTACCCGATAAGATGAATAAGGTCTTGTTGTTTTGGGCATTTTTCTTTGATTTTATAGATATTCTAACAGTTTTTCTTTTGGGGATCTTAAATACATAAGTCACAGGTGCTACAGTCAACACGCTCTTACTAATGATTTGGTGATCTTTTGTGTAGCAGCTTTAGCTATAAGCCACGATCTCCATCTCAACTCCCAACAATATTCCCACCCGGAGCCGAAGAAGCACACCATCCACAACAAAGACCGCGCCAGTTTCGGCGAAAACAGGCAAAATCAATAGAGCTGAGTGCTGACAGCTACGCCGGCCAGTTCTCCGAAGGGAATCCTTTGTTGTAGCGCTGACGTTACTCTCGCAGTTTTATGTTAATGATTTATCTCGTATGCTTTCAGACTGTTCTTGGAAATTGATTTGTTTTTGTTTGTTTGTTCTTTATCGTCCAGAAAATATCCCTAATATTTCATTGTGATTGATGTTCCTTGATATTTCAATAAAGTTACGAAATAATCATCTCAGTAAATAAAATCATCAGCATCCAAACCACCAATTTCAACCTCGTGGTGTTAGTCTAATGATGTTAACCTCGTATTGTCACCTTGTGATGTCACTGTCTCACACCCCTGATCTCCCCACAGGCCTGTGGCATCATCACTGTCGGCATCATGGGCCACCACATGGCCAACTTCGTCAACAGCTACGAATTCCGTGCTGATATGTTCTTCCTGCTGATGGCAGTATTTGCACTCATCACCACCTTCTGCGTTGTGCTCTCCATGTTCTTGAGCATCGGTACAGCTTCCATTCTACCCAGGACGTTCTTTGTAAGTGGTGAACTGTCTAGGATTTTTGTGTGTGCTCCTTCACTCGTTATAAGATATGCGTGAATGAGGCAAGGCTCCAATGGAAGGAATGTTTGATATTGTTCATCGTTACAGTTAAGATGGAAATTATTACTTCGCCTTTTTAACCTGTCTAGGGTTACGATAATTCTTGAAAGTAGGTAATCTCAACGTTTTGTTTTATTACTTTTAATCGGAATCATGTATAAGATTGCATCTACATTCTTTACTTTGGATTGCAAGTCCTAATACCCTTTGCATATATCACTTGTGGTTTGTTTACACCAGCCCATATCGCCACTGACATGCAGCCGGTGTGCTATCCGCCCGACCCAGTCCACTCCCTCCCTCTCTCTCATCCCCGCTCTGTCCATCGCCCGAACGTCCTCCCTCCAGGCTAATCATCACGTGGTGGGGTGTATCGCCACACACACGGACACACGACCGGTCACGTGACTGTGATCTGGCTAATGCATTCCTTGGACATGATCACATAATGGGCAAAACAAACCGTAAATTGTCAGTGTCGGGTTATTTATGTAATAAACCCTCATAGCCTACGATACGCAGTGTAGGAGATGGATGGGTATCCAGCCATACATACATAGCATTGATCTCGTCTTTTGAGTTATGTCACAACTAACACGAAGGTAGACTTCCCGGGTGTTTTGGCACGTAGCTGTGTTCGCGGCGCTTTTTGCTATATGCTCTACATATATCAAATATGGTCTCCGTAGCGTCTCGTGTCTTCACGATGCCATCCCCATCGCCACGCGGTGCCCTTGTACTTCAGTACCGCTGTTCCCAGCGGGCACTCTTCTGGCGACTATTTCCGCGACCCTCTTCGTCGTTCTGTAGTGCCCGCTGTGGTATCCCCCATACCCACTCGGCTGGCAAGTGGTGATGTACACTTGCATCAGCTCGCGGCAGTCTCAATCACCCCACAGTGTCTCAACGCATGGGCGTGGGAACCTCACGAAAAGTGTGTGTAGGGGGAGGGGGCAGCGAAACATCAATGTCACTTAGTGAGAGCTCCAATGAAGAAATTATATGTTATATGAAGAAATTATATGCAGTTTTTTTTTTTTGCTCATCTCACCTTGCTGAACAATTTCCTACTCTTGGTTTTGTATTTAAATCAAAAATAAAGATTTTCCTTAAAAAATAGCTGAAAAAGTGGGGGGGGGACATGGCCCCGGCCTTCCCTGTTCCTACGCCTATGTCTCCACGTTTTGCTCTACTGTTGTCTCTTCTACCTCCATTCGGCTAGTAACGCCGCGCTGCTCCCCGCCGTGTCTCCCGCAGGAGGTTGTCTACCATTTCATCGCATTCCTGCTGCTCTGCGCCGCCTCTATCACCTTGATCGTGAAGCTGACGGACCACTCCGTCTATCGCTACCGGGACAGGAACTACGAGCCCAAACTAGCTGCCGCGGTACGACCCCCGACCCGGCGCCCCGCCCCCTCCCCCGCCCCCTCCCCCTCCCCCGCTCGGAAGGCGCACTGTGGTGGTGGTGTTCTAGTTTGGTTAAGTTTTTTCTGCTTATTTGTTGTGAGAGCGAATGGGTTTAGTTTGGTGGAGGTGTGGCTATGGATACTGGATAGCATGAGACGCTTACTGGACGGCTTGCTGATTTGGCTCGCAGTACTCAGGACTCAAGAAACACGCTTATCTACTGGCGCACTTAGTCTAAACACCGAAATAATAGATTATCCGCTTAATGCTTTTGTGTGGCATGGTTGATCTACCTATTTGCTGTTGCACTTTAATAACTAACGTAACAGCTGGGGCATTCCACGATAGATCGTACCACTTTTTTTCCAATTTGACACCCTCATCTCTCGGAATTTGACGAGAATTGGTCTCAGGGGTAATCAGGGGCTCTGAATCCACCTGTAACAATTTCAGACTTTTCAGATAAGTATTTTTTGAGTTATGGTGTATAACATTTTTTGGATCTTGCTTTGCAGCGCTAAGTTTGGCGGGCTGTAACTCTAAGACGGATTATTTAAATGCCAAATGTTATATAACATTGAACTTGCAATGAAACAGAGATTAATATGTATTTTTGAAATTTCGAAAAATACGCTATTTTTGATATATGACATATCGAGTTTTCTTTCATTTGTATTTTTTGGACTTTGGGACCAAATTTTTTTGAATTTTTATTTCTTTAAAAAAATATTTGGCTCATTGTTAAGTACTATGCAAAAAATTAGGAAGGTGTTCTTTCTATAAATGTATTTATTTTACGTCACGATAACGGCTTCGAATAGTGATTTCGGGAGGGGAGCTTACAAATGGCGTGGTAAAGCTGCCTAGTGACATCACGGGTTACTGAAATTTCAATGCAAGTCTGATTCATCTGAAAAAAAAGTGAAAAGAGGGTTCATTCAACCCTCTTTCCTATAAGCGCGAGGGTGAAAAAGACTGTTTGGTTCTGACATTGTTTTTGACGCCAATGACCATAGCTGTCCGAGATGAAAGTTACAGGACGCATACATGGTGTCCTCCAGAGGTCTCACAACTTGTATATCTGGGAGTTTTTCAAGGTTACATGAGGTCAGGTCGGTCACGTGACATCACTGTAATAAATCAATGGGGAAATATAAAAAACTGTTATTTTGGCGCCGAGAATGATCTAAAACTATCCCACGTACATGGTATTGTGATTTCATGCACTCCTTGCAAAGTCCAATACTTTACTTTTGCATTGTTAACCTTGCGTGACGTCATTTATGACGTCACTAGGGTCGTACGAGTTTTTCGTCAATAACTCCCGATCAAATAGAGCTAGAGAGTCGGAAAAGCCACCAATGGACTCGGGAAGACCTTCCGAATCGAATGATATGCCATATGATACCCTTTGCCCAGCTTCGTGACCTGAGGGACTCTGACCTGACCTTGACCCGAGGTCAACTACTTAAGTTGACCTCACTCTAGCAAAAAGTATACCATTCGATGCACCTGAGCTAGGCGAACACAATGATGCCAAAATTGCGGCTCTGCGGCCATTTTTTGCGAAGTTATTTACTAAAAACCGAACCCGTAACTTCAGTCACGTGACCTGACCTCAGACGCTACCGGTTAACCTGAGACCTTAAAATCGGGTACCAATCGCTGCGACTTGTAACGGCACACACGCTCGTTTTTTCCGCGAGGCTCTAGCTCTATTAGAAGCGAAACGGCGTGCTGGGGTCGTATCAACCCCTCCGAAACCCATTTTATTGGCGGGAAAATGAGGAACTTATAGAAAGAACACCTTTCTAATTTTTTGCATGTCGATTTGCAATGACATGAAGATTATTTTGAAAAAATAAAAATGTGAAAAATTTTGGTCCCAAAAGTCATTAGAGGCAAATGAAAAAAGATTAAGGTTTTTGCTCAACAATGAAATTTTTTCTTTGGAATTTTTAAATAGTAATATCAATTTTTGATTCATCGCAAGCTTAGTGTTGTTTACTTTTTGTTGGTTGCTTAACCCGTTCTTGAGTTATAGGCCATCAGACTCACCGTTACATACCGAAGTTAAAAAATGTAATGCAATATAACTCAAAAAGTTTTGATCTGAGAAGTCTGATATTTTGCCAGGCGTCTTTGGGGCCTATGATTACCCCTAGGACCGATTTTCATTAAAATCTGAGAGATGAGGGTGACGGGCCTGGTACGATCTATCGTGGAATGCCCCAGCTGCATGCTATTTTAGCTAGTCAACTAAGATGGACAAAAAATGAGGAAAAGGTGGGGATAGGAAAAAGATACTTATTTTAACCTGGAAACTGCCTGGAGTATTGCATGGCAGTCAAATTTTTCAGATGTCGGAATCATTGTACGAGGGGAAACGTCAAGATGGGATATTTCCAAAGAAAGTTCTAAATTTGTCCCAAAAGTGTGGCAGATATTTGAAGACGATTTTGGCCTTCGTGGAAGTCAGAGATCCCAGGAAAAAATCAATCATTCGGGCGCAATCCTTTCTCAGGCTTACCACCTTAATCCAACTTAACCCTAATTACCTTGTCAAATACCCTGCTAATTGACCTGTATCTGTAACCATGCCCTTCTCTCACTACCTCGACCTGCTCTTGTCTGAATCGTCATGACATATCACAGCATAACTTAACTTAGCCTAACCTAGCCTCTGCCTTTTCTGATCCGTCCTGACCCAGCCCGACCAGATCCTGTCCCAGCCGGTCTGACCGTTGGTCCGCTCTGGTCTGGCCTTTGGTCCGCGCTGGTCTGACCGTTGGTCCGCGCCGGCCGCAGGACGTGCTATTGAACGGCGTAGAGACGTTCCTGCTGCTGCTCTCTGCAGCTCTCACACTCAGCGTAATCAGAGAGAGAAACGTGGGGTACAAATTTCTCGAGCCGGGCTACCACGCGAAACTGGCAGCGGCGGTGAGTCGAACGAGGGCTTCGGTAAAGCTCTGGTGCAACCTCCCATAAAATAAAAATAAACGGTCTTGGGAACATAAGAGATAAATAATGAAATTATCATGCTTTTATTTAAATGAAATAATTCATAATATAGATTACGTTTGCTTCTTTTTGAAAATTCAAGTCACTCCTTCACTTGCGCGGTGCATGAATTCATGGATATTTAATCCAGGCCTACAATGAAAACAAACCCGTCGGTTAGATTTGCACGATTACTAACGCATAGGCCGCAGTGCTGGCTCGCTGTGTACTCTGTTCGAGTAGGGCGATATTTAGAGGTCTGCCTGTCACTTATGCTAGTAATGTCACATCCGAGCCTTGGGACGACTTTGAAGTCCGATATTTTGGTATGCCGTCTAAATTATTTTAGTGAAATTATGTTCTATCTGAGCTAAAGCTCAAGTTCGACGAAAGCTAATACGGCTCTGCAGTATGTTGATGTTACTGTCTGAATTATCAGTCCCTCAAATTTATGGGTTACGCATTTTGAGATTGCTTCGATCATTGCATTTGCAAGATTTCTTGTTGGTGTTGGGATTGGCTTGATGTGACTAACAGTTGATTTTTGCATGCCATAAAACTTGCTAATGTGTGAGACGTGAGTACGTGCCGGCTATGCATGCGTGTTTTATGTTGAATGTTTTTTATGTTTCCTGTATTGTTATCCGCATGTTTTATTTTCAGTTAATTCAGATTCGATAAATGTGGTTTCGTTCTAACTTTCTGTTGATGTCTCCAATTATTTGTAATTGTCCCGACAGTGATATTTTTACTTGATGACAGTAACATACTCACGATTTTTTTGTTATGACGGTACATCAGAAAAATGGTATGAGAATAGAATAGAGGATTGTTTGCACAAATACGTAAAATGATCTTATTTAAAAATGATATTATGTAGGGCAACTATTTGCCCGCTATCTAGGTAGCTGCCGTTTCTTATTTTCCTTTGATGAATCTTTGAATAGAATTGTAACGAAATCGTTGACATATTTCGAGGATATTAACAGATATTTGTTTCGCAGTCGATCGGGCTGATCAACTCTCTCCTCTATTTGTGCACCTTCGTCATGGCCCTGCGCTCCTGGCGGCTTCACTAAGCATTGCCACCTGCCGGCGCTAGTCGGAACTACTGTCTGAGGTCCATCACAGAGGGCGCAGCGGTCGCCAGAGAAGACCAGGCTCTCACGCTCGCTAGAAGTTCGGTTTGTTTGAGCTCGCGAGTATGCGCCGATGGACATGCATTTTTCAGTGTCGTCTCGTGTGTATTCCGCTGGAGGACCTAACAGTGTCTTACAGCGATAACTTAAATGTGCTGTGCAGATGACCTGCGAGCGCCCGAGCTGCGCACAAATTCTGCAACTGGAACCGAAGCTTATCTACTTAATGCGCCTAGTTACAGTGTGCACTGTGCCTACTGAGCGAGTTAAATCGCCTGACCGCTGTCCTGTCTACCGGGCTAAGGCCACAAGAGTGCTTGTACCGGTCGTCATTTGCGCATAACTGGTCATGCTTACGTAACGTACAATGCTCGGAAGATCTAAATCTAATTTCTTCTCGAATACCTCTTTCGTGCCTTGCAATGACCAAAATCCATCCGTAAAGCCTAAGTGTCCAGCGCCATGACTACCGCGTTGTACACTATCTACTCAATGTTGTGACCCAGCGTGTAATGCACGAGGTTGAAAAACGCACCAGTGACCCAGAGAGGGCAGGCTCCTCACCGTTTCGTCTCGTTGCGCTGCTTCGTGCATTCAGAGGATGCAAAGTAACGGTTTAAGACCGAAGGGCTCTTGAATTGGGGCTTTAGCCAAGCTTCAGCGTTCTGCCAGCAATTGATTCTCATATGCTAGCCTCGTGTGGTTTTGCGTGATGTGCTCCTGCGCTGCTGATCGATTTACGCCAGTCGTCTGACTGGCATGACGCTGTGTGACTAGATGGTTCGCTAGTGAATAGTGCGCAGCGTATTGTGTACTAGAGCGCAGCGTAGTGTGTAGTGTTCCGCTGAGCTCGATCGTCGCTGTAACCGCCACCACGCCATACTGACAAATACACAGAGGAAGCTGCCGTGATGCTTGGCCAGCGTGTGTTTGTCTAAAAGACGCTGCGAATGGCATCGGCTTTTATGCTATGGAGGTGAAATGAAAGAAAGCGGGTTCGCGCTTCTGTGAGGTATGACAGTATTTAAATATCAACGAGTGATATGTCCGTCTGGCACAATGGAAGCAGGGCGGGAAAACGTTGTGAGGTATGGCATTCACTGCAGTCAAATGAAGCATTCAGCAGGGGATTGTGTTTGTGATGCGTTCTTGGGTAACTGAACATCGAAGCGTCTTGGCTCAACTTCTTCCCACGCGGTGCATGCGGTAGGTATCTCCTTCCTGTGCCGTTGCATTACGATTCAAGACATGCAAGCATACTTAACTATGAATAACTTAGAGCTTTACAGAGGATACGCAGCGAGCACCAATGAATCCTCACGAGTGCCGCTTTTGGCATCGCTAGCATTCACTGTCAGCCAACCAATACGCCTGTGCATTTTACCAGGGGCTCTAAATGGCTACAGTGGCGTGGCGGGGTTCCTTTCGTGCTTGTCTTAGACACCGGATGAAGGGAAGGGAGCTTGTGAAGGGAGCTTCCCCTATAACACCACGCACGTTCCTTGACCCGCAGTGACCTCGGCGAATATTTGGCATCGATCCCATGACCTTTGACCCGGCATGGGAACCAAACCGTCAAATGGTATTGTTCTGTTTAACGCGCTCTTGTGTGTAGTTCGGTGAACTGTACTGAAAATTAAAGCAATTGCAGCTCAAAAGTTATCGGTAGGTTCATTTGCAGGTATGTAGGTGCAAATTTGTTTATACGGAAGTGTTAATTCTTTTCTCGTAAAAACGAAAAAGCAGAATCCTGAAAATTCCGAACGTGCTTTGGTAGCTCACTGTGGCTTACGCTGAACATCAGTCGAATCGAATCGAATTTATACCGGTAAATAAATGAAATGCATCGCAAACGCTTTGGTATCTGGACTAAACAACCCAAATACCGCGTAAATAATTCGTTTTATAATATTTCGGAAACTCATACCTAATTGATGAATAATACCGCATCGTTATTTCTGTTTAAATAAGTTGTTGTAATAAGTTTAATAACTTGTTTAAATAAGTTGTTTAAATGTCTGGCAGCTGAGTGTAGGGTGCAGAATTTCGACAGTTTAGTCCAAAAGGATGCACGGCTAAAACGTTTCGTTGTTTGGAAGGACCATTCCTTCCGGCACCGATAGCTGTCTACTGAAAGTCTGAATATCGGTACCTGTCGGCGCCGTCCCGTCCTTGGAAGGTCGTTTTGGCACGAACCTGTCCTCCAGTGACGTAGCAGTGACGTCACGGACCGGGCACGGACAGGACGGTGAGCGGACGGGGTTTCCGCGTGGTAGCCATATCTTGGAACGGATGGACGTGGTGTCGCTGTCTGCAGTTTCCGGCCGGAACGGATGGAAGTGTGGAAAATGGAGCTGGTGGAAACACCGTGTCGACGTCTTGATAGATTTTGGGTGCTAGGAAACGGTTCTATTTTGTTTGAGAGGTCAACTATGACGATTGATTTCAAACTTTTAACGATTGATAAGAGTGGCCATAGACCCGCAATACGCATGAATGCATCTAGGATCTTTTGTATCGGCGACCCAAAATTATGCGATCTCCCCAATATAAATGAATGCCATAAGGTATATGTACAAGGACCTCCTTCTCACGCACTTCTTATTTTATAGGGTTTTCCCGGGCTTTGCCAGAGGCCGAATGGTCGATCCTAGGTCAAACCTGGCATGTTACCGTAAGAGCTTCGGAAGTTTTTTTTTTGTGTGAAAATGTAGCTCTGTTATGAAGCACTCTGTTATGAAGCTCTCTATTGCGCGCCAATTTGTAAAGGAGATGTTCAATTTGGGAAATTTGACCCTTGGCCTTCGGTGATCTCACTTTTAACCTGAAATGGTTAAAACATTTGGTTAAAGCATTTCTTTCATATTTTTATACCTTTCGGACGCTACTTATGAGTCGTCGCTAAGTGTGACTCAAGACAAGAGTAAATAGGGATCAATCCCTCAATTACTCTCCTAAATTTCTTGCTCAATTACTCCCACCACCACCATGCCACCACCGCCGCCGCCATCACACACCCACTCAAGAACGCACAACTAAGACGGCCAGCAAATCCATGGGAGTGTAGAGGGGTGCCCTGCTGTTAAATTCGATTTTCGCTCATTGGTGAAAATCAGAGCCACAGCTAGTCGCAGTGGGGACAGGCTGAGGACATACGGAGACCGGTTTAGTTCACAAAGAAAAGCCAGTCGGCAAGTGTCACTTTGCCAATGTGCCACTCACCAAAGAGACACTTTTGGGAACGCTGCAGTGGAGGTATGTAATACATAATAGGGCTATATGACCCAGCTGTGGGGACGCCCTTCCCTTTCCAGTAGGTGTCACTTAGCAGCAAAGGGGCTCTATATGAACTGGGCCCAGTCAGCTAGCGACGGCGGTCGGCGGGCGGTAGACGGCGGACAGACAGCGGCCGGGCGGCAGGCAGGCGGACAGTAGACGACGGGCAGACAGCGGCCGCGGCGGCGGGCGGCGGGCACGCAGTGTGGCCCGGTGACTCGTGGTGATCGCACGGATGGCGAACCGCTCCCGCTCGAGATGGAGCGAGCTCAAAGAGTCGCGGCACGTACGCTTCTTTCAGACGCCACTGGGAATCCTGCACCTCGTGCTACTGGTGAGTACCTACCCCGGCGGAGTAAATGCATAGGCTGTTTCTTGTACGTTTAATTTTACGGTACTTCTACGCGCGGTTTCACAAGGCGTCATTTTAACTTTTAAGCAATAGTTAACCAAACCCAGAAAATGATGGGAGGTTTATGTGGTGCTAGGTAGTCGGTCGCTCTCACCAGTCAGTAAAACTAATTACTAGACGGTTTGTATGACTAAGGAGGTTTTTGTTATCGAAATGTGTCTATAAACATGTCGAAGCAATTTTTAGATTGCTAGCTAGGGCTGCGGAGTCTGAGTCGGAGTGGGAGTTGGAGTCGGTCGGAGTCGACAGTTCTGCCCGGAGTCGGAGTCGGAGTCGCGAAAATCTTACCGACTCCGACTCCGGACTCAGTCCGGAGTCGCAGTTAACGCTGCATGGCTCGACGTCATGCACTGCACCTGTTTGATTGACGATACTGCACTGAAACTAGATTTTGTCGAAAAAAGGTAATTTTTATGTTTTGGACGAACGTTTTGAGAGAAAGAAGCAGTAGACGGTGAATGCCCCTGGCCCCCCCCTGGACCTGCTTTTTAAATCTGTGTGTTATTTTTAATGCATATTTGCAACGCAACGCCAATTTGGAGCGCACAAGGGATCGTTTCAGGCAAGATAAAAACATCTCCATTATGAACTTCAATATCATGATATGGGTATTAATAGAACCGTCTGGAGTCGGAGTCGGAGTCGATTTTTGAAGCCGGAGTCGGAGTCGGGGTCAGAGTCACCCTAATATCCATCGACTCCGCAGCCCTGGTAAGTTATCTTCCTCTTGTTTAAAAAAAAAAATAGAGCACTGTGCGATAAGAATCTCTTCAAAACATTGTAGCATGAACTACTCATCCCAGCCCTGCCTAAAGACGCTTTTTGAACCTATTATTGCAACAGCGAATACGTTTTACAAACGACTTGTTCTTTACTCATGATGCGCCATTCACGTGATTGTCACGTTTGGGCCTTTGGGTGTTACTGCATGTGCACTCGCAAGGCCCAAATCTATATCTCAGGAATGGCTGGATCGATTCACGTCGGTGTATTCTATCATAATTTGCGCCCTCGCGCTCAATACAATATTCAATAAGACGTCATTCTGATGCAATATGTGCTACACAAAATGCAGACATGCTGCAGATTAAGTGTTCGAGCTTGCAAAATATTTGAACTACTTGGACTTGCACATTGCCAAGTTCATCCTTTTTGCATATTTCAAAGCCCGTTTGATCTCTAAATCTCCTCACGTTGCCCAACTGCGTTCCGGTCTGCGTCTTTCCTCATCCCTCATCCCATATTCACGATGACGTCACTACCGTTTCCGGCCCCAGAATGCATAAGAACACCCTGTCCGGCGACAGGCATTCGGAAGTACCCGTCTGAGCCGATGAGTAAATCCCATCCCGAGAGAGTAAAGCGGCTCGACGCCCCTTCGACGAAGCTCGCTAGACAGAGAAAACCGGTTCTGTGTCGTCGAGCTCGCGATGACTCACGGGCGGAACCGGCGGAATTTCTTCACGCGTCAGGGGAAGGCGGCGGTCGGAGATGCCTGGGAAGGATGCTGCCCTCGCGCTCAGACGCTCGACACCGACCTTGGGGCTCTCTCCTGTCCAGTGCACTTTCACAGCTGGGTGAGCACCGGATGTGAGCGGTCAATGAATGTCACGGGACAGGGCGACTGGAGAATCGATACACAGCTCAGGCGAAAGCGGCGTCTTTTTGCGATGGATGCTACGCGACACGGTTCATTGCCTTACGAAAGCAATCGTTTTTGGTGTTATTGTTGTATGATCGATTGGCGTTTCTTTCTCAAAGCGTATTATTCAGCCTATACTTCAGACACTAAAGAGATGCGTGGTATGTTTAAGTTGTCCATGAAAGAATTCGAAGGTCATTTACATAAGTCCCGACGTCTTGTTCCACCTTGAAGAAGCGTTTTTGTGGGCGGATGAATGCATTAAAAACAGCGCAAACGAATCCGTCGGTATTTGTCATTGTTCATGGTCCGATTGTTTGACCACTTTACCTACGACATTGTTCTGTAAACCTGACTTAACCGTTTTGTTTTGTTGACTGCTCTTCGTTAACGGTTCATAGCCATTTGCTGGTCCAATGTTTAAATAAAAAGTATGTAACGTTTCAGCTGCACTAGACCATTTTTCATCAGCTGGACGCGTGGACAAGACTCAAAGAGCTCAAAAACTGCTTAGATGCAGCTGCGTCTAAAGGAACGCGGGTGGTAAACGGACAGGGCACTAAGTAGCAAGTCGATCTGTTGAAAGAGAAATAAACCTTCTTTCATGGTCTTCCGTAAAAAAGGCAAGCAGTTTTTCCTCATTACCTACTAGAGCATCCACGCTAAAGACAGAATTAAAACTGACAAGATCGCTAAAGCATTGTCGGAGTTAAATTTAGGACTCATTTTTATGACATTTGAGCACAACGCCTGCTCTGAAATTTCAGCCAGGCATCGAACAGCTGTATAACTCAGCAGCTCTGCATCCGCTTTTCCACCAATACCATCGTCTTCCAACAATACCCTCTCATACGCTGATTTCAGGCGCTGAACGTGCTCTGCGTGTCGTTCTCGGGTCACTACCTGGGAATGTACCGGGGCGTGCACCTGCCGGGCTATGACCTGTTCCGCCCGGAGGCCTTCTTCGTCATCTGCTGCTCCGGATGTCTGATGGTGACGGTGCTGCTGCTGTTGACGGTTCTGGCCTCGTCAGACAGTCATCAGATGCTCTTCAGGACAGTCGCGGTGAGTGGAATGTCACCAATGGAACGTCTATCACAGAATGTTGAGAGGGCCGGACGTGCATTTGTGGTATGATATTGAGCCATTGAGGTGATAGCGAGGTAAGGAGAAATGTAACATTCGCTCTCATTATCACTAGACAAATGATCGGCATCAGCAACAATGCGCGATGGGAAATAATTTCTTCATCTGAGTCTTTCCTTTCGCCTTTGTAGACATCACTCACAATGGCGATGTTATGTTCTGCCAAACGGCCGCCCTTCATTTCCCCTCGCCTCACTGGCTCTCAGGAATACACGCACCTCTGTTGCCAAACCATGTCGAACATTTCCGGCGCCCATCCCAGCTGTCCCACTCCCAGTCGTCCGTCCTATTCCGCCCCTCCCCGCGATGTGTCGACACCCATCGCTCGCGCCTTCCTCTTCCGTGACCGAGCGTCTGGAGATAGCGCGTCTTGGCCCGGGGCGCAGACGGCTCCGCTGGAGCGTCTTCCCGTCAGAGGAAACAGCTGGAGCGTGCAGAGGAAGCCGAGCAGAGGCAAAGACCGTGCACAGAAACAGTGCAGATCACAGATGTGAGGGCACGGTAGCTGAAAAGGCATGTTAATTTACGTGAATGCTGACAGAGTGGAGCTGCTTAAAAATGTATGACTCAGTGACTGAACGCTCTGATTACATTTTTCTCGCTAGATAGTTTGGATAGAAACTTTTAGAACCATAAATGTTTATTCCATTTTCTTGACAGTGTAAGGGAAGGACTTTCGATCGCGTCATTGTCTGCACATCTGAGCATATGTATCGGCTTCGCAAACAGCTCCGGTACGTCCCTGTCCTTTGCACGTCTCAAAGAACGCGGCGGTGCACCCCGATCACAGGGCTGTGTGCACAGAGCACCACCGTGCACCGTGCACGATCACACTCGTTTCGTGATCTGTGCAGAGGACGGAAGTTTCCGCGGAAACCGCGATGGCCAGATTTCCTGACGTGCTGGCATTTCACTGCTGGAGCTGCCGTGACTGGAGGATGGGCGAATGGAGCGGGAGGCAGACAATGGGCTGAGCCGCTGACCGCAACCGCCTTGTTGCCTAGGCCAACGCCATGAAACGGAACATGGATTTAGGACGGCTGCTATTCATGGACAAGTCGTAGTTGCATGAACGGTTATGACTTTCCCGTTTGTTTAGCAAAACCGTTCTGGCTTTTGTCGGGTGGAGATCCGTTTAGTTATTGACATTTAACAAAGGAGTTCATGACTACCAATTTATGTGTGAAGTGTAGATACGCTTACTTATTATAAATGATACTTGTGACTCATTTTATTCATCGACGACCTCGTTCCACCCAATCAACTAGCTCCCACAAATATCGCATTTCGCATCCATATAAGCGGCAGTCTGTCACAAGTGTATTCGGAACGAACCTATTTCACTATTTCAGGTCACTGGGCCTTTCCCATGAGAGCAGCTACCTGTCACAGTTCTCTTGGCTACGGCTATGATCTGTCAGTCTTCGAGCTCGTTTTATCATAGCCTGACCATTCTGCTGTCATCATCAAATATTTAATAAGCTCGAACATCCGTAACTCTGAATCGCGTCCGTGGGAGGGAATATTTCGGTCGCCTTCATGACACTTCAGATTTATATGCGTTTATTAGTCCGGAAAGATATTGATCCAAAAAGGCCGCGTATCGATTTCAACGTAACACAGAAAGGCCTGCTATGTGAACCTCTATGGACCTCTCCCCTTATCCATATCGTGTTGAACCTCTTTCCCCTTATTGACCTCTGCCACTCTGACCTCTGACCTGACCTCTGTGACCTTTTTGACAGCCGGAGCTGGCCTTTGGCGGCATGTCCTGTCTGTGGCTGGTAGCCAGCATTGTCTACCTGGCGGAGATTGTCGGCAGGAACATCGACTATCAGCTGCGGGAGCCCGGATTCCCGCTGAAAATTCTGACCGCGGTAAGTCGGGGGAGGACTAGAGGCACACAGATCTGCAGGGGTACGATTACGGACGCACGTTTAGCATTTGAAATGTAACCACTTATTGCCACTTGTTGTCTCTGCGTCAGCGCGAGGTCAGACTTTCTTCGCGACTACATTGTTTTTCCTTGTAAGAGTGTAACTTGCGTCACCAGTGTTTTATTTGAGGGTACACAGGCCCGCCAACAGCCATTTACCCCGATTTGGTTGGTGGATAAATCTAACTCATGTGTGCGTAAGGAAGGCCATGCTTTATATTTGGACCGCTGTTAATGTCAGTGTCGTCAGTCGTCACTCGATGATATAGTTACGACCAGCATATACTCGGCACGCTAACAGCTCATGCGCCGACATAGATTTGTGTCGCAGAGTAAAATGCATGGCATACGCTTAAAGGGACCCTCCCACCTTCAAAAAGTTAATGAATTGACATGAAAGTGATGTCACTCGGTTCAGAAAGAGCAAAAACGAATATATACCAAATTTCATCGAAAAATATTCACCGGTTTTCAAGATATTAGACTTTTACTTTTGTTTACTTTTTGGGATCTCCGCTGTTCCTAGCGACTTTATTTGAAAGTGCGGCATTTGTTGCGCGCAAAGCAGCATATACCGCCGCGTGCTACAAAACGTTTTAGTCAAACATTTAACGGACGTTCGAAAGCCTGATGACGTCATCAGATTCCCGTAATGGTTAAGAGATAGGGACCACGCTGGTCCCACCCTGCAAGTAAAGGGAAGAAATTTCTTGAACACCATAAAGCTGCGGGGGTTCCGACCAGGATAAATGGTGGTTTCTGAGCCTGGCCGCAAACTTGGCTATCTCAACTCAAAACTAATGTTAAGGTGGGAGGGTCCCTTTAACTGTAGATGTTTACCAAAGGACGAGTCAAGCAGACTTACGACTCCAGTCAAATCCGATTCAAATGTTGCCGCTCAGCTTACCTGCCGATATTTTGCTTCCAATTGTAAAACTAGTTCATCATTTTACCTGTAACTTGATTTTGTAATTTCTGTGTCTTTACCTGTGACCTGGCATGTGAGTTGACCTGTGATGAAGCGAGTGTGACCTGACCTGTGACCTGACCTATGACCTGACCCGTGAACTGACCTCTGACCTGACATGTGGCACATGACCTGACCCGTCTGTTTCTCACCCGCCCCTTTTCCAGGTTCTGGCTCTGGTGGCCTCCTGTCTCTGCGGCGCCCTGTGTCTGCTGTCCCGCCGACAGCGGGTCGGAGCCGTCACTCTGAAGATGAAGACGGCCTCTGCCGAGCTGGGGCGCCGCTCCCGTCCTCTGACCATCGAGACCGGTGCGCCGACTGTGGATAGCACTCCTGTTGAAACAACCAACGGTGCGCTGCTTCGGTCCGACCACCGTCGACTGGAGAGGGCGCCCAGCAGTCCACCGTTCGTCGGACTGGAGACGACCCCCTTCCCATTCGCAGGAGTCCCCGTCTCTAGTTCAGCGGTCAACCTGCAGATTCCCTCAGAAAGTGTGCGTAGATTGACCGAGAAGACGCTGAGTCAGTCCATCAGTCTACACCCAGAGTCCTCACCTCGCCTATCCGTGGCTCCCACCGTACCTTCCCCCTCCTCATCACCACCGATGCCGTCTTCGCCAGAATACGCTCGCGTGTCGAAACCTCCCCGACGCGCGTCGGGCGACTCGACTGACTCCTCATCGCCTCGGACTCGTCCACTGGCAAGCTCGGCGACTGAGCTGGGTGGTGGGAGAGGTCGAGCGGCCGGTCTGCCTCCACTGCCTCCCGCACCACCCGCTGCGGGTAGGGTAAAACCACTGAGTCGGCCACCGGCAGTGCCGCCCGCCTCCAAGAAGCCTTCCCAGCTGCGGACTCGCGATATGCGTCGGTCAGTGAGTACACCGAATGATGTGGACGAACCGCTGAATGCGGATGTTGATGAACCGACATTCGCTAGCTCAGGTCATCTGGATCAAGATCCAGCGAATTTGACGTTTGAGCAACGTCGGAAGATGCTGGAACTGAAACATGCTGAGGGAAGTTGAGAGTTCGTCTGTGACTTTTTGACATTCTGAACTGAAGGCTCAGGGAGTTTAAACTGGTGCACAGTAACTTTGGTCGGTGACAGTGACAAATTTCGTCATTGGAACCCGTTCGGGACCCGGCCGGTCGCGGCCTCAGCCGTGGGAACCGCAGGTATGCGGAAAGACAGGAGACACTCGACTCGAGAGCACGACCAGCACGGGTCGGGAGGAAAGCACCTCACGTGGCGGCCTGCGTAGGTCGCAGGGAGACATTCCCGGTACGGAGATTTCCTCTCATTCATGGTATCCCTGACCTGTATTTTCCAACTCAGCCACAGACTGTTGGAGTTAACTCACGTCTCACAATCTAGCAAAGTGAGTTTCAAAAGAAAGGAAAATCGATTTGACCTCAAGTCCTTGAAAATATCATATTTTCGTACTTTTATCTTTGTTTTAGAACGAGTGAAACGCATCCAGCTACATATTTCATCTCCAGCATTAGATGACCGTCTTATATCAGATGGACACACTACAAAGAACCATCACTTTCCTGCCAAACAACATCCAGGGTCAACCCTCTCGATCCGCGCCACCAACTGACAGACCCCGGCGCCTGTCCCTATCTTCATCTGTCCATGTGTGGGAGGGGAGCGACGCTGTCGGCACGGAGTCCTGATGACATCATGACCACGGTCGGTCGCGACGGCGCGGCGACGGTGGGGTAGCCTGAGGTCACTCAGCGGCGCCGTCTGACCGCGACCGTCTGGGGTGAACTCATCAACTAGTAGCGTGTCGCGCGTCGGATACTTTCCACACTAGTCCACGCGGGCCACTGTGATCATCGGTGGTTTAAAGTGGACCACACAAGCTCATCGAAGTCCACAGTTGTCTTTATGCACCCCCCCCCCCCCCTACAGCGATTGGCAATCCACATAAGCATGCTGCTTCATTCTTTAGCCAATCTTTGAAAAAGTAGGTAGTTGTCCTGTATAAAGAATAGAGACCTGATTCAGCAAGGGTTATGGGGCTCATTTCTTGACGAGGCCTAGGCTGCGGCCGGTGGCAGACAGCCTTCACTAGGCTGAATGATTTAATGGGATCATGCATCGCGCCCTGAGTCACTTGGCAAACATCTTACAACGATTTAGATCTGTTTATACCCGAAGGTTGTTCCTGGTATACTTGGGTGGTCAATCTTAATTAGCATGAGTGAATACGGTGTTGGTTATGTAAGTTTTGGCTGGCTTTGGCTTGATCTGTCCTGCAAGGAATTCTGTTGTCACTTGTCAGCAACCAAATTTTCCTGATCTCCCAGCCTCAGAAATGTCCGTACAGTGATTGTGACGCTGCGTGTTGCTTGGAAAGCTCTCCCGCCTCTGACCCGTGCCAGTCGCATTCCGTGTCATCCCCGGTCGTCACGGATGGTCACAGGGCGTCATGTGTCGTCACGGGTCACGTGTGTCACGACAGTGCGACCCGGCTGGTGAGAGCTCCCGATCTTAGGCGTTCGATCACGCTTCCTTCCACGCGGCGAGGGCACGAAGCGATAGTCGCGCACGTTTTGTGCGATGAAGCGCATCCGCGGAGAGCGTGAGATTGCGACGCTTTTTGGGTCAGCTTCGCTAGAGGTGCAACCCAGCGAGAAGAGGTCTGTAGTGTGTTCATTTGCGTGTGTGTACTGTGTATTGTTATCAGGCGATGACTGATGTGTCATTATGTTTATATCATGCTTTTACGATGACAGTAACTGACGAGTTGAGAGGACGCTGGGTTTCGTCAAAGCAAATAGGTAGACGCCTGTGTCATGATCTACATTATGTGCTGTCGAGAATGTTTGCGAATTTAGCCGCTGTGTGGCAAATAAATTGATGAGCTCCGTAGCTTTAGATCGCCTCTTGACTCATACGTGCACGCTACTGTTTATGTATGTTTAAATGGCCTTGCTGGCTCTCGTCTAGTTTAGGCCTGTAGTTTTTAGGCACACAGCACACGACCAAAGTCTGCTTTGAACAAGGATGCAACGAGTGATGATCGATGTCTGCACTTATGTCGCGCTATTTATTTTGTAAAGTAATGGTACTGTGGTGTTATGTATTGTGTGGTGCAAAATAGTTGAGTATTATGTTGATGGATGTGTTTGTATTTTAAAGACATCTTGCTGGCTGTTGCCTATGTACCTATGTAAATATTTAATTACGCCTGCCACCTCGCTGCGACAAAAACTTGCCCTTATACTGCCGAATGCACATGCACAATCTGTTTTTGTAACAAAGTGCTTTGTAATAAATAGCAACATTTGTCACTGTGCTCCTTTTCAGGACCAGTCGAATGTCCCACTTCGCTGAAATACGGGATGTTAGGTTTTGTTAATTTTATTCTGGAGTGGAACTGCATTGAGCAGAGCGTTTCTCAAGCTCAGAACTGGAGCATTCAGCCCACTACATAAGACGTTCACAGGAAGTGTTAAAAGTTTGAACAACGGGTTTGCTATTATTATCACATTAGCTGCAGTCCCACTATCGCTTCTCATCAATTTATCATGTCGCGAGGTCTCGGCGCTTTTAATGTGTCAACCACGAACTACATGCTATTTTCGCTCATCACCTCCGAGGCAATTGTTAATTTGGTGGGAAGATTCTAGCCACACGAAGTCTCATTTCTTGCACTGATGAGCAGGATTGCAACAGGTCACATCCTGACAAGCATGTTTGGTGGGAGTCTCAGCAACTAAAACCATGTCGCAACTGTCACAACTTATACTTTTCGGTCTTGTGCCATGATGCTAGTGATTTCGACACATAATATTTCCACAATTTATGCTACGGGTGTGCCCCAAAAATGTACCCAAATTACATGACAGGGAGCATCTCAGCCATGACACTGTCCGCCGGGTCAGGTCGCCGGCCCTCCCACGCCCCTCATTCAGGTCACGTGCGGTTGCGGTGCGGCTCGTGTCAGAGGTCAAAGGTCAGGGCGACCCCCACCGGACACGATTTGGTAGCCGAGGTCTGTGACGTCAGCCGGGCGTGAAGTTTTCCCTTCACCATAGGCTTCACACACAAACCGGCCGAAGTTCATGCCAGGATAGCCCGGCTTGAAAGTGCAAAAATGATTAAACTTTGCCCTCAATAGATTCATTGCTTCATTTTATAACTAAAAACGTCCGTTATTAGGACTCAATGAAGGTAAAAAGTACTCAAAATCGAAGTTTAAGAAAATGCTGTCCGAGCACAATCTGGTAGCATCACGTGACCTCTTTTAAGCAGAATGTATATAATTCAAGGATGTTATTACACGATTGCTGCCTAAAACATCATAAATAATACGCTTGTAACATTTATTGCTTCTGTTTAAGTCATAACATTGCAAAACGCAAAGTTTATCATGGTAGTCACGTGACCAAAGGTATAGCAGGGGTTGGGACAAGCACTCAAAGCAGGGTTACTTTTACAGGAAAAGTTGAGAGGGGGAATAAAGTTCGGGGCAAAGGCGGATCCAGGGGCATCTGAAAGGGGGGTGGGCGGCAATACCATTAGGTTTTTCGTTAGGATGGAGCCCGCAGAACCTTACCTACCCCCAAATCCTATTCTTTCCTCGGGTTTCAGCCACTTTATTTTGGAAGGTTGCCAAAAAATAATTTTGCTAAAAAATATACGCACCTACCTTGGCTGTAAGGGGCGGGGGAGGTCCCAACTTGACTGCGCCCTTGCAAATGCCAATCAGTAGTATCAACCTATCAGTGGTATCAATAACTAGTAGGTATACCCCGGCCAAACATTAAGTAACGCCTTTCTAAAGAGAGAGGTTAATCCGCGCCCTGATTGGAGGTCATTTTGGCCTCCATGTGGGTTTTCTTGAAAAGCGAAAAACGGCGGCGCGCAGCGCCGCCAAATTTTTAGTACCTTACCGGGCATCAATTTGAAACCTTCGCACAAAATTTCAAGTCTTAGGTCACCTTAGGTCAGGAGTAATTGATGTCAAACTGTTCGAGCAAAAATGAGCAAAAAACATGAAATTCTTAAACGCTCACAAAAGCTACAGTTAACGAGCAATTCCAAAGTTCTTTGTGTGGTCGTGTATGTAGAGAAACGACGGCGCTACAAAACTGCAACCTCTACAACTACAAGGTGGGCAGTGATATCCGAACAAAAACTAATGAAGCACAAAACTTGAATTATTACTATTAGTATTAGTGAGCAGTGAAAGTTCCATTGGGAAAGCCGGCTGTGATGAGGTACTTTTTTTTTGCGCCCTGCTCTGCATGCAAAGCAGATGAACGTGAATGCTGCATAAAGAGAAAAGTCATTTATTACTCAAAGCTTTGATGCCTATGGGACAAAAATAACGTTGTTTTTCCTTCAATGATTCCGGTTTGGAGGATGGTTAAACACGGCCATTGTCATATTGGGACAAAAAATTTAGATGTCTGGCCTTGGCGTCGATGAAAAAGTGAAAATAATCGTGAATAAATGGGTCGTTTCTGAGAAAGAACACAGAATATAAAAGGGGGTCCAAAAGGGGGTCACCTTCTTTTTGCGTCAAAGGAGGGGCCATGGCCCATTGCCCCCCTCCCCCTGTATCCACCCTTGGTTCGGAGAGGTAATCCCGTCCCCCGCCGGTTCCTACGCCGACGCCTGTACCGATATGTCAGTGATTGCGAAAAGACGGAAGAGACAAGACAAGAGACGGTCCCACCGACTATCCGATCGGTATCGGGTCAAATCTGGAGTTCCTGCTGCACTGAACGTAAAATGGTTGGATGGAACCGAAAATTGAAAATTAATAATTATCTTTACGCCAGCAACGTTGATTGATGACGAGAATCTGATTAACGATGACTATAGAATCTGAATAGCGAATTGATTGAAAATGGGCTCCAAAATAAATTTGAAAGGGGGAATTTCCCCCTTCCCTCCCTAGCCGTTCAGACACGATTTGAAAGGGGGAGCGGAATTTTCGAAGGGGGGAAATTCCCCTCTTCCCCCCCTTTAAAAGTAACCCTGACTCAAAGGATTTCAAGTTTTTTAATTAAATTATATAAGTTTCATGATGAAATTGATAGAATGTATTTTTTCCTAATGAAATACAAATTTTCGTATGTAAAATATTTTCCTTATGGGCGAAATTCTCCATATAAGAAATGTCAGTGACGTCACCAGGGCTTTACTTGGGCTTTACTCAAAACATCGGACCTACCTGTTTCTTATAGGTATCTTGGGTCAGGGTATCACGGCTGTCGGGGCTTATGAGCCGGCAGTTCACTCGTCGTCAGGACAGGTAGAGTTGCTAGTCCAGTCCCGATGGTTAGACTGAAACGTTACGCACTATGACATTTGTTTTAGAAACCATGTTTCTGAGATGTTGCAGGGTGCGCTGCTTCAATAAATGTAGGTATCGTATTTATACAGTCAAGGATAAACAAAATGTGCTAATAATATTTAGCTCAGAGGCTTCTGGTTCTCACTTGGTAGGATAAAAAGGACGGTTCCATTTCCTGGTCTTCGTCATGTAAACAAATCCTGATAGCTTACGCTTTTATTTACTAGCGTTACATCCTTTATAGCTGTAAGTGAAAAGCTTCACGGTTCACTGTTGACCCAGTTCCTTTTTTTGCGAACTGACATTAGTTAGGTATTGATTACAGCATTTGATATTATGGACATGAAGTATATATACACTTTACTCTTTTTGACTCTTTTATCAAAAAACGCCCCCACCCCCACCCCCACCCCCTTCCGCCACCGAGACGCCCCCTCCACGGAAGCGTCCTTACCTGAATCAGTCGGATGGCCGGGAGCTATTTTGGGCCCGGCCGCCGCCCGTCTAGGGGAGCACCCCCAGCAGAGGAGCGGAGCGGCGGGCCACGTGCCGTGTGTGGCCAGTCGAGCCGGGGCGAGGCACGTGCCACGTGTAGAGAGACGAGAGCCCGGCATTGACGAGTGACGGAGCTGATTGGAAGTGACGGGTAGTGAAGAGAAATGACAGGAGAGAGGAGAGGAGTGGTGTTTTGACCGCCGGGGGAGAGAGGGTTGAGAGAAGGAGAGCGGAGTTCAGCAAACAGTCAGGTGAGAGGCCACACAGTTCAGAGCTCGTTCAATAGGGGTGTTTTAACCCATTAATGCCGGAATTTTTATTTTTTGATTCTTAAGTTGTCCTTATCAAATGTTAGCCACACGGGTCCCAGTAAGAAAACTGTGCAAGCTTAAAAAAATTGTTCCATCGGTTCTCAAGTTATAAGCATGGGTCATAAATGACCCAACCGGCATTAGTATAGTCACAAACAAGGAGTCATCACGAAAACCAATCTAGCTAGATACCTTATTGTGTATACTGTATAGCGGTCTCAGCCAAACAATATTAAGAGGCACTGCATTGCAATGCTTTGCAACGTCTCATCGGCGAGGCCGTTGGTGCCGCTGGCAGGCCTGTGGTGCCATTGTTAGGCCTCTGGTGCTCCATAGGCTTGACAGGCCTGTGGTTTCCCTGGAAGGACTGTGGTGCCCCTGGGCCCTGACAAGCCTGAGGTGCCCCTGACAGGCTTGTGGAGTCCCTGACAGGCCTGCGGTGCCATTGCTAGGCCTGTGGTGCCCCTGAAAGGCCTGTGGTGCCTCTGGCGTGCCCGTGGTGCCCCTGCTAGGCCGCTGGTGCCCCTGGGTCCTGGCAGGACTGTGGTGCCCTTAATAAGCCTGAAGTGCTCCCGACAGGCCCGTGGAGCCCTTTACAGGCCCAAGGTGCCCGTGCGAGGCTGGTGGTGCCCCTGTGAGGTCGATGGTGCCCCTGGTAGGCCTCTGGTGCCCCTGGCAGGTCTGTGGTGCCCCCTGCCCCCTGGCAGACCTGTGGTGCTCTTGCTAGGCCGATGGTGCTCTTGCAGGCCTGTGGTGCCCCTAACAAGCCTGTGGTACCCCTGACAGGCCCGTGGTGCCCCTCGGCCGGCCGAGTCGCCGGCCCGCCCTGCGTCACGGCCCCGCACGACCGGTCCACTCATGATATCATAACATCGCAACACTAAGCCTGTGGTGCCCCTGTCAGGCCTGTGGTGCCCCTAATAGGTCGGTGGTGCCCCCGGGCCCCAAGGGAGGTCATAAGTGACCCATATGACCCCTCTCCTTTGGATCCGCCACTGTGATCTGATCACAACCCCCAGAAATAAATAATCGTATAATCATCAAATGCTTCCCTTGTAGGTATTCAACATACGAGAAAATTGACAACACTATTGCCGGCTGGGTCATTTATGACCCAATGATATTTATCGAGGAAAAAAACTTATCCGATGGCGACAAGAAGGGCAAAATTATACATCATGCCCTTTTCAGACAAATTTCAATGCCAGGTGGACGATCATTGAACAGATAGTAAAGTGCAAACACCAGTATAACGCCTTATGGGGCGACTAACGGAGCGAGCGAGAGGGTGGGCCTTGCACGTGCGAAATTGCGAGGGGGTACCTCCAACTGACTTGTGCACGGCACCCTACTAACCGGTCTCTAGCGATGTGCCAAATTTGGGCACAATCGGCCCAGCCGTTCTCGAGATCTGGAAGCGGCACCCTGCACGTGCGCACGTGCAAAATGGGTCCCAACTGACTTGTGCACGGCACCCTACTAACCGGTCCCAAACTGTGTACCAAATTTGAGCGCAATCGGTCGAGCCGTTCTCGAGATCTGGAAACGACCCCTGCACGTGCGCACGTGCAGCAGCACCCCAACTCTGGCACATGGATATGCAGTGCCTAGTGGGTGCCTACCTACATGCCAACTTTGAGCGCAATCGGCCAAGTAGTTACCGAGATATTGCAACAATTGCAAAACTGACACCTCTTCGTTTTGCACGTGGCACGTGCATAAGGGGTCACCCACATGCATCGGGAATAGTCCAATACTTGGTAGAAGGAATGAAGCTACCCTACAAAAATTACCGCATGTAAATCGGTCAAGTGGTTGCTG
This sequence comes from Amphibalanus amphitrite, assembly GCF_019059575.1. Lineage (NCBI taxonomy): Eukaryota > Metazoa > Arthropoda > Thecostraca > Balanomorpha > Balanidae > Amphibalanus > Amphibalanus amphitrite. Next base: position 76,824 of record NW_024881863.1, read on the forward strand.
AGATATAAGCCTCGCAAAAGCGTCCGCACGGCCGGCCGGCCGGCCGGCCGGCCGGCCGGCCGGCCGCTCATACTCAGAAATTTCCGTTAATCTAAGGAAAGACTCCGCTCGCTTCGCTCGCTCCGTAATAATATAATATTACTTTTTGGGGCGGCGCGCCATTGCCAGTGACCGGCGACTGTGCAGTCCCGTCGTCTTTGGCTCCAGAAACTTCAGTGGACGAGTTCACACAAGTTTTATGCGGCTCAGACGCTCATCACTGAACCCACAAATCCAACAAAACACACGCACAAGTTCCTCAAAGTGCCACTTGCCTCCATTGAGAAAAAACATTAAGATTTTGCTTTTGGGTCATATATGACCCAAGCGGCATTAATGGGTTAAAGTCGGGCTTAGATCGGGTCAGGGCTGCTTGCAAACTTTAAATGTGAGAAACGACGAGTAATATGTGGCTTGGGGTCGCTGAGACGACAACCCCCAGCATTGCTATGTTTTAATAATTAATTCCGTCGTTTTCCCATGTGCCGTAACCGCTGTTACCGTTCAGCTGCATAGAAACTATATATGACGAAACGCCGGACGTCACGTGGCGGGGTAGACGGCTCGATGACGCCCCGCCGCGCGTCGATGTCCCACTGGGCGATGAAGCCTCGATGACGGATGACTCAGAGCGATGACGAACTGCGCGATCGGTAGCTAGATGCACACTGCACAGTACATACACAGCACACACTCGGAGACATGCAGTGGCACAATCACCAAACTATTGAAGGGCACGGTTAGACTGATAGATCTTCGAGACTTGCCGCGTTGTTCTGTCTCACTCTCGTGGTCATTGAGATGTTTATAGTTTTGAGAGCGGATGACGGTATGTGAGAGCCTAGTGAAGAGGACGCGATGACTCATAACCAAGCAGCATTTGTTTGTTAATAAGCCATTCGAAGTGCTCCTTATATATTGGAATGATGTCACATAAACGGTTCCATTGGCATTTATTGATTTGATACTGTGTTGATCAAATGCATACCTACTTGAAGTACAGGATAGTACCTATCGTAATGGTTGAGAGGAAAATAGAAATAGCTCATTGCCGTAAGTGTACATTTTAATGTACCGAGCATGCAAGTAAGCATGATTGCCTTTTGACGACGAAGGACATATGCGCTACTAAGGAGTGCGTCATTTGGACACATATAGACACAAACGCCTCATATACCAATTTCAGAATAGCCTCATAAACACATTCGCACCGGACATTGGAACTTGGCTTGCACACTGCACAGCATATAATGCAAAACTACCGCCAATGCTTATAAGAACTGCAAACATTGACAAGGAAAAAGCTCTCTTCTGCAGCTTGCAAAATGTATTCTTGCAGGTGCAGTGTGAACAGTGGTGAAGACAGCTGCCAGCTGCGTGACCTTCCTATACAACATCGGCCGTGAGCGCATCTTCTGTGTTTATACCCACGTACGTAAAAAGCAGGTCCGTTGATGACAGTCCTCGGTGTTTGATAGAAAAATACATTTCTAAAAAAATGTGTTTGTATGCGAAAGCAACATCGCTACGCCGCTATGCGGGCTGCACATTTACCCCATGAACATCCGATAGATTGGAACAAAGAACCCCGAGAAATGATGTGGTTTCCTGTGTGCAAGGTCACGTGACCGGAGCTGTACAGCTGGGCTCCAGGGTTCGGCACCATCAGACCAATGTGGTTTCTTTGGTGGTCAGCGGAGAAGGGTCGTAAAAGCGGAGGCAGCGCGCGTCACAGTGACAAATGATTAAATGCCTATATAGCCGTCTACATCGTCCGGAAGTTACCGAACGATAAAACGAAAACGTTTAACAAAAGCACCTATATTGAGACTAAAACGTATACGTGATCATTGGCTATTATCACTGGTTATTATCACTTGGTATATTAACATTTATTTGAATAATTAAGTCCGAGAACATTTTAAAGTGTCTGATCTCTTGCTTTTGCCTCAGTTCATCTAGAAGCCCATCATTATGCTGCAAAAGTTCTCTTGACAAATATCGAAACGCCATTGTGCTGGTCTGCGGCTGGTTATCGACAAAAATAAAAGACTTGATGCCCGGAGACATCGCAATTGCGCGATAAAAATGTCGACGGCCGGATCCATCCACCAAAATAACAACCCGCAGCCAGTTGCCACCGTTTTTCCGTTTTCCACTCCTCAAGCATTACACACCCGATGTTTAGGCTCTACATATATATCATATTACTCCAGCCATCTCTCATAGCGCACCTCCCGTGCCCCGTGACCTCGCCACCATGTGGCGTCTCTCTGACACACCGCGTCACCGGATCACATTCTCACACTTTCTCGTCCTGTTTCCTGGGCAGAAGTGCCGGCGGAGCTCCGTTCGCCGCCGTCATGCTGCCAACCGTCAGCCGGCGGGTGGCAGTTCAGCCGACCCGGGGTCAGCTGAGGTCAGAGGTCAGCAGAGGCGGCGGCTCGAGCTGCTGCTGTCTGTCCTGCTGCGGCTGCTGCCGCTGCTGCGGCTGCTTGAATTTTGGATTCCTGAAGACACAGCTTGGTCTGCTGAAGATAGCTGAAATGGTGAGAGTTCTTGCTGGGCCAGTTCAAAGGCTGGAGCGTGACCTATGTGGGAGCGCGTTTGAACGGATAAGCATCGTGGGAGTGACCCTTAATTCGGTGTTCGTGATAGACGGCTCTGCAATATCAATGCCTGCTGAGTGCTGACGGATATCGTTATTCGTTAGTTCCATCGTGACTGACAATAAGAAGTACACCGGAGCCAGCGTAGACCGAAAACAATATATCGTTCATTAAAAGGTGCAGCTATAAGAAAACGTTTGATAAGACAGAGACCTCCCTTCCTACCAGCCCTCCCAATAAGTTAACCAATGTGTTCTTCGGCAGGCGCTGGGCGGCATCTGCCAGGCTCTGCTGGTCAAGTACGGCCTGGGCTACTCGGCCTCACTCGGCCACGGCTACTCGGCAGTGCTTACCACGTCCAGCGCGTGTCTCTTCACCACCGGGGTCCTCCTGCTCTGCTATTTGGTCTCCAGCACGTCCATCGCACTCGTCAGACAGTCGCTCTTTGTGAGTGCGGCGTGGGAGGGAGGAGTTGTACATTATTATATCGTGACCTGTCGGTTATGAAGTACGCTCGAATGTAATATAGGTAGAAGGGATATACATATATACCCCGACCTTCCGCTTTCTAAGGCTTTCACGGATAAGGTAAAAATAATGACAGCGCATTCCGTAAAAATAGTTTTGTTAACCTCAAGTCACGTCATTAGCTCACTAATTTGGCGCATATAATCTAGACGCACAAACACTTGCATCATATATTCGGGCCTCGGGGTATGTAGTATACGTATACATTTGTAGTATATACTTGTATTTGTAAGCAAGTAACATATGGTACTTACATCTTGTGTTTAAATTTTAGTTTCCTGTCCCCTCTGCCATCCAGCGTTTCTCCTTCCATTTACAGGAGACGCTGTTTAACGGGATCGCCTCTGTGCTGTACGTGGCGGCCTCGGGTCTGCTCTCGTTTACCGTCCAGTCGGTACTGTGGCCCCAGTACGTGGTAACGCCGTACTTCCAGGTGTACCCGGCTCTCACTGCCGCATACGTGAGTAAAACGGGGTACAGACACTGCAGTAGACGTGTTAGTGAATGGGTGCCGTGCTGCTCTGTTCCGAACAGCAATAATATTTTGATCAGCATACTAGGAACTTCTCTGCCGGTGATCGGGTACATTTTTTATGCATGCAAGCATGGAACGTTACTTATGGATAAGTTATGTCTGTCAGTATCAAGCTTCCACTGAAGTTAAAAAGGCGAGAAAAAGTCTCGAATTTTTTGTCGTCTTAGTTTTATTATAGGTCGGGTTATCAGGAACCTTTGACAAGTGGCCTTGAGCGGGAAATCAAATTGCCACTTTGTATGATACCTAAAATACAAAAGATAAGCCGTCACGCCTATCATTCACTTCCTCATTGTAGGAAAAGATAGACATGTTTTATCAACGCCAATATCTATAGACTAGTCCCGATAAGCTGTTTGGCGTGAGACTGCCAATCGTGTTCGGTTTAATTCTCCCGAAGTCCCGACATTATGTGTATGTCACGAGGTTCCAATTAAGCTCGCTCTTACCGGTGGGACCAATGCTAAGACTGTCCGGTTTCCTGTGTTTCAGTGTCTCGGGATAGCCGTGGGCCTTGTTCACGGCTACGACACCTACCTCGCATACCGCTGGTATCGTGGCAGGCAATAGCACCGAGCTGAGGATGTGCTACTTCGCAGCCATGGAAGTGCTACGGTGCTAATTGATATTTGGGTGCTTTTGTGCTCCAGTTTGGAGAAATTGAGTGCTGTGTTGAGAGTGAACCACGGACGGGTTGAGGGTGAACCAACCAAGAAGACGACGGAACGATTCTGTCGATTTGTATCGGGCATATACCGGTGTTTGATGTTTTTAAGGCTTTAAATTGTTTGACAGATGTAACCAATTGGACAGTGGACATGTTCACTGTTCATGGTTTATTTGCGTGATGTTGGCACGGTGTGTGCCCTGTGCCGGCTCGTAGCAGGCTAGCAGCAGCACAAGAGGTGCTATCGAACTTCATTTGAGTATGAGAAATGGATGTGCATGCGCTTGAATGGCAAGTGGCCGAAAACGGTAGCGAGCTGAGTCTCACGATAGATAGAGCGTCCACGAAAACGTCCTCATATAGAAAAGGGGAAATCGAAATGATCATGCTACCGGACCGGGCGGTAGGTTATTATGAGTGATTCCTTGCAGGCATGATATTGAGAAATTCATTTCCTCGTTGTCTCATTTGGGAAAATTATTGTGGATTCCCAAATGTCACACTGCCAGTAATAAACGGTACGATATCTAAGTTGATTTATTTTGATGTACTCGCTCTACCTCGTGAAGTTAAAACTCTAACTGGCAGCACCTTAGAATACGTGACGTCGACAAATATGATGCAGCCGAGACAAACAAGCAATCCATAAGTGTGAGGGCCGGCGGATTTGTAATGGTCTATAACATTTTTAACAGGGATTTTTGAAGGTAAGTTGATTTTTGCTAATGTGTTATGCTTAAAGTAAAGACTGTCCATCATTTGATCAAAGAATTACGCATTTTTCTTCTCGTAAGGTTTGCACAGCTGACAGCTAGTTGGGTATCATCTTCTGGCTTCAGCTTGCTTTACCTTTTTTCCTTAGATTTTCAGCAATTTTCTGTCGATGTACATTTGTACACTTGATCGAATGAATGACATTAGTGTTTGTCTCCTTTTAATTTTACTCTTTTTAATACTTTTGTTCCTTCAAGCCTTTGAAACAAGCATTATATGGTTGCATAGCCGTGTAACACAGAATTTGTTCATTCAGATCAATACAAATAATGATAATGCAACTCCTACTGTTTGCTCCAAGGATTTTTTTCATTTTGGGATATGAGAATAGATAATTTTGCTTTGCAAAAAAATGTCAAATGATTTCACCATTACTGTCATCCTTAGTGTTCATCTTCCTTTAAAAAATGCAAAAATGTTAGAATGATAACACTTCCCCACATTTTTTACAGGAAGCCTGAACAGTGAGCAGTGCCGTGAAGAAAATTGACAGCATGGCTGTAAGTTGCTTATTTTTATGCATGCTGTATTTCTATTCATATTCCTAATTTTAAAGTATTTTCATCAGCTGTAAATCATATTCATATAGACAGGGCTGTTTGGTGTTATTTGACAAACTGGTATGATTTTGCTAACTTCTATTGTCATTTATTTTTATCAGTGCAACTACATGCCTCACTAGCTTCCTATAAAAAGGAATGCAATAAACACCAATGCATGTGTTTTAACATGAAATCTTGTGTCTTTCACAGCCTCAAAAGGGAAAAGTTGGCACCAAGGGCCAGAAGCAAATCATGGAGGAAAATGCCCAAACACTCAACTTCTATAGGATTATGATCCTGGGCTCCAATGGGCTATTCCTCATACTCAATGGGTTCATCTTCTCAGAGTTTGCCACTTTTGAAATAGTAAGTTTGCATGTCATATTTCCTAAATTGAAGCCATGATAGATAATCTGTGAACTCTAAGCATCATGCTCTGATGTCATTAACTAATCTGTAACTTTGAAAATTGAAGTGCAGCTGTTGCTGTGAGCTCCAAGGTCATTGCTCTTAACTACTTGCATCTCATGTGACTCCAATTTTGTCCACCAGGTGGCATTTGTGCTGGTTGCTCTGGTTCACATTGGCTGCTACCAGTTCCTCTCATACATGGCCAAACCCAAGTACACCATGTCAGGCCAGCTAGCTGATGGAGGCCTGGATCTCAACATTGAGTCAGGAGTGGCAGAGTGAGTACTGGGTGGGGTGTGCTTGGTGGTTTTGTCTTGGGGAGGGGAGGGGCTGGGAATATATCCCTGAATAACTTCAGAGCAATGTATTTTAAATCATTCTGTTGCATGGTTTAGTATTTGATTCAATCACACACAGAAAAGGCAAGGTACACCTACCCCCCCCCCCCCTCCTGGTAACTGGGTAACTGGTAACTGGGAGTTATTTGCTGGAGCAGTGGGGATTGCTGAGGGCATATGCCTTAGTGTTAATCAGATGGACGCATCCACATAGGAATTTAACATTTCTTGTGTGTAGACTCCAAACCAGAGGGATGCTGAACCTCCATTTAACTGATAAGACTTTTTCATAGAAATTATAGGGCTTCTTCAATCCATATTGTATTTGTCCTGTCAGACGTCAGTACTTTGCTGTCAAAGCCGCGGTACCTATAATTCCTTTTATATTCATTCTAACAGTGATGCGACCAGAAAGCTGTAATAAATAGTCGCACGGAGAAACTGGCACGTCTGCTTTTGCTGCGTGTATAATCGCAACCAAATGATGATGCAAAGCGTCCAAAAATAACAGATCTATGCTGCCTACATTTAGTATCCCTTTCTCCCTTTTAACGAATTCTACCGAATTAAGCGAAATGGTCTCTTTCCAACTGTTTATAGGTTCATTTTACAATTGATATCTAATGATACAAACAATACATCTTACAAGAGAATTTACGATGTGTCCCACGGCACGCTCGGGCTTTAGTGGCGCCACCAAGTGACGGATCGAATCAATTATGCTTCCGCTTTCGGCCGCTGGTGCCGCCAATTACGTGCCACCAATAAACTCCTTCCATGATTTCGTTGTTTTACTTGGCAGTTAGCACCACACTATCAGTCAATCACACACACCTTATTGTTTATTATCTGCCAGACTTAAACTTGACAAACTGTAGGTCGCTTACACCTCACCCAGAATATATCCCACTGACCTCTCTCTCTCTCTCGCTGCGTTTCAGACACGTGAAGGACCTGATCATAGTCACGTCAGGATGCCAGACTCTAGGGCTGGTGTCACGGTACTTCTGGATCCTGTGGGCGTTCGTAAGTACCTTCTTGACGGACAGTCGGTTGGAATCAGATGCGGTGTATTCCACCTCGATTGTAGTTTCTTTTAGGCGTATCTGGATCAGCTGAGTAAGTCCCAGTATTGATCGTAAGAGCGGACCTTACACCATGCGCTTAATCATACGAACCGATCCTGAATTCGATTCGAGCACATTTAAGTAGTTTGACTTATTTAAGTAAGGCATTGTCGGTTTAGCAGACCGCTTCTCAACATCTGAGGCGCAAATCGAACTTAGCTACGTTTTGCAATGCTTATTCGCTTTTCAAATTATTTCTCTACCACTAAAAATTTAAGCCATTTATATAGACTTTAATAAAAATTTCGTTTCATTTCATTCTCCAAGGTGCCTGTGCGAGCCTTCCAGCTGCTTTGGAAGAACGTGTTGGGTCCGTATTTCTTCGCGCCTGCGCCGGAGGAACCTGAGGTGGATGAGAAAAAGCAGCGAAAAATGGCGAGAAAAATGCGCTACGCAGCGCAATGAAGTGTGCCAAGCTAGGCCAAAATTTGACACTGTTTATTGCTTTGGTGACGGAAATACATGGCAGCAGTGGAAAGCTGGTTCTGGAACATGCGATTAGCGCTGTTGTGGAATTATTGACGATTAATGGAAGCTGCGGGGTGGTCAGTACAAAGCAATGTGCTGTTTGTGATTGTGCATAGCACTATGTTCCGATTCTAGTGTATTTGATTGGACGAAAGTCCACGGATTGGGTTTGGGTTCTCTGCTGATTTATTTATGTGTGCAGGTGACGTAGGCTTCTGGTGTGTATGCTTAGAACTTATGTTTTGTTACGGATATGTAAGGCCCGTCATATTCTCCGATCGCCAAATTCATACTACGATACGGCCGATTGAAAATACGTCCCCTGCTCGCGTTTGGCTTCATATGCATCACTCTTCAAAAGCCATTCGTTTGAAATACAGTACTTCTTACATGAAACTGTCTTGTAGATATATTGAACAGATATGTAGTAAAGAGCCAGTAGCCTACGAATATATTTTGTATCAATTGTTTCTTGAATATATTCGTAGGCTACTGGGCACTGGCTCTTTACTACATGAAACTGTCTCTCCCACCGCTCAGAGCATTGACCCTTCTTCTCGTCTTTGTTTCCGTTTCGGTTCTCCCTTTGAGCCCCGACTCCTTAGTCCGTTCACCTGTCTGTTACGACCGTTGAGTTGACGCCTGGCAGGCTGATAGCCTTCCAGCCCCCATCGTCTAACGCTGGGTCGTCCAGCGGTCCCGGCTGCTGGCGCCCGGCCCGGAACAAAGCGACCCGTAACCGGGACGAGGTTGGAGTTTCGGGGTCACCCCGCAGAGCTGGGCGAGAGCCAAGGCGACCCCGCTGGGATCCTTTGCTGAGTCACGTGACCGGTGAACTTGGGCTACTAAGTGCCAAGAAAAGTAGCCAAGCTGTTTTCACCATTAGAGCGCCCGTTGTTGTTTCTTGCTGCTTCTGCCAAAACTCGCCTCTGGCCCTTTGTTGTTTTTTGTTGAATGGCTTTTGGCATTTTGTTTGATATTTTAATGTATATCAAAATAAAATTCATGTAAATTTACAAACGTCATGTACTTCTCTTTGGTTGGTGCATCACTAATCTCTACTTTGTGCACACTTTGAGACAACACATGCAGACTTGTAAGCGATTCAACTCTGATTGAATCGATTCTCATGAATCGCTTGAAAATGCCGACTCACTGTGATTGAGTCGGTTGAATCACCTCTTGTCACCATATGAATCCTGATTGAATCGGTCACACATGGCAACTGCAAGTGATTGAATCGGCAACTCATCGATTCAAGTTGATTCAATTAACAAAATGATTCAAGCACCATGTGCTGGAAATTGAAGTTATGACCATATTTAGTACTATATTATGTGGAAATATATGTGGCATTTGCATCATAGTCACACACAATGCACTGCAAATTTTTTTAGGTATTTTGTCAGTATTATAAATGCGCATAGCTATCAGTATTGAAAAAAAAAAACATAAAAATTTTGTTTTAAGTTTTTAATCAAACTGTAAACACAAAATTATACATAAATGTCAATGCATGAAGATGAAAAAATGAATGTAAAGTTTCTTTCAAGTGCCCTAAAATCAGTATAGTAATCAAGTTAACAGTAGCAGTAAGCAGGCGCACATTGCTCAACACCTCACGCTCATTATAGAGTTCAGTGCTCAACACACATGTTTTAGATACCATGCTAATCTTTATATTTTCAATACCCTGTTTCATCAGGACATTTGTGAGCAAGCATAGATTTAGTACTTTTCTATGTTTTTTGGTATTTTCCTAGTGTATTTGGTTGATATCTGTTTGGACTTTGGTATCAGTTTCCAAAAATGTCTTAAATTGATATCACATATGTATATATTTTATATAACATCTTGATTGAATCGCGTTGAGTCAAATCATGAGTTGAGTCATTCCCTGAATCACTGATAATGGGATGAGTCGTGATTGAGTTGAATCACAAGGTCCATGAGTCGTGACTGAATCGCTTGGAAAATCAGACTGTTTGATTGAGTTATGATTGAATCGGTCATTTCATCAAGTGAGTCGTGATTGAATTGATTGAATTTTTTTGAATCGTTTACAAGTCTGAACACATGCAATGAAGAGAGAATTTCGATCATGCGTTCTGAGTGCGCTAGCCAGGAACCCGGTTTACATAGGGTTTGTTGCAAGCTTATATCTCCGTCCGTGATGTTGCAAAAGATGCCAATGGTGCTTAACAATTTACAAAATGATCCCATCTAAATATTTGTAGACCACTGCATCGAAATTATCGCCAAATTAACGAGCTAGAGCCTCGTCAAATATGCTATGTAAACCGGGTTAGGGATAGGATCACTCAGTCGTCAGTAGCCAAAGCAATTTGAATGTCCAACCCCTATGTCGGGGGTAGATTCGTGTTTGACGAGAGGGAATTCTGCCCACTCTCTAGGCTACTATGTTATTCGCCAAAGCTACTTGGCGTAATATCTGGCATCATCTGGCATCGGTTTCTTTGTTACCGCTGCGCAGCCGCTGGCTTGTTGCCACGCGAAGTAGTACGGTACTTGGTACGGTAGTCGGTTCTCGGTGTGTTTAGTGGGCGGCGGTTCTGTATTACCGAGTTCGTGAAATATTGAAAAGTAAAGCCGAGAAGCCCCTAGCGCCTGGGGCTTTTGGTGAGAGGCTCTGCTTGACGAAGGTGAGGGTCTGAATATTTGTGTTTTGTTTTTGAAGCTGAAATCAAAATGAAAGTAGAAAATGAGGCAGAAGACAAAGAAGCGTAAATTCAAATAGGCCAACAGTTCAGCATCTTTTTGCCTTGATTTTATGTGTTTCAGGTCTGTCGATGTGTTGCATTCATATATAAATCCGTGCATAGTTTCTTCTGTTCTTCCAAGCTCATTGGTACTTGAAAGTTGAAAGTTGAATGCTATCTATTATTGAGTTGAGACATTTATCCCATTTTCAAATAGGCTGGTACTTGTTTAACCATAATGGATTATATGTTATGTAGTTGCGTTTTTGTGATGGTGATTTGATAGCCCTTATTCTTTCAGGTGGAGCCTGCAATGGGTTACAACTACATTGCGGCAGAAATTGAACTTAGTTACACAGCGAGCAGTGTAAGACTAAGAAACATGAACATTGTCAGTGTCTTAAATTTCCCAATTGCAAAAGCATCTTTGCAAATCCCTGCAAGATTTTTCTAAGAGGTGTAATTTATTGCTGAAATATTGTGATTTGTGCTGTGAATCTGTGTGCTTAAAAGTGAACCAAAGATGAAGCTGCTTGAGAACAGCAGTTTTGAGGCCATCACGTCTGGGCTGCAGTTGTTGACTGGCAGTAGCCGCATTTTTGGCAGGTACGTCCCAGGTCTGCAGGCTCTTGCACGGCACTAATCTCTTCTTTGGCTGTACAAATGTGTTGATTATTTACCTAGTGTTTGTTCATCAAGATGTAGGGCTTACAGGGAGTCATTTGATTGTACCTATGCATGCACAGGAGTCATTTGAGTGTATGCATGCCAGAGTCTTCCTAAGCATAATTGGCCTAATGTCATTTGTGAGACAATGGATGGAAGTCCTCATGGTCTGACTTTGTGAATAACATTTGCATGTTTTGTTCCTCAGAGTGGAGAGCTACAGCTGCAAGATGGTGGGCCCAGAGAAGTCCCTGTACAAGAAGCTGAACTTTGAGCATGGCCACAACCCCAGTGACCTGCAGGCTCTCTCCCCTCCAGAGAACAAGTTTGGAGTGTCCCCCAGCAACGTGTCATACAGGTGAGCTCAATTGGACACCCTAAAACTCAAATATCATCAAGTATGATGAAAGACTACAGGTTTTATAAGATAAGTTCTAATTGGCTTGATTTCAGCTGATGTGTGCATCTAGCATATAATTATACTCTCTAGCAAGCATACTCACTAGTCACTGGTACAGTGTTTGCATAATCTGCCTGTCCTGTCTCTTGCTCTCATCCTATTCACTTACCATCCCTCTTCTCTGACACTTTTTCCTCTACTGACTCTCATTCTGTCCCTCATCCTTTCTTCCACCAGTCACCACCCACCTTTTCCACCATCCCCATCCCCCTCTCACTCTCCGTCCCCTCTCTGACGCAGCTTCCCCCTCCCGTCCGCGGCGCGCCGCAGTCGCAGCCTCTCCGGAGACGAGGAGGGCGGCGGCTCGCTCTGTGACGTCATCAGTCGGAAGGCGCTCTTCCACCTGATCTCGACGCTGAACGCGTCGTTCCCCGACTACGACTTCTCCAGCGCTAAGGCGGAGGAGTTCAGCAGGGAGCCATCTCTGGCGGTAAGGGAACCAGGCTGCGAGAAGGGTTTTTTAAGTTGTTGGTGGCTTACGATGGTGCTATGTGCTTTTTGATAGTTTTGTTTGTTTGGCTTGTGGATAAGGTAGTTGATAAGTTCTGGGGACTGAATAAGTAAAGCTAGTGTTCTTTGAACAGTAACTATCTGTTTCAGCTGACGTCACGCTCGTTGAGATGACATCGCTAAGCCGTTGCACTTTGCCTGTGATTCTTTGCATTGTCATCATGACTTAGGCTGCTATTCTAGTCTTGTCATGTTAATCAGTGCTGTCCGTTCACGATCCTCTTGTCATCTGTGAATGTTGTGGGTGTATCCGGGAGTTAAGTAGATTCGACTGTAGTTCCATAACTGACTCCACTGGTACGCCACACATGCATTTACCTTATATTCTGCCGTAATGGGTCATGACCTCGTGACCTGTCCTGTTTGATCACAGATGCTGACCCTCGTGACCCGAATCTCGTGACCTGACCTTTGTGACCTCATCAGGTCGTGGTAGCCAACATCGACACCTACCTGAGCGCGGCGGCCGGCGAACAGTACAACGTGCTCAGGAACACGCTCTGGCGTACCATTGAGGACGAGATCACGCCCAAAGGTAGGTCGGCGATGTCTTCCCAGAAGGAAGTAGGTACGCGAAGGAATCACAGACGGGGTAAGGATATTTCACAGGGTTGCCGGAGGTCTCGACTGGTTTGGATATGAATATTACATGCCATCCGGTACTGTAGGCAGCCTGTGGGATGACATTGAGCAATGGCGGAGATGAGCATTGCACAGTTACTCAGCTCATGCTCATATTTTGCAATCGAGTTCCATTTTCCACATCATAGCCCTCTGTCACAGTTGAATTATGTTGCGCTGCTGTGTGTCTGCCTGTAATAACCTCTCGATGACGCGTTCTCCCCGCAGAGTGCGATATCTACCGGTACAATCCAGACCTGCAGAGCGACCCTTTCGGCGAGGACGGCTGTCTCTGGTCCTTCAACTACTTCTTCTACAACAAGAAGATGAAGCGCATCGTTTTCTTCACCTGCAGAGCCATCAGGTCAGTCCATTGTCTCTGAGGGTGAGGCTGTCCTTAGTTCGTCCATTGGTCCTGAGAGCGTTGGTTATAACTGCGGCATTCGCTTTCGATAGGCATGAATGCGCTGATCCGTGTTGGTTTGAGTGAATTGCTTTTGGGTAGTCCAGACCATTATGTTAGACACCCTGCTACCTTTCCGAATCCCCTGCTGAACAAATAACCACTGCTGAAGCTTGCGGACAGGCTTGCTATTTTGATTACACTATTGCGGAATCTGACAGCTTTGACAAGTTAAGAAGCCCTTGAGCAACCCTGCTGCCTGGCAGCTACATTACACTATAGGACGTTCTCTCGACGTACCGCGGCGCCTGCCCGGCCGGCCGCGGCGAAAGTGTTCCGACACGACCCAAAGCCGTAGTCGCGGGTCGTCCTCCGCGCGCGGCTCAAAGCCCGAGTCGCTGCGGAGCGGCGTCCTCCGTCACCTGGGCTATATTCGGGTGGACGGCGGATCCTGCCAGCGGGCTGCATGCACCGGGAAGTCGCCGGCCTTCACTGAGAGTGGGGCCCGGTCAGGGTTGGTGCGGCTCGGTGGGCTGGCACAGCTCTCTGCTGATGCGTATATGGATGGGATGAAGGGTGACGCAGTTTGGATACACGTTTGGTGGGGAATGTTTTTAGTTGTGGAACTTTTTAGGTTGGCTGGTATGGGTTCAGGGCCCCGGTTGGTTATCTATAATTTTGACGTTTGTGAGCCTGTGAGTCGTCCTCTTTGGAAGGGATAAAAGTTAATGTGGCGAAAGCTGACTGGTTTGTTTCTTCCTTTGGTGGTCTTATCTCTTTCCTCATCATAGGTTTACAGTACGGAAAATTCGATATTTTAGTTCAGACATATTTGTTATCAGCCGATATGCCAACGTCATGCAAAGTTGTTTGTTTGGGTTAGCCTTCCTCGAAGCAGCCCCGCCATTTGCACACCACCGGGACCATCGCCCGACCATTCGCGTTTATTCGTCCCGTTTTCCTGCGCGAGTTCAGTGACACTGCCACTCCAGATCGTGTGACCGCTAGTAATGTCATTAGCGGTGTTTTGAAGCGGCGTCACGCGCCCAAACAGGACACGGGGTCACGTTTTCCGTCTCGCTGGCACTCGCCCGCTGGTAAACAGTGGTGTCGCCGGCCGGCCGGCCGGGACCGGTTCGGCCGCTGGTCACTGGCTCAGGGCTGCCGGCGGTACCGGCCAAAAACATGGCCCACCGGTCACGTGACTAAACAGAACAAAGGCCGGCGGCGGTCACGTGGAAGGGTAGAAAACGAACGAAGATATAAAGGCAAATGCATGTGACTTGGCACAAGTGTGGGCGTTGGCACAGGTGGACAGAGCTCACAAACGGTAAAAAGTGTGAAGAAAACACACTTGTGAAACTGGGGTCGGCACTGGGCATATGAATTATGAAGACTCATAAATTAGGTACTAGCGGGCGCGGCCTTCGTATTGTCAAGTGGTGCGCCTGTCCTGAAGGACTGGCGGGCGCCGTGAGGTATTTCTTATTCCTTTGGCCCCCGGTCCTGACCTTGTCCTTGGGTGGAGGTCGGTGCTCCGCCAGTCCTTCGCCGATATGTGGCTTCTAATCATGGAGTGGCTACCCGACAAAAAAAAGTGTTTGTGTGTACAATGATATGCATAAATTTCTGACATCGTTCGGTAGTACTCATGGGCAATGTTTATATTCAGAATGCGAACTTATAATTATTAATAAAAATATGGGTGACATACTTCAATCCATATGCATTATTTATCGATATCTTCGCCGCCAATCGATGGCAGTCTCACAGCTGCTCGCACCGTTACCCAAACCGTCACCATTCAGCTCCGGCCAGCCGCCATTGTGCCGCTCCCCACCACCAGCCTGTCGGTGGACGACGGCCTTTGTCTGTGGCTCGCCGTCTGTGTGGCGTGTCGTTCGCTGTGTGTGGCGTCCCTTCCTCCGTCCCTTCCGTTGCGGCCGGTGCGTCAGCGGTCCTATCGGGGGTTGACACAGCGACGGTCAATAGAACAGTGTGAAACTGAGTCATAAGGATATGGGTGTGGCTGCGAGTCTTGCTGAGTCGGGGGCGGTTGGTTCTGGGTTGAAGGGGAAGAAATAAGAAGGGTGTTGTGGCTAGGGGAAATTATGCTGCTCCTTAGCATGTCAGATATTGAAAGGAATGTTGAACGAAAGGGTTTTGAATTTTGATGGTTGAAAATTACGATGGAACGCTGTCCTTGTGCGCCATGTCAGCAGGAAAGTCTGCAATGATGGCAGTAAGTGGGCCAGACGGGGAGGCACATCGCGCCTCACTCACTGTCTGTAGATATTACTTTTCTCCGAAACCGGCTGCACTCTGCACCAGTGGGCCTGTCTGCCCAGTGGTGCAGAGTGCAGTGATGTCATCACAGCGCTGCGGGCACCTCAGGCAGCCGTGGGCGGTGTGATGGACCGACCAGTCCTGCCGACACGGTCCGACCCTCCCTCCAGGCTCTGTAGGGTACTGGCGCTCTGCAGGACCTGCGGAGTGGGCTCTCAGATAACGGGGGCGTTGGCCACGTCGTAAAAGCCCACGGCCGGGTGGTGCTGGGCTGGTCCGCAATGCAATTGCTCCACAAAGCGACGGTCGCAGGAGTGGAGCGTTGTTGTAGCTATATTGAATCACATTTCAAAGTAAATGGAATTATTCGCACTCGAAATTCTTAGCTTTACTATTGTTATTTTTGGCAATGCACATTGAAAGGCGATGCTCATTTTCCAGCGGATCTGACATTCCTCTTCAAACTATGTCAAGCAATGCCACTCATAAACTCCTGTTCGAGTTGTTTTCACACGATCTCACTCCGAACTACTGGCTGCCGCCCATACCCGCCGTGTCATTCGCTGCATTTGTCGCGGTCCGCCGCCGGTGCACCGCTGAGGCAGTGCAGCGGACCCTGGCCGAGACGGCTGTGGTGCGAGTGATGACGTCACAACTATCGTACCACCCCCCACGGTGGGGAGGGGAGAGGAGGTGGGCGGCGGCTGCTGTAGACCCTACTGCGCCGCACGAAGCCCGCCCCCGGGTCTCCGCCGCTGCTGTTGCTACTGCGGTAGTGCAGAAGACAGACGGGCGACGCAGTGCTAGTCGGAGCTGGGCAATACTGTAGGATGCGGGGATCGCGGATGCGGAGCGAGGGAAAATGTGAACAAAATGACGGCAAGATTCACATTTTTCGTTTTTGTTTTAATTTTATCAGTCACCTTTTTCTGAGAACGAACTTCGTAGTAAATTTCTTTTCTGTACAAGAAGTCGGAAGATTTGCCACTTTGCCTATGTCATCTCGCTGCTGATATAAGTGGAAGAGCAGCACCCGGTCTGTTAGCCGGTTTGTTGTGACAGCTCTGGGCCGGCTGTATTTTGCTGTCTCCCTGCCCTCCCCGGCCTTCTCCCGTCGCCAGCTGGCAGCCTGACCCGGTCTGTAGGCCGACCGGCCTGTCAGGCGACTGTTTTATACCACCGGTCTCCTGTCACGACCGGCTCTAGGTCGCCCGCCCCGCCCCACCCGATTCCCCTGCCCCCTACGTGTTACGGCGGCTGGGCTCAATGTTTTGAGTTCGTGCCTGTTCAGTTATGTTGACCATGAGGTCTCGAAACAGTCCGATTGTAGCCTGCCGAGTCGGAAGCCTATCGAGCCCCGACAGCGCCTGTGATCTAAGGTTGGGTGCCGACTGGCATATGGGCCAACAGCTGGGGTACGGGGTACGAGAAATACCGACTGGGTCCGACCCGCCCCGGTCCGACACTGACCTTTTATGGTGATGTTTGTCAGAGGGCCCTCTGTCTGACCCTCTCCCTCCCTCCCTCTTTCCCTCCTCCCTCCTTCCCCGGCGCTCCATTGTCTCTGAGGAATGCTGGGATCGGTAGGCTCTGAAGTCGCCTGTGCTAGTATTGGTTCGATTAAAGGTAGTGTGCCTCCTTCGAATGATTTCCCATTTTATTTTTCCTAGGATAAGAAGCTTCTGTTTTTACCTAATATCGCAAAAAAATCAAAAATGGGCCTAACATAGTGCTTTTTTCGCCTAAAAGTTTATCGGTTTTTCGATATGTATAACAACTGTAGTGGGCTGACCTGCAAACAGGCGTCGGCAACAATCACGAATGCGGCGCACATGTGACAATAACCAAAGGTCATTATAGAGTTACGACGTACGGGAATGAGTTATCAGCTGTCTAATCGTAGACAACACAATGTCGAATTTAAACTGTAGGTAAGCCTGTATTGGTATTGTTTCTTTAATTTGGCTGTCAAACATTAATTTATGGTTTGAAATATTATTTTATGTAAAATAATTGATAAGAAACAGCCGTCTCTAAAGCTATGACACCATCTCACCACATGAAAGTGGCAGAAATGACAATGATCAGCTGACGCATTTTTCTTGACCGAAGTCAGAGCGCGCGGCCCGACGCACCACCACCGCACCACAAAGTATGAGCAGAAGCCGCGCCCAAAGCCAGGGCCCCGGTAACGTTCAGTTCAGTTCAGTTCAGTGTATTGGAACATTCCAAACAATTGGGTATTACTGTTCCACGTCAAGTACATGAAGCATATAAAACCACAACCATACACATCGAAAACCAAACACTAAAAAACGCAGAAAGATGGTGTTTAAAACAGATATAAAACATATATAAAACAGTGAACCACGCTACATTATATCGATGTGCTGTTCGACATTCAGCGCTGCCGTAAAAGCTCTAATTGTGGCCGCCTCCCGGACAGGCGGTGGTAGTGAGTTCCACGCTGAGGCTGCACGGCGAGAGAAACTATGCCGCGATGCACTCAAATTACATCTGCACAGGTGCAGGTCACCCCTGTCGGTGGCACGCGTGCATCTCGCCGATACGCTCTCCCGTCGGGTGAACATTTCCCGGATCGCAATCGGTGAGTCATCATACGACAGCGCGCTAAACACTTTGACAAGGTCACGACGCTTAACCAGAGTCTCGATCTTTGACCACTTTAGCTGCTGAAGAGCCGGTGTAATATGCTGATGTTTTTTGAGTCCAATGACGAGTCTCGCTGCAAAATTGATAACTTTTTGAATTCTGTGCAGCTGACCTTTGGCAGCCGCACCCCACACTGTCAAACAGTAAATGATGTGAGGGAAGACATAAGCCTCGATCAAGATTTTGATGGCATCACTGGAGAAGTAGTGACGAAACTTGCAAAGCGTTACTAGGAAACGGTTACACTTCTGTGCAACCGCTGTCACATGTGCAGCCCAATTTAGCCTGGCGTCAATAATAACGCCCAGGACTTTGATCTTTTCCGACGGCCGTACTACTGAGTCACCTATCTGAAAGTAAAAATTTGCTGACTTGGTTAAATTTTGTTTCGTCCCGACCAGCATGAAGTCAGTCTTTCCTTCGTTCATTTTTAAAGAATTGGCACTAAACCAGGCTTTTAGCTCTTCTAGGGTGGCTTCAAGTCTGCTTTTCATTGCATCGAAGCCAGACTCGTCAGGAAGTGTACAGTCGAGGTGCATTGTGTCGTCAGCGTAAGTGATCAGGCTGCCGTGAGACAAGTAGCAGGGTAAGTCGCCGGTGAACAATATAAACAGAACAGGTCCGATAATTGATCCCTGAGGCACACCGCAGGACACCGGCAAACAGCTCCGCCCTCCCCGAACAATCTGTTCTCTGCCGGTCAGGTAACTGCTGAACCAATCGATGTCTAAAATGCCGTACCACGACAGTTTTGCAAGTAAGACACCATGGTCGACGCTATCGAACGCCTTCGATAAGTCGACCGTCGTCAACGACGATACGAGTCCTCTGTCGGTGTTGTTCACCAGGCGCTCAACAGCAGCGAGCACGGCGTCCTCGGTTGAGTGACGCACCCTATATGCATACTGAGATGGGCTAAACAGACGAGCAGAGCTGAGATAACTAGTCAGTTGGCGGCACACTACTTTTTCCAGAATTTTTGATAAGACGCTTAAAAGTGAGATGGGACGATTGTTCGATGGGACCGAGACATCGCCAGATTTTGGTATCGGCACGACACACGCTGTTTTCCACGCGTCAGGAAACACTTTGGTAGTCAGTGACAGATTGATAAGGCGAAGCAAGTGCGGCCCGACTACCGGAAAACTTTGACGGACCGCCGCCAGAGGAATCTCATCGATTCCCACCGCTCGCGACGCACTCATCATCCCGACACACCGAGACAGTTCCGGTAGAGTTACAGGTGTTAGTTGGAAGCCTGCTGAGCATACTGTCGGCGGTCTGAGGTCATGTCGGCCCGCGCTAACCGCCTCTTGCAGGTCGGCAGCAATACGGGTTCCGACATCCGCGAAATACCGGTTCAATTCGTCCGCCCTCTCTTCAGGGCCACTGCGACCCGGCCCCGGCGCCATGTTCCCCTGCCCGGGGGATGTCATAGAGAATTTTTTAAAGGTCGACCAGAAAGCCACGCGGTCACCCGATGTTAGCCCCCCACACAAAAAATGGCGCCTAGCTGCGATAAGTCGACTCTTCACTCTATTTCGCAGATTTACAAAGTCATTTTTCGCGTCCGTGGTACGCAACGACAGCCACATGTCACGAGCACTATCCCGCTCCTCCATCAGCTCGCGAAGCTCCGGATCCTCCAGCCAGGGACAGCTCGGCCGCGAGACACGCACACGTCTCGGTGGGCAGTGGCGATTCAACACGTCATTCCACACGATCATGAACTGCGTAACACACGAATTTACATCAGTAGCGCCATCTACATGGGACCAATCTGCAAGCAAGAAATCTAGACACACAGCATTCCAATCGACCTTGCGCCAATTGCGATAGATACGCCATTGTGCCGGTGTTTTCATGCGAGGGAGGTGGACGACAGTCACAATTGGTTGATGATCACTAATGGAATCGGGCAAAATAGACGTCACTGGCGCCGGATCCTTGAAGTTGGTGATAATGTGGTCCAGTGCAGACGGAGACGGGTCCAGGTGGGTGGGGCCGTCAATGAGTTGTGTCAAGTTGAGCTCACTTAAGAGATCTAGGTAGCGGCGGGTAGTTGCCGCAGTAGCATCGAGTACGTTGAAGTTGAGGTCGCCCAGGGCAAACAGAGGTCTGCCAGCAGCGGTAGCCTTGCGGAGCTGATTCTCGAGGTGTTCCAAACTGACCGTCACAGCACTGTTTGGCGGGCGGTATATCACGCCCACTGTGGCTGGTACACCGCCGGGCCAGGTCACCATGGCCCACAGAGACTCGAGAGGACCGCTCGCCGGCATCGACAGGATCTTCGCCGCTATCCCCTTTCGATGGATGATAGCGACGCCGCCACCACGCCGCAGCGCTCGGTCCCGTGAGGTCGCCACCACGCCGCAACGTGAGGTAGCCGAGTCGGGGCAGCGTGCGCTGACCCAAGCCGGGGCCGCGGCTTTGGGCGCGGTTTACCGCATCCCCGCGGGCAGCCCCGGGCTATCACATGACACCGGGAGGACGCGAGGCCCCGGCTTGGGTCAGCGCACGCTGCCCCGACTCGGCTACCTCACGTTACCGGGGCCCTGGCTTTGGGCGCGGTCTACCGCACCACCTAATAGGCGTGTTCGAAACCGCAGGAGATGATGATGAACGGGTTTATCGAAACTTGATTGGATGAGCCTATCGGTAATAGCGATTTCAGTGTGTGCATTTATTGTTCATAGTGGTGTGAAATGTGGTTGGGGTACGACCGACAACCCGTCGGGGCGAATTTCGCACTGGGGTACTTACTCAAAATTTGAAGAATTTAAGACGTTTCCATGAGCTTTGAAGGTATGGATGAGTTCTAAAAATCCGGTTCTCCTTATCTTGGCCATTAACTCCATACGGTCCAGGAAAGCTGGCACACTACCTTTAAGCCCAGCCCGTACTGCTTTGCTCAGCAGATAAAGATCATTATCTCCTCGATGAAAATTATAGATTGATCGATTGGTTGATGTGATTGCAAACATTGCTGTTGTCAACTTGTTTAACCAGTAAAGAAATCAGTGAAAAATAGTAAAATGCTGTGAACCTGTCCGACTGGTTGATGGCATCTCTGACCTTGAAAACGACAATCGTGTTTGTGCGCAGATTCTGCACTTCCCCGAAAAATCCCTGCTCCCGATAAAAAAGAAAGTACCTCCAGAACATTCTTGCACTCGATGGCTGTTTCCTTTGATAGCAAACACCGTCTGTGCCGTCACGTGCGGTCGGCGGTGACTTCACGTGTCCGGTTCACCCGGCGGTGGGGTCGACCTCTCCGCCCTATCACACCACATCCTCGTGTTTCGAGACGTCAGTGCAGCTCGCCTGGATAGACCTCCGCTATCGCTATCTGTTGCCATGAGCGCTTGTAGTTGCTAGAAGTGGCCTAGTCATGTGAGGTCGGTTGACCATCCTGAAGGGCATTGATGCCAGTGATACTGGCAGTGACACTAAGGATATCAATATTTGCAATCATTGCCAGTATCCTTGGAGTGTAATGGAGGTAAAATGTATGCTTCGCTATTGCATTTCTATGCAGCTAGTATTCCTTCACAGTCTGCCTCTTGTCACCTTTCCTTGCCTATCGTTTACTATCGTTCTTGTGTTTCTAAACACCAAACAGCATCATTCCCCTCACTCACGCCCTATTAGTCTCAGCCTTACAGTTCCTCACGACTTTTTACTACATCGCTTGTATTGTAAATGTATGCTTCGCTATTGCATTTCTATGCAGCTAGTATTCCTTCACAGTCTTCCTCTTGTCACCTTTCCTTGCCTATCGTTTACTATCGTTCTTGTGTTTCTAAACACCAAACAGCATCATTCCCCTCACTCACGCCCTATTAGTCTCAGCCTTACAGTTCCTCACGACTTTTTACTACATTGCTTGTAGCCGTAGCCTCGTAGCTCGGCGTATCACCTCTCTCTTCCAAGCTCTGTCTTACCCCCACCACCCTCTGTTACAGTGTCAACTACAACATGCTACGCCTGGACTCGGGCTCCGGCCAGGAGTTTAGCATGGAACTGGACGAAGACTACATGCTGGGCTTGGAGGAGGAAGTTGACATGTAGGAGGCTGGCTTCAGGTGGAGGGGAGGATACTCTCGGGCTGGCGACCGACGTGGAGGAGAGGAGTGGAGGGAGTTCGGAGGGAAGGAGGAGGAGTCGCACTGCAGAGGGAGGAGCAGTAACGAATGAGGAAGAGAAGAGGACGAACAGTGGTGGTACAAAAGAGACTATTGAGATGCGCCTGCGCAGATGTCAAGAATGTGACGATAAAGAGAGCAGGACTTTGGTGGCGCCAAGCGGTGGTACACAGGACTGAACCGAGCGATAGATGGAGCTCGTGTGTCACAAAGGGAGTGGACTGTGCCTCCAACTGAACGGTGCGGTCCCCGGCAACATGGCGTCATTACCCCGCCCTGTGTGTCCTCTGACTGCGCTGGCTGCCGCGAGCGGTGCTTTTGTCGATGGTGATGGCACTCTGTGCAGAACTTTGAGTCGGTCAGCAGACGCTGTGTGCTGTGGTGGTTTAACGGAACGGCCAACAGAGGGCGCCTGAACTGACAGTGCGCGAGGGGTGTTGTGAATCGCACCCTCATGTGACTTGCTGAGTCGGAGTGATGTAGCCGAGTGGTCCTCATGTGGTAGGTGCTGCCTCCCCACCGATATCGGTCACTTTGGAAGCGGGAGTGATGAGATGAGCGACTGTGTCGTCTCTCTTGGGGACAAGGTTTGCAGCAAAGCCTCGAAGGGCGTCGTTCGCCAACCTGACCTGACCTGACCTCTCTGGTGTCGGGCGGTTCGTTCGGTCCGGCTGGCCGCCCCCGCCCCCGCCCTCCGAGGTATTGGTTGTTCGGTGGAGCCCGCCGGTAGAGAGCGGTCCTGGCGGGGGTGGGGGTGGTCTGCCGGACCGGCCGACCCGCCCGGGTCAGTCAGAGGTCAGAGGTCACCCCAGAGGTCAGCTGCCTTGTGCCGTTTGTGGTCGGCGAGCAGCCGAGCCTGGATTGAGCTGATGGGTGGTGCTACCCTACTCGTGTGTTTAGCACTGTACCGTTCAACTAGCTCGTCTGTACCCTGGAGGATATGTGTACCACAGCGTCCCCTGGCGACACTGGCGACTGTTCGTACCTCACACACATCCAGTGCTGACCCGCTCCTCCCGAACCTGCCGCCCCTCAGGACGACAGGAGAGCCTCCGCTCCCCTCCCAGCCCGGCTGGCTCGTCCCCAGCCGTAGACCGTGTCGTCCCCAGCCACCGGAGCCAGCGCCGCGGTGTGACCTTGACCGTGCATGGCGCGGCGCCAGCGCGCGCTGACGCCGTTGGCGCGCCGCGGCGGACTTTGGCGCCAGATGCAGAGACTATCTTTTGTCCGAGTGTGACCTGATATGATTGACAGAAAGATGCACAGAGATATAACACGTTAGAGTAGTATCGAATATTCCAGAAAGTGCAAAAATGTACAAGAAATTCGGTGACGGCTAGAGCGTTGAGCGCAGATTAGACGTATGTGTGCTTTTATTTTTAAGTCAGCTGATGCTGTTTTAAACCGGGCTGAACGCTGTGTAACCCGAATGTTTGTCTATCGGTCAGTTGGGTGTACAAAGTTCGGCGCGCCCTAGGTTCAGCCTGATGCGAATGGCGTACCTATAGTGATTGTTTTGTTGCGTGCTAATTTAGATCTCTATTAAGTGTGATAGGATCTGTTCGTAGCGTTCTAGTTTGCATCGTTATCGCCTCCATTATCTCGCCTTCCCGTTCTTCCCATCCTCATAGCGTGTCTGTTCACATGCCGCCGTTCATACCCGCTTTGTGTCTCGGTAACGTATGCTAGTCTCGCTGCTGTAGTGTGAATGAGAGAGTTTATCGCTTCTTCGTCGCGCCGCTGCCCGCCGCCGGTCGGCCTGCACTGCGAGCGGGTCGCTCGTATGTGTCCTGTTGACCGGGCCGTCTCTATAGAGTTGCACAGAGTTGCGTTTTAGACGGTTGAGTCGTCTGTGGCCCAGAGAATCCATTTGTCATTGGCGGGATCCCGGCGCCTCCCTGGATGGGCTTAGGCAAGTGAGGGTTCCTGCTCCCCGGGGGTCAAGATTGCGCCTTTTATCGCTCTAATATACATGTCACCGTATAACTGGGTTTGGTGTGGCGTATGTGTGATTTCATGGAGTGCAAATATCGAGGTTGCAAATTCAGGGATGCGGTGCCGTGGAAATTTCAGACGGCTCCGGCTCCGGAGAAAAATCGGCTCCGGCTCCGGGTGAAATGCCATGGCGGCTCCGGCTCCGGCTCCGAGTAAAATGGTCCGGCTCCGGCGGCTCCGGCTCCGGCTCCAATACTCAGTACATCCCCTATGCAATTAAATACGGGTGGAAAAAAAAGACGATGGGATTGGTGCACGTTGCTTCTGTATTTGCATAACAAGGCTATTTTCATATTTTGAATACCGCATGTTTTACTGCCTTGAACTGTCAAACCGAACTACTCGGGTCAATAATTGTTTCCTCTTCAAAAAATGAGTCTGAGTCGCCCCCTTTTTTACGGCTCCGGCTCCGGGCTATATTGTTTCACGGCTCCGGCTCCGGGCAAAATATGCCGGCTCCGGCTCCGGCTCCGCACCCCTGGCTGGGCAATGCTTGTGGAATAGAGGATTGGTATGGCTCGACAGTCAGCACCTGGGCACCTCCCCGCGAGCAGCCAGCGCCACCTCGCTGTGGCTGAGCGCCATCTACGGGGTAGTTGGAACGCTAGAACTGGGATGGTGGCTTGTGAGGACAAGGCCCTCTAGTGGGTTCACATTTGCCGTTCTGTGTCGCTCCCTTCCTCCGGATCGCGCCGCCTATCATGCTTATTGGTACCATTATGCCCCATGTCCCCTGTTCCATCCCCAGAAACTATCTCCGGTCTCCCACTCCCCTGATTCCATTGTGAAATGGTCAAATGTGACGGTGATTTCTCGTACACAATTTACCAGACATTCTGAACTCTAGCCATGCAGAATTGCAGAAGCAATGGCATATATCTGAAATTGGCGACAGGTTTTCGGATCCTGGCTGTGCTGCCTTTCTAGTTATACTTACGATTGTACGCTGGCCGACCAATTCAAACGTCTGTCACCTCGGCAGTCGGCACTCCAGTTAGTCTCCAAATCAATTTGCCTGTCTTCGGATTCCAGCAATTAATTAGCATAGTTTGAGCTGATATCGCTAACGAACTGTCCAATCACACCTCTCATCAAAGCTGACTCGTCACTTTCCACATAAATCGCTGCCAAGTTTTCTCAGGACATCTGCTCCCATCCGATCATCAAGCCATAAAAACATCTCAGACGACTGTCGCCTTCAGAAGCGCTGGTTCGGATGAGTCTTTCGCTGCTGTCTTCTTGAAGTTGCCTGCGAATTAGTCATGGAGACACGGCTGTTGAGAACGACTGCAAAGTTTTGTCGTAAATCTGCACCTGCTAGATGCCATTTGGAGGCAGAGCTGATGAATCACTGTGTCGTATTTTCGTCGGAGCGGGAGAGATTCCCATTTGGTCGAATCTGGGCGCTGCTAATGGGCGACTGTTTTGAAGTGATTTGATTTGTGTGGAGGCGCTAGCAATGGGAAGTTATCAACACGAACATTGCAAACGTGTTAAGCAAAATGGAAAGTCTGCAATGAATTGCGATGAGCATATTGTATGCATTATTTGAGGTTTGCAGTGTTCGTGTCATTTCATTGAGCGGCATTCTGGTGCATTAATTAAGCAATCGATCGCATTGAATGAACCACAATGCAATGCAACATTCTAAACATAGCGCAAGGGCAAGTTATGTAACTGAACGTCTGATCTATAACGGCGACCATTACGCTCCGTGAATTGTGACCGGACAGTCTATTCATGTCCCACCTCTGATGACGATTCGTTTGCGTGTATTTCCCTGTTTTATTTTTGGTGGTGTCTGTTCATCGAGCTGGAGATTCGTGCGCTACACACAAGAACGTCTCGATACAAATTTACAAAAACTCAACACGGAAATGTAACTATACACTGACTGGGCTCAGAATGACTGAGCTGCGCCGCCCCGAAGCCGCGGTGGCGTCACTCCCTGGATACAGTGATGACGTCACTATTAGGTGTCGTGATGACTTCACTGCCGAGTGGGCTACACCGGAGAACTCTGAGACACAAGCCATCGGTGACCTGACGGAAGGTTCAGCTGCGGACAGGCATCCTTAGTGAAAGCACTTGTTCAAGTGAATAGTGCTCTCGCTTAGAAAAATAGTCTGCTCTGCATTTGACACACCGTCACTCAGGTCACCCATGGTTTGTTTCAGGGTTCGGATTCGATGAGCTCAAGCCTTGCTGTTCGGGGCATACCGGCAGTTTCGTCCGCACTCTATCCCAAAGTTCCTCACACTCTAACCCGGGTGTGGCGCTTCCCCGGCTCCCGATGACAGCGTGCAATCTCAGATGGCGGTGCTCCCTTCTCTCCCCGCGGTGCTTCTCTTCTCTACCCAGCACTCAGCGCTCGCGCGACGGCCTACAGTACACCAAAACGCCGTAAATGGATCGAAAAGTCGTCTCCCTCCCCCGTATACAACTTGTGAAAGTCGAGAGTGTGCTTCTCGTATTGTCGGCCGCGGGGATATGACTAGGCTGATATGACAGTTATTGGTGCTTTCCACCGCTCGGGACAGCTTCCTACAAGCATGGGACGAGCCGGCGCACACCGTTGCTTTTTTTTCTGAAAATTTAGCTTCGGCCGCCGAGAGGTGTCTATATCACACACGTTGTCATGACTACCGACCGATAGCTCCACTGCGGATTCCGCTCACGGCGCCGAGTTTAGTTCGGCGAGCCGGCAGGGCGAGGGTCGATCACTATTAAAGCCATCTTCTACCTAAGTTATGTGCTCTGGCGCGGCGGCGCAGGATGAGACACAGTCCTAGCCAGCAGGCACAGGGGCACGCACACGCGCAGATACGCACAAACGCACACACGCAACAAGCTAGGAACGCACTCGACACGCTCCGAACACGCACACACACGCATAAACAGACGTCGCCCGCACCGCACTGCACACAGCGCACAAAGCAGCGGCCCGCGCGGTCGCGATAGCTCCTGCATCTACACAGTTTTGTCCGGTTGTGCGATGCGGCGGGCTTCTCATACTGACACACACGTCTCACAGTGTGCAAGACACGCAGTATGTGCACGCGCTCGCACGGTCACGTTCACCGAAACTGTGGCGTCTCTCGGTGGCGGCGGCTGACGCCCACTTGGCTCACTCGCAGCGAGTTAGTGAGTGGAGTTTTGGAGTTAGTGACTACACTGATGCGGGCTCTCCGCTGTCCAGAGGGTGACGGATGTGACACAGGTAAATGCAGTTAGTCACACCGCTCACACTGAAGTGCACGGACGCGCTGGGTCGCGATTCCGCTCTCGATACTCGAGCGGGCCGCGGTCTGCCCTCGAGCACACGCGACTCGCAGTTACACCGGGAGCGATCGTCGTCTGGAGCCTCGAGTCGGGTTGGAGTCGGGTCGGGATCTGTGCAGGTTCCATGGACTCCAACTCTTCCGAAGACTCCAACGACTCCATGACTCGCGGTTCACGCGCCGAGTGAGCAGCTGTCGGCGAGCGCTCGTCGCCTCCTGAAGCAGCTCCGGTCGCGTTCGAGCGGCCGCTTCAGTCACTTGCTCACCGACGTTTGCCACCGTACGGAGACGTTAACCGCCGATCGGTTGAACCCGGCGCGGTACATCTCCGCTAAGACGGCCAAGAAGCGAGCCTTGTTGGCGTCGAGCCGCTCAGATGACCAAGAAGCGAGCCCAGCCGGCTAGCCGGTCGGCCGCCGCCACCGCTGCCGCAACCGCTGACTCCTGGGCAGGTCGGCTGGGGTCAGCCGACCTCGCCCCCCTGCGGCGGCGCCACCCCTCACACGAACCACTCATCCTTCTGGCCGGCGGGGTCGCTGAAACGCAGCCAAATGTCACCGGTCACGACCTTGGCCTGCACGGGGGGATGCGAGTGGAGAGGTCGCAATCCTTGTGGCCAAAAGGTCACAGAGTCTTGCTTCTACTACAGATTGAAGGGGTAGGAATAAGGGTCAAAGACCACCACACCACAATTCAGTAGAGAAAGGTCAGGAGCAAGCCTTTGTAGGTCACCAAGGTCATCCAGTCACACAGAAGTTAAAAGGTTCATAGTAAAAGCTACTGGAAACAAATTACTGTTGAAAATGACGGTTGCTCTATGTGCTCCTGCGTAACCTACAGCAAACGAGCACTCAGAGCAGGAAGCTTCGTGGGTCAAAAGTCGCCAAAAGGCGTCAAAATTCGAAGTGTGTTATATGTTTGTCAAAGCTGGTGGACCATTCATCAGGTTGAGGCGTGTTCATTTTGACAACGTCTGTCATACCATGTCATATATCCTACATGGTAGCACCTGAATCCTGAATCAACACCCATTTCTGTCATTAAAGGGACCCTCCCACCTTCAAAAAAGTTAATGAATTGGCATGAAAGTGATGTCGCTCGGTTCAGAAAGAGCAAAAACGAATATCTACCAAATTTCATCGAAAAATATTCACCAGTTTTCAAGATATTAGACTTTTACTTTTGTTTACTTTTTGGGATCTCCGCTGTTCCTAGCGACTTTATTTGAAAGTGCGGCATTTGTTGCGCGCAAAGCAGCGTATACCACCGCGTGCTACAAAACGTTTTAGTCAAACATTTAACGGACGTTCGAAAGCCTGATGACGTCATCAGATACCCGTAATGGTTAAGAGATAGGGACCACGCTGGTCCCACCCTGCAAGTAAAGGGAAGAAATTTCTTGAACACCATAAAGCTGCGGGGGTTGCGACCAGGATAAATGGTGGTTTCTGAGCCTGGCCGCAAACTTGGCTATCTCAACTCAAAACTAATGTTAAGGTGGGAGAGTCCCTTTAACGCTCCTGTCGACTCGAATGACCTCGCCGCTCCCAACCTTGGAATGACGCGGCATAGGGTTACAAGGGAGCGGAAGGAGTAAATCAGGGAGAGCGCCGGCGGATTTCGGCTGAAATGGGCCGCTCAGAGTTTAGCAGTTAGGTGCAATATATGGGAGTGGTAGCCTCACTGCTAGTCTGAGGTAACACAGCGCAGACCAGTCATTAGCACGTCATCGCTATGAAATGCATAAAGAGTTGGCGAAATTTCATATTTGGTTTGTTATATTGAAAATGAGGGACGGTTAATTAAGGATAATTTTGATATCTAATTATTTTGAACAAAGCGTTCAACTCGCGGGCCAAGTTTGTTTCATCAGCGGAACGGAACAAAGCGGGTCAAGATTCTCATTTCACACAGGGAAGAACAATTCCTTCAATTTCGTCTGTGGTGACGCTAGCACATTAGCAAAAATTGCAGAATGTTGAGGATACATTTAACGTTCTTCAGTTTCGTTACGTTAGTTTACATGTATTATCACTGAGATTCGATATCACGGCCACAGTCGTGTCCTTGACATCATCACCGATGACCTTGACCTGCGGCGAGGTCACTCTGCGCTCACCCACCTGTCTGACCCCGGCGTTTTGACCTTGACGGTGAGCAGTGCGCGCTGAGAGGGAACCCCGTCCATACCGCAGGGTGGAGCCAGTTTTCCGAAAACGGCTGCTTCTCGGTGCCTGCCCGAGTGCCGTTCGAGCCCGAGTAGTTCACGGAAGCCACTGTGAACAGCAAGAAAGAACACGGTTTGAGTTCCGGTACAACAGATTAATCCACAATCTGTGCTCGCTGAAGTGTTGCAAAACAATAATAATGGCGTTGCATGTGCGTATCTCGAGGATACAGGAAGTTAATCGGACTTCTTTTGCTAATCCTCACTAAGCTGGTGGCTCTAACTAACATCTCGGAGATTTCCGGGATTACGGTACACTCCACGCAGCCATTATAACCTCGTCGTCGCGGGTACTTCAGTATAATCCGTCCTTAAATCGACTGTTTCCGGACCTTCAAACCAGGCGGTGACGCTCAGAGTCGTCTGGTGTGCGCGAAGTCAGAGATTGTTGAGCCGTGGTTGTGATTGTGACAGCCAGAGTGAGCCATCAGTGGCAGGTAGAGTGACCCCTGGGCCCTGACCCATTCGAGACAGCTGGACTGAGCTATGAGTGACAACCTGAATGAGCCATCAGTTGGAGCTCAAACTGAGCCGTCCCCGGAGATGAGCCGAGAAAATCTGGCTAATCCGACCGTCTTTGAAACGAGTCGAGTCTGCTGCTGACGAGCCGGCGCTTTTCGAAGTGAGGGACATTGTAACGCAGCGGCGATTCAGTATGTGATCCAGCTTTGTCTCAATCGCTCTGCCGCCGTTAGACAACCTTGTCTCAGTTGTGACTCAGTCGTGGGTCAGTCGTGACTAAGCTGTGACTCAGCTGTAACCTGGCGACCTGTAAACCAGCTGTGAAATGTGAAAACAAATAAAGAGCTCGGAAAACTGCGAAGACTTTGCATCTATCCACAGCTGACCCAGCAAATGGATATGGATATGTTGGTGACTCGAGCGATTCTCCGACCGAGGTCATAGCATAGCTCGGACCTCCGTCCTTAGGTGAGTTATGTCTTATCGGTGACGATAACTCCGACGGAAATGACGGCGAGATGGAAGCATTGGCGACCGGATAGTAAGTCCTTCGTCCGCTTTGCATCCGATGTCGAGAAGTGCGTTCTTCCAGTACCCGTCATCTTGTCCCATTGATTTGCGCGAGTGCCGGCGACATTTCTGTGCTCTGAAGTATTGTCGAGGCCGCCAGCAGAAGATGGGGTCGTTGGCCAGAGAGGCGAGGGGGCTGGTGAGGTAGAGGAAGACGGAGAGAGGTGCAGGGGTGAAGGAGGAAGCTGGTGTAAAGATGAAGGATGGGAATAAAATGAGGTTATGATGATGCAATGCAACCACCAGTATGTGCTTTTGTGGCCAGATTCGACCATTATCACGGTGCGGAGCTATTTAAAGAAGTTTATTAACGAGCAATCTGCAATTATATCCAATTGAAAATATAGGACAAATAGTTTCTGGTAGTTTTCTGGCAGGTCATGTCCTAGCAATTCATATACATATATTGTGATCATACGTTGTCTCCAAAATATATAAATGAATATGTGCTGGTGGTTCGGTTGCCGGTTTACGAGTGCAATCTGCAGCGGCCCGGTGAGGCGCGGCCCTTGCAGCCACCTCGGAAGCCTCGCGGTGCAGTGGCGGCGCTGCAGCAGCCAGGCGCGGCGGGGAGCATGAATAAATCGCCAGCCGGGGACCGGGATGGCGTCAGAGACCGGAGACAGTGGTCAGCAGGGTCAGACAGTCTACTCCGCACTCCGCAGGCTACACTACTCCGCACCCGACGGCGGTGAGGGGCGACCATAGTGACCATAGCTCAAGGGCTGTAGAGTGTAGAGTCCTTCCTACAGAACGGCGTCTCGAATGCGAGTAAATGCATGAAGTTTCTCTGCTCCTCTACAAAGGGGATACACCGTTGGACAAGACCAATCGTTTTGCAGAGTGGCATGGAACAAAAGCTCGTGTCTGGTGGTGTTCAGTCTCATCTGACTTGTAATGCTGGTGTCTGCGGTCGGGCCGGTATTCCTGCGTCCCCCGCTGCGCCGCCGGTAGTGGCAGCAGCGATGACGATTGTGACGGTGACGGCAGCGTTGACGCCGAGTGTCGGATCGGCCCGGCTCGGCCCGGTGGCCCGTTTGGGGGTGCCTCTCACCCTCGACAGCCGCCGGGAAGTATCGATCCCACACCGTACCCAGCCGCGGCACAGCGTACCGGCCGGCGCCGCGATGGCGTCCTTTGTGGAATGCCGTCGGCACCCCGGCACTGTTCACGGGCACTGTCGTGTCAGCATGTGCCCGTGAACTGTCCCGGCTCAGAGGTGGGAGAGCCCAGGGTTTGTGCAAGGATGAGGCATGTTGCTTTTGTTTTTGTTTGGTTTCGATTGGGTGCGCTGGTGTGTACTATGAAATGCAATCTGCTGATTCATTCTCTTGACCATTGCTTGGGTACATGATGTATGAGCTGAAAACTTCTAGCGAATAGGTCGACGACATGGCACCGTTCCAGCTGGAATTGAAAAAGTTGGAGTCCCACTTCAATAGATTCGCAACTGCATGAATGCATGTAATTTACTACTTAGGTACTGCATGTACGGATTAATAAATGGAGCAAGGCATCCGCTATGCTGAGTGCAGTTCTTTATCGTTTGCTTTGAATAAGACTTTTACAGCAGTAAAATCATAAAATGGATGCTATTACGACAATGAAATGACAAATGCCAACCGATAAGCAACCTAATTTCTTTCGTCCGCGTTGAGGGAATTCCCTTCACCAAGAGATGTGCTTCTGAGTTGCTGATGAGAAACATGATGCATATGAACGCTTTGAGATTACGCGATTGATTGCCAGTTTTGGAAAAGAACTACATCGTTCAGAAATATTGCATTTAGGCTGGACCATGGATGATGCAACTTCGTCAGTTCTGGTATGTCAAGCACTCTGCTGCATTTAGGGTAGGTCGGCCGTTGGAATTCGCTTTCTTTTGCGTATACCTTTGGACCGTTCGCCTAAAAATGGTACTGATAATTATAATAAAATAAAGCCGGGGAACTGAAGCTTTTTTGTAGAGGATAGTTGAGGTTTTACAGTAGGTTGAGGCTAGTACATTCATTCAACAAGGGAAGCTTATTTTCCTTTTAATGCACGGGGTTTTCATAAATTTGTGGATGCTACAATTACTTAGCCATGCCGAGGTCTGTGGTTTAGGACAAACGTTCACAATTTTGCATGACGTAGATGTTCATTTTGTTCCGAGAGATTAAAACTTGAACGAAGTTACCGGTCATAGGGAACTGGCATACCCAGATACCCTGGGCAGGGTATTTTCATTAAAAACTCTCACCGCAAGTAAACTTTCTCGCCTCAAGAAAATCTCCCAGCTTGCAGAATGCTCCTGAACTTCCTATTGATTGCGTTTGCCGGCTTTGCACACTTTGCAACTCGAGAGTTCACGTGGAAGACTTCATAGCGAAGCGCAGTAGAAATGTACGCTATTTCGCCTCCCTCCCCCTCCAGCCTTCCCCGCCCCTTCCCCCAGACACTTACTCTGGTAGGTGTTGTTGACTGTTCCGTTGTTTGGATGACGTTGGCGCCGGCGGCGGCGGCGGCACAGGCAGACGATGACGCTGATGACGACGATTATGATGACGCCCGCGACGCCGGCGGCCGCGCCCAGGAACATGGTCTGATCCAGACCAAACATGGTCCCCAGGCCGGCGTCTGGCGAAAGAAGTCACGCAAAAGTCAACTAAGGGTGTATTGTACATTTACAGTGGTGCGTACCGACCGTGGTAGAGACGATCGCACTCAGTTAATGAACGTTTGCATTGAACTAAGCACGGTAAAACATGTTTTTGTTGTTGTTTGTCTGTTGTCGATCCAATATTCCCTGCCTAGATCCACTTACAATTGCACACACTACAGCGTCAAAGTTAGCGGACTGCACAATTTGCATCTTCATCGGACACCATTCACCAGTCACAACAAAAAATAGAAGTCACAATCCCGAGCTGGGGCAAGTTGACAGCTGCGTCTGTCGCGGGCTATATTGATGTCTAGACGTACGGGTGGTCAATGCCTTTGAATGGTTGTCATGACAAGAAATGTCTGAGAAAACATAAAAAATTGCATTAGATTTACGGAGCCTGCTGCGTTGGCATTGAAGATGCTGCCTGTAAGTTATCGATGATAGGAATAAGCCATCAAAAAAGAACCTAGATACTATTCCTTCATTTATTTCTTATCGCTAGCACACAGACGAGCATTTCTTACGAAATGGTCATTCAGACTTAATTCGATTCGATATCGCTGGGCGCTAACATTTAACTGAACTCCTTTGAGTAATGATGATTCTGTTTTGTAAAAGCATTCGACTCTTCAAAGTCAAAGTCAAAGTCAAAGTCATTTATTAGAATTCTTCCACGGGGTGGGTATTAAGAATCCGGTCAGGAATGTGACATGGTGACATAGGAGCTAAGTGAGACCCAATTAAAAATATATGATGCTGATACAATGGCAAAAGCTACGTTAAAACACATCGACGATTACATTAAAACACTCGCGAACGCATCATCCGCATGTAAGAAGTTGACATCAGCAGGTTGACATTCTAAAATCAGGTGCCTATGGCGGTGCCCTTCGCATTCCACGATGCTGCCGCTCTATATGCAAACTCCCGCTGAGTTCTTGCGAGCCGCCACTTCGGGAGCTGCAACTTCCCGGCTGCTACCGCGCGAGTGTCACGTGACGACACTTCGGCCCGGCGGGTGAACATGGCCGACATCGCTGGGGGACATTGGTCATTATACAGGGCTCTCTGGACGTGAACATGATCATGGCGGCGCAGCATCACATCCACCCTCTCCCAACTAAGCGACTCCAACGCCGGCGATATATGCTCGGACCGTCGTGTCCCGGTCACAAGTCTGGCGGCGAAGTTCATCGTCTTTTGGACGCGCTGCATTTGACACTTGGCGGCTCCTCCCCAGACGGACAGGCAATACTGAATGTGTGGGAACACGTGGGCTTGGACTAAGAGTTTAAGGACGTCAGGTGTGAGGTGGTGCCGGATTTTGTGGAGGGATGCGAGGATGGAGTTGCAGCGACGCACAACCATGGTTATGTGGGGATCCCACGTCAGGTGTCGGTCGAGCAGCACACCCAAAATTTTGACGGTCTGACTTGGCCGAATGTCGTTGTGACTCTTTCGGTCACCATAGAGCGCCTTGCCTCCTACAGTGCTGTAGCTAGGTCGCTTGCTACACGCTAGTCCGAACGTCTCTTCCCCCTGGACAGCGCTCGGCGTCCCTGCCCCGGTCGAGCCCAGGTGAGCCGGCCGCCGGCACTGACTCAAAGCTGCCGCGGCTCGGCGGCTGGCGCAGCTCGCCGATTTACGAGCTAGCCGTGCAGCCCGGCCGGCGAGTGTGCACCGAGCTGCCGCAGCTCAGCCCGAGAACGGCCGGCGGCTTTTGGAGAGCTGCAGCCCGCAGGTGACCGTCCCTGGTGGCTGAGATCCCAGGTACTGGTCAACGCAACACGGACGTCGACAATTGGCAAAGCTGGCTGCTTTGTCGTTAGCGTGTGCAGGTACTGGTCAACGCAACACGGACGTTGGCGATTGTCAAACATTGTTGTATTACTTGCTGCTGTTTTCCAGTGATAAATTGTGAAGCGTTAAATCGTAGTTCTTTGTGTAACTTGTTGAATATCTATACCTACTATAATCAAGCTTTAATATGATTATGTTCATTCGGTTGTCGGCTTTATCATAAACACCAAATTGCAGCGAGCAGAAAGTCTCTGATCGAACCAGCGTTCCGTTCCGCAACGCTTCCGTGTCATGCGGAACAGTCTACGTTCCAGGCATTACGGCTCGGTCCGCAGTGAATGGGCGATTTGGACACAGCGTGGCCGCGGTCAATTCCGATCTTTGTTATGTGGCGGAGACTTGTTTGTTGGGTTTTGTAGGCGCGTCGGCAGGGAGATCATTATGCATGTGTGGTAGCTAGTGATTCTGACTGGTCGACTGCACTGACAGCCGTTCTTCTAATAGCCGCAAACTGGCTTTGTGTTGAGTCTTTAGAGTGAGAATGACAAACCTGTGAGAATTGTTGTGAGAATGTGAGAATGAGTGAGAATGTTGTTTATTTTCATGACGATGCAGTGTAAATGTGTATATCCCAAACTGTGCATAAACTATGATCTTCATTGCTAAAACCGGGAAACAACAGGAGAGTCACCCACTTGACCTTGCTCGTACCGCATACGCCTTTTGTGTCCGGCTAGCCCGTTATTCTTGGCCGTCTTGGAGTGAGGCCTCTGAAGTAGCATTAATTAGCCTATCAAGCCATTCGGTGACTCAGATGTCATCAGATGCCCGGGCAGTGCAGTCTGCCGGCCGGGATATATGCCCCGACCGGTAATTACTCGAGTCAAGGCCGCCTAATTTTAGCCCTGGGAAGACCTAGGAAGGTCCGTATAGCTCTAAATTTGCTAGTGGTGGATGGGAAGTAAATGAATTGACGTTCATTGAATGGAAAACATGAGTCATGACAATACATGCTCTTATTTAACATGCATGTGAAGAATGGCTGTAAAATGTCCATTCAAATGGACCGGTTTTTCGACGACGTAATAAAGCATGACTGTAAAAAGGTAACATCCATCGTAAGCACCTACTTTAATCAGCGGCCAAATAAATAATGATACACGCAACGGATGAGGCAACAAGCCATTCAGCCGAGCAGGGCCAGTTAAAGGCCTTCAAACGCTCTCTGACGGGACTATATATTACACAGAGCCGTAACTGGTGACCTTTACCGTTCGTTACCCGCGGCCGTGGCGCTCATAAAATCAGCACACCGGAAACGGCAGCAAACACTTTGGTCGGGTTATCTGAGCGGCACTCTGTGGCTGATAAATGCAGTACATGTGCCACAAATCTAATGCGTAGGTATTATACTTGTGGCAGGTATTTAATAGTTATTAGATTTGTAGGTATTATTCATCTAAATATTATGCGATAAAAGGTCTGTCACACGGAATTTAGAAGTGCAGCTTGCATGGCGTTTATTGCAGTTTTTTGCAAGCATGACAAATGAAAGGATCAGTGTTTATCTACATATGTGTTTATCTACATACGTTTATCTACGTATCTACATACATACTAGGTACATACATACAGTTTTATACTGTGATATTGACATATTTTACGATCGGATGCACCTTCTATGGCATTAACTTAACAAAAATGATAATTTTAAAAGCGATCGACTCCGCCTCTCGCTCCATTTCATCCGCGTTCCCCAACGCACCCTTCCGTGCTCTGTCCATACAAACTTTCTGAGTCAATTCAGTAGCAGTTCGATCCTCGGCAAAAGAACGGATCTCACAGGCCTCGGCTTTGTGCGTGAAATTCCCAGCCCTGCGATTTGAAGGGAGATGAATAAGGAGACCGTCTTCGTGATGTGATATTCGTAAATAGATAGGTTTAGGTAGATAACGATATCATATTTTGATGTGCATGGGTGATGCAACTCGTGGCGTACTCATTGTATCCAAAGTTACCGAAGAGAGTGTACAATTCACGAGGTCTTTTTTGTTACGTTGTGATTAAATTAACTGAGCGTTGAAGTGGTATCGCGGCCTCTTCCGAGCGCCATGACTGTCACCCCTCACCACAGCCTATTTTCCTCCTACAGAAGTATCTACTACGTACTTTTTTTGCAACATGAGAACATGAGCTTACATAACGTTGTCCTCGGTATTCATGCCGCGGGCAATTATCCTTGTTGTATCCTTGTAAGCACAGCGTTTTTCACTAACCACATGACACGCCTCTACAATCCCTCACTGAGTGGGTATCCACAGGTCCATCGGTGGCCCGCCGAGCCGTCCGACCCCCCGCTGCGTCCCCGTTCAGTTACTGGCCGCGTTCAGAGCCGACGTTCGATTCCCCGGTGCCACTCAAACCGGCCAAGCGAGTTTGAGAGCCGCACTTGATCGGGGTCTGGTCGGCGGTCGGCACGCATCGATTAGGGCTGTTTGCTGGGGTTACGCGGCCACCGGCGGTCGGCGGCGGCCAACGCCTTCCCGGCACGGAGCGGGCGCGATCGAAAACTGTTCGCCCCACCCTGCCCTCGCCCTCGCCCTCGCCCCTGCTCCTCCGCCATCGTCATCGCCGCCAACGCCGCCCCCGTCCGCCCTCAGTCCTCAGCGCCCCCATTCGTGCCACCCGCCGTTCCAAACCCCGCCCGACTTCCGCCCTAACCCCTGCATCATTACCGTCGCTCCATCGCCACCCACGGGCTTCCACAGACCACAATGGTGGCCCACCCACGCTGTCTCGACGCCCCATAGACTGCACTACCTTGTTACCGGTTTAACCGCTTCAGCAGTGGCTTATGCTCCTCCCCACTCACCCCCTGAGCTGCCTACGCACTGGCACCTCGCCTTTGTACTTCCTGTATGCACACGTGAAATGTGGCTCCTGTGGACCGTAGGGCCTCATGTCCGCCCAACCCCGCTGCGATTCTGCGCCGCCCCCGCTCCGCCCGAATCCGGCCCGTAGCGAAGCGTGCGGCGGCAATGCACGGAATGTCCAATGTTGCGGGGTGGAATTACGGCCATCATTTGGCTGTAATACAGGGGAAGCCCACAGGTCGTGGGTGTAATGGCTGCCGTATCAGTCAGGTGACAATGACAGTGTTGAATGTCGATACTTAAGTTGATGTTGATGTTGAATGTTAACAGTTTGTAAGAGAGAAAGTAGCCGATAAATAAACATTGTAGTGCAAGGTGATGACAAGCTTTCGATTGCAATCAAGTTCATGATACCTATTTACCAGATTGGCTTGATTAAAAATGCATACATATTATTACCTGTGTTCTGACAAAGCTTTGCTGAGAAGCGAACGACTGGCGGACGCATTGCGCTTTGCGCGGCAGTATGTCTGGTTTGAGGTTCACAGCACATAAGAAACGGTCCGTGGCACTGCCCCGTGTCCTGTCGTCGACTCACACACGGGTGGCGACAGCGAACAGATTGGACCTGTCGCCAGAGTTCGATTGATTGTGGTCACAGGCGTCAGCCGACCGGCGCTACTGACCGCAACGGCGACACACGGACGTTCAATATTTCAGCGGAGCGCGCCCGAGGCTCGTTACCTGTTAGTGCACAACGTGTGCCAATGGTGATCACTCACCAATGGTGATCCGTTAGGCGGCACGGCCGGACATCGATAGCAGCGCCTCTATCGGTCACTAGGGAAAGCTGGCCTGTAGGCGACGAAATACCGGCTGAGTTGTCACACGTTGAATAGGTTTATAGACATCCGTCTTGTGAAAAAGTTGAACTTTTGTTATCACTAACTATTTCTACAGGCAATTTTAGAAGTGTCTTCACATAGATTATAAAACCGTTTAGATTATTGTATTCACTTCAAGCCTTCCCTATTGTTCTTGATGATGCGGGAACTATTTTATTTCTAATTAGTGTTTCTAGCTTAGTAAAAGAACATATTGTGCAAACGATGAAAAAAGCATAAATGGAAGATTTTAAATGCAATTTTCTCTAACAATTAATGGTAAATTCTCTACATATCAAGGAAAGGGTGCATGCTAACTGATAATTTAAAGTTCTTGGGGCAAGTTACTTTCTTCTTTTCTTACGTCTCCCCAATGGCCGCGAATACACCTGTGATAACGCCTATGGCATAGTACAGTGCACTGGTGGTGTGTGCACTATGCGGTAGCCAATCTATAGAGCTCCAGCTGTAACCACGGGCGATTGGAGAGCAAAGCTGAGTGCGGCCTCAGGTGTTCCTCCTCAATTGGTGGCCGATCGGGTCTAAGAGGCCCCCAGGGGATGGCGGTAGTACGCGTTGAGAAGATATCGTGGCAAGTTGAGATCGGTGCGCCAACTCGGACCGTTTAATGTGTCGCAGAAGTTAGTGACAGCCGCGGCAGTATCATGACAGCAAATCTTTGACAGGCCCCGGCGTACAGGCACTGAGAGCATGGGCGCTTGAAGAAATGTGCTGTCCGACATCTATTTTAAGAAGGCTTTTGCTGATAAAAGTCTTACTTTTAAAAGTCTTCATTTTATGCGAAGGTCTATGGATCAAAACTCTTTCGAGTTGCGTTCGTTTATCTTCCTCATATGGTAAAAGTGTTATGTTAAAAAAAAACTTACTTAGAGGACTGAAGTGAAGAAAGGGGGACGTCGATAAGGCAAATGTCATCGACATGAAGAGGTCGTGACAAACCCATGATTCACTGAGGAATCGTTATCAACGCATGGCTCATCAGGAGCCTGTACCCCATTCAAAACTCATGACTCACCGAGAAGCCGTATCTGACTCTACAGCTCACGGGACTCATTTTTAGACTCACTACTCACCGACACAGCCGGCGATGACCGACTCGTCGCCTCCGTGCAGACAGTGGACCACCCCGTCACACAGCAGGTCACTGGAGATACAGTGGTCGTCGCACAGAAACTGGTCGCACGCTGCCGGTAAGGGAGTGACGTCAGAGAGGGTACAGCGGGGAGGGAGAGAGAGAGAGAGAGAGAGAGAGAGAGAGAGAGAGAGAGAGAGAGAGAGAGAGGGGGGGGACGGACGGACGGAGGGTGAGAGAGGAGGAAGAAGCGATTATGATTTCAGAACGGAAACGACACAGTCGGTGGAACGGACGAGAGCAACGTTTAAAG
Organism: Amphibalanus amphitrite; assembly: GCF_019059575.1. NCBI lineage: Eukaryota > Metazoa > Arthropoda > Thecostraca > Balanomorpha > Balanidae > Amphibalanus > Amphibalanus amphitrite. The sequence goes on from NW_024881863.1 coordinate 117,491, forward strand.
TTAGATCAGAAACAGACCCGGAAGAATGAGACAGAAGTAACGTATAAGGTAGCACAGCTCGGCAGCAAGAGCCGGACGGTAAGCGTGTTACCTTAAACACTCTCACCCGCCCAGCCGAGTGTCTGAATCCGCGCCGAATCGCTCCATTCAAATGGTATTCTGGCCATCCGCGGGTGCTGAAGTGGGCGATTTATAACCGCTTATCTGACGGTGCTGACACGTCATTTACGCGCGCTTAGCATTGGCCGTGCCCGAAATGTCGCGGCGGCCATCTTTTAGCCGAGTGGACGGCTCGCCGGCTGAGGTGGGGGCTCAGATAGTGTTCTGGCTCTGCCGGGTCTCTGCTGAACCGGGCCAGGATATGAGGCGGCAGTCCATCCTGGCTCAGCCCGCGGGGAGACCTACTTCCGGGACGGCTGGACAGCGGTAGATAAGCCCGGCCACGTGGGGAGGACGGCTGCTTGAGATGTGTTTATATAGAGCGCTATGAAAGGCTCCTTGAAATGCATAAAAACGGCGTTTCCATTATAATATCTACGCAGGTAGGGGTAGAGGTGCGGCATGAGTGCACAATCCTGTATTTTTTGTGCACAAAACTATGAGGTTCACGAACCACGATCCATAAACACCACATGCTGTTTGAACAACTTGCAGCACAATCGATGCCGGTTTTGAGGATACAGCACAGTCCCTTTTACTTCCTGTGCCTCTTCAAGCAATTTAAACACGTTTCGACGAGATAAAAGAGTTCCTGCAGCAGGATTCGATCCGCAGCCTGCACGCTGCCATACTAACCGACCATATCCTTTGTGACGTGTTTGAACGCCGTGATGACCATTCGGAACCCATTTTTGCTGGTGCCCCAGGCGTCCGTTTTGTACTCGAGCGTCAGATGGTTACTCCGAGTGTACAGCGTGCCCACAGACTCCTTCGTGTTTCGACACGACAGGTCCGCCTGCGAAAGGGGAAATCGTGGCAGTTACATGCACGACTTCCAGCTCCATTTACTCAACTGATGCATGAGAAAGTCTGTTTCTGTTACAGGAGAAGAAAAAAAAGCTTAAAAAGGAAATAAGCACCAAAAATCTTGCTTTCCAACGTTTATGTATCTTCAAAAGCTGTTTCAGTTTTTCACCGTTTTCCTCTTTCTTTTTATTGAATTATATGTATAAACCGTTCTGAACACTGGTCTCCTGAGACCGCCTTGATCTAAAATCCCATTAAGTCTGGCTAATCAACAGGGTCCGGTCTCATTTACACACTGCTCATTTCTGCGTCCGTGTGTGAAACTGCCATAATTACTGTACTCCCGTATTTAACATCTTCATGATTAGACTGGAGTAGAACGACGACGCATACAACATGGACGATGAATCCTAAACGTAAGAAGTGTGGAACCAATTATTCTAGACAGGAGACGGTAAGGTGAAGACGGTGATCTCGTTTGGCACTTGGTTACCACAGAGTCACGGACTTTTAACAACTATAGTTGGCCTAACAATGCCATCGCCTATTCCATACCTGTCACGGTTAGGAAGACACAGTTCGTCAGTTGACAGACCTACCTTATACTTTCCATCGATGGCGTGCGCTCCGTCGTGGATGTAGAGGTGGTCGTTACAGTCCAACTGCAGGTAGTCGAACCGCACCATAAACCTCTGTAGAACCGTCTCAGTCTGCAGGGGAGGAGGAGACAAATGTGACGCACACGCGGCGATAGTGGCGCAGCTGGTTCACCGCAGCTGCGCGCCGGTATCAAATGTGGCGCAGTTTGTCAGGGGTGGTGGTTGGGGTGGATGAAGTTCGGTGAGCGGGGACTAGTTGAGTTAATTTAAAAGTTGCACCTATCAAACTGGCCAGATCATATTCCCGCGGCAGGGACCAAGGGCTGCAGATTTGTCTGCTAATGGTTCCACCTTTTGATTTGCGCGGCGTAATCTTACAAATGGTTAGAGCATTGCCGCGAAAACGTTCAGCAGGTACGCAGTAACTTTTGGAAAGACAACCGACAGGTGATTTGATTGAAAGTGGTATGATATGTGATGATAAGACTCCAAACATGCCGACCCACTGACGACTGCTAACTGCGCTGAGACGGAATTGCTTGCAACTACGCCTCGCTGCTAACTACGCTGCGCTTTGAATCACATGCACAAATAAATAAGACAATTCTAAGAAGCTGCATTCTGTCACAAATCTCACCAAATACGAAAGAAAGTCATCTCCCGATACCATAAATAAGACCGCGTTCCCTTCTGACCGCCGCTCGCCGGGTATCCCGCCAGAACGGGCCTCCTAAATCAGCGCCTCCCCACCCGTGGAGCATTATCTGCCCGTTTCTGCCCGTTCTGAGGCTTTTATGGCCGTGTGGTGTAATTTTCTTTTTTCCTGCTCGCCCCGGTCTTCTCGAGATTCGCTTCTTCACGTGCCAACTCCCTCGGGAGCCGCCGGCCGGCCGATTACGGGCGCCAAACTGAAAATGGCTCGCCGGCGGGGCTGCTGCTGCCCGGCCGGCCGGGTCGGTGGCGGCTCTGGCGGCCCGGACGCGGCCTGAGGCCGAGCCGTCGAGCTGCCAAGTAATGCCGTCGGGAGCTGTCTAAATCCGTCAGGAGTGGCGCCGCACAGCCAGGGGAGGCGATACAAACAGGAGGCCACTGGGAGCTGGATCGGAGCGTGGTGGATGACGGCCGTGGACGATGGTGGACGATGGTGGGTTATGGAGCACGGTATTGAAGAGTCCCGAAAGCTAGTGTTGGTTGTGTTAGATCGGTTGAACCTATAGTGATGGACGTCAATTGACAACAATGTATGACGTGTTATAACTTTATCCATTGCCCACCATTGAACAGTTTGTAATGGGATAAATACGTCAGAGGACGTCGGTGGAGTCCCGTGTCCAGCAGTGGACAACTCCTGTAGACTGGACGTGAATTACATCCCATTGGCGTACGGTCCTCCACGGCCGCTCCAGCCGCCGCCACCACGGAAGTCGGCGGCGGCCGACGGGCCCTCCGCAGAATTGGCAATTCCACTTCCGCAGAAGATCTGCGAGCTCGGCCGACCCGGAAAATGGACGGGCAGACCGTGTTTTCGGGAGGAACGGGGTGATTTTAGAGGAGAACCGGCGGAAAAAGGAGCCGGGAGGAAACGGAATCGGCCGGATCAGACGGTCTCACCTGTGTTGTGATTGTTGTGAGTGATTTTTGCGGTATATGAAATAGGACCTATGCTTCGCTCGCATCGGATGCTAAAAAATAATAATAACACCAAGGGCAAATGCTTCAAAATAATGTCTGTATTTAATTAAATAACGTCAACCTATGACGTACTTGACCGCGTTTATTTTCACCGCTTTAGAGCGGTCTGAAGCTTGTGCACGCATTTATCACAACGAGAGGTTCTCTAACGCTCAATCAAATGTCCACCATAAGCGTGTTTTCACTTCCAAATCATGATACTGCTGATGGGTTTTGGTTTAACACACGGTCGAGCTCGTCAGCACGCAGTCTACCGTGATTAAATCTAGTCCTCAGATTCAGACTGCCTGATAGAGGTGTGAGCTATTGGGGCTCATTTATATCGCATTATTCACCCGGGCTTTATTCATTTATTATTCCGATTCATTTATTAGTCAGTCCATTTCAGCACCCGACTACGCTTTGTGTCCAACAGAAAGGCTGAGCGTGGATAGACGTACGCAGATAAAGGAGAAATAGAAATATGTCACGGAAGGAGAAAGGAAAATCGTGAGGTGAAAAGAGACAAATGTGCGTGAAATATGGTATCAATTGTCCCTTCTTCGCCTATGAAGGCTAATTTATTACTTGTAAGACAAAATAAACTAGCCATTAGCCGGCAAATGTTTACATAAATTTTAACTCATATTGGCTGTGTAACTCATATTTTATTTTAAAGTTCCGCAAACCCACTCCAGTCAGTGCCGGTCCATTCGTCCGATCACGTGACTCGCCGCTATGACGTCACAGACCGTGTTGCTCGCCCGCCGCTCGTTGGAGGGGGAGGGGGGAGGTGGTGGGGTTTATAGATGGAGTGAGGCCGTCTTTGCTGACCAGTGTCGGCCTCAATGGTCCACTGAACTCATTGCTCGTGTTCAATGGCCGGCAGACGTCGGCAGGGGCGCGCTCAGGCGAGTCGCCAGGGGGTGTCAGAGGCGGAGTTAGAAATAATGGGGGAGTCACAGTCGGAGTCAAGGATATTGGGAGCGACTGAGGAGGCAAAGGTAGTGAGGGAAGCAGAATGGTCAGAGGAAATGTTTGAGTGGAATTGAAGTGCTGCTTCATGGGCAAGAGAAAGGCTCCGCAATAGAGATTCTGGTTGAAGAGCAAAAGTCAATAAGGAAAACTCTTAACCGCCTATGTGGGAAATATGGCTTTCGAGAAGCAGTATGCATTTCAGCATACATTCGCGGCTCGATTCGCATGCAGCACATGTAGGGCATTCGAAGCATCATCGAACGAGGAAGTAATATAGCCGCCCGGCACATCTCATATACGGCGCTGATGGAAGCCGCGCAGTTGCATCTCGGGGGCCATCGCACCCGGCCCTGCGCTCACCTGAAATGTCAGCTTGCAGTCGAGATTGCGCTCGTTCTTCGAGTGGAGTGTCGCTCCGTCAATGACATGGTTCAGCGTCTGCCGAAACCGGTGCTTGCACAACTCGGATACAGAGTCTGTGAAAGGGAGGACAATTGGGGTCAGTCCTGTGACAACGGGATCTACACAAAGAATGGTGACAGACGCGGGACTAAATTACATGATGGGTGGCGGCCGCCAGGACCCACGGATGACCGCAGGGTGAATGCCGGCTGGTCCACACGAATTGGCGTCTGGTTTGTCCTTTATCACGGATAATAGACGTGATTTATCTGAATCAAAGCAATGTATAGTGCACGCTACATCACTGTCAGACAGGCTTTGAAAAGTGGCATTTATTCGCAACCTTAGCTATCCGCATAGATACAGCCAGCGCCAGTGTGGCGGACGTTTCACTCGGGGCTCACTTGAATCTTGTAATCTACTAACCAACAAAGTGCGTTTTCATACATTGTAATATTAACTCCTTGGAACGCCAGATGCGGTCTGATTTATGAAGCTGCTCATTTCGTGTTGCTATGTAGCCGTTTCATGTGATACCACTCGCTGGGATTTCAGAATACAATAAATGTAAAGTCTAAGCCGTCCAGAAGGCTTGGCTACCTCGTAATCGAATAGAGATGAAGGCTCAGATGTCGGGTTCATCCACGGAACGCAGCATGTTTGCATGCAAAGATGCTGCATCAGCCAAGTAAAGCAAATGGGAATCCCAGAAGCTTGGCAGAGACCAGAAGAAAATTCCTTAGTAACGGTGTCGTCAGAAGTATCACCACAGTGGAGCACAACGTAATGTTTAAACGAAGGGTGCTATAAAACACAGCTAACTGGAGTGATCTGAGTGATGTGGCGTGTAAATTAGCTCTCACCGCATAACTGTTTAGATATCATATGGTCCGTCGCCTCACAAAACATGAACATTGTTTATGTGTAGGATCACACAGCATTACAAAGACGAGATTGAGCATCTTGCACACAACAATCACTATTCGCGTCATTTACAGACACCGCCGAGCATAATCCAAATAGATATGACATGGTATGCAGACAGTCTTTCTTAAACGTCGCCCTGACGGAGACAAACGGCACTTCATATTCAGATCGACTGCTGAGCATAATACAGACAACAGCGCAATCATGTCCCAGAATAGCTCACCCGGGAGCAGCGTCTCGCTACCGACGTTATTTCGTCCCGAGACGGAAGACAATCGCCCACTGGACTATATCCAAGGCGTCATACCAGCTCAAACTGAACCGTTCATGATGTTGGAGCCGCGCTTCAACCAAAACAGGCATGGAACCTCTAACTGGGCCATCAGATGGCTCATCAGGCGGCTCGTGGTGCCTTACCCACTTCAGAAGGACTTAAGGGCGTATCTTACTCAATCTAACAGAATCGGACATTGCGTCTTACCCACTTCAGCAGGACAAGAGGTCACACCTTACCCACTCCAACCGAACAAAGTAACGCTCTTCCCAACCCAACCAAGCCAGCCATTTTACCCAGCCATTTGTCTGCCATCTTACCCACTTCGAGGTCATCACCTCCGGACCCATTGTAACAAGACCTACCTTTTCGCCTGGACCGCATCCGCTCTGACCGCTCTGACCGCGCACTTGCCACCTCGCCAGTCCAACTGGACCCCTTACAGCGCCCGGCCGGACCCGCTCTTACCGGACCTCTGACTGTACCCGAAACCATTCTAACCGGACCTGTCACCTCGCCCTAACCCAGTCTGACCAAATCGGGCCCGCTCTGACCGGACCTAATGCGCTTGACGTCTCCGGATATCGCCGTTCGGACGGCCCCGTCCCGGTAGGGCGGAAGGCCCCGTCCCGGTAGGGCGGAAGGCCCCGTCCCGGTAGGGTGGAAGGCCCCGTCCCGGTAGGGTGGAAGGCCTCGGTCCACTCGGACGGCCCCGTCCCGGTAGGGTGGACCAATCTCAGCGGCGGAAGATGGGGGTTGGGTAGGAGTGGCGGATCACAGATCGACTGAGCAGTCTATCAGGGGTAACTGACGGTATTCCCTGAGTTCGTCAGGGGTAACTGGTGGCCCATCAGTCCGTCAAAGGTCCACCTATCCGTGCTTCTATCCTCAGGAAACTGAAATCCTTCTCCTCCACGCCACAACCCCCTTCCGGGCTGGACAGGCAACTTTATCTCATGCGGGCTGCTCCCTTGGAGCGGCACCGCTGCTCCCGAGGGAGCGCACCCCGTAGCCGGGTGCAGTGAGTGCCTTGGGGCTGGGTGGCCTGTCTTCTGGACGGGCTCAGCCCCGGCGACTCACTAGGGTGCCTGCCCAGACCAATGTCTCCCCCTAAATCCTATCATCCTTCCGGCTCTGCAATGGTCTTGTCGACCGAAAGGGCCTAACCCAACAAAACAAACAAAACAAACAAATCCGTCAAAGGTAAGAGATGGTGGTTGTTGAGTTCGTCAGGGGTAAAGGACTGTCAGCAGCATATCAGGGTTGACGGACGGTCCAGCAGGGAATTGAAGGTCTGTGAGTCCATCAGTGGCAACTAGCGGTCCTTCAGCCGTAACTGGCGGTCTGCCGGCGCCGTGATAAGGGATGGAATGGGATAGGATGACATGGATTCGGGTGTTGGGGCCGAGATGGCCGCGCCATCAACACCATCAGAGAATACCGGTCATTCAGAAGTCAGTCACCCATCATAACCCAATGAGGCACGATATAACCGCAGGATTGACGCCCGTCAGAGCCGCCGGAACCGCGGTCGGACGAACCCGGCGTGCCGACGCTGCCGAGACGCCCTGGATTACCACGGCGAGCCTCCCACGACAGGCGCAGGGCGGGATGATGACGTCATAACTCGTCCTGAATGAGAGACCGACGCGGCGGGTCCGTCTCTGGATGGACCCCCCCCCCCTCCCCCACCTATCCACCCCCAGATGATGACGTTCTTCAGGAGATATTTTCTACCGGAGGGATGGGCGACTGAAAACCAGCCACCGCTCACCGTAACGCTTCGCTGGCCTACCGGGTATTTTGGCATCTGTTGTTGATCAGCATTCGGTTTGAGGAAGAAACTGTCATCATCATCGCGCCGTGCGTCGCAGCGTGGCGTCTTTATAGTCGAGAAACGATCAACTGCGCCACGCCAGGCTCACGGGATCCCCGGTGTCTGACGCATTCGACCATACGCAGCGGCGGAAACTGATGACGGGGATATACACAGCAGACATGGCGCTTTATCCATGCGCGGACAGTTTAGGCCCAGGATGTTCACAGAATATTTTCATGAAAAATGGGTAGAATAAGGAAGTAAACGTTACATTATGTGCATAGTTACACGCCTCTTAGCAACTATTTTAGAATAGAGAGGTTTTGGGCTTATTTTGAGATAATCATTTTACGAGCACGTTGAAACCAAATCAAATTTGCGTATACGGTTATACCTACAGTCTCTTGACCATCTTATGCCAAGCCAATCTTATCGTGTTTTACCTTCGCATATCTTTCCCTCTTGAACAGTTATGAGCTATTCCTAGTTTTGTCCAGAGTTCGCCCCGTCCCACGTCGCAGCGCAGCACCAGCAGCCAATGTTCGTCCGCCCATTACGGAGAATACGACCATCTGGGCCTCCCATCTGTCCACTGAACAGGAGGGCTTCTCGGTTTGCACCACATCCGTCATCCGATTATATGGCGCCGTGATGACGTCACAGTCTGATGACGTCAGCGCAGACGCTGCGCATTAGAGCCGGCAGCCGCCTGTCAGCGGGTCGGCCGCCGTGAATTAGTCGTCACAAATCCACAGGTCAGGGAAACTCGGATAGCACTGCAGAATTATAGAATGAATGTAATAAATTTGATATGATATGGCTGAGACCTGCAGACTTGTTGAATTATGCTGCTGGCTAGGCCATTAAATGGTGCAATAAAAAGAAGCAGAAGAGAGAGGACTTTGCGTTTTCTGCATTCCAACGCTTCAAGTTCATGACCCATCATTCGAATCGTTATTGTAAATTGCAAGAAGTTTTATGTACCACCTTAGTGCGCAGTCTCCAAACAACTCTCGCTCCCACAAATAGACAATAATAATATTCCCGTCCAACCATCCTTTATTGTCCACTCATACAGCCGGCCGTTCGTTCACCAAGATTGGGTCGTCCGGTGCGATCGTAACCGAGACGCGACGCGCCTCTGCTGGCTGATATTGACCTTATCTGGAGTCCTCATAGACCGAGCGTCTCCCGACCAGCCGTCTTTGTCCCAACCGGCGCGCGATGGCCGGTCATGTCCTATTTCGGTACTGATTTAACCTTTACGGCTGGATGTGAGCGCAGCGTGGCGCTCGTGGCTCGAAGACGCTCGGTATCGGTGTTCAGAGTTGGACTGCTGTTTGCATGCTTGGGGTTGCTAGTTTGTAGATTTTGGGGGTTCGCTCACTCACACAGGTGACCTGCGAACTAGCCAGGGTGTGGTACAATGTTCGAATCGGAGAGAGAGATAGAGAGAGAGAGAGAGAGAGAGAGAGAGAGAGAGAGAGAGAGAGAGAGAGAGAGAGAGAGAGAGACAGAGAGACAGAGAGAGAGAGACAGAGAGGAGAAAGAGAGAGGGAGAGAGAGATATGTATATTATTTAGGTCAAGGTGCATCGATTCATGGAACCGAAAGTAGACTGCACGACATCAATAACATCGCACGAGTGATAGATTGCGTCTTTGATTGGCCGGTCACGGGTATTACGGGAACACCAATGTAATCCAATTCTGTCTATTACGATAAAGTGTCTATCCGTTACCTTCACAGAGATCGATAGATAGAGAGGTTAGATGATCTTTTTCTGTTTGTGCGTGTTATGTGCACCCATACGGGTGTTGTGTACTATAAAGTACATATGGTTTACAATCGTTCCTATAGGAACGATGAGCACACTGTATATACAGTGTGATATATATGGTAAAGGTACAGGGATTTCTGTGAAATACATCTTGTCATAGCCTTTTCAAATGCGGCAATTTTCCCTATACGCAAAAAAAAAAACGTTCGGAAAATTCCTTTTGACATTTTGTGTAAGATGCGAGCTTTTTGCTGCTTTACCACTTTTCCGTAAATAAATAACGTCTGCAGTGTTCTGCAGAGGTATCCGAATGGCGCAATATCTCCTGTAGGTCGCAAACGTCTCTGTTTGCTCTACAAGACTACAAATACGGGTGTCATTCTGCTGAGAGCTACAATACGTGCCGAACGGCCCAGTTGGCCTCAGGGAGATACCCGCCAATGGCGCTGGTGATACGGGATATCGGTGATATGTCACCAAGGTGCAAGTGGCCTTAGAAATGGGAATGCCACCATGATAGTGAGATGATATAGTTATAAAATATAAATCTGTACAATTGCAATAACCTGTGCGGAAGATGATGCATTAATTAACAGCACACAGAGACATCTGCAGTAGGTCCAATCAAAAATGGACTTTTGCTGCCACCACTGATATCGCAGTTCATCGTTCTTTCACCCCAACGCCACTGTCTTCCCGGCTTCCTCATCCCCCAGTTCGCCGCCCTGCCGCCGCCCTTACGGTCTACTGTTCTCTTTCCTTGCGACCTTCCTCTCTCCACCCACACCGTGGTTCATTAGCTTCTCCGGCTGTATTCTTGCCACCCCGTTCCGCTCGTCGTTTTCTGCGCGACATTCCGAGCATGTTTCTCTGCTGCCGACCGACTTCGTTCGCTCGTTATCGTGGACCATTCCACACTGGTAGCGGCCGCAATTCAGTGTTGCGCTGTGACCTGATGTCTGGCGCGGGCCCCCGCTCCGCCACCGCCACTGCCTCGCCTGTCGGATACGGCTCTGGCCTCATTACCGACTGTATTGATGAACCGGTAGCGTATTGTTCCCGTCGTTCCCGCCTCCCCACCCCCGCCCCGCCAGCCGCCAGCCTACCACCGCTGTCACATTCACCTGCGCTTGCGGGCGGACGGCGGACGGCGGCGGACGGCGGACGGCGGGGCGGAGGCGGCGGCGGCGGCGGCGGCGGCGGCGGGGGCGGGGGCGGGGGCGGGGGCGGCGGCGGCGGCGGCGGCGGAGAGTAAGTCGGGCGGACGGGGAGACCGACAGTGTCAGACGCTCACCGTCCGCCCCTGCTAGTACGCCGTGAACGATGGCCACGGCCTGTGGCGAGGAAGTAATTGAGATAAACTGACCGCCCACGGAATCGCTAATGGTGGGCTCAGAGGCGCAGACCGAGCCAGGTCTGCAGCTGACGAGAGATGCGACAAAAAAAGGAACAATAAACATGATGTAAGTGGATGTTCTGGTGACTGGATAATCATTCTATAACGCATGTATATATTGTGGAAACCTCTCACATTAGACCGAAGACAAATTCCGTTGTTTTCCACATGAAGGCCCACTGCCGTTTATGAGACTGAGACATCAAAATAGAAATGACTCTCCTCATAATCACTCACCCACCTCGAAAACCATTCCTGGCCTCCCTTGTCACCGCCGCCGCACCTCCGCCGGCCGATGGCGTCCGTTCCCGGTCCGGTGACTGATACCGACTGGTGGCGTGACCCCTGGTCTGTGACTGATGACCGGGAGGCAGCCGCCGGCCGCCGACCAACGCCACTATATGGTGGGTGGTGTCAGACGGGAGGTGTGGCTGGAAAGGTGGTGTGAGGAAAAGGAGAGGAGAGGAAACGAGAGTGGTGGACGTAACAGGTGCAGAGGTCGTCAACTTAAATATTGAGCGATTTCCAGTACAGTCGACATTTTTTATTAGTTAGGCATATTAGTAAGTGAAACACCCTAATGCTTATGAATTCCATGTAAACCAAGATAGATCAGCTTTTTATTGTATCTGCTTCGCTGTGAGATAGAATCCTCGACTTTTCACTACGACGTAGCGATTTTTCATCCTATAGACCAGTTTACAATAGACTTCCGCTTCCCATTATGTCGCCACCTTTTCTGCGTTTTATCTTCCGACTTCGAGCCGCATCATTCCCGCTCGGTCGTCTGCGAGATTTCCCGGTTCTTCAGACCGGCGAGGATTCAGACAATAGCGTCTGAGGGTGCCGTACCCGAGCAGAGCCGCTGTTGCCGTGACTCAGAATCAGCGACCACCAGGCGGCGACGGCGAGTCGTCAATGGCGGGCGAATTATCGACCGCGCCGCTCGAGTACGCCGAGTAAATAGGAATTCCGATATTCAGCTCAGCTGCTGCGTGGAAAACAGCGAGGGATCTCCTGATCCATGCAGGGGCTTGGACCGAATATTGAGGTTTGTGTACTGTGTAGAAGAGAACGATAAAGCGGCGTGAAGGCTAAAGCAGCCTCGAAGTCGTTGCAGTCTCCCATTCTGTGCCTCCGTTGGGCGGTTGACTGGCCGTATAGACTGTGCCGCTGAACACACTTGTGTTGCGGCACAGCCTACCTGCTACTCTTCTGTTTCTCGTCGCAGTCTCCACTACCGTTGCACTACGGCTCCCTGGGGAATGGAGGAAGATAACCTTTTTTGCGCTTTTCCTTTACTTATTCTTGCTCTTCTGACGGGTTTGATGAATCTCAATTTCACGGAGAATTATGAGTGTGCTTGGGACAGAGGACGGTAGTCTTGTGCTGCTAACAAGCAGAGGCGAGAGCTCGTTCAACCGACAAAGTTTTCCTCGTAGGTCAGAACGTGAGAAATGCGTAGGAACGTCACGCTTTGTGAAAACTTTGTAGTCCTCTCCTACTCAATGCTGCAGTCCAGTACCTCACTGGCAGTACGATCTACATACTGCGCCATCTAAGTACATTGATACAGATCAAAGCAGCATTGCATTTCTGGTTCATTTCTAGTTATTTCCGTATGCTTTGATGATATTTGTCTTCTTTATCTCTTCACTAAATGTCCTAAGAGAACCTTTATACAGCATCAAATATGCTATATTATTGTGGTACTCATTGACACAGGTAAAGGTACAATGATAGGCCCACATACAAGGAGATGATAACTTATCATCAGAAACATGTTTGCAAAGAACATAACGAAAATTAATATTACGTACCACTCTTATCGAAATGACCAAAAGTAATATTTCACACATAAGGAAAACTGAAACAGATTTTACCACATTGATAATGCAACTAACAATGGATGGCTAGGGGACGCCATTATGCAGCTAACTAAAAACTAGACGATGACTGCATTTTCAACGCAAATATCGACATTCGCTATAACTTGGAAGGCATCTGTTGTGGTTAACATCACTGGGCTTGAACAAACCACCAAAGCACATTGTGTAACTAATAACACACAGTCAACGCTCAAATTTCAAACCATCGTGATCTATTTCTGACTTCTAAGGCGAAATTAACGTTGTAAACGTTTATAATTTGTGTGCGTTTTCATTTCTCGAAACATTTTCTCAACAGGATTAAGCTCTTGAGCCCGAAGACCTTCGCTGGACAGCCTTTAATGTGCCATTGTATTCTACAATTCGTAGGCTGATCTGCATAATCGGATTTCATCTCTTCCGTTCTTTTTATTGTGTTCCTTATATGTATTCTATTCTTTATCACCTCTCTCTCTCTCTCTCTCTCTCTCTCTCTCTCTCTCTCTCTCTCTCTCTCTCTCTCTCTCTCTCTCTCTCTCTCTCTCTCTCTCTCTCTCTCTCTCTCTCTCTCTCTCTCTCTCTCTCTCTATCGTTTCTTCTTTTCTCCTCTCATCCCATCTCCCTCTCCTTCTTCATCTTTCCTCTTTCTCTTCTTCTTCTCTCCTCTCCTCTCCTCTCCTCTCCTCTCCTTTTCTCTCCTCTCTTCTCCTCTCCTCTCCTCTCCTCTCCTCTCCTCTCCTCTCCTCTCCTCTCCTCTCCTCTCCTCTCTTTTCTCTCCCTCTCCTCTCCCCTCTCCCTCGGCCACCTCATTGCCCACCGCCATGTGTATATCCGTTCGCTCTCGACAATCTACCTTCCCGCGGGACCAGTGGCCGGCGCCGGCCACTTCTTGCCCTCGTCGAGCGTCGCCATCGATCGAGTTGCTCTCCCAGCAGCGTTATGAGCTGCGAGACGCCTGGGGCGTGACTGTGGCTCGATCACCCCTCCCCGTCCTCTCCCCGCCCTCTCTCCCTCTCCCTCCGGTATGCATCATCACACCAGCAACTCTCGACCGGATGGAGGGAGTGGGCGTATTGCGGCCGGCGAAAATGACCCACCAAAGAGAGGGTCGCTGGTGGTAGACGGACCGCTGGCGGCGGAACGCGTAGGGTAGCGCGGTGAATAAGTATGGGGTGACATTCAGAGGCTGTCGAGAGAGGAGGCGACTGCGGGCGAGATGTATGCAGAGTGGAAATCTGAGGACGGCACCGCGAGCCAGCCCCTCGGCATTGTTATTCCACCAAACGGAGAGGTGTTGTCTAAAGCAGGACTTCTAGAGATAGTGCGTCAGTGGTGACTCTCAAACGCGGAAACTGGAGAGAACAGTGGATGTAAGATGTTTCTCTCCCTCTCCGTCTTTCTCTGTGTCTCTGTCTCGCTCTCTCTCTCTCTCCCTCTCTCTCTTTCTCTCTCTTACTCTCCCCTCTCTCTCTCCCTCCCTCTCCCTCTCCCTCTCTCTCTCTCTCTCTCTCTCTCTCTCTCTCTCTCTCTCTCTCTCTCTCTCTCTCTCTCTCTCTCTCTCTTCTCTTCTCTTCTCTTTCTGGTGCACAATATCACACAGGTATTACAACACATCACACGTACCTCTTCGAGGTTTCGTAACCCAAATAAGCATCATTTTATTGTGGAAGGCCTGAAACAACGAACAAAAGACCTGCCGTTTGGTCTAATATGATTTACGTAATCCCACCTTACGTCACGCATCCAGTGACGCATACTCGGATGGAAGTCGGCTGGCGTGGGCTTGGCGCGGGCACTCGCATTAGCCTTCAAACACGATGTCCATGCCTCGAGAGATAAATAATGATACTGATCAAAGACAATTTGATCTAATCGAGACGCGTAACTGAATCAGAATGTGATGGAAATCTGACGCAGTGCCTTTTAAGTCTCAAGGGCCACTTTATTGTTATATTGTTTTTTTTTTTCGTCCTCCGTTAATTATGCTCCTTGTTCTTTGACGTAAGGTTTGAAGGAATTGTGTCATCACGCTTTTTGCATAATGAGATTGAGGACATGAGCATTATGCAACGAGAGATTTCTTGGTATTTTATTCTATAACTTCTCTATATGGTATAAATGCGTTTTAAGTGCAGTATCGCTTGATCTTTAGATGCTCGATTGGTTTTGACCACAGCATTACAGCATCATTGAATGTCACCCGATCTTAAACGTTTCCACCAAAGTGACCTTTCAGTGGATGCACTCAAGCTAACCGCGACCCTTACCACCCACGACACATTCGTCCTGACCTATTGACTTTCGGTAGGCGGGGCGGTGCCACGGCACTCTTCCCAAGATGTGCTGTAATGTCAGTCCTGGTGCAACGCTGGCATGAAATTTGGCGTAATATTGATGGTTCTGAAGGTCTTGAGTAAAGCTGAAGATTCAATACAAAAGTAAATGAAACGTGTATGTTTGGGATTCATATCAAGCATACATGATACGCGTAGTTAGCTATTGAGTGGGTAGAGCCGGTAATTTAAAACTGCGGAGTCTTGGCAGCACTGTTGGGGGTAGTTGTTAAGTAGAGGTCCTATTTAGAAGTCCTCGCGTACCTATCATATCTCTGCGGCGACCTGCCAAAACCAGGATGGCTTTCCAGATGGCCTGCTAAGCCGTCACTAATCCACACCGCAACACATCCACCGAGCCACGACATCCAGTGAAAACGCAATCCAACCATGTTGTGGTAACTTAGCTAAAGCATCTATGGAGAAGCGTAAGGGTAACGGTTGTCCTCATATGCGTAAAAGTATTTTAAACTTCAGATGACAGTTCATCTCCAATATCAGTGAAGTATCGTTAACTATCTTCTTTAGATGAAACTGCATGTGTTTCACTCCCCCCTCCCCCGCCCCCTTACTCCTACTTCCGCACAACATCCACCCCAAACTATCCACAACACCAGCTCAACATAAACAGTCTGCGATTGACGCCGAACTGGAACCGGCGCGTGGTGTGCACCGCTCTGGCGCGTCCCCTGTCTGATCGATCGAGCCCGGCCTGCCGCCCGTTTGTCTGTCTGTCTGCTGATACGCCCCACAAAAGCGGCGGCCGTGATCGCAATAAAAACAGCCGACGAATTGAACGAGATCCCACCGGTGCGTCGCGGAGCTGTGAATGTGCGCTGCTCTGGTGTCACCAGAGTGGACCGAGAGCATGGATGTAGAGGCAAAAATACACTTTCCTATTTTGATTTAAGACTAGTTTCTTTTTGCGATAGGACAAAATTCAGAGGGAGAAAATAAGCAGAAGAAGCAAACAAGCGTGAATCTGAATCGGCTCTTATAAACATCTCGGGTGAAACATTACCAATCACGGCTTCATCAATTATTTCTTGCTATTGTGTTCAGGATCTGGATCTCCCCTGTATGTAAATGCTTAACCGTCATTCGAGGTAGATTTATTGACCAAATCGATTATCGGCTCATTCACTAACCGACAGCCCTTCATTTCAGCTGCCTCTGTTAGTTTCACACACACCCTAGGCCGTTCGCGGAAGCCCGACAGTCTCCTGTTTATGGTTGGTTTCTGTTCAAAGCCGTCTCCCGCGGCGCAACACAGCACCCTGCACTTGAGTGACCCACACTGGACGAGGGCTGCTTCTTGGAAGGTACGGCCCTGTTGACAACATGGGACAAAGCGGACAGGGCTTGTTGCTGTTGCTGATAGATTGGTTCGTAAACCAGTATTCTTTGCAGTATCAATGCGTGGTAAGAACAAAAAACAGTTGTCAGCGCATTCCGTGCACTTTGTGGTCCGCCCATGTTGAAGCTTCCTGTCTCGCTCCGTTTAGTTCCGTGTTTACTTGCGCGAGATCGGCTTACTTTTTTTTTAAGAAAATGAAACATAAATATTAGTTGAGGTGTTCCAATCCACACCCGACACAGTTACTCCCTTCATATTCAATGCCCATACCCTCAACTCAACACACATGTAGCATCCACCCGGCGCTCGTTTTGAACTCGAGCGTTGCACCCCCCCCCCCCCCAACGTGCACCCCTCCCCCTGGCGTCTGTCGGACGCACCACTACCGGTCGCACCATCCAGCTCCCGACATGACTCACAAGGCCATTACCCACTATTGATCGCGACAGGCGACGCCGACACAGAATTCACAGGCCCGAGAGGGGCGCGACAGCGGAATTGGTTAACGCTTTGATTCATGGCACAGAAATATGGTTGACAGTCTTAGTGACGGATTATGTAAGTATTCAGAGCCTGTCTAATACCATTGTTACGTAACAGCATTTGCTTTCATAATATTAATTTCATTTGAAAGTTCTTTCCTCAACACGGATAACTTCCCAAGTCATGCTGAAAACCGCAGAGCTCGATATTTCAAAAGTTTCTCAAAGAATATCTCCTTGTCCTCCGGCGATCTCTCTTCAGTTCGGTTTGACCTGTTGGCCCCCAGGCCCTGGCCTGCACGTGCCGTCTGCAAGGCACCTCTACGGCGTTTTATGGCCATTTGATGTCGAACGGTGTGCGGCCAACCGAGTTAAGTCGCTCCAGACACCAGACACAGGCTGGAATCGCCGCCGAAATCGAGCGTCGATAGTGTCTACCGTGGCTGCCTTCAATTGAGCGCAGGCACGGAATGGAATACAAAGAAACGACTCGTGTGTTCCTTGCTGTCTGGGAGCGTCAACTGAAGCTGACGTTAATCTTAGCCCCATGCAACCGAGTCTTACGAGTGGGAACTACGTTTATGAGCCGCGAGTACTCGGTTTCAGCCAGTGGATGACTCAGGCGACAGTTTCCCGTTCAAGTACCGCTTGCTACAAGTTAACCCTCGCATGTGTGCGGCGTTTGCCAGCTTCTAATGTGTAGGGGGGGGGGTCGGTTGGACCCCCCCTTGCCGTTTCGCCCCTGATCGAGCTAGAGCTTCGCGGAAAAAACGAGCGTGTTGCCCGTGACGAGAGGAAGCCGATGATACCCAATTTTAAGGTCCTAGGTCATTGGTTGACCTTCCAGGTCAGGTCAATGACCCAAAGTCGGGAAAATCGGGACCTGTTAGAAAGTCGTAAAGTGTGGGTGCTAAGGGATTTTTCGGGGTGCTGATCACGAATATCGTGTTAGTTTTGATCACAGATGATGTCTTGAAGCATTTAGACCAGGTCGGGTCAGGTCAGGTCAGGTCAACCAGTAGGCGTCGTGACGGGTATTCGTAGTACGTGTCAACCGCCTCTGACAGCTTCGTAACATGTTACGAAGTCACCAAAACTACTTCGTAAATGTTCAAATGGTTGCTAAATTCGAATTCAGCTCCAAAAACTAGCCTAGAAACATGTAAAACTCGAAAAAGTGACCCGAGGTCACCCGAGGTCACCAAAGGTCAATGACCTGACCTGACCCTCAGGTGACCTTGACACAGACGGGAGTAACATCAAATCACATGTTTGAACGTTTGAAACCACGAAAAGCTTGCAAACACGCGGCTAGTGCGAGCCGACATACGCGAAATCGCGATTCCGGCCAAACATGGTCTCGGAAAAGAGGTCACAGGTCAAAGGTCATTTGGGTCAGGGTCATGAAATTTTCAGGGTAGGTGTCAAATTGATCAATGCGAGGGTACTGAAAGTTTCGTCGCGATCGGCCGCTTTTTACGCGAGTTATTCGCGAAAAACCATGGGGGGGGGTCCATCCGACCCCCCCCCCCCCTACACATGCGAGGGTTAAGAAGCGATTTGTGAAGTGGAATAAGTGTTTCAGAGCTAACAGCAACATGCTGAGTTACACAACCTCGTTTTGAAGATCGATACCAACGAATTATCAGGCATCGATCAGAAAAGGTTGGAGAATGATTCCTCTGTGTCAGCGTTCTGCAGTGATAAATGCAACTTATATTAAATGCTCCATTTAAATATCATGGCGCTTGGTCTTGGTCATGATCATGGCCCTTGGAGCAATTACCAGCTTGATAACTCATTATAAACATAGTCTTGTGTATGTATAGTATATTTTCCTTCGTGATAAGTCACCGGTCACCTTTTATATCCGAACCGTTCAACAATCGCACTGAGCTGAACATGTCGGTCGCTGACAGGTGCGGATGACATTTCACTCCGGGATTGACCTTTTGCCCTGAGGCCATCGTCCGCGGTTAACCTGCGCTCTGTCATCTGCTAAACGTCTTCAGCGTCGCTCGATCTTGATATGGCGGACATCTAATCAGGTTCCGCACTGACCTGTAACGCCGGGCAGCCCTCAAAGAACCAGGCGCCGGCACCGACCGGCAGACGGGCCAGCAGACGGATGGTACGAGCTAGCAGTCGGACGGACTCAATATTGGGTCTGGTCGGGCGCGACGACCGCTCGAACGTTCGAGAGCGGCGCAGACGACGCCTCCGGTGAGGCGAGGCAAGCCGAAGCTCTTCAGCGGTAGTGAGAGAGCGGTGATCGAATTGGGGTCGGCGGGTCCAGGTCGCGATGGAGAGAGAGAGAGGGGGAGTGAAAGAGGAAGAGTGGAAGAGGAAGAGAGGAAGAGAGAGAAAAAGAGAGAGAGGAGAGAGAGGGAGAGGGGAGAGGGGCCGTATCATTGAAGCAACTGATTAAAGACGAACTTGAGAGGCATGCCAGTCAATAGGATGGGAGAGCAGCCAGTGGAAGAAGGAAGCTACCAACAGCGATACAGATACAGAAGTGTAGTCTGCTCTCGCACTGACCGAATACCATCCACAAAACTGCTGACAAAGGAGTCATCCGGCTAGCGATGGATCATGAAACGCGATGGGATGCCATGATGCTCGGAAAGTATTGTCTACTTGTAGATTGGTTCACCCACAGCATGCGTCATGTCAGTCAGCATTTGCCAATGGGCCTTATCCGCCAAATGGACGTATTTGTAGATTGGTTCGCCAGCATTGCAATCGGCCACATCCCCCAATATCCTCCGGAGTAACCTTTAGGCCTGATAGAGCGGAGAGCAGCCCGCATCTCACTTATCAAACTCCTACGCCCCGCCACCAATCGTAAAGCCGACAACGTTGAACGTCCGGAGGGTTTGGCAGTGTCATGCCCATGGATTTGGCATCCCACTCATTGACTCCCACATTTATTCACGTCCCTCCCTCCCTCCCTCCCTCCCTCCCTCCCTCCCTCCCTCCCTCCCTCCCTCTCTCTCTCTCTCTCTCTCTCTCTCTCTCTCTCTCTCTCTCTCTCTCTCTCTCTCTCTTTCTCACGTTCTCTCATTCTCACAATACCTCACAACCAGTTCCGATAACACACAAGGTGCTGTCATAGTCATTCAGCCAGGGAAGTCCTAGGACAGTCCTGGCCATCGGTTTCATCATGACCTGGCTGAGGTTCCATCATCGCAGTATTATGGGCTCGATCATGGCACTGTCATGAGTTTCATCGTGAAAATACCGGCTTTTGATCATGACGGGGCCAAGGTTCACGTGATGTCAATCTGAAATCGCAGTCTCGGCGCACATCTACAGACCACTGGGCTAACACATTTACTGGTAAACCAGTATTTGCTTTTACAGCTCTTCATTCCCTGCATAAATGAGGATAAGACCTTCAAGTCGGGGGCCGCCGCTGCTAGTCCTGACTGATGTTAAAAACAAGAGGCATAACACACTCCCTGACTCATGTGGTGAGGAGACAGGGGCTATTTGTGGACAGAGATGGATTTTATAGTAGAAGAGAGGACCCCAAAGGTTGAACAACAGCTTGAAGCGTCGATTGGGAAGCTGGTGCCATAACTCTGATGCATGCTTCGCTGTACAAATGCTGTACAAAGTTTGTATGACACTATCAAGGACACAGATCACCTGCAGCGCGCCCAGAGAAAGTGCTTGTCAAGAGATAGGCAGATTGGCTCCTGGAGCCATCGTGACGAAGTTGGCTACTTCGATGAGTCAGCGAATGCGAACTTACAAGTTGCATGCGCGGGTGACAAATGGGTATCACATCGGAGACACGACACCGAAGACAGTGCAAACTCCGAGCGATGGAAAGTTTGAAAGGCATTTGAGAACAGCATTGTCAGCGTAATGAATCTGCTTTGACACAAGCAAAGTCCAGATACCTAAAGCTCACTACAGTCACCACAAGAGCGGAACATATCTAACACTAAGCTATACCTACAGACAGAGTGTCGAAAACAGCTCGATGCCTTCCATACCCCAAAAACAAGTTCCAGGAACCGCCTTACACACTCGCTAGCCATAAGAGAGCCAGCCGACAGTTCCGCGCCCAGCCGGCGGTCGGTGCGGCTGCCGTTGGCTGTCTCCGGGTGTCCCCGTCCCGCCTCTAACCGGGGCGCTCGGTACTCACATTCCTGGCTGGGCTCGGCGGAGGCTGACGGTGTTCCTGCCAGCAGTGTGGTGACGAGGGCCGCCAGCAGAGCGGTGCTGGCGGCGCGCCGGCCGCGCGGGCCGCCCTCCATAGCCGCCGGGCGGCCCGCTCCGTGCCCCGGCCAGTGCCGACACCCGACCCGCCATCGACTGCCGCCACCACCGCCGGCGCCGATATCGGCTTATCGACCCACCTCCAGCGCCGCCGCCGACCGCAGCGCCGCCCGCGGACGAGTGGCGAACTAGCTCGCCGACGGCGGCGACAGGGGACCGGGGACGGGATGGCGCCAGGTTCCGGGGCGAACACCAGGTGTGGCGCGAAAACGGCGACGCTGGAACTTCAATGAAGGGAAATCTATGCCGTAGGGTGTGGCGTTACATATTTCAAAGCGCGTGGTACGCATGACTGATGGCTCCTTTATGCTGGCATTTTTAATGACGTAACTTGTATTTCAATTGGTAGCCTCTTTCATGTTGTGGCTCGTAAGTCATGGGCTGTCTCCATTCACAAAATGATCCGCACTGTCACCATCCGTTTGTTCTATGTGGTATCACGCAACACATGAGCTTACCGTTCATCTGTCTGAATAAGGCAACAATGGCTGGAGTCATGTGTTGTCGCTGGGACTCGGTCGATCAATTCATTAATGTTGCACCTAACTCTTGGGCCCTGCGATTGGCTCCAATTTTGTTTCATACTGCTTGATTCATTCTAAATTCGTAATATATTTGCCTTCTGTCCTTCGCCGTTCCGCGCGCAGTAATGTCTAATCTAATGAAAGCATAGCCCGCACGTTTCTCCCTTACATATTTCTCCAATGTCCCTGGTATACCAAAGCTTCTCTTTTCCATGCTGTACCGCCATACACGTAAGCTTCAATCTCGCTCACTAGATGTCTCGCCATCATGCGCCTGTCTATTACTGTACCGCATCACACATAAGCTTTTACCTCCCCCGCTAGATGTCCCTGTAAACTTCCGCCTGTGACATGCTGTGCCGCATGGCACATAAACTTAAAATATGCCCGCTAGACGTCTCTTTTATCTTACGCCTGTGACATGCTGTGCCGCATTGCATGTGTGTTTCAGATCTGCCCGCTAGATGTCTCTCTTATCGTGCGCCTGTGGCATGCTGCGCCGCAACACTTCTTAGTTCCTCGACTGCTCGCTAGATGTCTATTCTATCGTGCGCCTGATTGATACTGTACCGCATTGCACTCAGCGCCCCGCAACGCTGATGATAACTGTGTACTATCCGATATTTTTTTTTACCGTCGTGCGCTTATGCGATCATAGCTTGAATAACTATTCAGTATGTCTTTTACATGTCTCACAAATAAAATCCGACATCGTTGAGACGATGTGGCATAGCATAACAAATGGATCACAAATGCTTGTTCCACTAGCCAATAGAATTCATTATGTCGTCCGCCCACACACTACGTTGGTAGTTGGTAACCCACGACTCATGAACTTTAAACGAGCTCACCGGACCCTCTCGTGTCGAAGGCCGGCTACATGTTGTTCAGACCCTGGCACCTTGTAATCCATTCTCTGTTCTCCCCACAACCGTGTGATGTGCCTGTCACTTGTGTAACAACGAAACATTGTCACCACTCAGCATAAAATGCTGAGGCGATTATTTAAGACATTATTCACAGCAGATACAAAACGATCGCGGTGCTGATGATAGAAGAGAAGTAGCATCTTCGCTTATGCCCTAAATGGCCATCAGCGGAAGATGTTTCCAATTTAAACTTTTATGTTCAGTTGTTTCAGTTATAAGTTTCAGTTCAGTTTACGAATTGCGATGTTACCATTGAGTCGCTAGGCTGGTGTTTCAGCCATCTTCTACGCAACAGTTTGACTCTGAAGTCGAGTATGTGATAGACGAGTAGAATAATCTGGATAAAGAAGTCGTTAGTTTATCATAGTCGTCAAGTCTCATCATGGTCGCAAAAAAAGAGTGATTAATGATGTATTTACTATTTACACAGCATCGCAGACCGGGAAGAGTGAGATAAGATGAAAATCAGCGTACACATTGAATAATCTCACGGCAACTATCGCAAATAGTCCCAACTAATATCCTAAAAAGGCACGAAAAGCTAACATCAATTATACACAGTTACATTTAGGCTACAATTTCTAAACATCTACCAAGTCAGAGAAGCATGCTCAAGCAGCCCCAAAACCCACGTAAAGCACTCGCGATTACGCTTATTTACTCAACATCGGCGCAGCAAATGCATCGCGACCGCGCTAGAACTTACTAGAAATTTCCCGTGGTTAAACAAGTATCGCATCATTCGCTCATTCCCGACGTTAGGTCGGCCAAAGTCGATCGCAGGCCATCGCGTTTCACAGTGTGGCAATGCAGCGAACACCGTGACGCCTCTTATACTCACAAGAAAACGAGTCTAGCCACGACAAGCATAGCCCTATGCACTGAGTGACCCTATCAACCCCACAAGCCCGTGGGAAGACACAGATACGTTTGGTTAAACAATGGATGGTGACACCTAGTGTTAATGAAATGGTCCCGCGCGGTACACAGCTCGCGTCCGCTCCAGTGATCTAAGAAGGCGTGCACAACACCTACTCGTCGGCCACCAGCTAGTCTCGGGGAGTCCGGAGGCTTCAAGCGACGATACCTTGCGATGAAGGGCTAAATGTGGTCCCTGGTTCATATTGTCCTCCACTCTTGCGCACCGGCGGCTTCTATGCCGACGCTATCCCACGCTAACAGACCCTAGTCTGCCAAGCAGACACCTCAGGCCGAGAGATGGGGTTACATGGCGTGCCTAACACCCCTCCACGCTAAATAACCCTCTGCCGAGCATACCCCTCAGGCCGACGGGTCCAGGTGGGGCTGCATGGCATCCGGATCCCAGGCCCGGATGTTGGCCAGCGTCTCGTTCAGCTTGTCGGCCCACAGTTCACGCTCGTCCCGGCCGTCCAGAGACAGAAGGTGCCTGTAAGAAGAAAGATGGGTCAGTTTGGGGTTGTGAAGGGGCCAGGGCACTGAAAAACTTTAAGACACATGTTAGCTGCTTGTCAGGGTGCTATTAGCAAGCCACCAAATATGTTGGCGCTTAAAATCCTTGAAAATGCCCCCGGTAAATCAGTCGTGTGGGACTGGGCGAATCTCGTAATTCACCTCCCAAATCAAAGCAAAATATGCTGACTCGACCACCAGCGATTTTACAAGCACCCTCTACACACCATAACACCATGACACAACTCACGCCCTACCACCGATCCTGACCCACTTTCCCTTCCCTCCCTCTCCCATCCTCTTTTCCCTCCTCCCTTAGCGCTCACCTGACGCGCGTCATGTTTCCTCTGCGCTGCATCACCAGCGAGTCCTGGTCCTCGGGCCGCGCCTGGCGCACCGTCACCAGCAGCAGCGTGTTCTGCCGCGCGCAGATATCGCGCGGCACCGGACCGACCCTCTCGGTCACACAGCGGCGCAGGTCCACCTCCGCAGTCGGCGGAGCGCGGGTCTCGTCCTCCGGGTAGCGCCAGAAGGAGAGCCGGCCAGAGGAGAGGGCCGCCCAGCGCCGGTGCCAGGCGCCGAACCCAGAGACGTCGTCAAAGACGGTGATGAAGCCGCGCTCCTCGACGGCGCAATCGGCGTGACAGGTGACCGTCATCAGGACACCGCCGTCCAGGGGGCTCTGGGTGGGCACCTGAGGGGAGGGGAGGGGTTATCAGGACACCGCCGTCAAGGGGGCTCTGAGTGGGCACCTGAGGGGAGGGGAGGAATCATCAGGACACCGCCGTCCAGGGGACTCTGAGTAGGTACCTGAGGGGAGGGGAGGGGTCATCAGAACACCGCCGTCCAGGGGACTCTGGGTGGGTACCTGAGGGGAGGGGAGGGGTCATCAGAACACCGCCGTCCAGGGGACTCTGGGTGGGTACCTGAGGGGAGGGGAAGGGTCATCAGGACATCGCCGTCCAGGGGACTCTGAGTGGGTACCTGAGGGGAGGGGAAGGGTCATCAGGACATCGCCGTCCAGGGGACTCTGAGTGGGCACCTGAAGAGGGAGCAAAGACGTAGCATGTCGGGTTTGCGGTAAACGCTGGGAAAATATTGACGGCAAGACATGAATGGTAAGATCACGTCTATCTTAGACGTAATTATAGACCCTAATGGAAACAGCGAAATCTATATTATCCATCCAAGTTCTACGTCACATCATTTCCAGCACAGGAACATTCCAGATCAGCCGCCAGCCAACCTCTCTAAAAAAACTCGCTGACCACCACTACCCCTAACGCGGGTTGCTGGGTTGCAGGGTTGCACAGCATCGTCCTCACCTTTTCCAGCGCCCAGGAGGTGTTGGTCAGGTTGCGTGCCGTCAGGTAAACAAAGCCCATCAGCTGGAAACAGGTGGCCCGCACGGCCCCCGGCCCGGCCGGCGACTGGATGGCCGGCGAGGTCAGAGACGACTGCTGCTTCAGCAGCTTCTTCGGCGTCTTCGTCCGGTCCTGTGAGTGTGGGAGGGAGTAAGTTAGGGCTGAGGAAAGCGGGCGCTAAACAACCATGGCTTCCGGTCCTGTGTGTGGTGGGAGGAGTAAGTAAGAGCTTAGACTGCAGGACAGACTAGAGCGAGGAAACTGTCTTCGTCCGTTCCTGTGTGGGATGGGGAGAAGTAAGGGGAAATACGACTTTGGACTGGTGAGAGAGTGAGGTTGTCTTCGATCGTTCCTGTGTGCAGGGGAAATCGGCTAGGGCTGGGGAGAGGCGAAGGAGCTAGGTAACCGCATGTCTTTGTTCGGCGGTGGGTTGAAAAAAGGTGGGACATGAGACTGTAGAAACTGGAAATGTAATTGAATGACGTCCTGGAGTCTGGGGGTGAAGGGAGAGCCTCTGAGGGAAGTGTGGAAAAGTACCAAATAAGATACTCGAAACAGTCTAATAAGTGATCTAAAGAACTATACGATATAAAAATAATACGAAGAATTATTCAGACAGAAACAACTACCAAAATTCGAAATAAGAACTGCAAGAACTGCTGGCTAGGAGACTTCAGTGCACGATAACAGAATGACAAAAAGACTCAAACCGACGGTAGCGTGCACTAGGCTAAACTACACCACCAAATTACTTTAACAGTTCAATGCATCGATAGTAAACTAGAGACTAGTTAAGCTGCATGCATATAATTGTATAACCAAAACTAAAGCTAAGACAAAAACAAACGTGGAATGTAAAATAGTTCAGCTAAAATGAACACCATGTTCTGCAGCGTGCGATGTCTCAAACCCCTTAAAATATCGAATAAAAATAAAGTAAAAGAGTACGCTCTAACAAAAAGAAAAAACAGACAGGGAAGGCCCTCGTGCGATACCAATAGTTCATGCGTCACTATGGGCCGATGACATAAAACACTTTTCATTTTCAGCTTTTCTATATCAGACGACTTGCCAGAGAAACGATCAGCGCATGCAATGGTCTATCATGCAAGTACTAAATGTAGGAGACTGTCACACCAACGACTTTTCTTTGTTGTTTAATCACACACTTCATGTGCGTCATGGTAGTTATAATTTGGACCCAGGACCAGGATATCAGTCATATTAGTGCCTTCAGTCAGGCGCAAGGAATAGGATACAGGAAAGGTCTTTGGAAGTCATGAGCTGAGCCCTGGCCAGGTGGGACAGAAGCCCAGACCGCGCAGCTGCGCAGAATCCGAGCTGTTCTCCACACTGAGACGGCAGCGTTCTCCACTCACCAGTCACCGCTGTAGAGGATCGAGCCGTGCCGGGACAGACAGGTAGCTACACCCATCTGCAGTACTTCTGGACATCACAGGGCAGGAGAGCCGGCCGCCGAGGGCAGGCTCCCGCCTCTCAGGGGTTTCACTACACCCCTGGCCCGCCGGGTCCCCCGCCGACACAGACGAATACAGGTCGCTACACCTCCACAGCGGCCGCTCCGCCGCTCTGCCCCGCCTCCTCCCCTCTCTCCTTCATGCATCCCTCCCACCCGGCTCACAAACCTCCTCGTACGGCGTGGTTACCGTACAGCTGACACACAGGCAGGCGCACACTAGCGCCGCCTGCCGGCGGCCGTGCCAAGCCCAGGTTCGCGGCGCGCTCAGCAGGCGGCGCCAGTGTCGCCAGTGGCCGGGCCGCCGCCGCTGTTGCCGTTCGGTACGTGCCTTGCGGATGTGGTATTTGGCGTCGTGGGGCAGCACCTCGCGCTGGGTCTGCAGGCCGTACACCTCCAGCGCCACGCCGAACTCGGCCTCCAGCTCGCGGAAACTGACCAGGTTCGGGAAGTTGATGGCGCTTCCTGTGAAAGAGGGCGCTGGCTTTACAACAGGGCTAGCCACCATAGAACCAACATTGAAATACCAGCTATCGCATCACCGCATTGCCACAAGCGCAATACATCAACTGAACAAATTACAACAAATCCAAAGCCGTGACGTCGCGAACATTTTTTTTTTTAACGTCAACTATGACGGCTCTGAGAACCCTAAGCGACTTCTGAGAGGACTCTTGAGAGAACTCTAGCTCTGAGAGCTAAGTGAGACGGTACTCACCCTTGATGGAGTCCTCAGATGATAGCATCTGCGTGGCGATCACCTGTCCGCGGTAACGCAGCAGCACCACGAAGTAGTACACGTAGTTGGCTGTGAAGACGGGATGGCGAGGCTGTCAGGGTGGGCGGCGAAAGCAAGACACACGTCACACAGCCCAAGCGCATGGTCCTGGACAACACGTTATGCAGAGGTGACTTCATTTAGGTAACTGCACAACACTGACAGGCATTTTTGTAAAGAATTAGAATGTTTATGGTTTATGGTTATGGCTATGGTTTATGGTTTACGCTAGTGTTAAGACAACTGTCATCTATCAACACGAAATTGCAGAACATTTATATCACAAAACCAGAATCCCATAATCAAACACTCTTTGTATCAGCCAATGGCCCTCCCTCTACCCCCTCCCCTCGCTCTCACCGGATCCGGCGGCCACCTCTCTAACGAAGGAGGTCTTGAGCGGCAGGGTGACGGAACTGACGCTCAGTGTACCGCGCGACGCCGGGCGGATGATCCCCTGCTGGCGCATGGCGCCCTCCGTCTTCAGCCGCTGGATCTCCGACAGAGCCGCCTGCCGGCGGTGTGCTGAAACACAGGGGTCGCGTTACCGGATCGGAAAGACGTGGCTGTTTATTGTTCAACAAACAGCTTGCAGTCAGATCAGTCAGTTTGTCTGTTTGTTCGACGCTGTCAGACTCAAAACACGAGATGTGGTGTTACGCACTTCACTCGACGAAGCACAATGCGTGCACCGTATACACTTTTGAATTTCTGGTCAGTACTTGCGTGAAATGGTCGGGATTCTGTTAACATAAAGACAAGTTCAATGAGGTCAATTACCGCAAGCGGCCTGTAAACTAGTGTGTTGGGTATTTTAAGCTTTGTGGGTTCAAGACGACCTCGTGTACTCACTGGCGACGAGCAGGAGCCGCTCGGCCTCCACCATTTCTGCCGATCCGGTGAACTCTATGGTGGAGTTACAGAGGTTCAGCGCCCGACTCGCCTGGGACATCACCGTCATCTGCTGCGTGGCCTGTAACACGGGAACGGAGGGATACATGTCAGGGTTTCCCGGAGGATACGTCAATCTGAAGATTCTGTTCAGAGGTCAAGCAGGTAGTAGGAGCAGGAGTCACTGTCAGAGTTCGATTAGTGTGGCTGGTGCAGTTTTTGTATCTGGTATCGAGCAAGAAACCAAACAGATTAAGTTAGAGATATAATATTGAGAAGGGAACGAGTTTAGTTCACACTACCAGCAAGTACTTTCACTCAGTGCTGCTAAGAAAGTAACACCCCCTCACCTGCCATACCCCAACATCCCCTCGCCTCCACACCGTCGTACCCACCTCTTTCTGCAGGTGTTTGATTCGCTCCTGCGTGCTGGCTCCCATCTGCTGCTGGCTGGTGGAGGGCGTCTCATCACCGCGGGACGGCACCTCCCTGTTCCTTACGATCTGACGGACCGGAGTCACTTGCACCTCCTGAATAGGGGAGAGAGGGGAGGTCAGATCGGGCGGTACCTCCCTGTTCCTAATGAACTAGAATCACCTGTACTTCCTGGACGGGGAGAAACGGCGGGGAGTGTGAGACGGAGAGTAGGGGTTGAACAAACAGTTGGAGTCGCACAGGTCATAACTCTGAGGCCAGTTGCAACAAACAAACATATGCATGAGCATATTCGGCGAGACAGAGACGAACACTGCCGTTAGGGAACGTATTTAGCTTACGCCTTTGCTGTAATATTTCATCGGTAAGCTCGGGATTAATGTTCTAAACCATATTTAAACATATAAGTAACAAAAATAAGCATATATTACGTGGAATAATGAGTTTAATTCACTACAAAGCACAAAGTACTGACTACGCTAAGACGAGTCCCGTCACCCGAAAGAATGGCTCTGGCGCCTCTGTGACTCACCTGTGGTTTCTGTCTGCGGTAGAAGCTGACCGAGTGCATCAGGGGCACCTCGGCGCCGTCTCCGTCCAGCAGCACGGACGGCAGCCGGGGGTCCTGCTCCGGCGACTGGACGCACGCCATCGGGGTGCGGAACACGCCCGAGTTCTGACGCTGTGGGACGGGAGGGAGACGGTTAGAGAGTAGTCCGGAGGGGTGACTAGGTGGTCGGTTGGAAGATGTGCGATTGATGAAATAGGTAGTGGATTGCGATTGGTCCTGGATAACGCGAGGTGTTAAGCAATGATACAGATTATCAAAAAACTATAATGTATTTTAATGGACAGCAACTTGACACATCCTGAATCATGGACCCAAACGAACTTATACAGCAAGGCAGACTGAGGGAGAGATGAGGTAAATAATTCATTATTCAAGGTATTAATGATAATGATGGACAAGGACATTAATTGTTGGAACCGGAAAATATTTTGATATGACATCTGTAATTAAAGTACGGGACGATAAGATAGAAAGGATCACTTACCGCCGGCCACCGCCGACTGACCTTTTTGAGACCTCCGGTCGGCAAGATACGGTCCGAGGAATCCCCAGGAGGGTAAGGAGTCTCCCGGTCCGCCGCGGCCTCCCCGTCTCCGCCGCCCTGTCTCAGACACACCGCCTCCAGCTGGGACACTATATCCGACACAGTCACATCTCCCGCACCGACCGACGGACCCGCCCAGGAGCTCTCCAAGGCTCCCTCTCCGCTCTCTGACTCAGAGCCGGTCAACGCAGACGGGGGCACGTCAGACGAGCTGGTGGTGAACTTGGAGGATTTCTTCTCGAGTTTTGATGCAAGATCACGCACTTTACCCACAGGAGTAAGGAATTTCTCCATCGTAGCGACGTGCTTACTCCGGTTGTATGACAGATCCGACTCCGCAGTGGTGTCTCCGCTCTCCAACTCAACACCCTCACTCTGAGTGTACGACTCCGTGTCTGTGGGATCCAAACATTGCCTCGGCACCATCTCTCCCGCTGTAGCAGCGAACAGATACTGTCTCAGTCTGGAGAGAGACGCACCGGGCGCTCCTCTGTTTGAAGCCTCGATCTCATGTTCCTCTTCCCAGCAGCGAGGGGAGCGACCCGACCAGCTAACCGCTCCCAGGTCAGAGGTCAGAGGTGCAGGGGAGCTGAGGTCAAACGTTCTGTTAGACTTGCTGGGAGTCGGGGCGAGGTCCTGATCGTGACTGCCCTGTGTGGCACCATTCGAGCTTGCAACTTGACTGGATTGCGTCGACTCCACACTCCCCGAATCAATCTCCAACCTAAACTTCCTCGACGCAGCTTCAGCGAATCCTTCTTCGGTTAACGTTTCCGTACTTCCCTCATCCCCCTCCCCCAATCCCCAGTCTCCCCCGGCCGGTAGGACAGCCGTCACATTGGCAGAAGGCACCGACACGGCCGACCTCGAGCGGCGAGGTGTCGAGGTACGCACAGTCGCCGGTCGGGAGGCAGGGGTGTGCGCGGGCGGTCGGCGCGTGACCAGACACGGAGCCGAGCGGCGGTGCTGAGGAGGGCCGGATGGGCCCGGTGGTGGACGTTGGAATCGTTCTATTAGCTGGGCGACACTCGGAGACACAGACGCAGTTCGGCTGTCGGAGGTTGGATGTACCGCGGTGGAGAGAGTAGAGGCGGAGGTAGAGTGCGCGGAGGCGAATGTAGAGTCGCAGGTGGTGGATAGGGTGGTGTCGGAGGCGGTAGACGCGGCGGTAGAGACGGTAGAGGCGGCGGTAGACGCGGTAGAGGCGGTAGAGGCGGTGGTAGAGGCAGTAGAAGCGGCGGTAGAGACGGTGGAGTCGGTGGATGCAGAGGGTTGGGACAAACACCGTCGCAGGATCTGCCGAGGGACAGTTGGAACGAAATGAGATACAAATTTTGGGTAGGGGATGAGAGGAACAAGCGACACACCAAAATCCTGGGACCGCTATGGTAAATTAAGCTGGCAAAACAGATGAGAAGTGGAAATGCGATTGGAAAGGTCATATCCCTCAACAATGAACACGAATCAAATCAGCCGGATATAAGATAATGGACGTCATAAAACTTCTTTTATAAGGGTAGGGATGCTGGTCGACAGCTCGTACGATGTTCATTAGTATTGGATAGGATGCACACTCGTCTTTCCCAACGATATATACCTCGCTTGACGTCTCTATAAAAACGTCTCCATCCACCGTTTTCTAGCTACAAGCGCTGGTTGAGAACCCACCGTTTTCCGTGTGCGTTTCGGCGGAGTTGGCTCTTCGTCGTCGTTGTCCATATCGTCGAGGACGTCGTCGATGGCGGCGCAGGCGGCCATTCCGGACATGTCACTGCTCGAGTCCTGGCGAAGTAGTATGGGACGAGTTAGGAAGGGCTGATAGAGTGGGACGAATCAACAATTTATCTGATACACTAATAGAGACGGTATGCTGACTGTAACAAGTAGATAAAAACTTACAAATCTCATTTGAAAATACGAAAGCCCTTCAAGCATCTCTCCCTTTAAACGCTTCACACTCCAAAAGTGCTCTCTTTAAGCCCATGAGAACTCGCGAACAACAACAACAACAGCTCGGTCATCAGCCCACTCGCTCCCTGAAGGGCCATCCTCTCCGCATACATCCCTCCCCTCATCCTGGTATTCTCTCCTTCCATCCTCCCCCCGTCGTTCGCTACTCACCGCCGTGCTCTCGTCGATGGTGGGCAGGCTGGGCGGCGGCTGGTTGGCGCGCGCCATCGCCAGGATCTCAGCTCCCAGGCTCTCTGCATCACTGTGTCCGCTGGCGTACGAAATGGTCGACTCGTCTGCGGCCGTCGATCCGCCGCGGTAGACTGTGCTGCCGGGGGAGGAGCCACTGCGGACCAGCGAGCAGGCCGTCGTCAGCCGCAGCTGGACGCCGCCGCCGCGGCGCGCCGCGCCCGCCGACAGCGCCGACAGCGCGCGACGGACCACGTGGCCGTGCGCGCGCAGCGCGGTGGACACGGCGCGGCGACCCACCCCCGCGGAGGTGGAGGGATCGGAGTCTGACTCGGCGCGATCGACGGCGGAGAGCAGAGTTACGCTCAGCTCGTCTGATGAGACTCCCTCGGCGGCCGAGAGGAGCTCAGAGTCTGTGTCGCTCCAGGCAGTGCGCGCGGTCGCGTACGAGGTATCTCGACTGATTGCTGCTGTTAGAGATAGACACCGCGGCGGTGGCGGGGGAGGCGGGAGAGAGGGAGGAGGAGGGGAGAGTGCGGGAGGCGGCGGAGCGGCGCGCAAGGGCCAGCGCGGGGCGCGTGGAGGAGGCGGCAGCTCAGCGCCGCACCCCTCATCGTCCGTGGAGTTGGACTCCTCACAAAACGTCACCTGTTTACGTGGCGTCAGCGGCGGCGCTGACGGCTCAGCCTCGACAGTAACGGGCGTGACGTCATCCTGAGTGACGTCATCGGGCGGCGTGACGGAGGGTGTCACTAGCCGAGTGGAGGCAGCCGCGGGCTCGTCAGATGGCTCCCGTGACGGTAGTTCCAGTGAGGGGAAAGAGCCAGAGAGTCGCTCGGCCAGAGCCCGCTGGCAGCTGGCCACCAGTGAGTCGTACTCACCTTCGGAGTCCGAGACGGACTTAGACCCAGAGTTTGAGTTAGTGCGGGACTGAGGGGCACGCCGTGAGGTCGCGGACCGGTCAGGATTACTGCTACTACAGGCAGGAGGGGGCGGGGAGCCGCCGGAACAGCAGTGACGGCGGTGGCAGCGCGACTCGTAACACCCTCGCGTGGAGGAGCGAGACGGGGACCGCGCCGGTGAACGGTGACAACCATGGTAACATTCCCATCCCGAGTCCTCCCGCGCGCAAGACCGTCCGCCGCAGCAGTCGCCGTACTGAGAGCACGACGACGTATCTTCCCCACAGCAGTGGGGCGGCGGAGACGACCGACAGGATGACCGTTCGCACGCCCAGCGTCGTCGCGGCGAGGGAGACCGTGATAAAGGACGAGATCGACCACAGGAGCGGGCGTGGGGGCGCGCGCACGACCGGTGTCCCGTCTCCGAGCGATCACGAGCGTCACAGCGATCGCAGCCGTCACGGGAATTGTCACGCGAGTCACGAGAAGCGTCACGCGCGTCAGCCCAGTCGCCGGAGGAGGTCATCGCCGACTCCTCCCAGTCTCGATCGCGGCGAGTTTGGCGCGAGAAATAGTCGCGAGCGTCCGTCCACTGTTCTTCGCCGGATGAGAGAGACCGGCAGAGCGCAGCGTCTCGGAAGCAAGAGAAGCTAAAAACAGACGGGAGAGCACAAAGCGCAGGTTAGCAAAGCACCCGCGCGGGAGGCGGGACCACGGCAGAAAGCCTATGGCTAAAGCAGACTAGCTGTGAGCGGTGAGATAAAAGGCGGTGAGGGTGCAGACTCAGACGAAAAGCAAGCAGAGTGGTGACAATAGCAGCTAGCAAGACAACAGCAAAGCAACTGATTACAAGGACGAACTATCTTACCTGAAGGTCGGAAAATTCAAAAATATAAACTAAATAAGTCGACCTATCAGAAGATTGAAATCAATTTGCAACTAACAGAAGTGCACTTAGAGCAGAAATACCATTTATAAACTCGTGAGTACAAATTTCACCGAAACAGCAGCAATCCAGCAATGCTCACGCCGAGTGGCTCCAATCGGACGAAGCAGCCCTTCATGGAGCCAACGGCGGTCAAGTCGGACGCCAAACATGCAGACATGGCGAGTATCTCCCCGCTGCAACCACCACACCAACACCAACCATGCAACTCAGCCATCAACGGCTCTCCAAACACCGCACAAGAACCCGTCACACAAAGACATAAAGACGAGTTGGAACGTCCGTGGAGTGTGCGACATGTGAGTCGGGTGCCGGGTGCCGACTAGTTCATCGGACAAACTAGACGCCAGACGGCAGCCCGGAAAGCAACTGAATATAGCCGGACAAGACGTGCCCAGTCTGGGGCGTGCTGGGACCGGGCCCTGCCGTGCTCGGGCCGTGCCCGGCCGTGCTCTGGGGCGTACCTGCGGCCGTCCTCCGGCTCGGACTCTGTCTGGGAGCTGGTGGCCGTGTCCAGATCGGACAGACTCGGGTACAGACAGCCGGGCTTCACACGCACCTGGAAAGGCCGGCGGGAGCGCTCCGGCCTGCCGACAGCAGCGCCACCTCAGCGCCGCGGACAACGGGCGAACTAGCCGACTACGGGGCGGGGCGTGCTACGACTGCTACGGCTACGATACTACGGCTGTCACGGCTACTACGGGTGCTACGGCTGACACGGGTACTATGGGTACTACGGCTGACATGAATATTACGATACTACATGGAGGTTGTGGGAACGATGTAGGGTGTTTGATGGTGATCTCGGATGAAAGGTAGATATTTTCGCAGTGGATGATAGCTGGTTTAGAGGCTACGATCTGGGGGGGATACGATCTACGATACAAGCTCGTGGTCTTCGAGCAAATAGACGAGCTACCGATGAAGGTGAAACGAGGATGTTTGTCAGCCATTGGTAATGTTGAAGACAGGAGCAGGACTGGCGCTCTTCAGAAACTAGGGCACTGTTGAGGGCTATGAAGAGCTACTTTACCAGCATCGATAGTAATTGGTCGAGAAGAAAGATGATCACCTACGAAGATTCGTGAGAATGTCAGCTACCGATGCTGACGAATGCTGGATGTCAAAGGCCGGGACACTTTAGGCTAGGAAAAAGATCGATCACAACAGCTACACCGTTCATCAGTACTCGGCGTGACCGAGAGTACAGAGCACAGCTACACGACGCGGGAGACGACACAACTCAACGGGGGTAATATGTACAGTGGATATCTGAAGCATGCACCCAACCAGCCCAGAACCCAAAACATCAACATATCAGATACATCGCGGCAAAGCCACGGCAAAATCCCATATGTACAACAATCTGCATCATTGGTGGTGCAGTAAAACCACCACAAAAAAATCAACTCATCATCCAGCCAATGATACCCGACATTGGCTGGACATAACACCGCGTCCGATCCCCTCCCTCCCCACTACGAACTACACTAGCACTATAACTACACTACTTCACACACATGCATCTTTACCACCTACCTCTCCCCGGAGCTATGCTGACTCTCTGTGGCCGTCTCTGGCTGCCGGGAGGGGCTGACACGAGCCGCACTGCCGCGGCGCGCCGGGCTATGTCGGGACGGACTCTGGCGCGAGGGGCTCTGACGCATCGGGCTGTGGTGTGAGGGGCTGGCGCGGTTCTCATCAGCAGCTCGTCTGGCCGGAGGACTGGCCGGCGGCGGTGGGGGAGGCGGAGGAATACCACCGGCTGGAGCGGCCGGGGGTGCCGGCGGCTGAGGGACCATCTCTTCCATCTGGGGAGGAAGACGTCACAACAGTGAACACTTACATCATTAACAAGCTGAACAATTATTTGCAATAGACTCGATCAAATTAAATTCAGATTTAGCAGCTGAGTTATTGTAAAAACAATGCTTAATAATAAGCACCGGATGAGTGACACCAGGCATCGGATACACCCAGCAGCAAGAGCTCTTTGACACTTCCTGTCTCTTAGTCTCACTAAAACCTCTCATTCTCACTAAAACCTCTCATTTATCACTCCCTCCCTCCTCACCGGTCTGGCGGTAGCCGCAGCTTCCTCCAGCTCGGCCGGCTTGTGCTGCCACCTGTTGGCCAGAAAGCCCAGCTCCTTCTCACGCTGTTGCCGGCTGCTCTGGGCGATCTCGTTCTGACGCCAGTCGTTGTTCATCGACTCCCAGAGTTTGCGGTGTGCCTGGAACGTGGACTCTCCGACGGCGCGGGACGGAGAGGGAGGTCCCGACGGCGGAGCGGCGGCCGGCGCTGCGGGAAGAGAGGGGAGGAGGTTAGTAGTGGATGGGTGAGACGGCAGCTAACGGAAACAGAGGGTGTCATTGACAACACCGCAAGGCTCATCGACTATCCGGTACACTAAGTGTGCGCGGGCTGTCGTTCATTAAAATACAAACACGTTACACGTGGAGTTATAACTGGCGTCGTATCCAACAGGAAAAAAAAACAACGCCGCAGTGATGATAATTAATTATAGAAATTAGAAGAAGTCCCCATTTCAAGCCCAACTCTTCTTCCTCATGACTCGAGACATCCCTCTGACTGACCTGTCTGCCTGAGCGGCGACCTGGAGCGGGTCTCCTCCAGTGCCGGTCGGGGCCGGCTCTGCTCCGGGGCCGGCCGGGACCGGGCGGCGGGTGCCGACTGCGGGGCGCCCTCAGTGGCCGCGTGCTGTCTCAGCATGTGAGGGGTGACCGGCGTGCCGAACCGGGCGATCACCTGACGGCGGAGGATGGGTTAGCGAACGGGTAAACGGCCTGGGTGGCACGTGTACCACCGAGCATAGATAAACCAATGGGTGAAACGGCGTAGAATGACGCAATATTTGAATGAAATTTGAAAAAAACGAACAGAGTCATACATACATACCTACACCACAATGCACAGTACAAGAGCTACAAAAAGATCACTCAGATCAACGAAGTTACCAATTACTCATGTTTTCGGTTTTTAGCACAGTCAATCAAAGCTCTTCTTTCTGTTTTCTCTGCGACCAGTCCTCAACTACCAGCGCTCACCTTGGGCGCCTGTCCCTTCTCGAACAGCTTGCGTCGGTCGGAGAGGGTCATCTCGGTCGGATCCACGTTGGGCGGCGGCGGAGAGGCGGGCCGGTCGAACACAGCGGCTCGCTCCTGAACTAGCCGGCCGCGCACGGGCGATGGCTGACGAACGGGCGATGGTTGGCGCACGGGCGATGGCTGACGAACGGGCGATAGTTGACGCATCGGAGACGGCTGGCGCTCCGGTGAACAGTCCCGGGAGGAGCCGCCGAATGGTGCACCGGTTTGGGAGGTCGGCTGAGGGAGAGACAGAAGAATGGTTGTTAGTTTCGTGAAATGGTAAGGGATTGATAGCATGAAGCAGTCTTTGGAAATGTTGATTTTATTACTTCATCGACACTTAATTGCTGTTTTCTCAGAAATGAGACCGCAGACACAGTGTCGTTTACAGACACATGCCAAAAATTCCAAGAAAACTCAAACAGTCAGCACTTCAGACACACGCTCAGAAACGAGTACAACAGTATCAAAATCAGGTCAAGATGTCCAGATGAACTACAATATAGTTATGCGTTTGAGGCAAAAACACTGGCGCTTTGAAACCTCCAACCCCTTCAATACCGGGGGTTCTCAAGTGATCCATCTCCCCATTCGTCACGAACCTGCGGCCGGGGCGGCGGGCTGTAGCGGACCGGACTCGCCGAGCGGTACGGCGGGGAGGCCGGCTTCTCCGGAGACGGCGGCTTGGCCACGGCAGCGACCACGCGCGGCGGTGACGGCGAGCGGCCGCCCTCGGAGAAGTCGTACACCAGACGAGTGCGGGAGCCGGTCGGCGTGAACCCCTGCATCTCCTGGGGAGGAGGGACGGGAGGGACGGAGGGGTCAGAGGTTGGGTTTGGACAGATAAGACGGTGGGGAGGAGCAGAGATAAGGATGAATGATAAGATGTGAGCGAGAATGGGCGGAGAACGAAGAAAAACATCGATGTTTTAGCTGTCAGTTATTTAAATACAATAAATGGTGACCTTGATGGAAGGAATGAACAAAGGGCTCGCTGTCATTTCTGTAGCGACGAACAAAAGAATGACAAGACGTCGGTTGATAGACATTAGACACGTAAATGAAAATAAATCAGGACGTATCAACGAACTTCTTTCCCGCTTAGGAACGAATGACATTCATCAACAAAACCAAGCGTGCAACGTGCCAATAACATTCTGATTTCTGAAGCATCGCAGTTTAAAATCTGCACACAATATTTGTGATACACATGCGGTGCAAGGGAGAATGATCAAACCAGGGGGGCGGGGAAGGCTAAGGAGGCTGACTGTATGCCGAATCAAAATTAAACACTTAAAAAACATTCGATGCAAAATTATTTGGCCAACAAAATAACTAAGTTCTGGGTTCAAACTTAGGCAGATGAGTGAGAGCCTCGATGTACTAACGAAAACTTACCCGTAGCAAAACAATTGTCCTGACCTGAGACGTACCTTCAGTAAGTTAGCTTCCCAAGCAATAGTTAGTTGTAAGACCACCAGTAAGGTTAACAAAGTGAGCTATGTATTTTGCACCGTAAAGGCGATAGTCCCCGCAAATGTCCTTGACCATTAGAACACAACACAGTAAACAT
Source organism: Amphibalanus amphitrite (assembly GCF_019059575.1). NCBI lineage: Eukaryota > Metazoa > Arthropoda > Thecostraca > Balanomorpha > Balanidae > Amphibalanus > Amphibalanus amphitrite. Next base: position 156,247 of record NW_024881863.1, read on the forward strand.
GAAAAGCAACAGTCAGCAGCAACACAAGGTTGAAATGGTTGCGTCCGTCAAGTTAAAGGTCACCCAACGTTGGCTTTTGGGGCATAAGGTTCAAGAAGTGCAGTACAGTGCGGACTAAGTATCTACCAGCTGCAACTGTAAGCAGGCTAAAACCATATGAGATTAAAAGCACACGTCTGCGAAGAGCAAGGCACGTGGAGATGGCAGCAAGGTAGACGCAGCGTAGGAGTAAGGCTCTGTCTTGATGATCCTAGATCGGAGAAGGTCGTGGAAATGCTGGGTGCTTTTCGGCGAAGGAGAGCTACCAGGGAGCTGGATCCAATTTCAACACTTTCGGAGCTTGCCAGGCGATGACTTCGGTCTAGACATCGGTCGGTCTTGCATTGCAACGGAGCAGGATTTCGGAGGCCGGGCTGAAGAACTTGGAATCAACATGTCAGCAGCAGAAATCCAGGACTAGAAGTGTCCACAGCTCGGACTTGCAGACCTGTTACGGAAGAACAGGACCTCGGTTCAGGAGCACCGTGAGCCAAGGCTCATAAATCCAGAGCAGAAACTTGGCACTGGAGTACGGTCTCGGAATCAGGACTCCCGGAGCAGGACTCAGGAGTGCGTCCGTCCCGCTAAGCATGCGCTACTCACCAGCGACCGGACCGTCTCTTCGTCCAGCGACAGCGCGGTCTCGGCCGCCGGCGGGTCGGGGTGCTGCGGCAGCGGCCGGCGCGCCGCCCCCTTGGGCCGGTACTCGGCGCGCGACACATGCGTCACCTCTGGCGGAGGCTCAGGCGCGGCCTCGGCGCGCAGCGGACCGCTGCCGGGGCTCAGGTGCATGCTGGCGCGGTGTCGGTCGCCTCCAACGCTAACCTTGACCTCGGTGGTGACGGTGGTCCGCTCCGGCCCAGTCGGTCGGAACTGGTGCGACACGGTGGGCGCGGCCGCCTCCACACGGCCTCCAGCGGGCACCGTGGCTACGTGGCAGCCCGAGTCGAGCCGAGGCAGACAGGCGGACGGCGGCGCGTCGTTAGGTGGAGGTCGCTGGCCGGCGGTGATCTGACGTCGCAGCGGAGACGGGGAGCGAACCTCCCAGCGAGAGACGGGGCGGGTAGGGGACACAGAGCCGGAGGTGGGAGCTTTCACCGGGGATCGGGACCGCTCGGAGGGACGGGACGCGGGCTCACGGGCCGCCGGGCGGGACTGCCGCGCCGGGGAGGTGGCGGGAGCGGGGGCGGGTACCTCTGCGTCCAACTCCTGGTACTGGGAGGCCAGCCCGGCCAGTCGGCTGCGCAGGCCGGTGGAGGACGAGGAGCTGGACGCTGCGGGGCGGGAGGAGGGCTGCGGCTCCGGCTCCGGCACCGGCCGCGAGTGACGCGGCGTCACCTCCACCTCGTAGGCATCCAGGTCTGAAACGGACGGAGACGGAATGCATTCACACCGGTCAGGCCTCGCTACTCACAGCAAAACGGAACTGTGTCTTCTGCAGCCACTCAAGTTATTTGAATTTCACTACATTTCAAATATGATAAAAATGTATTGCTGTAGCCAACTTCCACAGCTCATTGCAGCTGCTCCTATCAACAGAAAATCAGCACAACATGGCAGACCACAGCTCCCGGCCGACTGACCTGTCTCCCCGTCAGCGGAGTACAGCGAGCCGAGCTGCTTCAGCCGGCTGCGGGTGCTCTCGTGCAGAACGTTCGGGTGGTTCTCCTTGTCCTCCGCCGGCTTGGCGACCGGCCGCCGCGGGCTGACCGACTTCTCTGTGAAAAGCACAGTTTATAATGACCACAGATTCTTGCTTAGTCTTTTTACATTGAGAGTAGCTTTATAACCCCACCCCACTACTATAAGAAAAGCATTTCAAGCCAAGCAGATTGTGAAACAAATGATTACTTAGTCCCCAATTATTTCTCGCCAAAATTCATGTAACATCAACCTTACTCTCAGTTTCATTCACACAGCAATGACATTCTGAGTCACATCCCACACCAATGCACCACTCACCAGTCAGTTGTGGTTCGCTGTGTCCGGCATTGGTACCTGCCCCCGCCCTCAGGGGACTGCGAGCGGCGGCAGCGGCCGGGGTGGCTCCAGTGCGTCCGTCCACCCGCCGCTGTCGGTCGCGGGCACGCTCCAACATCCTCTGAGGGGGGTAGGAGTGGTGGGTTAGGAATCAACTGAATGCTAGTATGCTGGCTGACACTCATTTCAAATTTAGCTTGAATGTTTGAGTGGGCAGATTGACATTGATTTTGAGCAGGAGCCCAGCTGAGCAGAGCTTGTTAAGTAGACCCCTGATCCCTACCTTCCGGTCATGCGGCTGCTCCAGGTAACGGGAGAATCTAGATACCAAGGTTTAACGTGCCATCAAAGCTGGACATGCCCTATCCCATTCAGCTGACTACAACTGGCTGTGGCTGCTCCCACCTATCTGTAAGAATCTTGGCTCCCACCAACCGAGGACCACCCCCATCAGGAGTCTCAAATAATGAGCGCCAGTGCAACTCAAAGCTGGGCTCCCACTACCAAGGCTCGTCATCTCATGAAATTTTGGTGAATTTTTGGTGTTATTATGATCAGTGTGTATGTTACATTTAAATTCTGATAAATAATAAATTTGTCATTGTATTAAAAAATCATTTGTTTCAGCATGTTTATATTTGTTTCCATGTTATTTGGCAAGTTGGAGTACATTTAGACTAGAGAAAATGTTTTTATTATTAGTTTTTAGAAACCTTGAAACAAACTGAAATGGATGAATGAGACGAGTGCTGCCGTCCAAAGGCAAAAACGCATATGTCGGGTCAGGTCATGGCCCGACATATGCGTTTTTGCCTTTGGACGGCAGAGTGGCTGAGAGTGTGGACCACTCATAATTATAATTGAAAGTTTAGCATACCACAGGTAGATGGTAGCATGACCCTCTCTTGCCAGTTGCCAGCTGGCTCAATATATTACCAAATATCTCAAACAACGTGGAACTCTCGGACCGCAAACCCACAGCCGCTAGGAGACAGGCATTAAGGGTAGTACCGCATTAAGGACCGATAGGCCACATAAAGGACCAATATATGAAGGCCTTAAAAATCACTGATGTGATGTGGGTACTAGATCATGATAATGATTGATACGGCAGCAAAGGCAGCACCAAAAAAGCATCCAGATGTCTGGATCCATCTGTCCAAGTCAGTGCCTGAGTTCCACATTTGGAGCATAAATTAGTCTTAGAAAATAATGTACAAATGCATACATTATATGTAACACAAATTATCCCTAAATATGTAATAAAGGTGTCATACAGAAAGAAAAAACTGATAAAAGCGATTATTGCAAATGGATAAGGGCGTGCGACGATCGTGACGCATATCGCAAGAAACGAAAATACTGATAGAACAAATGACACATTCATACATAAGGCAATGAAACACACTTACCGCCGTAAAGGGGTCCATTCTTGACAAATATCTTTAGTTCTTTATCGCATAGAAAACAGTAAACGAGGGACACAACATCAGCAAGCCCGCTTCCGATCGGTCGTCTCGTTTGTGTTCAAATTTAAATGGCCCGCTAACAGCTGATATTTTTCTATCGATGTAAGCGTTATCGATAGGTGCACAATATTTCTATCGATCAGACGAAACAGGTTATTTTTGAAACAATGAGAAGATATCAAAAGAACAGTTGATTGTCAAAGCTAAGAAATACACAGAGTTAATTAAAAAATAGAATTATAATTTTAGTGTGTAGCATGACAAGAAAAGCATTTCAAAAAATGCCCCGATGAAACAAAAACACGTGACAGCTAAATTATTACTAGCGATCGACTTGTATCTCATAGCTCTGGATGTTACGTGAGTTTTTTGTAAGGGAGAAGTAGCAAGTTCATAACGTGTAAACAAATTAAAATGTCATTCAGTTTTCATAATAAAATATTTTTGCAGCCCCAAGGTTAGGTAAGGACCGTTTTTCTGGTAATCCGAGCTGTGCAGTGTGTAATGTAAGACGTATGTAAGTATGTAGGCCTAAGTGCTCACTGCTCGCCGGTAATTTTTCTTGTGCCACAGAATGTGACTTGTATTTCTAGAATAAGGTATGCCTACTGTACGACTACGAAATACCTGTATTTATATATAACGGGTTCATTTGACCGCTATGCTTGTTTGTGTTTGCCTACTGAATGTCATTCCGCAATCCGCAGTTCGCACAGCAGTGGTCTTCTCGGAGCAATAATGTTCGCCCTCCCCTCCAACCGCGTGACCCCACCCGCGAAACCACACTAAACGCAAACTTAGAAGATGGACATGTCGGAATGTTTCAACGGCCCGCTGCAGTCGGCTGGCCCGGACGTTGGGCCGCGGGCTACGGGCGGCCGGGCCGGCGCGGTCGGCCGGGTGCCGGTGGAATGCGCCCTATCAGTGGGTGCGTCACGCTAAGCCGGAACATTCTGAGCCGCCCGAGCCGTGTGGGCATTACACCGTTCTGGGTGTGCTGCCTCGCATTGGGCCGTATGACATATACTGGGTTAAACTGGACCGTATGCTGGGCTGTATAATGTATTGGGCGTGCTGTGTCGTACTGAACCCTATAGGGGGTTGTGCTTGGTCGTACTGGGTCGTGCGAGTGGACTGTATTGTGCGACCGTCCTATGTCTTGTCGAAATTTACTGAGCCGCTCAGGCCGTAACGTATGGGACCAACACCACCGTATTGGGTCATATTCCAGCACTATGGCCTATCACTAGACTCGGGGTTGTGCTTCTTGCTCCGTTTGTGGTCCGTATATACTAGCCGTGCTGAATGTCTGTACGGGCAACGCATCGTCCTCTGGAGCCTGACTAATTTACCAGAGAGAGCAGCCCTGAGCCACACGTACCGTGTCACTGTTAACGTAGCGTACCGTGCCGTTCCATACCGTATTGCCGAAACACGCCGTACACTGAGTCGTACCTTACTGTTTCGTACATGAAGTCTGAAGAGTCGTAAGTGGTGACGAGCGGTTGAACCACGGACCGTTTCGTTCCGCGCTGTATGTTCAATATTCATGCATACCAATCGATAGCATTGGTTATTAAAAACATCGGTCGTAATGTAAAGTATTTATATTTCGTATCGTTCACCTTTCCAAATCGTACAGCCAGTGCTGTTCTGTTCCACGTCGTACCATTCTGGTTTGTGCCGTTTAGCTTGACCAACATAGGCATTAGGTACACTTTCCATTCGTTGCTTGCCGATGTGGCTGGTGTCAAGACAAGCCCTTCTGGGCGGGACATGCCAAACAAATGACGACGGCAAGACCGTTCTTACCGTACCGTTCTTATGCGGTCGAAAGAGCGCTGTCGTGCAGCCCGATGCAGAGAGCAGGGCTGCGGAGTCGATGGATTTTAGGGTGACTCCGACTCCGACTCCGACTCCGACTCCGCAGCCCGATGCAGAGATTACGGGTGGGGAGAGCTCAGAGGTGCGGCTGTACAGGGTCCGTTATCAAATCAGCACGACACGTTGTGATATTTGAACGGAGGGTGGGCAGCGGTTGGGGCGATAGAACACTGGCTTGGCCTCAAGAGATTACTGGGGCTTAGTGTAGCAAATACGGGGCCGGATGTCATACGAAAACCGTTCAACTCATCGAAATTATATGATTTACACTGATACACTCGCATATGCATCAAGAATACCTATATGTAGCATAAGACGTGGGTAGTGCGTGGGTAGAGAATGTACGCTGGAACGTGGACGTTTAACAGTAAGAAAATAATCCGAAATGTAAACCATCCTTGCCAGTTTTTTAATCGAAGAAGCAAATTACACCTAATTCACGTCGGGCAGTAATGTCTTATCCCATAGGCATTCTGCATTCGCTGTGACCTGAGGCAGGTGCTATAGAGCCTGCGGGCAGTCAATAGCACTCCGAGTATAGATATATGTATACTTCGAGCCGAAATGAAATGCTTTACTGCTTTACAGTAACAAGCCCGTGCTTGCTTGCTGGCGTCTTTCGTAACAGGCGAGTATGGCCATAACTTGGCATTTGTACTTGCCGTACCTAAGCCACACAAAATGACTAGCGATGACACTGCTATAAAAACCGCACTTACTCTCACATAGCATGACTGATTTATGCGATTATCAATAGTTATGGCTGCGTAAGTCTTTATGGAATACCTGTCAATCAATATCGTTTATTACATAATGCGACAAGAAGTCATGTAAGAAACTATAACTAGACTGCAGATGACAGAGCGAAAAGAAAAAGTTTTCCGGTGGACAAAGTCAGCCACATTAAGAGTTTCTGACACCTGTCACCTTACGGCCGAAATATGCACAGCAAGATCTCCTTACTTCGATAGCTCAGCACTCCGCATCCGCCCCATTTGTGCCACAACACCACACATCATTTAACAATCAAACGGCGTTTATTAATGACTCATACGCAAAAATACGAAAACGAAAAAAGACGCGGACAGGGGGCGGACCGCCTCGGAACACAAAGCCTTCCAGGCGACGCGATTGCGGTAGAGCGACACTTTTGCCTCGCTTCAGACGAACGCGATGTGTGCGTGCCGTGTGCGCCGAATTGGCCGCGCCACCGCAGCGGCGGCGGCGTTTGTGACGCAGGCGCGGCGCGCTGTGCGGCGTTTGTGCGGCGGAAGGTGCGCGACAGCGGCGATTTGTGCGCGGTCGCGCCGACAGAAACAGACGGCCGACTCGCCCCGCGGTGTGCGCGAGCGGCTGCGCGGGCGTCCTCTCGCCGAGAATAACTGGTAGCTAATCGCGCTCTGCTCGCCATGTAACAAACTACTTCACCCCCTCCAGTGCGGCGCAGCACTGGCAACATATCCTGCGGGCATCTAGTCGCCCCACCAACATAGCACGCTCACTCGCTCGCTCTCGCTCACTCGCTCACCAAGCGTTCCTAACTGGCGTGTTCGGAATCTTGGACCGATTCGGTACGTCGGTCCAATTGACAACTGACAAACAAGACAAGTCACACCACCCCCACTACACGTAAATCGGCACCGGCCCCCCTCAGTCGGCAGTGTAAAAGAGAAGAGAGCGATCTGGAAAGAAGCTGAGAGGAGGATCGGTAGCCAGCGACGCGGAACAGAGGCGCGACAGCGGACAGCCCGGCACGGAGGGTAGGCCGGTAGAGACCCGCCCCCGCACGGCGGACAGACAGGCGGACAGACAGACAGACAGACAGGTCCGGTCGGCGGACCGATCTCGCCGCATTGCCGGTCGTAGTGGTCCCAACACATCGTCACAGAAGGGCGACCCGCGCCGGCGCCCGCGGCGCCCGCCCGGCGCGTGGACATCGGTCGCGCCGAGCGGCCGCCGGGGACGCACTGATCGCCCTGCGGTCAGCCCCGCCCGGCCGGCCACGTGACGAGGCCACTCACCGGCCGCGGCGCGGCGCGCTAACACCCAGCGCGCGCGCGCGCGCGCCGGCCGCGCCCGCGGACAGACGGACAGTGGCCGCGCCAGCTCGCGCGCACTATGTTACAAAACCACGTCACGTCGTAGGTCGACAAAACAAGGTGGCCCTGGCCGGGTTAGGAGATCGCGAACCAGGGCCGCGCGGCCACCGCGGACGCTACAGTGCTGGCACCTATCGTTAAGCAGTTAAGATAAAAGTTTCAATAGTTGTCGCGCCGCACTGCGCGCACTGCGACCCTATATCGCCACACTTGAGCCAGCCAATGTGCACTCGCGCCTCTCACAAAGAAATAAATAGATCCATATCTCAGCACGGTTGATGACTAGACCATCCCGAGCGGGCTTCTCATCCAGGGGAAGTCCTGAGTTCGGGACGCTTTACCCGCACGATCGCGGCGCCTCTGGCGGCCGGCCGGCTGTGGTTCGCCGGCCCGGCCGCCGGGGGCTGGCGGCGGGCATCTGGAGGCCCTGAGGCGGGCGTGGCCGCGCGCCGGCCGCCTAGTAGAGACCACAGCCTCGCAGGTTGTTGGCTATGATGACGTCGGTGACTGCGTCGAACACGAACTGGATGTTGGTCGTGTCGGTGGCACACGTCATGTGACAGTAGATCTCCTTGTTGGTCGACTTGTTCTTGGCCTCGAACTGGGCCTGGATGTAAGCGGCCGCCTCGCCGTAGTCCTGGGCGCCTGTCGATGGGAGATTGGTGTGTTAGAGGTGGCTGAGAGGGAACTGAAATGAAGTGCAGTCAGCAGTGTGTGCTGGGCTGAACGCATCAAAGCTGTGAGGACGGAAGGTAGATACAGATGCGAGTGACTAAGTGAGAAATGAGCATGCTCTAAAATCCCTATAGTGCGCTCAGACAAGTAAAATGCAGCAATGAAACTAATCGTAACCATCACCCATCCTCGTCATCCTCAGGACTAAACCATCCGTGTCCCCCTCACGCTCCCTTTCCGGGCTGACGGTCACCCCACCTGACAACCGGCGGGGGTCGGGTTCCCACCGGAACCTGTAATTCCTCTCCGGGGTGACTGTTTGTATGGCTGGACCGATTCCCAATGAGGCAATCCGTCCCAACGAAAGACTGTCCCAACGAGGCAATCCGGTCCCAACGGGACGGTTTCTCCTCCGCTACTTGCACTGTCAGTGTCCCGCACAGCCCAATGTCTACGCTCTATCTTTACATCCCATAGCTCTGTAATGGTCTTAACAGGCCAAGAGCTTGCTCCCCACTCTCCCCCCCCCCCCCCCCAATCGCTTCTGTACACAATCGCAGACGCTACCCCGAGCCTGACGCAGTAGCATCCCGTTCGGCGTTCTGATATTTGAGCCTTGCGGTACAGCATACCTTCAGGCGCTCAAACCCTGCCATCTAGCGGGAGGATCGGTAAACACAAAGTTGTGCGGCACAGCATCACTGCAGGCGCTTTTCCCACTGCCATCTAGCGACAGACTGCATCACCTTGGAATGTGCAGTACGTATGGTTGGATTATCGTTTAGCGGCATGGAAATTCCTCTATTCGCTTCAATGCTATCCCGTTTCCAGTCCATTTTTATCTTTTTACACGATACCCTTTATGTCTACAACAAACACACTCGCATAATTTGCACCGAATTACTTTGATCATTCTAAAGGAGAGACAGCCCAGCCTTCTAGACAATTCCGTACTACAATCGACCTATGAGCATAAATATGCTGACAGATTAGGTACACCCGTTAATGAGTATCGTCTTATGTACAGGTGCTTAACAGCTTGCGATATCATTAGGTGATCGACATCAACGTCCAACGAATATGCACCCGCATTAAAGGTAGTGTGCCACCTTTGAAAGATTTCCCATTTTATTTTTCCTAGGATAAGAAGCTTCTGTTTTTACCTAATATCGCAAAAAAAATCAAAAATGGGCCTGGAATAGTGCCTTTTTCGACTAAAAGTTTTTCGGTTTTTAGATATGTATAACAACTGTAGTGGGCTCACCTGCAAACAGGCGTCGGGCAACAATCGCGAATGCGGCGCACTTGTGACAACAAGCAAAGGTCATTATAGTGTTACGACCATACGACGTACGGGAATGAGTTATCAGCTGTCTAATCGTAGACAACACAATGTCGAGCCTTAAACTGTAAGCCCGTATTGGTATTGTTTCTTTTATTTGGCTGTCGAACATTATTTATGGTTTGAAATATGATTTTATGTAAAATAATTGATATGAAAAAGCCGTCTTATAAGTTATGACCCCATTTCACCACACGCAAGTGGCAGAAATGACAATGATCAGCTGACGCATTTTTCTTGGCCGAAGTCAGAGCGCGCGGCCCGACGCACCACGCGTATTTGGAAATTCCGACCTCGACGAGCATCAGAAGCCACCTAACAGGCGTGTTCGAAACCGCAGGAGATGATGATGAACGGGTTTATCGAAACTTGATTGGATGAGCATATCGGTAATAGCGATTTCAGTGTGTGCATTTATTGTTCATAGTGGTGTGAAATGTGGTTGGGGTACGACCGACAACCCGTCGGGGCGAATTTCGCACTGGGGTACTCAAAATTTGAAGAATTTAAGACGTTTCCATGAGTTTTGAAGGCATGGATAAGTTCTAAAAATCCGGTTCTCCTTATCTGGGCCATTAACTCCATACGGTCCAAGAAAGCTGGCACACTACCTTTAATTACTTACGAGAGCTATATAGTATGATGCATGTCAATAAAGATCGTAATCCTGAATACCTATAGTTTCTAGCGCTATTATTTTCCGGTATTACTTACAATTACACTACAAGCGCTATTATTTTATGAGCCAGTAAAATGCGATCAATGTTGATATGGCATGTTTTATGAGGACGTTGTTAGGTAAATATCGCGAGCAATTGAGCGATGTTCTGTAATCATCCAATTGCTGAACATCTGTCCATTGCTGGTTACCACCCATCACAAATCCAACAGCATATAATAAAATAGGTACATTTTTTAGACCGGTACGCTCTTACACCCGAGGTCAATGTCCGAGGGTGATTCTGATTTTGGTCATATAAGGCCAGAGCGGGCCGGTGCAAATGACCGATGGCGGGCCGGCGACGTGGGTTGAGGTAATAACTCGGTGGTCATATGGACGCGGCGTCGGCACTGGCAGTCGCACCAGACGGGAATCAGGGCGGCCGCGAGACCGCCTAACAACAGCACCCATCGCCATGGCAACGGTCACAGACTCGGCCGCTGATTGGTCAGACAGGCCGTCAGTTGAGCGCACCAAATCAGCAGCTCATTGTCGCCGAATACGATCTAAGTGGAACGAGCAAAGGTTACTCGTCCGCCAATGTCCGTTTCGGTTGAAAATATTTGTCCCTGTAGACGTGCAATGCCTCGTGACGCGGCCCACGTCAGGGTCCCACAGCCATCAAAAGACCTGAGTGGTGCTCGGCATACGAATAATGACAACACAGGCGCCAGCGACATTGATGCTATCATAGGCGCTGGTCTCCTGGGACCCACATGATCTCTATCAACACACATAGAAACCACCAAATGGATGATCAACGTCATCAAAGCGCGTTATGCGGCCGCCGCCGTCACCAGAAAGCCCTAGCGACCGACCGGCTAAAGCTCGGGGCTTTGGCAGCTCACTCGCAACGGCCACCTCCCTGTGCTTACGGCGAGAAAACAAAATGGCGTCGGCGTTCCGTCGGTGACCGCCGCCGGTGGCGCCATCTCGACAGCAGCTCTGCTCACTTACCTGGGTATTCGGGGAAACAGATGGTCAGCGGAGACTTCTTGATCTTGTCCTCGAACAGATCCTTCTTGTTGAGGAAGAGAATGATGGAAGTATCGGTGAACCATTTGTTGTTGCAGATCGAGTCGAACAGCTTCAAGCTCTCCTGCATTCGATTCTGAGAGAGGCGGGGTCGTATTGATCAGCTTGTTATTTGCAAGTCGTGGAGGTGGAGAGAGGGAGGGGGAGTGTACTAGGAGGAGAGCAGATTAATTATTCGCAGTCACTGCAGGCTTGTTTGGAAGCACAGTGCATGTAGAATCACAGAGCTTGAGACCCGCGTGGAAAATGATAAGGCAATAAACCTTTGATGGCGCTACATAGATTACTTTAGGGCCCACTGTTTACAAACAGGGTAAATGAGCGTCATATCCGCTTATCGTAAAGAAGACGACTTCCTCATTTACGGAGGAACATTACAAATCTAGGACACCTCGAAACTCATAAAATGCCCACATGATACATATGTCTTTGTTTGAAGGCTAACTTCCGTTCGTTCGCTAGACTCAGTTATTACAAAGAAGAGGCCATTTGGTACCTTTAGACGCTATTTGGGACCCACTTGAAATTGATTTCATTGTTTCGCTGTACTACGTGGAATTCCTACAAGATAGCACCTGATGCCCGCTTAGTCGATAAGACTGAGCATGTGCCAACCCAAGGCCATTAGAGTGGATCGGTGTCTTGCTAACGACTCCTAAACAAACACAACTCATGACACTGACACGCGTCAATTCACGAAACGCCTAAACACTCGCAGCTCCGTCAACTCACCGTGGTTTCATCCTCATGCAGCACCTGATCATACTCGGACATGGCTACGCAGAAAATAATGGCGGTCACATCCTCGAAACAGTGGATCCACTTTTTTCGCTCCGACCGCTGGCCGCCCACATCAAACAGTCTGGAAGCGAGAAACAAAGACGAGGTTATCTTAGGTCAGAGGTCAACTAATGGGCGGAGGGAGGAGAGCGGGGACAAAGTGCGATATGAGTTCAGGAGATTGATGGAATTGAAAGAGGTAACACGAATAACTGAAACGTATTCGTGTTACCAATTCAATTGATGGAATTGAAAGAGGTAACACGAATGACTGAAACGTATATAAAGAAAAAGGATGACAGTTCAACTTCTTTTTGTGAAATGTTAGAGGCCCCACCTAATGGTCAAACCGGTCGACAAAAAGCAAAGCCCATTGGACTGTTACGACTGTTACGGTAGACAGTTATAGTCTGTTCCATATCAAGCTTGCAGTCGGAGTTTCTTCGGCTGATCGCTCCTCCGCTCAAGAATTTTCACCTCAAAATGTAAGAGCTGTATATACAGAAATCACGCACTGCTTTCAGCATGGCACTTCGGCTGCAAACTTGAAACGGAACAGAGTATAGACACAGATAAGGACACATGAAGTTAGCGAGATGAAACTGGATGAGAGGAAAAATCAGGGGAAGGCATTGCAAGTTTGTGTTTCTCAAATTTAGGGAAAGATTTGATGAATGAGTAGCGATTAAGACAAATAGAACAAATGGACTACGAAGAAAATAACTGTCTTTTTCCTTCTATTGGTCCATGGTCATCTAGAACGGCTTCGCCATCTTGATAATGCAGCAGTCGAATTCCAACTCGACCCCAGTGAACTTTTCCTCACGGTCGGCGGAAAATCAATCCCGACTAAGGCGTCCCGGACACGTGAAACACGCAGGGTCCGGTTCCCCTCCGTTCACATCCTGTTCTAGACGCTCCGCCGGCCGTTGTCGGTCAAAGTCGGCCGTCTCAGCCGGCGGCGCGGCGGAGCTGGCCGTCCTGATCAGTATCGATCGTCCTCTCCCGTCCCGGATAGCCCCGACAGACCGACCGTCCGCGGAGGCAGGCAGGCAGCGGCGGTCGCTCGACGCGCGTCCATCGCCACGAATTGAGCGGCGATGTTCCTGACAACCGGTGGTCCTCCCCCGAGAGGCGTCATCAATTCCGCTGACGGCAGGACGCCGCGCCGCTGACGGCAAGACGCCGCGCCGCTGATGGCGGCAGCGCGTCGCTCTCTGGCGATGCAGCGCGGCAGACTTTTTCAATATGGCGGCTGCGCTTCCGCGTGATAAGCGTAACGATCAGCGTTGACAGCGTGAATGCCTTCAGGGATTCATCGTGCGGTCTATATCCGCAGGCAGCGAGCGATTGATTCAATTGAATGGGACTGGTATGATAAAAAATGACTGCTAAATGTGCTGCTGCTAAAATAGCGAGGTTGCCATGGCATCCGGCAAGGACATTTCCTGATTTATGCCGGAGCAATTGTAGCTCTTTTTATCTAAATATGACCGAACAGCTTGTGCAGAACAGTACGTCCAGATACCCAGACCAATGATCATCAAACACATTCTTGATTCCTTGCTTCTGCGTCTCGCAAAGTCAACATTGTTACGAGCATGGCATGGGCGATAAGAGTCACCTAGTGTCCGACAAAGTAATTAACTACCTAAATGCATTGTGGTCTGGGACCTGAAGATAAACGGCTCATTTCCTAACACAATGATGAAGAAGCTCATAATCCAACCCCGTGGAGCATAATTTACTTTTTACCTAATTTCCTTTTGGGCTAAGCATTGACGACCGTCCATATAGGACCAACATTATCTATCGTGAATGTGCTCAGGGTGCATCGGATAACCGGACCAATAACCCATCCTTCCCATCATCCACCGTTCTGGAAAGACGGATACCGATCGACTGAGTCCGTCGCCGCCGCCAATGACATACGGTGCTCATTAGCTGCCCTAACCCACGGGGACCGGCCGCTGATGGCCCCCTGCCGTCGCGCTACTGCGCAGTGACCTTGGTCGGGTCGCTGAGCCGGCGGCGGCGACCCGCCTGCCCCGGGGGCGGCGGCGGCGACCGGCCGGCGCCTCCAGGCCCAGCCGGCCGACGATTTACCGGGCCGAGTAAACGGTTTACGTTTGGGGTGGCGGCCGCCGGGCCCGACACCGCCCTGGGGTGGTCCGAGCCGGCGACACAGCCGTGATTTCGCCCCGAGACTTCTACAGACATCGACACAGCGGGACCCGGCCCGAGATCTTAACACACATCATCACAGCGGTAGGCGGTATGGCTCGGGGCTGTTACACAGGGACACCACTCTCGGAGGTGTAACTACGATGATGATTAGGGATTACCTAATTTCATTCCCAATGCGGAAATGCAAGAAATATAACTGAAATACCATAGCGCTTTCATCAGTGAGTTGGTCGGACTAGCACACACAAAGCGTAAGCGACACTTACTTGAAGTTGAGGTTCTTGAAGGAGAAGTGCACCTCGACGATTCCGGTGGTTTTCACTCGGGTTCGCAGAATGTCCTGTTCAGTCGGCTGGTAATCCTTGGCGCCCAGCCTCTCCAGGTCATCGAGGAAGCTGTGGGCACGCGAGACGGGTCAAGGTCAAGGTCATGCGGTCACTGACCTCAATAGAGAACACGACATGAGGGACCAATTTACATTAATGGCGAAAGGAGCGTGCGAATAATAAACGTGTCAAGTGTCAAAAAAAGGACAGAGTACGGATATTACATACTTTCTAGAGAAAGAGGGCGATATGGTGAGGGAGAGAAGGATACGAGAGAAGAGGGAAGCAGAGAAAAAAGCTAGAAGTCCATCTGGGCTCCAGAAGGCACAGTCACCCTAGCCGCTCCGCTCGCAGTTTATGTATTTTGCATTGAGATGACGTCTTCCGTCTGCGAACTTGACGCCGGATCGGCAAAAATACGACTCAATTCTCGACGTGATAACACAAACATTGAACGGCGGCCCAGAATAGGCGGCCGTCGAGGGGCCAATTCATTATACATGCGCTGTGGACGACAGCCAGGTCTGGACACTGGGCGAACACGAACGTCATCTATCCTTTGTTCCGGCGTAATCGCCATCTGCTCACGTCGTAAATATCCCATCCATGGAGTCACGTGCAGAAGCTCGTGACGCTTTTTTATTCACTTACTGATCACGTTGGGGTTGATAAGCCACAAAAAAACGGCAACGTTATTCCATGAGATAAGGGTTTTTTACATAATACAAAAGTTGTATATAATGTGAGAGACAATATGTTTATTGAGATAAAATCAAGCTAAAATAATATATATGACGATAAATGAGCCTATTGATAGATTACCATTTGTAGGGCCAAACGGCGCCCGCCACGTCAGATTTATGACTTACTGCTCTGACATTAGGTGATTTCAGGAGCCATAAAATCGTGGCGATAAAGCCGTTACGAATGCACAAGTTATTCTACGAGGCTGATCACGTCAGCCTATGAATATTTCGAATCATCCAAATGAAGGGTTTACAGACGGCATATAATCAAATGGTGCTCTTTCTATTCAGAAACTGAACGGAAGCTCGATAGAGCTTGTCATAACAATGTTCAAAACACAATAACTTGGGCAGCCTTCAATTTATTGCTGAAAGATCGATTGCTGAAGACAAGGTCATCGCTTTATCAACGGAAGTTGCTAAATAAAACGGACAGCGTTCACCCAGTGTCCCTCATTCTACATGGACATAAATTTCCAAATGACCAATGACTCTCGAACTCCAAATTTGGAAACGTTTCTCTGCCCCACCAATCCCCTCTCCAGGCTGGAGGGCTCCCAGACAGTCTGGTCTCCAGACTCCCAGACCAAGGCCATGTGTTTTGCCTCCGCGGTCGACGGCAGACGCCGACAAGCGTTAACCCGCGCCCTGCTGGGGGGGGGGGTGTTTGAACACCCCCCCTTGTGGTTTTTCGCGAATATCTCAAAAACGGCGGCGCGGAGCGCCGCCGTTTTTGGTACACCTTATCATACATCAATTCTACACATGTTGTGAAAATTTCAGACCAAGGTCATTCAAGGTCAGGTCACCAGGTCACTTAAAGTGACCTCACCTCATAAAAACTTTCAATGTCTGTCATAGGTACACCGAGTGACCGATCACTTTGAAACTTTCAGCGATTGCTAAGAGCAATAGCATGTGCGAAATGTATATCTCAGAATTTTGATATCGATGACCTAAGGTCAGGTCAATTTTGCGACCTCCCCATTATAAGTCAATGGGAGAAAATTGAAATGCGCCTCTTTTGGATGAAAGACATTATAAACACTCCCAAACACCGAATTACAAGTGGTTTAGACACACTGAACTTGAAAATGGTGTCCGTGACCCTTGTTTACGCCCTGAGGTCATCTTAGGTCACGAATGGTATCTAACAGTTTTTCGCAAATAACTTTTGATAGAGGCATGCTAGAGCGATGAAAACGCCTTAGATGTGTTCAGCTCGACGATACGGATCGACTGATATGCAACATGACCCTTTCCGGTCAGGTCATGACCTTGACCTGAGGTCAAATTTTCAAGTTGACCTTTCAAGGTCAAGTTACAGTTCATTCGATGCGTCTTGACGAGAGGACCACGATGCCGGTAAAAGTAAGCTCGTACAAGGCTTGGGTCTAAAGTTATTGCAGAAAAACTGTTTTCGAAAAAATCGGCTATTTTTGCAGTTTTTGCCCCCTGCAGGCAAAACCGTTGACGTTAGGTCAAATCTGAGAGAATTACTCAGAAAGGGCGTTAACCCGCGCCCTGATGGGGGGGGGGGCATTTTGGCCCCCCCCTGTGGTTTTTCTTAAATAGCGAGAAAACGGCGGCGCGCAGCGCCGCCAAATTTTGGGTACCTTACCGGGCATCAATTTGACACCTTCACACAAAATTTCAAGTCACAGGTCACCTCAGGTCAGGAGTTATTGAGGTCAAACTGAGGTCATGTTCGAGCAAAAATGAGCAAAAAACATGACATCTTGAAACGCTCACCAATTCTACAGTTAACAAGCAATTTTAAAGTTCTTTATGTGGTTGTGTAGAGAAAAGACGGCGCTACAAAACTGCTATCTCGGATTTTCGAAATTTTGGGATTTTGACCCCCAAAAATCAAAAAAATTGATTTTTTTAGAAAAACTCAAAAAATTTCCAAATTTTTTTCGAATTTCGAAAAAACCGGAATATATGTGATAGTGCCTACGCTCTTCGATATACATACCAAATTTTAGATCGATACCTCTTTTTTTGGCGAAGTTATAGCAACAAAACTGTTAAAAATTGATGACGTCAAATTTTTGAACTCAATTTTTAGCAATTCTAGACCTCGTAGCGCAAAACGGAGACCACCATTGAACTCCCCGTGACGAGCTGCATCGAATCGATACCCATTTTATGCAAAAATATCAACTTTGAAATTTGACCTAATTTGACCTGACCTTGACCTGACCTTGACCTGACCTTGACCAAAACGTGACCTAAGCTGGCCCTAAAGTCTGTCTGACCCACATAATCGCATTTGTCATGTAAAATGGACCATAAAACATGTATCACACGCCACTTTCATATTGTGACCCCCCCAGTGACCTGACCTCTGTGACCTGACCTGGTATCAGTGACCTCAAATAGCAAAATATGTGTTTGAAGAACATTTCTCCACCGATGATTTTCAATGAAATGCATTTTACTCGATTTTACAACGCATTTCTTGAAATGCCTGTAAACGGTGAAAATTCGACCTTTGACCTGACCTGTGACGTCATCGGTTTGACCGAGGTCAATGAAATTGGGTCACAAGGTAGTTCCCCGTTGGGGCTATCCAACACCGTTTACCGCTTGTCGCTATGTTGCGTGGTTCTCGAGATCTGAGGGGGGGGGGCCAAAATGGCCCCCCCCCCCATCAGACCGCGTTGCTCGGCAGACCCCATCTTAGGGCTATCGAATGCGCTTTTCCGCGGCGCTGTAGCTCTATTGGTTCCCGAGTTATGCGTTGGCTTCTTGGAAATTTTCGACATTCGACCTGGAAATCGGCGAAATTTTGCCTTCAATGACCTCTGGTGACCTGACCTTTGACCTGACCAAAAAATTGACCGAAGTGATTTCGTCATTATTTTTGACGCTCTTTCGAACGCCGCCTTCCGCGTATCGCTACGTGGCCCAGGAGCCGAGTTACAAGGGGGGGGTGTTCAAACACCCCCCCCCCCCCCCAGCAGGGCGTGGAAATCCAGGACCCCCAGCAGGGCGCGGGTTAATAGGTTAGCCCAGGCCAAATGACTTGCTGGCGTGCCTCGGGGCATACGGACGGGTCACCAGAGAGGGGAGCGACCCCGGGGACGGGAAATGACGTCATAGAGCCACGTGTCACTCGTACCAGTCGGGGAAACTATGGTAAAATCTGCTATTTTTAGCAGTCTGCTATTTTTAGCAGAAATCTGCTAAAAATGGGTACGCATGTGACGTCATCGTACCCAAATATAGCAGATTTGGGTACGGCCCCCCACAAAAGCAGATCTGCACCCTAATTGAAGCAAATGCGCATCAAATGCCTGGCAGATTCATGATTAGAATAGTGCTGAGAATGTCCTCTGATATTCTTGTTCAGATCCGACTATTTTCAAATAATGAATTTGAAAATAGTCGGATCTGAACAAAAATATCAGAGGACATTCTCAGCACTATTCTCATCATGAATCTGCCAGGCATTTGATGCGCATTTGCTTCAATTAGGGTGCAGATATGCTTTTGTATGGGGCAGTACCCAAATCTGCTATATTTGGGTACGATGACGTCACATGCGTACCCATTTTTAGCAGATTTCTGCTAAAAATAGCAGACTGCTAAAAATAGCAGATTTTACCATAGTTTCCCCGACTGGTACCGGCTTAGGGTAAATGTGAATGATATATGGATATATTAGCTAATGACCAAGCCATATGGTGTGATAGTAAATACAGAAAGATACATGCCCGATAGGTAGACGTGAAAACTGAAGTTGGATAAAAGTGAATAAAGGCATCTAGTTAACCTATGCAGATAAGCTTAAGCAGACTCATGCTAATCAATCCTTTTCGACAAGTCATGTCACCTACCAAATGTCAGGGCAAATACATACGACGGAGATCGGCGGCCTACCATCCACCTGTCAGCACCCCCCCCGCCCCCCCCCGGTCCGCCCTCCCCCGGTGACTCACTATTTGGCTGAGTCGTTGAGCTGGTACTCATTGGAGCGGCCGAAGCACTCCTGCACTCCTGTGTCCATCCAGAGACGACGCATGGCCGCCAGCAGTTCGTCGCTGAACGGCTCTGTGTCCTCCATTCGGGAGATGACGTCCATCACCATCTTGGCATCCGGCTGTCGAAACGACAAGGTTGACATCATATGACGTCAGAATGACGTCATGGGGTTGAATGAAGCTACATAGTGAGGTTATAACACAGAGGGCAATGGGTAAAGTGACGTCGTACAGTGTGAAGCATATTTACGTCTGGACAACGAGTTGCGTTGGAGAGGCCGGAAATAGTGGCGATTTCAGGACCGCAAGAATGGACCGTCATTGGAATGATTCTTTTTTAAACCGTGCACTGTTTTCGGCCGGAATTTAATAGTTACTACAAAATATTTTGTAATTACGTTTCCACCAAGAATGAATGCCATCAGGGCTAAATTTTTAATACTATTGCATTTTGTCAAGAAGCATATAGTGCTGTTATATTGCAGTTTTAGCGCGTTTGTTACAAAATATGAAGCGAATAAGCGTCAGTGTAATTTTCATCAACAGTGCCAGAAGTTAACTTGAGGGAAAGCTATGCTAATTGCTCTTGTCCATCCACTAAAATTTATTAAATATTTTGCTTAGTGTATTCCAAAAGGAGAGGGAACTATTTCATTTGTGCCTTCATGTCAGAATTGAAGGTGGATCATTAAATTTTCAACGCAGTTTACAAACAAGCATTTGGTCTTTCTCGTTTATAAGCATTGGCTAAGAAAAGGTTGATCAATCCTGAAGTTCAGTCATCGTACCTCAACTTGGCAGCAAGATCCCCCAAGGACAGAGGATATATTGTATACATGTCCTGTAAATCAAAACAAACAAGCATTTGGTCTTTCTCGTATATGAGCAGTGGCTAAGAAAAGGTTGATCAATCCTGAAGTTCAGTCATCATACCTCAACTTGGCAGCAAGATCCCCCAAGGACAGAGGATATATTGTAAACCTGTCCCGTTAATCAAAACATTTTTGTGCCTTCAAAGGCTTAAGTTATCTGTGGTGTGTTCGGAGTTAGGCTATATGGCTGTTTTTGTTGTATGTTTATGTGGAGATTGAATATAACTGTGACCCTGTGCTTGTTTGTATACTTACGGTCAAACAGGGAACAGCACATTCACATAACATACTCACCTAGCACCTAACTCATAGCTGTACCCTGCAGGATCTGTACTTGTTCATGTCTCGAACATTAACAAAGCACTAAAGTAGCTTAGTAATCATTTCCCACATTTTCTGAGCATCTAACATGACATACAGCAGTGCAGAGCAGCTTCAGAGAAGAAACACTTTAAATGCACAGACTCACACCAGCCACCCAATGAGGCATGAGCCAGTTCCTCAGTGGACTGTTTCCCTGGACACAGCTTGGCAATGTGAGCTAACTTTTGGCAAGTTGAAGGTTAGCAGGTAAGATTGAGTTAGGGTGAGTACCTACCTATTACTGGGTGCTACTGCCATGCAGGTCTTGGGTAGGCTGCAAATATGTGTGATGATTGAGGTTAGGTCAGCTGTCAGGTTAGTCAGGTTCAGGTATGCTCATTGCTCAGGTCACATTTTTATGGACATTTGGCAAATTAAACAACTAACAATCTGATCTAAGCTAACCCGACTAAACATACACAACTACTGACTATAGGAACTGAGCACCTACCTACTTGTGCCTACATCTCATACCATGTCGAAGTAGCGTTCCTTGGTGGAAGATTAACCTCAGTACTTTTTATCCCAGCCCTGTGAAGAAAACTAATACTTCTAAGCTCTGAGTCACTGCTGGCCATCCACAGGAAGAAACGCTGAGACTGAGAGCTTTGCCATTGTATATTGGACCAATAATGACTATCACGAATGACTATGAACACATAATATGATCACATCATTGCATGGATTGTCACAAATTGACAATTTTACTACAATCCTTTTTTCAAGAAATACAGTGATGATGATTAACATCAAAATCAACATAAAGTGGATTTAGTGATCCAAGCTTTCTCCTCCAGTAGCAATGGAATGATCGCATGTTTCATTTGCCAGACACTGAGTACCTGATGCACATTACAATCTGCATATCATCTAAGCATAGTAAAACTGCCCAAGTCCATTCATTCTAGATTTTAACTTGATAGTTAGCACTAATTTATTTTGCTGTTGTAAGTTATCATTCAATATTCATACCAATACATCAATATGCGCTCATCAGTCAACATTTTCTGGCATAATCCTGCTCAGCATGCTCTTCAGTATTGCTCCAAGTCCAAGGTCTGCAATATTATAGCTTGTTTTTGGACAATAAGCTCTTTTAATTTTACTTTTTCTTGCTGATATATGAGCCCGATCAACTTGCGTTTATCAACCAAAATTTCATAACTTGTTCAACTTGATATTGATAGGTCAAGGTATTGCTCAGTAGTCAGGACCTCTGTCAGCCTCCTGGATACTTCAGATTGTTTTCAGTCAACATGCTCCTTAAATATGATATAAGTCAATCTTAAGGGATTCAAAACATCCAACAAAACGACGTACAAGAGCAAGAAAACCACCAGATAAACTAAAAAATGGCCTTGGAACAGAGCCAAGTGGTACTATATATGGCCTTGCAAGTGGTGCTCCATTTGTTTGTTTACAATGATTGTAGTGCTGATGTATTTTTAGGACTCTGAACGTCGGCTTATAAAAAAATGAAACGTTTTTACAAAAGTTGTAAGGCAAGTAATATTTATCTGAAAGAACTAAAATATTCAAAAGCCAAACACTATGAAACACATGAATCGGAACGAAAAAGTAACCCAAAAATCCAGCCTAATAACCGGCTCCTAAAACTGCAACACAATCAGCACTTTTCCCCGCAACTCGTTGTCCAGACGTAAATATGCCAGTGTGAAATGTTAAACGGCGAGGTGACAAAGGTCGCCGGGTTATGACGTCAACACGTCTGTCCCAGCCGGCGCCAATGAGGCGATTAGTGACGTCACTCGACGTCCATCAATTTGGTCGTTAATCACATAGGAGAGACGGTCGAGGCAGTTGCGCCAAATCTGCCACCATCCGGGTCATGTCGCGTCTCTTGTACCTAGTCTCATGTCTCATCTCTCATGTCTCCCTGACTGTCTCGATCATCGATCGTTAAACTATCGACACTGGTGTCTCTGCCGGCAATTTTAGCACACGACCCTGACAAACACAATGTGTGTACAGCCAGATAGGGGTGTTGGCGTGCCATGCAAAGTGATTGTATGACCCCCGTAGAGTGTTTAAGGTTGTGGATGTTATGGCTAGACAGTCACGTAACATTGACGTGATAGTCTCGTGGGGATGTGGGGAAATCCAGCATCCAAATACGGTATGATTGTGAGGGTAAGAATATTCAATATAAGGCATATTCTGGGCGAGCTTGAATGGCAAAGCATCATAGTGATGTAAGATTACTGAAATGATCTCGTACGCTTTCGGGATTGTTGTTTTGTGATTGTTTAAGATGATCAGGTTTTTATTCATCACATGACCTTGACCTTCGCAAACTCTACTCCGGCGGCTAATACGTGTTTATGCGACCTTTGTCCAGTAACACATTTGGACGTTAACCGGCACCACCAGGCAGGTGGACCGGGACGCGCCCAGTAGAGTCGGAGCCATCAGCGGCCAGCCACTCGGTCAAGAAGGGGCGGTACGGCGTCCCCTGGCGTCCGGCCAGAACACCGGCCACTGGCCCCACTCGCTCTCAGGCAGGGACATTTCGCCACCGCCCACCGCCCACCAAACGCTACCCACCGCCCATCGACCACCGACCACCGTTCGCTGCTGCCAGTCGCTGCTTTCCCACCGCCAACCACCTGCCATCCTCCATCCATTGACCGTCGTCCACCTACCACCCCTGTCTGCTGTCCACTGAAATGTCCACCAACCAGCGCCCATAATTTACTGCCCTCCATCCACCGCCCACTGACAACCGTCTACCGTCCATGACCCGTCGCATCTACCGTCCGCCGTCTACCTTCTACCACCGCCGCCTACACCGCTACGATCCACCGTTTACCGTCCGCCGTCAACTGTCAACCGTCAACCGTCCACCAGCCACTTACCCTATCCATTGCCCGTCCACCGTCCACCGTCCATCACCCACCATCCGCGCCCCATACATTCCACCACCCGCCGCATCCCCAGCCCTCCCACTAGTTTCCGTCCTGCCATGGCTGATGACGCCTGACGCCACCCATCTGTTTGTTATCATGGGGCGCCAGTGAACGCAGGGGCGGTGGAACGGAAGGCAGATTGGAGGGATGGTGAGCGGTGGGGCGGTGAGACGGTGGGGCAGTGGGACAGAGGGTTGATGGGACGGTGGGGCAGTGGAACGGAAGGCTGATGGGACGGCGCGCGTGGGGTGATGTGGCGGTGGGTTGTTGGGAAGGTTGACGCCATGCCGACTTTCGCCCGTTTTCATGTTTTTGCTCACATATTTGATGCACACAAGCATGAAAAAGTTATTGTCCTAATCCGGTCCCTATCAAAGTCTTTGCCAGGAATAATGATGCAAAATAAATTCAAGAACTAGTTTAGCCTATTTACGCAATGCTGAACATTGCAGCTACTCTCCTTTTGAAACTAATGAGGCTGAAAGATAAAAAGATCAATATTATCAGAAAACCATACCGGAAAATAAGCAACGAAATAAAAGTGTAATGACTTTCAGCGCGCACCATCGTTCTCACATTTCCACCTGCATTTGGCGCGTCACCGCACTAACGCAGCGCGTATACCGCCTCCCTCAGACCACAATGTGACAAAAATTGCCCTCACTATGCGCCTTCCCGCAGCGCTGGTGGGCGTTTAGTCAGAAACATCGACCGACTTGGTTCAGTGGTTCATCAGTCATCCTCACACTACGCTCCAATTATGGCGGTGCTAGACTGAGTGAAATTGAACGGGCTCGCGGCGCCAACCACGATCCCGGACCTCACCGAGGCCATTTTGATGAGATGACGTCATTGTGGAGATGATAAGGTTACATATCATGTTCGCTATCGTATGCTGGTGTCTGATACTTTTTATTCTAATGGTCAAGGAACACCGATATAGCAGACATATTGGACACATTACGACGAGTAGTAATCGAGAACATCATGGCAACAGCAAAAACCAAGACGAGTCGTAGGTATAGGCTAAGTGCATTTTTAGCAGCTCCACAATGTTATCACCAAAAACAAATAAAATATACTTGAAACGTTCATACATAATGCATTCGCATTATGTATGAATGTTGAGAAATTTATTAATATTATGTAAGAGCACATCTATACACTAATCTATTTATGCATGCATTTGCCGTTATGGTAAACACATGAATGTGTGTATTTCATCAAGTGCTTGGTGTAGGTACCTAATGCATAATCTCATTAGCAGTCTCGCCACTGTCACCGCCGTCTCGTCTGGTTAGCATCTCGTTACATCATCCTGGCGCTCTGTCAGTGTAACAGCTGCTCTCTCTGCGGTGTGCGGCCGGCCGGCGGGCCAACTTTGGGAGGAGAGGGGGCGGCGAGGGCTCGGTGACGGTCGCGGCTCGTTACCCGTGAAACCGGCCCGTCGGCGCCGACAGGGCGGGAGCGGGGGCGGGGGCGGGGGCGGGGGCGGGAGGGCTGCCATCCGGCGGTCGGGGGGGGGGGGCAGGTCCGGGAGGGAGGATGGTACCGTCTCCGCCCTCTCTCCCGACGACCCCCGACGTCTCCCGGTGGCTGGACTGATTGTTATTCGGCCAGCAGACCGCTCCGCCCGACCACAGAGCACCGGATGGCCGCTAAACGACCGACGAGCGTCTGCCGAGCACCCTGCCAACAACGGCCCTCTCCGCCCGGCCGCGGGCCACTTTTTCAGCCGCCCGGGCCGCTGCGTCAGCCACACCGGCCATGTTTTCACTGTGGTAAATAGCTCTCCGTTTGACCCCTCCCCGCTCGATACGCCCCAGGACGGTGACCTCCAGTGCCCTGAGGGCGTGGTCAGTACCATCACAGGCCGTGCGACCGCCACCGACCGCCGTCGGCCGTCGACAGGCCCCCGTCACGCCACTCCGGCGGTCGATGTGTACCGTCTATTGTATTCAGCAACGAGCGGCCCACGCCACTGAGCAGCGTACGAATGTGACCGCCGGGTATGTCCATCTGTTGCTCGGAGTGGCGTCAAAAATGACGCACGCTGTCTTCGATCGGGTCGGACGGCGGCGGCCGGTACGGTCGATGGACTAGCCTGTACGGACTAGCCAACTGACGGGCTACGGGCGCCGTACATTGACGGACTACGGACGCCGTACACTGACGGACGGGCGTTATCGGAAAACGGGCAACGAGCCGGCTTAGTTCCACTAAAAGCTGGTGTGGAGTCATATCGATCTCCCGGTGTTGTACTAGCTCAAACTGGTTTTAGTTTATAAATATAACGCGTCACCACATAGCTTCACTTTGTTCATATTTACTTTATTTATGTCCAAGGTTTTTTTTTTCGTTTCCACTGGCACGCCATCATCCCACGCCACATTTATAAGATCTCATCAACTTTTTGTCATCATTCTGCATACGCCTCCGCAAGACACACTGCAGCACTCTCCCATCGCCTTTCTCTTGACCAACAGTCCGCACTACCGCCGTGTATCTGGCCGCTCCTCTCTCCACGACCCTCCTCCCGTCCCCCATCATTTGCCGTAGTCGGTAAATGGCGCGCGGCCGGCGGGTGGCCGAGGAGAGATGCGGCGGCGGCCGGGCCGGTCGATACCCTGATCGTCTGTCCTCACGCCATTGCTGAATCACGGCCGATGGACAAATGGATCGACATCACGATCGGTGGTGGCGAGCGGAGGCCAGCGGGGTTCCGACTGGTCTTATCTCGGGCGAGGATGTCCCATGGACACTCGGTTCTCACTGACGATGGCTGTCATACGCTCTCCCGTCTGTGAGCTCGAGAGTCCCTTACAGAAAGTTTCTAGTTCTGAACGCTCACGCCCCCAGAGTGAGGTCGCTAGCTCTGGTTCCTCCGCCCTGTCCTCCCGCTGGATTGGGACGTGTCTAAGTGGGGAATGGTGGGTGACTTATGTAACACTCTTATATCCGAAAGAACTCTTTTATATCCGCATCGAGTATCACATCGATTCATCGCACTCAGAATTGGATATGTACTCCCAAAGTGTCCCAGAGTTCCACAACGCTAAACAAACCTTCGATATTTCATTAGGGTTTCAATTTGATATCTATCGTTTCAAAACTAGACTTCTCCGCTTTTGATTTGTTGAAACTTCTCCGAATTAAAAATAACCGAATGACCGTCCGCGTGGTTCCAGTCAGAAGATTTCTTTTTCATTTCCTTCGGTATCTTAACATTCCCTGTTCTTTCGCTTTTCCCTCACAAGGATAGCTCAACTGTCTCACCAATAGGTTAGGTGTTTCTATAGGTCTATAGGTTCTATAGTTTTCCGCCCTTGTTTACATTCCCTCTCTCCCTGTCTTTCTCTCTCCCTCCCTCCCTCTCTCTCTCTCTCTCTCTCTCTCTCTCTCTCTCTCTCTCTCTCTCTCTCTCTCTGTCTCTCTCTGTCTCCCTCTCTCTATCTCTCTCTGTCTCTCTCTGTCTCTCTCTCTCTGTCTGTCTTCCTCTCTCTCTCTCTCCCTCCCTCCCTCCCTCTCTTTCTCTCTCTCTCTCTCTCTCTCTCTCTCTCTCTCTCTCTCTCTCTCTCTCTCTCTCTCTCTCTCTCTCTTTCTCTCTCCTCTTCCTCCTAAGAGCAAAAAACGTCACACCACCGACGCAGCGGCGTGGCGTCGGGGCCGACTGTGGCTAGGTCAATAACAAGCTGACGACTCTGCGAACTTTGACCAGCTCGCCACAGCACGGTTCACACGAGCTGACCAAACGGGGGAGTCGCGATTACGCAAAAAGAACAAAACCCTCTGCGAAGGAATTCACCTGAGCCATATACCTAACAGCAGAAATCCTAGTGTAATGGAGGCATTCATTGGCCCACTGTTACATAAGAACGAAAACCAATCACTGGAGCGGAGGATCAAACATCGAACCAAGACAAACACCGATGCCGAACAAGGATCGAGCGTCGGCGCGTTCCAGCGCTGTAGATTTAGGCCTAAGAGTGCTGAACAAGATCGTTGAAGCCCATTCGAAGCCGTTCCTAACTAGATGGGTGAAGATAGCATCTTTCAATGAGGAAGCGATTGATAAGATGCGTGGTTTTTCTTTTTAAGTCGCAGCCCGCAGGAATATCTCTGAAAATGTACACACTCGTCATCAGGTGCATTTCCACACCTTCACACACAAATATTTAACAAATTTAGCCTATGTTTGGACTAGAGTGGAGGACACTTATAAGCAGTTGAAACGGAGTTGCTTCAGCTGTGTTGACATTGGCCAACGCTGAGAGTTATCGAGAGGATTCCTCCACTTTGACGGTTGTCATTTCAGCTTCTGTGGCAACAACCGCACAGGGAGGTCTCCACAGGCTCGCGCAAGGCGGACGTAACGCTGCTCGGCGCTGTTACTAAAATTGCCAATACACATTCAAAGCAGATAAGCAGATCCTTATTTCAGTGTTTTATCGAATCAATGGGCGGAGGAGTCCAGAAATATCAAATTTCAAAAGATCAATCACTTCAAATCATAATTAATCGCCGAGCATCCACAAACCATTTAGTTTTGAGCCCATTCGAAGACCCGGACCGAAGTACAAAGGTTACGTCCATTTGAAGGTCTATAAACGGTCACCTCAAGAGGAAAATGCTGAGTTCCATGGAAAATCCCCAGCAGGCGCGACCGACAAGCGGTCCAATAAAGTCTCCCGACATGACAAATCTGGAAATCCATATAAGACTCCCGGATGGCCACCCGGCGTCCGGCTACGGGCCGAGACACAGAGCTCGTTCAGAGCCCATCCCGGCCTCGAATGGAGCACTTGATCTCATCCAATGTCCGAGAGCCAGATTCGGGCAAGCCTCCTTCAGCTTCTTCAGCATAGGCTTTCGACAATCACCGAGAGTTAGTTACTATGCAAAGGGTTCGAGAGAATGTTCCTCAGAAATCGGGCAATGGCTTACCCAGTCACAAGCTGTCACGTCGACCGCGCGGTTAGCTATTGCAGGCACGGCCGAGGTCAATTCGGAAGTTAGATATGGATCAATCTCAGGAGAATTCCGTCGGAATCCTTTACAGATGAGGTAACTAAATTGAAAGCTACTGCTGAAATCACACCTAGATGTTGCGCCACCTTTCCAATCGCAGATGAAGTCATCGCACAAGCGCTCTATTACTCTCGGCCACACTTGAACATATGCATGTTGAAATAAATAGAAAACACGAAATTAAATACAATGTTATAGCAGCTGCCTTCATTTGATAGCTTCGATGATTTATCAACACAAATCACACAATCAGCACAACATAGGGTCGCTGATTGAACAACCCAAAAGTCATTTATTTCTGCTAGCGCGGCGTCTCGAGCGGCACATTTTCTGTGGCGCAGAGCTCGGCCGCAATAAGCCCTATTTCCTGTCACCCGCACGTCACCAGTTCCGGTCGCCCACGCGCCATCACCGGCGCCAATCGGGGGTCCTGCCGACGTCAGCAGAGCCGAGGTGACGGCTGCCGGCGCCGCAGCCATTACACCAATAATGCAGAGATAACTGGGTGTCCCGGCCCGGCGGGGACTCCAACAATACCACCGGAGAGCGTTCCCCGAGTGCTGACCTGGCAGAGTCCACGGCAGAGGCTTAAGGCTTGGCATGGGTCACTGACGAGAGCGGTGGTGGGTCGCGGCGAACAGACTCCTTGAGGTGAGTGGTGGTTTCGGTTCAAACATGCCAAATTAGGCATCTGATTTTACAAATTTATCAAAAACAAATTGATAAGAAAGGTAATGCGCCATCTTGCACAGTGCTGCGTTGCAAGGGACGATTTCTCTGCCACTGAGTTATTCGATCACTGTCATATCATTTCAAGCCGTCGCCTATAATAAGCAATTGATGTCATAAATTTATCCATAATTGACAACTTGTTACTGAAGACAAGCACAGTCATTGCATTTTAGAAATAGCCAGCCAGAGGTGAAATCTGGGCTTAAATTCAGAGAGGGTATAATGAGGCGATCTGTCTCAGATAACCAGGCCTGGGCGGCCTTTGCTCAGAAGGGTCGGGGTAAATCTCTGCAGCAGCGCCGGGAGGCACAGGCAGAGGTGAGTGGAGAAATTGGAGTATCACTGTACTGGTATAAACTACATCTCCATAGGCCCGTAAGGTGTTTAGGAGATAGTGAAGATGGAGCGGGCCAAAACCATTTACGGCCATACTACGGCTGCATAAAAGGGCTTGTCGCTATGGTGTTTTCAATTATCATGCAGATTGCAACAGCATGCGACGCGCATGGTTTCATTTACCAACCAACGCAACCAATATCGAAATCACACGCTCAGACCAATGTCGCATCACAAATTTTCTGCAAATGCTTGAGCCGCAGCAAGGTATATGAACCATGTACCTTGAAGCATGTATGTTACAGGCAATGTGTGGAATCAGGCATTCTATAGAATAGAATGCCTGACCGACCAGGCATTCTATAGAATCCCTATGTATTCTATAGAATGCCTGACCCACCAGGGATTCTATAGAATCCCTAGGCATTCTAAAGAATGCCTGATTTTCAGGCATTCTATAGAATGCCTAGGAAATACACGAATCTTTCCAACATATAAGTGTATGTTGTATAAGATTATGAGCACAGACCGACATGTAACATTATTATTTTCTGCCAGGCTACCTTGCGTTCAGCTATCTATGTTCATTCAGTCAAATGTTCATTCAGTCAAATTTTCCGGTCAGGTATTCAATCTGACCTTATTAGGTCAAATTGTATCAGGATTTCATTCTGAGAGTACAGAGTATTTATCTTAACGCTAGCAAGACGATGGTGGTAATGTCAATATCGGAAACGCCTTTGGTAAAAAAAAATACACAGAAAAAAAATGACAAATCGTCCATTTTTGGAGGTGTTTGCCTTCTAAGGAATTGATTTAAGGTCAAACTGAAGAAAACGGCTACGAGCCAAAAATGGACAAAAATTGGGCTGACCTAAAAAATGGATTAGCTATTTGTTTTAGAAATGGCACCCTTTCGAACATAGCCAAAGAAGAACTGAAGTAAAATTTCATAATTTTGAGTCTTTGACGACCTTTCGAATACCGCATGGCCCAGAAGTCAAGCTGGAAGGGGAGATCGAACAACACCTAATCCGGCTCTTGTTACGGCCGGGCCACCGCCCAGACGTGGAATAATGAACCATTTATTCAGGTTATTCCCTGACATTACGGTGTAGGTTGAGCTGTCCATGTATGTATATTGAGAGTCGTTACACGAAGTGCTTATGACGACATAAAATGTGACCTTTGGTGTATTTTTCACCTTCATTTCTAACATCAGAACAAAACCATCGTCATTCGCAATCACTTTCGATTCAAGCCTACGGTCCACCCTCCCAGCCAACACTCTTCTAATGCAGCTTCGTATCTGTAGCAGCATAATCCTCCGAGGGTAACCGTTTAAGCGACTGGTTGGCCTGTGACTCTCCCGCGTGCCTTGCGCCGTGGCTCTCCCGTGCCAACGGAATTGGATCAGCTGCTGCTTGCGGCGCACCATTTGGTGGTCGGCATAGCCCAATACCTCCCTCGCTTCCTCTCAGCTCATTGCCCTGAAATGGTGTGAGGTGACGACCGGCCTAGGCCAACAATGAAAATTAGGTAAACAAATAGCATTACTGCCACTGACCCCTAATTTTCGAAGTGTGTTTCGGAGAATCAAAATACTTAGGCATTCTATAGAATGCCTGGGAGCTTAAGCCAGGCATTCTATAGAATGCCTAAGCAGTCAGGGATTCTATAGAATACCTAGGGATTCTATAGAATGCCTGGTCGGTCAGGCATTCTATAGAATGCCTAGGCATTCTATAGAATGCCTGATTCCACACATTGCCTGTAATATATATATTGCAATTACAAAAGCAGTTTTTGTGAGGCCGTTGTAAGCATCATTTGGGAAAAAATGGAAAAGAAGTTTCGGTGGGATAATAATTATGCAAGGTAAAATAACTGTGATGGTGCCAGAGAGCTCGAGCCTCGATATCAGCTCCTAGCAATTACGCGTAACGATCAGCAAAAAATAAACGTAACGATATAGTAAGCAGGAGCACTACGCAGTTACCATCGTCTACCTAGTTTTTCTTCGAACTTGATGAATTATCCACGGTTGTCGGTTACAACATCCGATTACAACATTCGCAAACTGACTCCAATGATCTGAAGGACCACACAGATCCATTCAGCCGTAGATCATACGCTTCAATCAGTCTCAGAGACTAGCAAGTTCATCTACAGCTGTTGTGAAGACGAACGAAAACATGAACTGCATAAATGCCACCAAACTCAGATAGGCGGCGATTACGGACGCGTCATCATCACCTCTTCCAAGCATTACTCTCCCAGGCGCGGCATTTTCTGACCTCCACTCTACACCATCTCGCCTCGCCGCCGCTGTCGGGAGCCGCTGACCCACAGCCGGTGGCGGCGCGGCGGTGGCGGCGCGGCGGCGGCAGTGGCGGCGCACCGATCGACCGGCGCGGCGGTCGCGGCGCGCGCCATGTTGCCTCCCGATCGATGGTGGCTGGATGGCCGGCCGGAGCCGTCGGTCGGTCGGCGCCGACGCCGACACACCGATCAATGTGCAGGGAGGAAGCGATGCCGCCGCGCCGCGCCTCGCCTGGCCGCCAGTGATGGCGATGGCGATGACGGCTAGGTAGCTGATGAAGCCGTAAATAAACCTCACGCCGGCAGAGACCGGTGTCAATAGCACCGCCTCGCGACACCGCCTCGCGACAGAGGTGTTTTCAGCTATGCGAGGCAGCTGGTACGGGTCGATCTGACCGACCTGGTCGGCCATTACCGGCTCAGTCTGCCGGCTGGGCTGGTTAGAAAGGCTGCGTGGGTCGAGGTGATGGTATTACTGCAGCCCTGGCGGCGGTGACAGCGGGTGTCGATGTCGGTACCGGCGGCGGTGGACGATGGGCGCAGTGTCGACGGCCTCGACCCTGCGGTCTCGCTAATGTGATGAAGGAGAGAGGGGCGGTCAGCGGCGGCAGAGAGCGGTGCAGAGGAGAGAGGGAGGTGCGGTGGGCAGCGAGGAGAATGGCAGTGAGAGAGCGGCGCATATACGCCCGGACGTGAGTGAATGGGCCGGCGATGTGTGTGCTGAGCGATCGTAGGCACCGAGATTCATAAACAAAGGGGAAGCGCGCCCGCCATTGTTGTATTGGAGTAGTTCTCGTCCTGTCTCCCAAAGGCGAACGGAGTAACAAGGATGTCAGATGAAGGGCTGTGAATGGATGGAGATGCATCCGCCTCAAAATGAAATGCATGTGGAATGGTCGCTGACTCGTTGCGCTGGTTGTAGATAGCTGCTCGAAAACTCTGCAGACTTCAGTTCTTGGGCAAAAAAAAAGACTTATAATAACACCATCGGAATAATCTTATTTTAGAGACTTAACAAAACATGACTTAGGTTCCGTTATCAGTACCATTTCCATGAGACCATGTGCCCCCGGCCCCGCAAATATCCCTGACAAAGAGAACCATGAATCCATTACCAGAAGCCCACGTTCGTCCTCTAGACAGCTCATACCAACGGCACCTCACCCGAGTTGGAAACGCATTGTTGAAGTCGACACACTGAGTGATTTCTCACTTGACCAAGCAGCATAATCCACTACCAATCTTCCAACAATCCGACTCATCGCTTGTTCGCTCTTCTTCTCCAACTGCGAACTGACTGAAAGCGCTATTGCGCCGATCATGATACGTTATGAAACAGCGAGCGGGCACGTTCCACGAACGGACCCAGCGCCACAGCGGACGATCCGCAGCAGAGCAGTGCCGATCAATGCCGCACAAACACCGCACGTGACAAAGACTGTTGTCTCGGCGTCAACTTCCTGGAAGGGATACAGCAATACAAACAGTAGCCCGCACGCAACAGCCCCTCGTTTACGGTTACCGGGTATTGCGGAGCCCAAACGCAAACGGTTGTCGTTGGATGCTTGGTTGACTTTGTGGCCTGACGTGAAACGACGGGTGTGATACATATCGCCGCTGTTGGGTGTTACCCCAATCTATAAGCCGACCGCGTGAATATGTGGGATATCCACACTTACAAGAAACTTTCCGGTCAAACGCGGACTTCTGGTGATTATTTTAAGAGCCGTTGGCCGGTGCGTGGTCGCACGGTCGCTCGGTCGATGGTTTTGGCTATTTCTGCGGCGACTGACGGTCCGCCGCCGGAGGCAATTACCATAGTTTTACGCCACATCACGCCTGATTTATTCGAGAGCGGTCGTCGGAGCAGTGCAGTTGACTTTTCAAACGGACACGACATTTGGTTAACAAGAGTCGGATGTGACAGTTTCGGACAGGATCGTGACAGCCGTCCCGTCCCGGACGGACGGGCGGGCTGTTCCCCAGCGAACGGGACTCTTGGAAAAACGGCCCAGCAGCGGGAGCCACCGCGTCCGGACGCCCTGCCACTGCGAGCCGGGCCCAAACAGGCCGCAAATCTGGGCCCAAACAGGGCCCAGATTTGCGGCGTTAGAGCAGCACGTGCCGCCGCAATGGCGGTCTATTTCCGTCCGGTCCGGGCGCTAAGAACGGCGCTCAGCTGATAGCCGCACAGGAATAGCGCCTCATTTGAGCGGCGACTAAGTGGTGCATTAAATGAGCGCCTTCGTTCCGCTCCATGGCGCGCTCGGGTGCTGGCAGGCCGCCTCGGCGCCGTCACCGCATTGCCGAGCCATCAGATCAGCGCAACGTTTACGACAATCAGCTCCAGCACCAAGATTAAAGCATTAAATCATCGTTAGATCAAGGCACCAGCGCGGCGGCGGTCTTGGAAACTGTTACTGGGGCCAAGAGGGCAAAGACTGGAGCGCCTCTACACGAAGCTCTGGGCTGGAGCATTGATCAAGTCGGTAGCAAAGGATAATGAATGTAATATAGTGGCAGCAATGAGGCAAGTTTAGCTAGGTTCTCGCTAATTTCATGAAACGGCCAGACAGAAGGGTATCACTTTACATATATGCAACGAATAATCATACCCCTTTTGTGAAGCTTACTACGTTATGATGACTTACGCCGTATATCATGTAACATGCTGGTCTCTATTCGATCAATTCGTTTTAGAAATGCTGGTAACATGTGCGCAAGAAGACGTTACATACCGCCATGATTGCCTTAGTTTCAGAGTGATTTCAAATCTTTATATAAGCTCGCACTGCTCTGTTGTAATAACGCCATCCCCATATTCTCACACCAGATTGGATTACGTCACAGGTTAATTGCGCCATTGGTGAAATATTCCCCTAGCTAGTACCTACTACACACACATATGCTTTATATTTCGTCTCGATATGTAATTAACGCCATGTGCATGCAAACAAATAACGACATATCACAGTGGTTTCAATGAGGACTGGGTACCGTTTAGGGCTGGTGAATAAAACCGGGATAACGCTACTCGACAAACGCATTCGATAGCTGTCCGTGCCTGTCCATCTGCCTGTCTGTCTGTCTGTCTGTCTGTCTGTAGGCATATCTGCGTTTGTTCGTCTGTCAGCCACACCTCTGGACTCACCTCTCGCTCGTTGTTGGCGAACTGAATGCCGAGGTTGGGCATCGCCCGCAGGATGGCCACCAGAGACTGGATCGTGTTACTGTATACCACCGGTCGATATTGCTTAAAATCCTCCGCCGTAAAGCCGCTCTCGTGGATAATTCTGGAAACGGGGCACACCATAGATTGGTCATTAACAAATGAAGATCACTTGTTCACTTATTTTCAAAATGCAAGTATAGTATGGTATTGATTGTGTGGTCGGTGTTTCTATTAAGGCTTTTCAAGGACCTGAATGCTGACAACTTCCACCATCTTGACGAGCTTGATGATCCTCTGGACCGTCCATCATCTAATCATTAATAAGTGTTAGTTATTGAGAACAAGAAGAGAACTATGTTTTCAGCTTTCTCGTTAGGTTGCTTTCTTTTCAGCCGTCATATGTTCAGACAGCTATATCCATGCATGGTTTCCGTTGTTTTGGTTTAGGCTTGTCGGTTATGTGAAGCAATTAATCTATCTCGGAGTATTGACGGCAGCCAATGTCCAGTACCTGTGTATTACGGCACTGCCTGCCTAGCCCAGCTGCTCTCTCGACCGCATAGTGACAGTTCCCCTACCCATAGTATCAGCTACCCATCCCCCAGTGACCAGCCCGGGACACTCTGGGTCCAGCCTGAGCTGCCGTGCTACCGCTCGATAAGCCGACCATTAATATCCAGGTAGACCCAGACTAAATCCGGACCATCCCAATCAGTATCCGCAGCCCGGACTGCTCCGACCGAGAGGCGGGGTCAGTGTGGGTCAACCGACTGACCCCGGCGCTGTTTGCCACGCCCTCCGTGACCCCTGTGCCCCGCGGCGGCCAGGGCGGCGGTCGATCGCGCCCTCGTTGTGCCTGCTGATTGGTGGCTGGCCTGCTGACACTATCACCACCACCAGCCGGCCGACAGGCGAGGTCAGCCACTGTTATGCCAGTGACCGAGGCCGCGGAGGTGGCAACATTGAGGGAGGA
This sequence comes from Amphibalanus amphitrite, assembly GCF_019059575.1. Lineage (NCBI taxonomy): Eukaryota > Metazoa > Arthropoda > Thecostraca > Balanomorpha > Balanidae > Amphibalanus > Amphibalanus amphitrite. Next base: position 192,244 of record NW_024881863.1, read on the forward strand.
CGTTGGTAATGAGCCTCGACGCCCCGGCTGGTTAGAGTTTAGGGTATCAGCGCGGTTAGCGTTCAGAGTATCAGTATAGCGTTGGAGTTTAGCGTTGGTTTGGAGTATCAGTACAGGCGCTGTGATTTTCTGCGCCCCTCCCGAGGCAGTCTGAAGTCTCAGTATTGGTGGCTGTCGCAAAGGGACTGGGTGAACTTTGATGTTTCCGAGAGTTGAGCCACTGTTGGCAGGCCAGCAATACAGGGAGCTGCATGGCTCAAGGCGACCTTTGTTGATTGCTTTGAAGGTCGCTTACAAGGAGACGCTTTACAGATCCTCTCTGTTGAGAGAACTGTGATCATTATGCATCAATGTTTACTGTGTAGCTGATTGATATTCATCATTTTATTGTCCTTATTGAGTTACGTAGCAGTAGCATCTTCCATTATTATTAATAATTTAGTATTTTCATGTTAGCTTTTCAAAGTAAACACCCTGTTTGGGAACGAAGGCTTTGTGTACATTTCCGGACGAACTTTGCTCATTATAATAATGCAAATTGACCAATTTAGTCATTAAAAAGGGAGAAGAACTAGACGTCTTCATTATTCATAAACGTAACGAGAACATCGCAAATGATGTGCAAACTCAGCGTGTACTAATACATAAGAATCGTTAGAAATACATCCAAGGACAATCGCACAGCCTTACACGGCATTCCGGACAACTACCTTCAAGTCCGCTCATCGACTCCCTCAATATGTCCGGCCATTGTTCGCCAAGAACGCAATAGGGCCGCCGGCCGACTCCGGCGATGTCGGATAACTCGGCGGGCCATTATCGTGCCGCCAATATATATAGCCGGTCGGCTGCGGCCATCAGACGGCGCGTTTTTCTGGCGCGACGGCGGCCATTCAGACGCGTCGGTCGGGCGGAACACCACACCCGGAGCCGGGGAGATAGTCGCCGACAAAGCGGCGCTGTCACCGCCGCCATTGGTCGCCCGCCGCGGCCGGAGCCGTGCGACGCGGAGAGTCGTTACGGTGCCTGCGGAGGTAGGCTGTACCGCGGAGCACGGCTGCTCGGCGGCACAGCCTATCCGCGGTGATGCAGGCGGCGCTGGGCGAGCTGTGTGGTGGTCGAAGTTCGGACGTGTGTTCAACCGGGTTCCGAGATAAATTTTATGTTGTGGAGTGCGGAAGTGGAAAAAGGAGGCGGTCAAGGAAGATAAGATGGGAAGAAAAAAGGCAAAAAGGTGTTAAGAGTTTCATTAAATCAGAATTGCTTAAACTAAAGGGCACACTTTAATATTGAAGGATGGATGCATCACCTAGCCATTTTCCTACTTAGCTTATAAGTCGGTCCGTATTTTCCTATAAGAAGCGAATATCTATGCTTCAAATTGAGCGCAAGGGTAAAAGCAATTCGATATTGGGAATCACTTTCAAGACTGAGTGAAGACAGCAATGCTGATTTTGAACCACTAGAAAAAAAAACGTTTGACCTCATCTTTCATTAAACATTGACTGATATTGTAAAAGAAAGAAATAAGCATATAAGCACTAAGCAGGTAAATAGAAAGTAGTCGTAGCAGCACTGACCCAAGCTCAGCTACGATAAACGGTAATAAAATGCAAAATGGCGTTTTGACGATTTAAGGAAAAGGTTCGTTGATTCAGAATTCAGATACACAATTGCTGGTGCCAGCATTGTGGATGTTACAAAAATTATAGGCATAGGAAAGTACGGCATTTTATAAATTCTATCGGGTTCTAGGTAGGTAAATACGGCAATTTAAGCATAATCGTATTGCTCATATCTTTGTCAAAGATGGCGAGTAATTAGTAGTTGGTTACACATTTACACATCATGCTATTCGCACGTGATGACATAACCATAGAAATACATCAACTTCAATAAACTTAGCTCTTCTACACGATTCATATGCTACACAACTGCGCCAAAGGAGCGTTTGTTTACTTACTTCATTTGTTTTACGATTGTACTTTTCCCTGATTCTCCTGCGCCTGAAAGAAAGGAAGAGCAGAGTCAAAATCGGGTAATGCTTCATCAGTGTTTTGAGCATCAGAGTGACATTCAAACGCTTAGCTGAACCCTTAATTCACAATTAACTGAATGAAATATTCACTGACTTAACTCAAACAGATGAATCAAGAAACAACTAAATCTTGGAGAATACTAACAACCTCTAACAACATTAATGCGTGGTGAAATGGCATCGAATAAAAAAAAAACGGTCATCAATTTGGCCAGATCACACACACTATTTTTATCCGACCATAACAAAGACAAGGCACTAAGCCAACCAAACATCGTCGATACGCATTCCTAATGAGAGACCTTTCGTCGTGTAACGCCTATATACATAAAGTAATAGAACCCAAGTATCTATTGTTCGGTTGCATGCCGTTTTTCATTGCGTATGAGTTATCGAGCGAAGTACGCCGTGACACACACAGTCATTCTCACAAGTGTCCATACAAACGTAATTATATCAGTCGACTTTCACTGAAGAGACAGATTAGGCCCATTGCCAGTCACAGACAATTGCAACCGAAAACATTGGCGCGTTGTATCTCGGTTTATCGTCTGTATTCAAAACCAATTGTAAATGTGTTTTAGTGGAACAAAAAAAAAACAATAACAACATTTGGTCCCATTTCGTGTAAAAGAAACTCACAAGCTACATATCCACATTATTTTGTGGAGAAAGAAGCTTTAGCTCAGCCTCCGGCTGCGTGCCGATCTGTTCTTTAGCCCAGCGACCCACACACTGGCCGAGAGCTATTTTCAACACCAGGCGGCCTATTTCAGACCAGTTTACGGCCTGGCCGACACAAGGCGACGCTCCAGCGGCCACTCGCAAAGCTTTAGCGCGATGGAGACGTACAGGGACCCGCAGTTGCTTCTGTACACACTAGTATTTCAGCGTATTCTTTGCCTGAGACTCCGTTGGAGGCGAATTGGGAAATCATTGCGTGCTTATTAAAACCACCATCTGAAGGGCTTTAAACTGATGTGCTGCTCTTCTAATTCAGTGAACTTTTTATGGCTATATCAGCAAAACATTGTTTTCAGCGCTTTTTCCTGCCCCATTCCTTCTGAAACCTGGAACCGCTTATTCCATTTACTCCTGCCATCTGACGATGGTCGTGCTGACTACTAGTTCCGGCGCTAGTTACTGCTCCAGTTTTGCACCCGGCACAAACTCAGGCGGCACCGGGCCGTGGCTCTGAGGGTCGGACCGAGCCGACTGCCTGGGGCGCGGTTAGATCGGACGCCCTGCTGGGGAAGGGGACGGGAGTGAGGGGGAGGGGAGGAGGTGGTCACGTGGTCCGTCCAAGCTCGCAGACGACCTGCCCTGCGCCCAGCCATGTTCTGTGATCCAAAATGGCACGAGAGCTGTGGAATGCCTGGAGGAGACGCTTCGAAAGCGAACTTCAGCAGCACTAATTTACCATATTCTGTGGAGATAAATGAATATTATCTTAATGCAGAAAAATTGTATGCCCAAGCTGTATAAGCTGTATCTTTTTAAAAGTTGTAAATAGGATTATTTTTAGGGACTTATAGGTTTCGTATACACAGTGAATTGTGTTACATTAATCCGTTTCGCTGTTATGGTTACTAACTGAAGAGTTATCCCTTTTTCTCACAGGGAATGACAATACAATAACAATACGAATAAAACCAGACGTTTCGCACAAAAAAGTGCCTCCGTCAGTGGCAAGAAAAAAGTAATGAGGCATACATGTTTTCTTTCGATAAAATCGATGAAGTAGTTATCTTTATTTTTTAAGATATATTTTCAGCAGTTTTTTAAGCACATTATGGAAGCTTATAAACATTTGTGTATTTTATCGGCAACCCGGCTGTCCAGACCGAGATGGTGCCGCATTTAGTTCTCATCGATGTTAAACCATATACACTTATTTTTCTCCACTGACGAAGGCACGTTGTTGTCCGAAACGTTTGGTTTTATTCGCATTGTTTTTATATTGTCAATTTCCGTGAGAAAAACATACTCATATGGACTGGTTTCAGTTCATGTAGAAATTTTGCACCTTCATCAACACAGATAAAATGAATATTAGCCCTCACCACACATATAAGTAGAGGTAAGTAGACCACGACCCCCCACTGGCAAAGCAAAGGATTGCGACGATTCTTTGGTGCCCTGGGGTTAATCAATTTTACAACTTCCCGGAAAATCAAAAAGCCCTTATCATTTTTGCATCTTGTCTGAGAATTTTACATCCCTGAACCAAATTATCACCTGTGATTATTTTTCTCAAGATCATGTCAGGCCAGAATAGCAATTGAAAGTCAGCGCACATCTTCTGTGTGTGTTTCCATAGTCGTTACGTGATTAGCAACGTGATAACATGTGAAATATACTAGCTAATATTTGTCTTATTGATTGTTGTGGGTGCCAAGGTCACGTGAAACTCAGGTCAAGGTCATTTACTTGAAATGATCTCGGTTAACTTCCTTAAATTTACATCTTTTTACTGTGGTTTTTAGGAAGTGTTGGTTTGAAATTTAGCACCCATTTCAGCATTTGAAAACTAGGCATACTTAGGTATCAGTTATAGTGCCTTTGCAATATGTTGCAAGGCTGTAAGTGTTGGTTAACATTCTATGGATAGCCGGCAGAACGCCTAATGGGTGATCTGGCGTGACCCGTCCTACCCCAAATGCTTTGATACATCATCTTTGATCAAAGCAAGTGGAAATTCGGAGTCAGAAGCATGCCAAGTCCCAGCAAACTCCACTTGTAGAAATTCTAGCAGGACCCAATTTTCCGTGCTTTTGGGTTATTAACCTGATCTGGGAGGTTAACCAGTGACCTAGGATCTCAGCATTGATCAGGACATAAAAATAATTGGCTTTCTCTCGTCAGCGATGACCAGGACCCTCAAATCTTCGGATTTCTCTCGTTACGAGCAGCTCACTCTTTTTTTATTTTTCAGCGAAGCTCTGGCTCTTTTTATCAAGGGCCGAATGACTGAGGGCTTCTACGCCCCTCCGCTAGATGTAAGACGCTGAAAAGAAATGCCTAAATGGGTGAGGGTTAAATATCGATTGGTTTCTAAGTGCCGAAGCCCGAAGCACTTTAATTTACTTCGATAGCAGTTTTTAAGACCAACGAGCTCGAATACTATAACTTCTTGAGCAATGTAAGCACCACATAAAATGAATCGTGAGAGAAGAGGCTCAAGATTAAGGAGCTATGAGACACTTAATAAAAAAACGGCATAGATTAGAAACTGCACCTAACTCGCACTGGTTTTTAAACCTTTTCGTTGCAGACTGGTAGATTAAATTTTAGGATTGATTTCAGCTGATGCTCAAATGACGTAGAGCTATTCATTCGTTCATTCATGCGACCATCCATTCATAAAAGAGGCCAGTGATAAAATTGTTCATTTTAGATAAGTGTGAAATACAAACTCAATAGAAGTTTAATGATACGGCAAATTTGACAGCTTTTATAATGAATAGACAAATAACTTTAACAAATCAAGGTTGAGAGCCCCAAATAGGGGAGAGTGAGGTAAGATGAGCCAAGGGGCAAGTTTAGCCACCCCATGTTTCTCAGCTCCTATGGCGCTTGACTTGAGCTTCCATGTCCCGTTCGCTTACGATGCTGCAGTCTTTCACGTGAGACGGCAACGTTCTCAAGCTCAGCACCCGTAACATGTGGTATCGCCCCTGATAACTAAGACATGTTTTGCCTTTAAAATGAGATGGTTGTTGTCTGCGGTGCATGGTTATTTTCCTTAGCGGGTGTCATTAATCGAAAATGGCCACGGGCGGGGCAAGATGAGCCATTTTCACCTGGGGGAAAATGAGCCGGATAAGCCATTGTTGTCTCCGCTGTCGAAAACCAAACTGAGCTGTGCTTGTTTCTGCTGAATAAAAATGGTAGGAAATTGTTTTTTTCTTTGTTGATTACACAAGTTCCAAATGATTTGCAGATTATCTGAAGGATAAAATGATTTCTTCCGTGATAGAAAACTTGAGTTATTGGAATGCTTAAAACAGTCACTTTTTGATGGAGGAAAAAACTTTGCCATAAGTATGCATGCCATGGAGTAAATAAAAGAGCTCACTCTTCGCCGCGCCCGGGAAAAGAAGAGGTTCGCCTTTTCTACCCATGCTCAACTTTCCCCTGTTGTTTGGGGGACTGGGGAGGGTGGTTACTGGCTCATAAACTGTCCCCTTCCCAAAGAAAAGAAAACGAAACCGATCATCCGCGAAAAGAACTATTGAGCTCGAACCAAGGTGAAGAATCGATTTATAGGTATGCAAGATGACTAACGATGCCACTTTTTGACTTCTTGTGTCAAATAAATTCAAACATCTGGATAGCACGTCAACATTCTATTTGACATTTTGCTTGACATTTTGCAACAAACGTATACTATTTGGCGCGACTAGCTTCATAAATGTTCTGAAACTAAAACCGTTTCTTCGCAATTAACTTGGACCACGTCATCCCAGCTTATGCACGACAAAAATAAAATAATGCTTCAGGATCACTGGCCTGAATTCCAATGCTTAACCCTCGCCCGCACATGCCATTTTCCCATCCTAGAACGCACATGGGGGGGGGGGGGGTGGTTGCCACCCCCCGCGCCATTTCGTTCCTGTTGGAGATAGAGCTTAGCAGTAAAGACCAAAAAGATTCTTTGGGAAGAGACGAATCCAATGATACCCAGTTTTACCTTCTCAGGTCAGTCATTGACCTTCCAGGTCAGGTCAAACTAAAAAATGTTGCTGTTATGGGTCACCGTTGGATATCAAGTGTGCTGCTTATCAAATACCGATGACGATGCTGTTTTCTGGTGCCAAGCCAGCTAGAACCTCTTTGTCACACTACCCGACCAGAATTTTGCTGCTGAGGTCATTTCAGGTCAAGTTAGGTCAAGGTCAATTATATGTGTTTGTATGTCTGTGTGTGTCTGTGTGTATACTGATGTGTGCACCGATTGTTTTTGGGTCCATATTACATGAAATCATGATCTGAGAAGCTTTTACCAAAAATGCAGTCAAAAAACTTCAAAAAAAGTAAATTCAGCTCGCCTAAAACGCAATTATCTTAGGTGACCTAGGTTGACCTTGACCCTGACCTTGACCCCTGTACATCGTCGAACAACATGTTCCATGATAGGTAGGAGGTAAGACTGGCAAAAAAGGCCGAAATCAGGGTGTCAAAAGCTCATAAGGCCCATGGCAAACGCAAGATGTTGAGAATTGGCCATTTGGGTCATGACATGACCTGAAAAACAAGGTCATATCTCCAAAACCAAAAATCACAGAAACTAGAAATTTTCAGTGGACATTAAGAAAGGATAGAGGAGCAGCTATACCAAAAATCAGCCTTCTAGCTCTAAAAATGTTGAGTGCAGAGCAGAAAGACTACCTGGGGGGGGTGGCAACCACCCCCCCCATGTGCGGGCGAGGGTTAAAGTTTACTCAACACCGGTGTGGCTGAGGCACTCTTCGCTACATCTCGTGACTGCCACCATTGTTACATTTTTTCGGTAAGCTATAAGTTAATAAGGAAATAATTGGTGAGTGGGTTGAAAACAGCCCTCACCCTCCACCCCCCACCCCCCTCCTTCTTCTGGAAACATAAGTAACCGAAAGATAGTCTGGCGATGGTTTATCCACCTCCTTGCCGCCGCGCCGCGCTGCGAGGCCTCGATTCGTTCGATATGTGGCTTCCTGAGCGGTCCTCCCCGAAGGCAAGGTGAAAGCTCATGGCCTGTATCAGAAATTTATACGTTGCTGAATATGTTTTATAGTTCTTCCAAGGCCTTGGACACCGTTTTCTTATATCGGATAAGCATTGCACTATCTTGTCAATCAATACATTTAAAGAAAACTTGATCATAATCTTATACTGCGGCAATTGTAGTTCTGCTTACGGTTGCCTCTTTATGATACGGGCCACCACCACCTCCACTGCGCTGGAGCTCAGGCGTTCTACCCCTCCCCGCTACGGACCGGCCCTCGGGCTAGGTGTGTTAGTACTGAGCGCAAACCTGTAGTAGTCACGTGACTTTCATTCACGTAGCGGGAACGGAAGCTAGTGGCGATACCAAGGACGGGCTCTGGGGAGGCAACCGGCGCGGAAAAATAGCACGATTGTAGTTTTGGAAGAATATCTGTTGCGGTAAGAGGAATTATAAAAAACATACGTCCTAGGAGGAAACATGTGTTATTCCTCCATACTTTGCGCTACATTTCCTTTCTCTAATGGCCAGCACTAAGCAAATAATAGCGCAATTCTAAATTGGTAATATATGTGTACAGTAGCAACTGCGGGTCCCTGTACCCAACCGACGCAACTGGTGTGTGGCCGCGGTGTGCACGCCCCGTGAATTATTTATTTCGGCGAGGTGAGTTGTAAGGAAGTCGCAGACGATTGCAAGTGATATGTGTAATGTGATGTCAAGTGAAGCAGGGTACGGTTAAATATGGATGTTTCTATTCCTCGCTGGTTGAGCGAATCAGACGCTAGGTGAAACGCATTAAACGTTGAGGAAGTAGGTTCAAATGGTACCAATTTTACGCACTTCGTTGTGAGCATGATGATTGTCTTTGTGTCATATTCAAAAGTTCGACCACACAATGATAGCAGTAGAACCACTAGAGCACAGCAAACACGTAGTGTCAATGCCTGCAGTGCGTGAGCAGGAATACAAGAAAATGTAGCCGCTTAGGAAGCCAACCGCCACCCTTACAAGGCGCGTCTTTTGATAAAGGCTTCCAAGCGATGCATAAAAGCCTCACCACTAGTGTGGTTTAGTGCACCCTTCCAAGAGTCTTGCTGAAATGTACACAAAGTTAAGTACCCCATAGTGCCGCTGCTACCTGCAATAAGCTGCAGTACGTCAACTAACGTAGTTTTTGGCGGGAAAATTTCAAAGCGTCTATGGACTAACAGACGCGGCTTTAATACTATGCATCATATAAATAATAGAATAGGGTTGCATATTATTTCCCAGCAGATCGGCTCTTAACTTCTTTTTGTCATGCGCACTATGTCAGCGCCGATTTACTTGAATATTTAATAAACGTTTATGTTCCTGGAACCGTTATTTTCATCTCAGCGTGTGGATTCCCTTGTGCCTATCTGGGATGGATAACCTGCCCGGGCCGAGCTGTGCAGCCAGCGACCGAGCCTTCCCGGCCGGTCGGTAGATCTGAGGACAGAGCCCCAGGGCCGCTCTGCTGACTGGGCCGAAACAAATGGCCCGGGCGCAGCGGCACGTGCCAATTGGTCCGAGTGCTCCGCGCAGCTCGGCGCCGCGGGGAGGGGAGGTCGACACCGGAAAGTGCTCACTGCTCACCGTCGGCCGTCGGAAACGTACGACCACGGCGGTGAGGCAGAAAACAATACAGAGTCGATGAAAGAGCATCCGGTTAGCTGGATCAGATTCAATGCAACAGAAATAAGCAGGCATTTATCCGAGAGAGTGAGTTGAGATACGGAGGTATTGCTACGGGTTGCGACAAATCATGTTGAAATATCAAAGAAATGCAGCAATTTTCGTATAATTAGTATCGGCAAAGCCCAATACAATCTTGATAGTTCCCTGTCCCTCAGCAGCAGTTCTATTCAACTTCGGTCCCAAAGCACTGGCCTTGTTCGTTGAGTCACCATATCCACAGCTGGCCACATAAACAACGCCAGATAGTCTGAAGGACATGTGTGAGAAAATGGGGACCACCTGGGCGAACCAGCACATAGCAACCCGTTGAGCGATCCTCAGGAATTATACCAGGCTCCGCATCATTCGTTCTCCAAGCAAGCACGATTAAGTGAAAATGCTATTCCGTGAGGAAGTGAGGCTGTTATGTATCCGCATTTCTCTCCAGCTGCTGTGGGCAGCTTAAAGAAATACTTTGATGTGGCTTCAGGAGTCGTCGAAACCAGAGTTTAGCTCATGTATCACTTTATTCTGACAGCTCAATGCGGATGTGTCAGTGTACGAGTGGAATTTCTGAAGTCATGAAGAACGACTCTGACTTTCCGCATCGGATTCCCTGAAGATCGAATTAATTTAAATAAATTGCACGAGGCACATGCCGTTGCGAAAGGCTAGTGACCGTGAACCCCGCTGAAAGCTCATATAAATCATACATTAGTTAGTGGCAGCGGCATGTATTGCACAGTGACGGTTGTTAGCTGCGGACAGACATCGCATTGGCGACGCAGAGACTGAAACGGCGAAATACCATTTTATCAATGCAACACATGCCATGCAAAGTCCCTATGGTAAATTCTATTCAGACTTTCCGAGAAAAGTCACAATAACCGTACCGTCAGCCCAGGCAGGACTACCTTGATACGGAGGTTTTCGACGTACTAAAGTCCGACGCCTTCAAACATTTCGATAGAATGTTCGGCCAATAACTTATTGGTAAGATCTCAGCTTGTGTGATGTATCTGACAACCAAGCTCCATTTGGTTAATTCGGTTGCGCTAAATTGACTTTTTGACTGGACCTTGACCTTTGGATCAATCACCGACAGCAAATAGACATCGACCAGCATTAAAAAAACTGATGATTGCTACACCTATTTACCTATTTTATATACACCTATTTTAGGAAGGGTGCCACCTTTTGGACACAACGCAGTTTTTACAAGATTAGCCTCACATGAACCTAAAAACCGGCTTCACTTACCTATGCTCGAGACGGTCAGCATTGAATCCGCACGTGAAGTTATCATTTGCGAGTTTTGCTGCCAGCATTCGGGCAGGCAAAAATCTTCAGCACTATTTCCTCGTCGTGTTAAGGGTATTTTATAAAACATGAAATCAGCAAAGGTATGTATAAAAGTTATACTTTTGAAGCATGTTTTATCATTTTGAAAGGGTATATTTTTTCTTTATGGTATACACTTAAGTTTTAAAATTTTAATTGGGAAGTTTTTCTAGTAAGTTGCATGAAGGGTGAAGGGTTCCATAGATCTCTTAAGCATTGTAAAGGAAAAACCTTTACTCGACTTATTTGATGTTCTTTTGACGTATCTCCGCGTAACATGTGTAATCTATATAATTTATTTATTTATTATTCCTTTTTATTTGTTCATCTTTTTGTCTCAGTTGCGCCATCAATGCAAATGGCAGAATGATATGTTGCCATGACAACAGGATATGCCAGCCGTCCTAGCTGCCACATCAAACGACCTTGAGTTGTAGTGGTGATATAAACAACGATCTTTTTTTGGCCAATGTATTAAATGCAATGTTTCGGTTTTTTGTATATTGTGGACGCGCTAACCACGTCCAAAAATTCAAATAAGTAAAATAGATTCATAGAACAAAAATTTCGGAAGGTGGCACCCTTCCTTTAATTATCTACAGAACCCGAGACCGCTGAACCCGACATCAACACAGTACCGTCCCTCTTCTCGTCAATTTGTCGGCTATATCCGACAAATGGTCGCGATCAATGAGCAGGGTGACGTCACACGCGGAGTGGTGTGACGTCAGCGATCAACACACTAATCATCGCACTGTCATCACAGCGAGAAACGGATCGCGGCCGAACACGCAGCGTTAATATTTCAGCTGTTTGCCAGCAGTTGCTGAAAGCAGCCGGTGGTCCCGTTTACTGGCTGGCTCGATAGAGGGCCCCAGGCTGTTTCAATATCCGGTTATGAGACAGGGAACTAAAATGACAAAATGTGTCTATCCTTGATTATCTTTAGGATAGTTAACAAATGCTAGGTAGCTGGCATGCCAGGGAAACGAAATGGCGTTTGAAGTTTCCTCCTGTGCGGTTTTATTTCACTGCATGTTTGCAAAGAACAAAGCACTGCTGGTTTGAAATTCCTGCAATCGTAAGACAAACAAGATTCATTCCAACTAGCATAAATGAAATATAAAACCTTTTACGAACTAAGTCGGCATATGTAGACACCAAGCTTTCAAACATTCAAAGTATTGAAACTTAAAAGTAGGTAATTAAACCGTGCAGTCTACATAAAGCACACCAGCGTTCGCAAACATCCGCTTTGGATTTCAATGTTCAATTGCTGTAACTTTCCATCAGTTCCCCACCCAATAGAAGTCAATCGAGCAACGCCTGCCACCGAAACCTGCCAGTCGATTGAACTATCAAGCTGCGCAGCGCTTCCCCACTCCTCTCGTCCGGAGGGAGAGGGGGCGGCAGGTACTGTGTACGGTGCCCGGTGCTGTGTGAGGGTCGCGGGCCGGGGCCGGGGCCGGAGTCGGGGAGGGGTGGCAGGGAACGTTTGTTGACGAGTGCGGTGAAACAGCCGGGTCGGGCCGCTCAATACCTCTGTCGGCGTGGCGGCAGGAATCTGGGACACGGTGCCGCCACCGCCGCCGCTACCATCAGCCGCCCCCGCCCCCGCCCCGGGGCGGCGGCGGCGGCGGCAGAGATTAGCGCCCGCTCGTACCTGGTACAGCCGCGAGCGCACTCATAAAGGTCCCCTGCCTGCCCCAACAGCCGCTGCAGCGGCCAGGTCAGGCTCGAGTGTTCCGCGCGGAAAATATTACACCGTTATTGCAAAGGGTCACTGAGAACGGATCCTTTGAAGTCAATGTATATCACTGAAATTGGCTGTAAGGAAGACTCTTTGTTATCAAGGGTAGCGCGCCTAAATTTCTACAGTAGCATCCACCAACAGGCGACAAAAATAGTCAGTGTTCAAGGAGGCAATTTACAGAGATAATTGTATCAAAGTATGCACTCCGCAGCTATTATCACCCAAACTCACATTTAAAGTTACTTTTCACGATAGGTAGAGACCATGCCACTGAGCAAAAATGGCGATGATCATGACGCAGGCTAATGATGCATAGCTAAGGTAGAGCTGAATAAAGACCCACGACGTCCAACTTTACCAACACTGAAATCCCGTCAGATCCTGATAAATTAGCTAACTCTAAAGTTCGTGCTGCTCCAGCTTCTCTATCTTATCAGCACCACGCTCCACTTTTCTCCGTGCTTAGCCTACTTCATCGGACGAATCTAGAGCACAGGAGCTTCCCCTGACCATCGAGCAGCGGCCGAACGGCCCGCCGAAGGTCAAATTAAGATCAAAGCCGGATGAGGGACCGCTTTTTCTGGAGAGCTCTTGAGAGATCAATCACTGTCGATCGACAGGGCGATGGCGGCCTCTGAAAGCGCCCGTCCAGCGCCGGTGAATCATTAAAGAAGCAGCATCGCTAGTGGTGTGAGCGCACCAGCCCACCCAGGCGCTAAAAACGAACGTTACATCACCATAAACAAGCAATTTTCATCGTCTCGGTGATTAAAAAGTCATCATGACGTAAGACGTCATTTCCTCTTTCGTCCTCAATCAGTGTCAACAGAGCATTCTTGAACAGGATCAGAAAACAATCAGTCCGAAAGCGTCACGGGTTAACAACGAGGGTTCGGACGTGATTGTTACCAGCCAGATTATACCTAATGACTACAAAAGCAGCGTAATGAAAACTATGGTTCTTGTTTGCTATTTTGGCAGACTGGGTGAACGAGAGAGAGAGAGAGAGAGAGAGAGAGAGAGAGAGAGAGAGAGAGAGAGAGAGAGAGAGAGAGAGAGAGAGAGAGAGAGAGAGAGAGAGAGAGACCTGGATATCCAGCTATCGGAGCGAGCGTACTAGCAGTTCAGCGGCAGCTGACCATAGAAAGAAAGCGCCATCCTCACTGCATGACGTCATTGTCGTAGATAGTGGCTGCCGACTCTACAGATATCGAAAGGCCTCTAAGCTTGTTGTAAGGTCGACAACAAAAAGCTTGAATGTTCACCAGTGATATTGTAGCATCGAGGAACAGCATTTGGTACGATATCTACGGCAAACCTGCTGATCTGCATGAAACTCATCTACGCCCGATGAAATAAGATGTAGGTAGACGAGAGTGAAACAGCATCAGCGGATTGTCGGCTGCGGCGCGTTCGGTGTGAGCTGTTATTATACCTGCTGTTTTATTGTGTAGTGCTGGCTATTCTCAGACATATGCAGTAGCGACTAGCACGTTCAATCTGATTAGTTGTTCAATGATACTCGTGTATATGAAGACACCAGCTTGTTGGTTCTCTGCATTGCAGTGGACCGGCTACTAGCAAAAAATAGAACTCAAATTGTGCAATAAACCAAACGCATCGCGATATGTTCTGAACACCGAACGGAAGTCCCAGCCCAGTTCCTTTCCTTGCACTGCGGTACAGCATCGTTCAGGCGCCGACTACCAGCGCCACCTATGAACAGGAGTCTTAACTACCACGTCCCGCCGCGATAGGCCGAGCGGAGTAGCGCAGCATACATTCAGGGATTGACCACCACTGCACTGGCAGCTCCGATTCTCCGAGGACACAAAGGCACATGCTTGTGACAGCAACATCCAGTCGAATCAGGTTACGACCTCCATCACGGGTGCATGGACTGCCACGCTTGAAATCAACAACTAGCAACCACAGACGTCACCAAAATTCAACCTTCCGTTCCCCTCGCAGACGCTGACGAGTAAGAAATCAGTCCCGTCTGACCCCACCACTGTCTGCAAATCCACGTGACCTGACCCGTCCAGACTCGTAACCAGACAGGTGACACCCTGCCCTACGTTCCGCCTAGTCAGGTCAAGTCAGCAACGCTGTCCGTTCTCCAGTTGGACGAATAGAGCTCAGTGAAGAGACCCCACCACCGCCACCACCACCGCAGTCCTTATCGCGGTTCCGGTGTACCGATGACGTCGTTTCCGGTCCTCAGCCGCCCCCGCGATGGTTCTCATAAAGCCGACGGAGCTATCGGTGGCGGCTGTGTCTGAGCCTCTCCAGATCTACGGCAGACATTTGGTAGAAAGTCCGGTGGTGTTGCATCATCCTCCATTTTACGGTGATATGTGTCAGTATGTTTTACGACACGGCTGCTCGCAGCGGCGGATATTGCAGTTGTTTGTTAGATCGACGACACTGGACGAGAAAAAAAGATCGGCAGCGTACTTGAATTGCAGACAGCCATTGAACGACGGTGTTACCAAAACATTGCAACATTTGTCATAGCAAAAATGTTATATGTCACTATGACATTGTCCAATTTAGATCATTAAATACAGCACAGTAAATTTGCATTACATTGAAAATGACCTCTGATGACTGATTAGTGACAACCATGACGGATATGATATTCCAAGCCCATGCAATGACGTCATTCAGAGCACGAAACACGACAGCCGAGTCCTGCATGTAAATGGGTACAGGAATGGGTCCGTACTCTGCTTGTTGCGCTCACGACGGCCGGCTGCTGTTGCTACGGGCAACATCCGGGTAAGTGTGCCCAGCAACTGAGGTCACTGAAGAGACCACACCGCGGCCGGCAGCGCACTAATTCGCCCTGGGGCGGCACGCCGCTTCCAGTCTAATCATCAAAACGATAATGGCGCTGCTGGAGGGTTGACGCTGCGGTGAGCAGTTCTTGACTTTGTGGAAGGGGATACACACATGATTGTTTGTTTCAAGATATAACTGTTTCAAGAATAGAGTAACGTCGCAAGATGAATCATAACTAGGTTTAACCAGCATCGGTAGCCTCAAAGAACATTCAATTGCATTAGCAACAGAGTAATGTATCCTGCAGAATGAAGAATGTCAAAATCTGGCGGAAAAGTGACCGAAATCGAAATGAGTATTATGTGACAAATTAAATCTTCAGGAGAGTGATTCTAATGATGTCCCTCATCATAATGATAATGTCCCTCATCTTGACATCCCGCGTGAGCAAATTATTACGCCAGCCCTACACGAGGCAGCCAATGGCACGTCTGTCATATCGCCTAGACGTCAGCACGCTCGATGACGCCTGACGGATGACGGGCGAGCGCTGACGCCCCGACAGACAGGACCATTAGCCGGCGTCGCGCCGCCGACGGGCTGGGGACGGGTGATGTCGCTAGCTGGGGACGGTCACCGCCACCGCCGCCGCCGCGACGCTGTCAGGGCCAATAAAGGAACAGGGAGAAAAGAATGTCTGAATATTGCGATGAGAAAATGGAAGAATGTAGTCGAAAAGGCCAGATGAATTCAGATGTCATCAGATTCGAATAGGAAAATCGAGCAGCCCAATTGGGCTGCTCGATTTTCCTATTCGAATCTGATGATGACCCGTGGTCGAAATATTATTCTCTTTGTCTATTTCGCTTAAAACTTAACTAATATATGATGAGCATCAGGCTACATTTAAAAATATTTCTTATATACATACTAAAAAGGTTATCATGAGCTAAAACTGCAGCCAGTTATGCAATGTCAGAAAGGGTTAACCAAGGTCAGGAAGAATGCTTTGGGTACTGTGTACCGAGATAAACATAACTGACAAATCAATTCATACATGCTACTTTTTCAAACATAGCCTAACGCATTAAAACGTCGTCTGATTTACCCTGCCGCAGCATAGGCTGCTATTTTTATCGTTTAATTTTAATGTCAAGGAAAGCCACGAATAAGATGACTTGACGAAAAATGAAGTGAAATGCAGAACCAGCCAAAACATACAGCAATGAGCAAAGTGAGCAAGCAGAGATAATAATGTTGTTAATGCTGTTGATAAAATGGTTATGAGCTTTATTGACACCGCAATAAAAATGTCATACGAACATTGTTAGTGAATTTAGTACCAATGCAGTTATTCCCAGAAACTGTAGCGTAACCACGAAAATGTCTACCCCTCGGTAAAACATTGTCTGCAAAATTTATTCTCCACGGTTTTAATCAATGGATGTTGACGGGGTCTGCTCTCCTACACTAACTATATAGTAACAGTCATTGTACCGGGGAGCTGGACCAAAACTGCGCGTATAAATATCTGTGTATCGAAACTGCACCGTTCTCCGAGCGGGGATTCTCAGTAGTTTTGAGAAGTTGAATTTGAAGTTTGGATCCCACGAAGCCGGACACAGCCGTCCAACTCACCGACCACAATGCCTTCTCTCCCCCCCCCATCCTCCCCAACCCCACCCCCGCAGCCAACCGCAAACTATCATCCGTCATGTATCGAACGAGCGAGCCGGGCTCGGGATTTTACCAGCTGACAGTTTTGCGCTACACTGAGCTATGAGCGGATCAATCCATCTTCATCCACATTGCCTTAACAGCAAGCTGGTACTTCCCTCACCAACAAGACACAGCCTTTTCCAGGAGGTCGCCTATTCCTGCCGGTAACCGAAGCCGTAGTAGATATGCCACCATGAGAATCAATAATTACAACTTTGAGAAACATTTCGTATCACGACAGTGACCAAGCCCAGTGTCATATCACACATCACAACATTGCCTCTTAAAAGTAAATATAACAATCAACGTTTAATATGCAGTATTCGGAGAACCATTCACCCTGTGCATAAAGTATCTACATTCTACATGTCGTTACCAGTATTGACCTTCAATTCTATTCATTTTCTTTTTTGAGAAATGCGTCCAATCTAGTACCAATGCTCCTCGTAGTATTTCAGTCCAGCTCCGGGAGGTTTTCAGGCCTTTGCGACTGGAGTTCACTGGCGCCACTCCAGCCAGTGCGTTCCGGCCGCCGAGCTCCCACTTCCCGTCGGCACTTCCGACGGCCGCATCGGCCGTGGCGCGGCTGGCAATGGAAAGAATAACACGAGCTCGTACCGCAAATATGTCGGGTGGGGACGTAGCAAGCCCGACAGAGGGCCCACATGCCCCGCACATAGCGCGGGGAATAATTTTCAGTGGGTTGTCCTTGTGGAGCAGTTTGAAGGTCACAGCGTATTTACCAACCGGCTGTGAGCTTGTGAGCCTGAATTCTGATTTAAGCAAACAGGGCCACTGTTTGTCCTCAAAGGTTTTCACATAAGCTATGAGTCAACTACATAAGTCAATGGTGATGTTCCAATGATGAGTGATTCCTTATTCATGATGCCTTCAAGTCTTCCAACTAAAGACGCATCCCGGCTGAAGCAGACAGAGCAGTAGCTCCCTCCTCGATAATCACTCCCCGGCACCACACCTCTACTCCTGCACTCCCCCCGTGAGGCTCAGCACGGTGACGGGGCAGATCAGGCCAGACACGCAGGTGTAGCGCGTCAATGGCCCCCGGCCCAGCACGTCCAATCCGATACGACAGCCGTATATTTACCACGCCGCGGCCGTAGGGACGCTGACACCGCCGGAAACTGCACTTCCTGCGAGACGGAGGATACAGGATACAGGACCGGACCGGACCGGACCGGACCTCTCAGCGGCCATCTTGGAACAGGAACGGTATCAGTGCGTTAGTGTGTTTTATTCAATGTTTTCTTCGTCTTTACAGTCGAAGGAGGTGACCCGATGTCAAGTTTAACTATAAAGCAGAGGATAGACATATTTATTCACATGGCTGGAGTTAAACCGCCGCATATCGGCTAAAATATTTGACATTTCATGGACGTTTTCTTCTGGAGCCGACCGTCACGCGCGCCGTGCGCCGCCACCGCCGCCTCTGCTGCGTCGTTTTGGGGTTCGTTTACCGGTGGAGCAGCCCGAAACGGCCAAACGCCGACAAGCACGTACAAATGGGGGCCTGTTCAGGCCGACTGTTTGGCGCGCGGCTATTTCTCACGTATCAACACACAACGGACGCAGAGCAGAGCGCGCTGGGTCGACCTGCGTTGACACAACCTTGACGAGACCTGACACCACGGGTTGGGAGTATGATTGAATATGCTCACGGACAATGTGTCAGAAATGACGCAGACAAAATGTGGCCCATCAGTTATCATGCTGGGCTTCCTTGCCCAAAGACCAGCGTTATATTGCTCACAGGCGGGTTGTTAACTTGCTGGGCTTTGATGACTAACGAGCCGTGAAACAATATACGATACAGGTTCCATGTCAGAAATACTACCTCGGTCAAAGGATTGGGATTTCACCTGGCATACGCGCTAGCTAGCGGCGTGGGGCTTCACATTACTAGCCTTCCCGTTTATAGTTCCATTATTTACCGCCACCAGCGATCATTCCAGCGTCAGGGCCATTCCCTGGGTTTCCCTAAATCCTAGCATAAACGTCGCCCTGGGTTCCCCAAGGCACAATCACGGGGCCAGGGTTCTTTCCTATCCACATGCTCGTGGAAGCTGACGAAGCCGTGCGCACCGGACGTCCCGACTCGACTCCGGTCTCGTACGAGGTCAGTGGTATCTCACCGATATCCGCTGTCGTCAGCCGCATTCAGGGCCCTGCTTCAGCGGCACGAAGCTCTGAGCCAGGCCTTACGGCGGCCCAGGCGACCACGGGGAGGTTCTGATGAGCAAACGGCGGTAGAAATATCCACGGTACACTTCGAGAAATGCCTGTGAATTCGCTGCTGGGATGTCTTACACAAATAACATTGGATACTCTGACACTAATGGACAGTCGGACAGTTGACATTTGATATATCTGTGAACAAAGTCGAAGCCCAGACGTCGGTCCAACCATTACAGAGCGTCGTGAACGATGGAAGAGAACAAAGCTGACGTCACTGAAAGCTGGCATCCTCGCAGCACTTAGGAAAAAGGGCACAGAGAGCATAGTTGGACAAGCCCAGAGCTGGGTAATTCTGACGCATCCCAGGTAGTGATCGAAGCCCTTTGTTCGCGGCTGTTCAAGACCGTCTGACTCTATAGACCCGCCCTGGCGGCGCCCTCTCACGGAGCGGCGTCGGCGTCGTTCGTGCGTCGCCGGTCGGCGGCGAGCGGCCATCACCGTCCGGTGGCCGCCCACCACACCCCGGGTCGGGCCGGCGACGGGCCTGGCTCGGGGCCAGCCCGGCGCCGGGCCGCTCCGAGTGCTGTTTATCCGCCCACGGCCGGCCGACGCACCATGAGCGGCGATATCGATCTCGCCGCCGCCGACGCGCCAGACGGCGTCGACAACGACGGCTGGGACTACAGGGGTGAGGGAGAGAATGGACAGGTCACGGGTCAGGTCAGGTCGTGAACTTACCGAGCAGCAGCAGCTTGATATCCTTGGCCGCCTGTAGGCCGTCCTCCTTCAGGTTTTTCTCGATCAGCTTGCTGCGGGCCATGGCGGCCCGCTCGTCGGCGGAGAGCGCACAGCCCATGGCGCAGGTCAGTCTCACGCAGCTCGCCAGCTCACGGCAGGGGTCACGCGCGCACGGCACCGAAGCTCACCTCGCTCGCCCGCCCCATAGACCGCGCCGCGATGCCGCGCGCCGCGCCCCGACCCTCCGTGGCGTGAGCAGACCGGGCCGACTGAGCCGGGCCGCCGACGGACCGCCGCGCCCGACGTTACTATGACAACCAGCGGCCGGCCGGCGCGCCGTGACGTCAGGCCCAGCGCCGGGATCGATGCTGGAGCGGCGCGGGCGCCTGCGCGGCCCAGGTGGCGCCACCGGCGAGCAGGCGGGTGGACCCAGGGGTGGACCGGGGAGTTTAGTTTTCAGACGGCAGGTGGCAGCACTGCACGGACATCCACGAACCGACGGGATAATCAGGGCACCGGGCTAATGATGCGTGCGCGGCAGGGCCCGGATATTAGTTGGAACTACTTTGCCTCTGTCAAAGACATCGATCGATTTCGGCTTATTCTCACCAGTGAATTTAAGCATCACGATTGCCGGTCAAATAAAAATGTAGGTAAAACGGACGCCTAATGGAGGACAAAAAACAAAACAAAAATAAAATCTTTCAAGATACGTATCACTTCCCGGAAAATCAGCAAGGCATAATTTTTGAATGATTGTACCTAACAACAAAATATGTTGCGAGCAACCATATGTTCAGTGCCCACGAGTAAATGAGGTTGACAAATAGGCGGATGCTCACTACACACGATAAAATAATATATGTTAATATTAACATTTTTCGAGCAGTCCAAAGCATTTCAGCGATAGCCATGCCTCGCATCTGAAATTTGGGCCACGTGGAACGTTAAGTAAAACTTTATTTGAGCAAGATCTGAGTGCACACCGCCACACCGGCAGCCCTTTCGTATGTAAATCAGCCAATTATCAAGCCTCTGAATGAATCAAGAAGTTCAGCCTTCAGGGCTCTCAGCTAATCCAGAGGAGACGGCGTTTCTGACGAACACATTTTTAGAAGGTGACAGTCGACGAACGAATGTTGAGTAATGCCATTAAATTCGCCGTGTGAGTGATTTTTCACACCTCACCCCTCCTTCCCCTTACCGCGCCATGTTGTCAGGAGGGGCTGCGAATAACCACCAGCATATCACATTTCCCAGAACATTTCCAGCATATTTTCGGCCCTCCTGACCTATCAACTGCCTGCCCTGACCATCCCACCGCCTCTCTCTTGTGATTGGTCGACAGACAGCGTGACTCCGCCCCGCCGCTCGGTGACCTTGACCGGTCTCGGCCGCGGTAGAGCGGCGCCAGTGAGAGAGCGGAGAGCGTCGCGGAGTGAAGAGGTAAGAGTCTGTGAGGCGGGAAGTGAGCGAAATGGTGAGAGTCATGGCAAGTGGCGGGATCACCATAACTCAGCGAGCCAGCGAGTGAGCAGTTGGAGAGAAAAGTGGACAGTGGACATTGGACACTGGACAGTGGACACATAAGTGGACGGTGGTTGTGCCTGAACCAGATCATGCATGATTTTTTGCCCTCGTAATCACGAACAGAAAAGTGGATACAGGTCGTTGGTGCGTAGGCAGAGGATCGTGAAAAGAGCAAACGAAAATAGAGGAAAGGTCGGAGGCGCAGAATATGTCGCCACCAAAACGTCACCGTGATCGATAGACGTTGGCAGAAGTGTGACCAGTGAGTGTGCGTGACTGAGGCCTTGCTCGCTATTGTGGCACCAGCCAACACCGTTGTCGTACCACCGGTACCAAACTCGAAGGTCGATATTTAATTCCGCGGCATCGCTGAACACCCAAGCCTCAAAGATCGCTGCGCGTCATGCAGTAACGATGACTGGAGCAAAGAAACAGGAGAGCGCCATACGTTCTACGAATGTTCAGAAACGTGAATACACCCCAGAGGAAAAGAGAGGCTCTCCCGAGGGCAGTGCGGACCAGCCGATGTGGATCGAGGAACTGGAATCGGCACTGGATTCTACCCTTCCTTCTCAGCAAACGAGGAGAGCCGCACGTAAGTCGAACGTCAGCGGATAGTTTGGATGCATCCACCGATGTGGATGCATCGTTCAAGGTAGATGTAGGCAATCCTTTGGCGATCTCCTGCGATGTAAAATCAGAGTAGTTAGGAATCACCTCAATGGACTGAGTAGTTATTTTTACTTTGGGTCCAGTAGTTCGAAGGGCTCACCCAATAAACCAATTCTAGGGCACCGTTCTAGGATTGGAAGGTAAGAGCTAAAGAGGTCATTTCCCGCACAAAGACCTCCCACTCACACGGACCGAATCCTGCAGAGTGCAGGCTGCAGGTCGAGCTATTAGCAGATGTCGCTGGCGACCACACCGACGCTGCATGGTAGGTGGCGTTTCAGCAGCCTGAAGCTTATTTTCAGCGCAGTGGGTATACCTTCATTGCGTCGGTTGCAGTCTCTCGCTTTATACGGATTATTCGTTATCGCAAGTGGAAAGGTCGGGCGGGAAATCCTCTTTCACTCAAAGAAAGTTCTTGCCCTAGAGGAAAGTTAAGCTGTCACGTCCAAAATGCTTATTTTAGAGAACGCACAAATAACAGGGGCAATATGTACCAAAAATGCGGTCTAGGAAAAAACCTTTTTCTCTTCCACTGCGCGCCCCAAATCACTTGCACATGCGATGAGTTCAGGAGAATCAAAGTACCTCACCTTCACAGATAAACGTGTCAGGCGTCAGCTATTTGATGAGGTGCAGGGTCATCCGATTGTCAGAGATTGTTTCACAAAGACAATTTCCATTGTTTTTTAACGTTTTTCTTGATTGCTTGGCTATTTGGGGAAAAGGGCCGTGCAGTCATTCGCTTGTAAGTCACTATCGCCATGGGCCTGTGACTGACCACGCCGATTGTCTGTCAATTTTAGTGGGTAGGTACGGGACAATAACATGTAGCGGATGGTGTTTAGGAGCTTCAATGTTATATCACTTTGAAATCGTCAGATTCCAAAGGAATGTTGACATAATTTGCTAATGAAAAACGTTATTTTTGTGATACAAAATGACGGCACGAAATACAAGATTACCTAAATACCTATGACGGCATAGCATCAGCAAGCAAGAGAACGTTAATGTCTAAGTAAGTGTAGATTGAATGGTCAATTAAAAACGTTTATTCGAAATTAATAGTTTTAGTTTGAGCCTATCGTTACGTATCTAAATTTTGGTCGGATCTGTGTCCATTTGTCTCCCCGGGCAGGCAATTTTCGCCCAGTTCTTGCTGTAGTCCGCTCCAATGCAGTGCTCCGAAACAGCAGGGAAGGCAACTTTTCCCGCCTCTTTACCCACCGGTCGGTTACACGAAACTTTTGACGATGTACTGGCCGCTTCTACTCGAAAGTAGTTTGCTCCAAATTCTTGCACAATTGCACATACTTTAGCTGAAATTTTCTGGGCGACGAAAGCTTCGACGAAAGTACATTATAAGCCGACGACCCCAACGGGCGAGGCCACTGGGAACTATAAAACCAACGGGCAACACAAGGGCAACCAGGGGGCAGCGACGCATAGACGGCAGCAGAGGCTGCGCTACTCTGCAGTGACCCAAGACCTTGAAAACGTCCGTCAGTCAAAGTCTAAAATGCCGCAGCCAAACCAGCACGACACCAAAAACAAGAAGACAACAATTTGAAAACACCACTTCCATTCCAGAACAGACAAACACCTTAGCGAACTGATTCAAGATCACCCCACTCACGCGTGTCACCAGCGGAGCCCCCTCCCCCTCCCTCCGACCGGCGGGGGGCGGGCCCTATCTTATCTGGCGTCCTATTGGTGTGCTCGGCGGTGACGTCACGCCAGACCGCCGTACTGCGGGTGGTGAGGAGACGGAGAGTGGCTCGTCTCTCTCAGCTGCTCGTTGACGTTCTCGTGTCTCGGTTGGGTGAAGTGGCGCGCGCGTGCCGGTCGCCGGTCAGTGAGGTGTCACGTGGGCTCGTGTCACATGTCGGGTCAGGTCATGACCTCGCTGTCGAGCGTGGGTCCGGCGTCTGTCATCGTGCACGGCCACAGCGCGCAGCAGATGATCAGCTCGAGCCAGCAGCCTTCATCCACTGTCGGTAGGTTACCACGCCGATGGGGCCTGGGGGACGGAAGGAGGGGGATAGCGTGGTCTGTTGACTGCTGTGGTCTGTTGCAGATGAGCTGCACTGTTCGTCATGGCGGGACATGGGGAGATAAGCGTTGAAAAGATAAGAGATGCATTGTGGGGAGATCACAGTCCCACGCACAAGGGGGAAAAGCTCAAATTATTGAGCGCTCAAAATATTGAGCGTGTGACGTCAGAGGCTCCCATAGGCGTAATGCTGAGGGCTCAAAAAATTGAGCCGTTTCAGGAACACGTTTTGCAAAAGCCACTCGCAACACCTAGGGAGAAATGGCAACACCCTAGGAGAATCACTAATGATGCAAAACAGATTAGGCTTTCATATTTTTCACTGCTCAAGCTTCAATGATTGGGGGAACACCAATTTATAGGTCGAAATCTTACGGCATACCAGGATGACTTAAAAACAGGCCAATATTTATGTCGAAATAAAAGTTATTTTTTGTCCATTCACGTTTTTTACTAGGGTTCTGTTGGAAAGAGCATTTTTCATACTACCCAAAATGATTGCGATTCAATTTCACATTACCCATATCGGAGAATATTTTTCATTTGGCGGCGCCGTTTGTTTATTTCGTCGCGACGTCTCCGGTCGCGTGGTTGTCGTCGTCCTTGTGTTGAGGGTAAGTTTTTATCGTTTTAGTTGTACTTAGATGTTAAAAGATACACTGAAAAGTTTGAATATGCTGTGATTTTAAATTTGGAAACACGTAAACGTCAATCAATTCACGTTTTCCTCGATTTGCGTGCAGACAAGTAACTGTCGACGAAAGTGGCGCCATCCGATATGATGTTTTGAAGGAAGGAGACACAACATATTTACGTGAAAATTTTTGTTTTTTAGTGGTCTAAGTGCTTCAAAGAGGCTGTGAATGTTTTCTTCACACAATTTTTCATTAGTTATGGTGAGGTAAAAGGTAGTTTCAGTCTTAACTATCATATAAATGACATTAAAACATATGATAGTCCACTGCTATCAGTGATTGAGTACCTTGATATTTGGCATTTCTTATTAATTTGAATGTATTCTCTATCCATATGTCCTGATAGTAAGTGACAATACTCTGCCAATATGTTTCCATAGTTTTCACATTCATTTTCCAGTCCTTTACATAACATCACAATTTATAATCAACAAAACTCAACTCCTTCATTACTTCACAACACTGACAGCATGACAGACTGACAGTCAACTATTGTGTGGGTGAATGCTGAAACAGGATAGCCACTTTGCTGACTGGCTCGCTCATATGAAATAAGATAAAAATGACCCTTTATATCATTTCCATCTGGAGGATCGGAGTCCACGGAAAAGGAAGGCCACTTTCAAGCCTCAAGGTCTAGGCCGCCAGACGCCAGTCGGCACTCACCGCCAAATTTATAATCGATTAATTCATTATTATACTTTGAGACCCTTAGGTCACTGGATCAGCATCACATTTTCAGTTTCAATATAGTAAAGGTTTTTATTTGTATGATGTGAAATATTTTCCTGAATCAGAATTTAATTATCCCTAGGTACCTGGTAGAGGTTTTGGATTTAATGCTCATTGTTGGTGTGCAGTCAGGATTTTTTTACAGGTCCAGATATGGAATCCTGAGCAATTTTATAGTAAAGTGGTCTCCTTATAATCACCACACATTTTATCAAAAGCATTTGCAGGATTCATTCAATGAAGAATTTTATAAATGTTGCACCCATTTCTTAGACGACCTAGGCTGCATCTTTTTTTTAGTTCCTGTTGTATGACATATTTTCCGTTTTGTTCCACTGCATAAAGAAAAAAATCGTTTGAGATCACCAAACAGCTTTTCTTTTTCTGGCAGGTCTGCTCAACCAAGCGGTCGCTGGCGAGGACGTCGGCCGTCTCTGTGGGTAAGGTCATCTGCTCAGCCTTTGTGGAGATCAGCAAGACGTCACTAAGATGAAGACTTCGCTGGAGCAGAAGCCGCTGACCTGTGTCCGATCGGGCAGGTCATGCTCGACGGCACGAGCCACAACACGAACGACTCGGTGACATCAACAACATGGTGGAGCAGGTGAATGAGTTTGGCGACGTGTTGTGCGACTGCAAGAAGGGTTGTCTGCGTGTTCTGGCCGGCGGAGCGGCGACGCTGCGCAGTCTGTGCTGGCGGTGAGCAGCTGGCCATGGTGACCGCGCGCGCCCACATGCGCCGACAACCTGTGCGGCTTCGACGGCCCGGGACAGCCCGATGCCGCCCACTATGCGACGCCGACCGCGCATCTGTCCGCACGGCCACATGGAGGTGTGCCCGCGCCTTTTGCCCGCACGCCGCTACCTCGCAGCTGGTCTGCAACCACGCCGTCGCCGCCTGTAGCCCGATAACAAAACGGCTGTCTGATAATGCCGCGTGTTCTTTGTGATGTTGTTACTGTGATGGTTGCTACTGCTGGTCTGAGACTCGATGTTTCCATTCGTCTTTTACATGTTAAGGATTTGATAATGATAAGCTTAGTCCGAGCTTAGGTCGTTTATATCATTTGTTATATGGCATATTTTGGATCGAAGCAGTACGACACTGCCTCCTGCTTTTGTGATGTATGCTGGCAAGACGCAGGTTCCGGTCTCAGGTCACCCGGACCCGGTTCCAATGTGGTCGGGCTGGCATGCGATAATGTGATGTTGTTTTGCTCGTCTCTGTGTTCCACACTTGATGATGTTTGTGAATCTAACCCACATTGTATAGTATTTTTGTTTGTTTGCGGCCGATGGCCTTGTAAGTTGTAACCGTGGCAATACAGTTTTTCCTGCTATAATTCTCCAATATTCAAGGGTGGGTGGATATCTCTGTATTCACGTATTCCCTTCTCCCAGTACAGTCAGAGAATATCAATTACAGTATTCATACGGATTATTCAAGCCTTGTATAATTATTTGAGGTGTGCCGAATCCGAAAGACCGATAAAACTACTAGCGGAAAATGTGACATGATGCCATGGGTTTGTGAAAAGTTTAGGTACCACGTAGCATTCAACTTCCTGCATTTCTGTTTCAACTCAGTTTAACGTATTTCAACGAACACAACATCAAGAATGGCAGCCAGTACCGGCTTCACCTGTCACGGAGAACGCTCAAAAAATTGAGTGTAGATGCTGGCCGGCACTCAATTTTTTGAGCGCCAGCTGACTGTCGTCTGTCGTGGCGCTCAATTTATTGAGTATCGCGGTCCCGAACGACAAGTGGCGCTCAAAAAGTTGAGCGTCTTTAGGGCATTTTCTTTCCAAAAACACCGATATAAATTATCACGGCGAGTGTTCGAGAAGAAACCTTGTTGCTCTCTCTTGCCAGTGATACCTTATTTGGATACGATATTTGCCGTAGTGTGACGCTAAAGGCATTGTAAAATACCATCGTTTCGCCTATTCCTTCATAATGGGGCCCGCTCAATTTTTTGAGCGCTCAATTTTTTGAGCTTTTCCCCCTTGTGCGTGGGACTGATCAGGGAGATGCTAAACGTTTGCACAAAATGAGGGAATACGCAGAGAGGATAAGCGTACAGTTGCAGGAGCATTGAGTATTTTGGGGGCACCGTGCATTTTTAGCTCAGTCCATAAATGACAACACGACGCACAGTAAGCTATTATTCTCGTATCACCCATGCTTGACTAATGAACGTTTTCACTCAGCATTCAGTGTTCCACGGGCACTAGGCATCACTGTCGGTTTGTTTCCGCTGCTGGTATATCTTGCCGTTCCGTATTTATATAATTAACTCTCACCCAGCCCGATTTCTCGGCTCACCATCAAACCCCCATCCCAACTGCTGAGCAGGTTGCTCCGACACCCGCTCGCGGCCGGAGCCGCCGCTCACCTGCCCCGGCCTATGTTTGATCCTCGTCTCTGCCGACCGGCCGTCGCTCGCCCCGTGTAATGACCAGCCGGTTTGTCAAACAGCCCGTGAGCAAACGTTGGCCCATGTGCTGGAGGTCGCCGCGGCCGTGACACAGCGATAGCGGGCACACTGCGAGCGAGGCACACGGCGCATGGGGCTCCGTGGCTCATGGAAGTCAGCAATGGTCCAAAATCGGCCCTATGGCCCATTGTTGCCTTCAAAAACATGACCGCATGCACCCCTGTGTACTGTGGCCTCAATCATTACTCGAAACTGACCCCTAAAAGCCCCAAAACCGATCTTCGTAGCATGGGACACAGAGCCCACTGCTGAGCTAACTTGGCCCACAGCCTGACCCACTCTTTCCAACTCTGTGCGAACTATGACCCTCGGCCGGTCCGCCATGGATAACATCCGACTCGCCATGGATTATATCCTGCCTAAGTGCCTACCATAGCCCAAGGTCTCTTCGAACATGCACTCAGCGCCTGCGAGTGCGCACAAAGGCCCACAGACTGCACAGTGCCTACTGCCTACCATATTGACCAGTGCCCCATGCCCATGACCGCCTAATATATGGGCCAGTAGCCTGCCCAGCCGCAGTGTGGCTCAATCAAAGCCCGACGTCTGTCTACCATGGTTAACACCCTGTCCGCTGTCCACTCCACCATGGCCCGTATACTACGTAGCAAGCCCGTATATACGTAGCAAGCCCTATTCTTCATGCTACTGTGTAGCAGGCCCTACCCTTCATGGCCCATGTATCCGAAGCATCACGTCCCAAGGCCCGCGCGGCGATTCCCCGCTCTCGTCCTCCAATACTATGCACCTCACTCGGACAGAATGGCCCGGCGGCACTGTGTTAGCTGCGTCATCAAGAGCCTCATCATTCCTCCCACTGAGGGGGTTTTCCCGTGTCAGGTGGGCGTCAAGATGCACTCGAACCGGCGAAACTGAGGGAAATAGAACGAGTGCGTCCATGTGAACAAGTCCGTTGGTTATGTAAGCTGAGGGTAGGAAAGCGAGGAGATTCTTAGGCTTGTAGGCAAATTTATGTAGCCGTTATTCACCAATAAGTGTGAAACCATGGCTTCTTATATGTAGATCACGGAACACAGGCCTAGTGGTGCCATTTGTATTGTTTGCTTTTGATGAGCTCACATATTCCGGCTACTGCGATTGGTATGATGTCATGATGTCCAGTGCTCTTAGGCTTCAGAGGAAGAAGAATAACTCAAATAAACTGACTGGGTGGTATCTGCCAGAAGAAAAGGTTATTCAAGGTTATCAGTCAGAAGTATATGTCTAGGACGGTGATTTTCTTCACAGGACGACACTAGAAAATACCACATTGAACGCCATAACGATACGAACAAAGTCACGCTTATTGGGTGAAGCGTTGCTTGAAACACAATGTTTCAACTTCGCATGTTGCCCTTGTCCAATGGCGACCAACGACTAAGACCCAAGGACAGATTTAGCCAGGAGGTAAACATTTCAGTTTTCCACACTCCATTCCAGCCTCACCAGGCACAAACTTCCGCTTTTACCCTCACCGGGCACTGACCGTCTTCTTCTCGCACCTGTTACAGTGGAGGTGGACCACCACGCGCCACCAGTGGTGCCACAAATCGACTCCTCGACAGCCGTCAACCAGCCGTGTGCCATCTGCAGTGACAAGGCCACTGGCAAACATTACAACGCCATCTCCTGTGACGGCTGCAAGGGCTTCTTCCGCAGATCGGTGCGCAAGAACCAGAAATACTCCTGCAGGTGGGTGTAAGATGTGTCGTTCGATGCGGGTAGAGCGTGTCATGGACGTGCCAAAACATCGGTACCGTTGAAGGTGGTCAGTTACGACATAAAAGAGAATCCAAGGTGTATGCTGTAAAGAAAAACGTTTCAGGAGAAAGGCACAGTACTTCAGGAGAAGCGTTAGACATTCAGTCATATGAGTCAGGCACGAATGATTTGTGGATTCTCGCGCTCGTTGGCCAGTTGATTTTAGTGGCGTTTCTGGGCTTGTTGGACCATCCCTTTGCAATTACTCTCTAGTCTCCACCCACCGTTTACTTTTGCTCTCACAAACGTTTAATGATGCATAAAAAGAAAAACCCTTACGAGTACAATAATACCGTTTTTTGCCACAGGTACGGACGGAATTGCGTGGTGGACAAGGAGAAGCGGAACCACTGCCGGTACTGCCGACTACGGAAATGTTTCCGAGCAGGGATGAGGAAAGAAGGTGAGTCGTCCCCTGTGTCTCGATGTTTTAGACACTTAAGATACATAAATTTGGTGAGTGTTTCGGACTCATCTTGGAGCCTAAATGTCGGCTTGCACCATGGTGCTACATCACCTCGCGGCTCGCACAATAAGTTCAGGACGGCTGCTCATTGTTTGTTTTAAATAATGCAAACAGGTATTGCGAATTTATAGATGAAATGAGAAAACACGTGAGGTGAGGTTGTGGGCCAGCACATCAGAATAGTAAACATCATGCATCATTTTAACTATTAGCCGTTGACTGGTTGTAGCAATCTGCCTCAACACAAATTGTGGGTCTGATTGGCGTACAAAGCGGGCCACACAAACGCCGTCACCGAATCTGTCAAATCACCCTCGACAGCGCTCGGGCGCTGTTCCACCGGTTCCGCCGACACAGCATCATTTCTCTGCACTCTCTTCGTGCCGCCAATGCGAGGTCGTCCGTGTGTCTGTCGGCCACTTCTGAGCACGCTCCGACCCGTCAGCCCGGGGGGCGGCTGAGGACCCGCAACGCACGACGCACAGCCGACGGAGCGGAGCGCACATTGGGTGACGTCTGGTATAAACGCACCAAATAAACGCTCGCCGGTCGAAATGTCGAACACGCACATTTTTGGTCGACGATCGGCGCTGAGTCTGCACACGGCGCAGTACAGTTGCAGACCAGCTTATCGGTAGTTTATAACCTATACAGCCGCCAGTTTTTAAACTGTGGAGCCAGAGACAGGGACGGCATTGGAGGTGAATCTAGACGTGCTTCCAAAACACTGGGTTTTATTATGAAAAATGGACTGCATTTCATAACTTTTATCAGACCATGTTGATCAACAAGCCAAGTTCAGCTAAAAATGTAATGACTTATCTTCCATGTTAGATATCCAATCATAGCATAAATACCTACATTTAAGTGCGATTTGGTGCGAAATTTGTCTTGAGTTGCCGATTATTCAGTGACCTGGTTCTGGTGAAATTATCAATTTTGGGTGGGCTGCTTATACGTATATTCACGCACAGGACATGCTCAGCCATTGCACAGCACAAGCCTTCCTTTTGCCCAGTTCCCTGTGAAAAGTTCGAAACAAACCGAAGTGCGGCGGTCCCAGAGCTGTGTATAATGTGTAGCCGCCGCAGGGTCCCTCGCGTGGTCAGCACATTCGACACGTCCGATCGACTGACAGAGGCCGGCTCTGGATCTCGTCATTACCGTCTTTGTGTTGGGAAGTGATTCATCATTTCATCATAAAATCGCACCACGCTGCATTTTGACAGTCAGCGCACGCAACTGCAGTGAACGCTGCCCTATCAATATGAATTCTCGACTGACTGGAAAGATCTAGAGCAGGGGTCGGCAAATGGTGGGGCATGCCCCCTTTGGGGGTATGGAGCCCTTTCGGTGGGGGTAATGAGGGATTCTGAGAAAACCTATCTTTTTAGAGTTAGTGGCTCCATTGATGGAACCATCGTGACTGTTGCATCCCAGGGCCCAAAGATGAGCCCAGGTCAAAGGCATGCATACATTGATTAGATACCAATTTTCACGTAGCTGCTCGCCTCACCATCTCACCGCAGTTCCGTACAGTCGTACAAAAGCAGCTGCAATTTTTAACCGTCGCCCGTCTGTTGGCGTTTCCACAGCCGCTAACGTAAGGGGGAGGAGCCGATCGGACCCCCGCGGCCTCTGAGATGGAGCTGTGCATAAAAAACGAGCGTATTACCCGTGACTATAGGAAGCCGCTGCTGCCCATTTTTAAGGTCCTTGGTCATTTCGTCTCATTCAGGAGGTCAAAGACAAGTGTCGAGAAAATCGGGACCCGCTATAACTTCTTGAAGTGAGATTTTATGGCTCAAGATGACCTCCAGAAAAAGCTCATAGCCAATGATCATTGTGGGTCCAGAGGCCAGTTTTACAGACAGAAAAATAGCTGCCTGCCGGAATTGTTCGCCTTAAGACCGCTTCACATACGGAGCGTAAACGGTAAAGCCCTATCCACTTACATGCTCATCGCGCTTACGCTCCGTATGTGAAGCCAATGATTACGTAAACGTAAACGGTAAAACCCTATCCACTTACATGCCCATCGCGCTTACGCTCCGTATTTTTTAGGCAAAAACTCCGGCAGGCGGCTATTTTTCTGTTGGTAAAACTGGCCTCAGGAATTCCCGGGCAGGTTAAGAAAAAAAAATGATTGGCTCGAGGGTACAATTTGGTCGTAATCCAACGGCTTTTACGTGAGCTTTTAACGAAAAACCACCCGCCGCCCCTATATGTACGAGGGTTAAATGGGATATACTAAATGCTTTGTGGAGGAAGTGTCATGTTTTAAATTTGATGCATTGGAAATGCAGAAATACCCAAAGAGTTCCAGAAAGGTATGGAATTTCAGTAAACTTGGTTGTGACAGCAATGGGGTCTGGTAGGTGGGGGGTAATGGCCCTGCCTGGCGCCTAAAAAGGGGGCACAACCCCGAGTGACCTGCCGACCACTGATCTAGAGGCTGTAAAAATCGAGAACATATAAAGTGGCAACCTCGTTTCGTGGTTCATAGAGCCCAATTCTCGGATTTATACATGTGGAATATGTGCAAGTTTTTTGTTCATTTTAGCACCGGGCCAGGGGCCCGGGAACGATTTTCAAGTTGGGGGGGGGGGGCGAGCCTAAAATACCTGACATGATGCATATGAAACAGTGGCGTAGCTAGGGGTCTAAGGGGACACGTACCCCCCCCCCCCCCCATCGGGATAAAAGGGACCCTCGGGTCCGAGGGGCCCTGCGGCGCCATTTGACCGCTGAGGGTTAACGGTGGCCATATTTCTACTCAGAAGGCCCCCATGGGGTTCGTCAGAGCACCTCATGGGCCCTAAATAGCCACACTAAGATCTCCATAAGGGTCCGACGCCGGCGTCTGAGGGCCTCTTGCGGCTTTTAAGGACACATCGGTGATCTCCAAAGGCCCGTTACTGGCCTCTGAGAGGTCTTACCGGCCTGTGAGGGGCCAGTTCTAGGGGCATTTCCCGCCAGTGATGGTCCCACACTTATTTTTCTGAGGGCCCTCATCGGCGCCTATGAGGGCCCACACCGGTGCCTCTGAGGGTTTCACACCCCCAACTCTGAGTACCTACACCAGTGCCTATTAAAGCCCTATATCGGCGGCTCTGAGGACCCAACCAACACCTTCGCATCTAAAGGCCACCCACTGGTGACTTTTGAGGGCGCCACACCGGTGACTCTGAGGGCCCCACCGGCGTCTGACAGTACTATGCCGGTCTCTAAGGACCCCACAGGACTTCTTCTGCCAGCGTAAGGACCCCTTGCCGGTCACTGAGACCCCCTGCCGGCTTTTAGAGAGCTCGCGTCAGCAGCTCTTAAGGCCCCACACCCGTCTGTAACGGCTCCACACCAGCGTCTATGAGAACCCACAGCAACGCATGTAAGGACCCTCATCGGCGACTCTGAGAGAATCACACTAGCACCTCTGAGCGCCCACACCGGCACCTGCATGGCGGCCCCACACCAGTGCCTCTAAAGGCCCCTTACCGGCGGCTCTGAGGGTGCTACCGATAACCGAAGGCACCACACAAGCCCTTAGTGTCGCTGAGCTTTAATCCCATACCGGCCCTCCGAGGGCGCCACGTCAGTGCACTCATTGCCCCACACCCCTCCATCACATCCGGAGCGGGTAAACTGTGTTATACCTATAATAGCGACGATTTTACCACCGTTGTACGTTATGTATTTCTCAAAGTTGACTCATGCTGGTGCAGTATAAAATCTGGCCTGCCAAACTTATGGCCAAGATCAGGCCCAAATCAAAGCGGGATGACAATAGCAGATGTTGTCAAATCGATACCTACTGTATTAGCAGAAACCATTCAGATGGCAAGGAAAATGCCATGTGTTGATGTGTAGATGTATAAAGGAAACAAGAAGGAAAAAAGTCCGGAAAAGGGAGGAAAGATCTTTTCTCGCTGCCTCAATGTTGAGGGGGCGCCGCCCCCTCGGCTCTCAAGTTGGGGGGGGGGCAAGCGCCCCCGCTGCCCCCCCCCCTGTTCCCGGGTCTATGCACCGGGCAACGCAACACGAGCAACTCCGGAACACACGGCAGGTGCATCTTGCCTCCCCTACTCGAACCGTTGAGGCCAATGAGGACCTGTGACCTAAAGTGCGTCCGGGAATTCCTCGATCGTCACGCACATCTCAGTGTGAACAATCGTCATGACTCGCACGTGGCTCAGTGGCCCCATTGCATCTCCAAGAACGCCAGCCATACGCGGACTTTGGCCGTTGCTTGCCGATTCTACCTCGCTGCAAATCCACTTGATCTCTTTTGTCAACGGCATGATACGGGCCTGTCTACCTGAAATCGTCTCGGTCGGCCCATGTGGCATGTCGCACGTCATACATCGTCGCGAGACTGCCGCATTACTCATTTACTCTCTCCCTACTGGCCGCGTGAACTGTGACATAATCGGCCCCGCCCCGCTCTGGCCAGGAGAGGCGCAAGGGTCACACGACAGCGTAACACTCCACTGAAACGGGCGGCCAAAGGGCGCCAAGCGGACCTTTGGACCCCAGTTGGGGTCCGGCCCGGTGCGTAATTACGAAAGAGAGGACCTTGCTCCGGTGATTATCAGAGGAACATGCTCCGGGTGCCCGTGAACCGAGAGTCTGGTGACTCAACTTGGCCGCATCTGAGAAAACAGCCGCGACTAAAATAGACTGTTGTAAATGTGACCTAGTGTCAGGAGTATTATATTGTGAGGAACGCAAGGAATTATTTGATATTTTTGTGCAAAAGATTACTTTGAACCAAGTGCCTATCTAAAAATGCCATTGAAAATCGCTTCGAACAAAAAAAAAAAAACGTCACGACCAAACTCAAAACTGTTATCCATTTTAATTGTGAAAGTGGATGAGTCTCAGTCTATAGCTTTGTCTATCGCTGGACGTGTCATTTGTAACCATGTCAAATATTCAACCAGTCGAAATCCTGACGTCGGAGGGCTGCCTCAGCCGACTTCCGCGACAGCAAGTGAAGCCGCGAGGGGAGCGGGTTAGGGGGCGGGGTCAGAGGGGGCGAGGAGAACGGCCCGACCCCTGTCGGGTCACGTAGCGGCTTTGTGAGCGGCTGCTCGGCGGATCGTAACCGGAGCGGGCTGCGGCCAACACAATGAGTCGTTAGGCGGAGGGACCGACTGACTGACTTCCCGGCAGTCCTGTTCGGACGCTGGAGGAACGCGTCGGGTGCAGCCACACTGCCATCACGTAACGCGGGGAACACAGCGATAGATTTGCCAGGCTCACAGTCAAAAGAGCTTTTCATGAGGATTGATCATTTTAACGATGCCCATTGCCCAGGCCCCAGCTCACAATTAACGATCTCGGGGATAATTGTCACGGACCAGTCCAGTATCCACTAGGCTGTCCGCCTCACTGTCTCTGAACTCACATAGCTGTTGCCCAGCTGGCTCAGAGGGCTTTCAAAAGTATGGAATCCATAAACTCAAGCTACTGTATTACCACTAATTCATGGCCAAGTCGAGTCAATAATTTTATGGGCGCATGTAGATTGTGCATTGTGCCAAGCGCATTGCGCGTGCACACGCATGAAAAAGTTCATTGTAACGATGACAAAAAGAGATATGCCGTTGAGAATTAATTGGTCATTTTGAGGCGACGAAGCATTTGTCGCATGAATCACCACTCACCCACTAAGAACAAAACAGAAAACACTCGAGTGGTAAGGGCCCAGATGCGATGTCTTTGAGTGTGTGTGAGAGGGACCGGCTTCATCGTGTCGTCGACTAGACTTGCTGTCTCTGAAGATGACGGGTTTCCCGCTGGAGAAGAGATTCGGTGTACTCGACATGACATCATGCCGGCTGCTTTATTGCATCATGTATGACAAGTCGAATATCGATCACTGCCAAAGGCTGAACGGTCCCAATGTCAGAGGCTAGAGAAGGGTGCGAAATGTGAAGGATGACATCACGGAAAACCGTTTGACCGTCAAACCCTAAAATAACACGATATAATTTAGCGAATAGTTATTGAATCAAGTAACCACATCCAGAATAATCTAAGAGCTCATTTGTAAAGCTGAGATCGACGGTCCTTTGTGTTTGTCCCCTGGTCCCAAGTCCCAACTGGAATCTTTCGATGGTTCCCCCGTTCATGCTACCCCTATCTGAGATATGTTCTCCCTTCTTCCGTCAGCCGTTCAAAACGAGCGGGACCGGATCAGTGTGCGCCGGTCCAGCTTCGAGGACTCAGCCAACAGCTCCCTGTCGGTGCAAACGCTACTGAATGCCGAGGTCATCTCTCGACAGATCGACTCCAGCTGGGTGAGTCAATTAGAGTCAGATCGACTCCAGCTAGGTGAGTTGAATATAGACTCGTGTCGAATCCGATTGGGTGAGTCGAATGAAATCAGATCGCCTCGAGTCCAATAGGCTCCAAATGGGCTATTGGCTAATAAAATGGGTTTAACACCTCAAATCAGCTATGGCCAAATAAGTTAAACGGATTTAGCTAGACTCCAGCTAGGTGAGTTTGACGGAGTCGAACCAACCCCAGCTGGGTGAGTCAAATGAAGTCCGATTGACTATGCTTTCGCAAGGATGCGCTATACTTTTTTGCCTTGAAGGAATATCCATGGGTCAGCAATATCGCGGCCCGAAGGCCGAAACCTCCCGGATGAGACCAGCTGCCTTCTGTCCGCTGGTGCCAAGTGCTGAGTGGCATTTACTGTTTACCGACTGTTTATGTAAAATCTGACTCACGCTAAATTTGACCACGTCTGGTGGTTGGTTGCCAACCAGCAAAAAGTTGCTTCTATATACACAAAATGGAAGGAGACTAAATTCAGACGACGCTGTCCGGCGTTACATCCCTCATAACTCAGAACTCTAAGGCCTCTTATCCACATGGGTATCGTTTTGTATAGACTTGGTAGGGCCTGAACGCTACCAATGATTTCAGAATTTTTATGACGTTGACGTTGTAGGTAAGAATGGCTTTGCTATCCTAAAATTAACCATTAGAGCCCTACTAATGCCTTACGGAAAGTGACGCCCGTGCTCCAGTCTCTACTCATGGTTTTGACGGAGACCGACCCCAGAGCAGCAGGTTACCCTCAGATAACCACAGACCTTCCAGATATGCCTGCCGAGCTGACCCGTCTTACCCTCCATGCACAGGACGGATGTCGTGAAATGGACATCAGCGACAAGCAGATGGCCACTCAGGAGGACGTGTGTGACTCCATGCGGCAGCAGCTACTGGCCGTAGTCGAGTGGGCCAAGTGTATACCGGCCTTCATGGACCTCGCCCTCGACGATCAGGTGGGTGGGAGAGGAATGAGAGGGGGAGAGGGAGGGGGAGAGGAGGAGAGGAGAGGAGAGGAGAGGAGAGGAGAGGAGAGGAGAGGAGAGGAGAGGAGAGGAGAGGAGAGGAGAGGAGAGGAAGGGATGGGTGGAGGAGAAAGGGAGGAATGACGCAATCGTGACGGAGGAAAGAGGAAACCCACGCGGCGGTTGGTGACAAGAGAGTGACTAATGAAAAACGCCTGCAGTGAGTTTGTTGGTTATCTTTACTCCAATAATTTATAACGCATCAATTACATCCTGATGTATACAAGCTAATTTATCAGATCTTTGCAATGGTCAGAAGCAGCATTCTTGGAATGCCTGTCGTCATTAAATATGCACTCACTTCGGAGTCGATCATCGCTGTGTCACGTGACTGTTACGTGATTTCTAGTGGGGGCCTCTGTAACTGCTCACGTGATCGCTAAACAGCCTTGCCAGGCAGAAAGTGGGGGTGTTGTGAGGGTTGTGAAGACTTATTTCATGCAACTTAACTCACATAATTACACACATCTCACAAATCAACTATAAATACAGACTACAGTATCACTTCGAGTTTCTACCATTTCTTATTAGAACCACTGATCTTGTATGGAATCATCCTCCGCCGCGCTTTCAGATATATTAAATAATGTATTTAACTTGGCGTAAGTCTGTCGATCGAGTCGTGTGAGACTGGCCTGGTGAATGTAAATATTTAGCCGGTGCCCAGAGAAGTGAGGCCTGGGCGGAAAGGAGACATTTGTCCAGCGGTTCGGATGGCGGTAACTAGACAGTAAGACGCTGGACAGTTTGGCAACGCGTGCACACTGCACATCCCCGAGGAAGACACTTAAGTTATCCCTCCTTTGTGCATGCACATTGCACAGTAAAGTTTATGTCCATGTTGCAGAGTGCGCGATCCCGTACCAGTCGAGTACATTGCACGCATTGCATTGAAATGTGCACGCGCTGTGCACTGAACAATGATCAGTGCACGGACGGTGCACGCAGTGCACACGGTACTGACAGGAGCGTCCGGGATATGAGAGCCACTTCCGAACGGAAGTCTGCTGCTTTAGTCAACGCCTGACCAATGGTCAGGACCACCGGCTATTTTCAGAGCTGCAGCCGAAAAAGGAAAAAGCTGGGTGA
The DNA here is from genome assembly GCF_019059575.1 of Amphibalanus amphitrite. Classification (NCBI taxonomy): domain Eukaryota; kingdom Metazoa; phylum Arthropoda; class Thecostraca; order Balanomorpha; family Balanidae; genus Amphibalanus; species Amphibalanus amphitrite. The sequence goes on from NW_024881863.1 coordinate 231,083, forward strand.
TGTGTAAAATGATATGATGCTTTGATTTTATGCCGTTTATTTGATATCTACCGCAAGGTGATACGATACCTATCCACTAAGATCTCGCATCTTTTATTCTTACAGCTGAACCCTTGCATTCAATTTGAAATTTTGAAGAAAAAAGTTGAAATTTTCGAGAAAAAAAAAAGAAAAAGTTATGAAATTTCACATCTGCAATGAGCGCTCATCTTTTCCTACTGAGACCAACATATTTTCGTAAGCGTTACTTTTTCAATTGTTGTTGCTTTGAAAATATTCGATATCGTCGAGCAGTGGTCCACTGTCGTCTGCTGTGGTCCACTGTGGTCCACTATGGCTTTCCATGAGCGTCGTCGCGGGCCACCGCGGCTGTCGGCGGTGACAGTGGCCAGTTGTGGGCCCACCCACACGGCCCGGTACACAAACTCTCTCAGACACCGCTGAGAGACGCGACAGAACGGCTCGGCGGGACACACTGCGGAGACGAGCGTTACAGTCTGCGGTCCAGCGCCGGACCAGCGACCAGAAATTCAAACAAGGATACAGCCGAAGTCGTCATAATGATTTACATCAACCCTGTTTCCATGGTTTCATGAAATGTGTGATGGCATTTTTGCCGATCAACGTGTCTGGCTTATTCTGTGTGCGAGCCATGCCATTGGTGGTTATGATTTTGCGGATGTGAGTGGGTGTGTGTGGGGGGGGGAAGGGGGGGTTCGGATGACGTATACCCGGCCTGACAACGACCGTCTCACCACGTGGTCCCCTCAGACTGGGACGGGGAGGGGGGTGCGGATACGGTGTTATCTGCAGGACCACAAACTGGCTAGACAGTTGTCGGGTACCTCTCCCCTTCTCCCTGAACGGGAACAGAAAAGGGGATGTGCCGCAGAATTTGTGTAGCACTGAGGCAGACTCAGAACCGCAGACAGTAATGTCATCCCTTTGACTGCTTCAGTACCTGAATATAAAGTCGTCCATGTCGTCCACTTTCTGTCGGAATTTCCATCGTGAAGCACGACTATCTGAGATTACGAACCCCCTCGAATATCACTGGTGCTTATGATCAATGCAAGGTAGGACTCACGCATGATCATGTGTACGTTCTTTCTAAGTGTATGGGAGCGTATGCGTGCGTGTGTGCTTAACCCTCGCCCGCACATGCCATTTTCCCATCCTAGAACGCACATGGGGGGGGGGGTGGTTGCCACCCCCCCCGCGCCATTTCGTTCCTGTTGGAGATAGAGCTTAGCAGTAAAGACCAAAAAGATTCTTTGGGAAGAGACGAATCCAATGATACCCAGTTTTACCTTCTCAGGTCAGTCATTGACCTTCCAGGTCAGGTCAAACTAAAAAATGTTGCTGTTTTGGGTCACCGTTGGATATCAAGTGTGCTGCTTATCAAATACCGATGACGATGCTGTTTTCTGGTGCCAAGCCAGCTAGAACCTCTTTGTCACACTACCCGACCAGAATTTTGCTGCTGAGGTCATTTCAGGTCAAGTTAGGTCAAGGTCAATTATATGTGTTTGTATGTCTGTGTGTGTCTGTGTGTATACTGATGTGTGCACCGATTGTTTTTGGGTCCATATTACATGAAATCATGATCTGAGAAGCTTTTACCAAAAATGCAGTAAAAAAACTTCAAAAAAAAAGTAAATTCAGCTTGCCTAAAACGCAATTATCTTAGGTGACCTAGGTTGACCTTGACCCTGACCTTGACCCCTGTACATCGTCAAACAACATGTTCCATGATAGGTAGGAGGTAAGACTGGCAAAAAAGGCCGAAATCAGGGTGTCAAAAGCTCATAAGGCCCATGGCAAACGCAAGATGGTGAGAATTGGCCATTTGGGTCATGACATGACCTGAAAAACAAGGTCATATCTCCGAAACCAAAAATCACAGAAACTTGAAATTTTCAGTGGACATCAAGAAAGGATAGAGGAGCAGCTATACGAAAAATCAGCCTTCTAGCTCTAAAAATGTTGAGTGCAGAGCAGAAAGACTACCTGGGGGGGGGGGTGGCAACCACCCCCCCCCCCCCCATGTGCGGGCGAGGGTTAATCCGTACGTAGCCTATTACCCATGTATGACCAATGGCCATCTTTGCCCTCTGGCAGATTGCCCTGCTGCGGGCACACGGCGGGGAGCACCTGCTGCTCGGCGCCTCCTGGCGATCCCTACACCTCAACGGCTACGTGCTTCTAGGAAACAAGAGCGTCGTCACTCGCGGCTCACCAGGTCAGTCGGAAGCGACTGGAGGCAGATGGAGGCGGAGTGAGTGTAGCTCAGAGGTATGGAGAGGCCGACCGAGGGTTAGAAGCTGTCGGGAACTCGGGACCCATTGATGAGATTCGAACCTGTGATATCCAGTCCTCAATGGGTGTGGCTCTCATGATAGTCGAATAACGTAATACAAATGTTTCGACAACCTGCTAAATTATTACATTATTTATTTTCACCCCTTTTTACACCAAAAGGCGGGACTGGTCGATTAGCTAGATAGACTTGATCTCATTTTTCCCCAATCATAGGCGGCGGAACGATTTGAGACAAGGGGGGGCACCATGGCTCAAGGAGCCAAACCTAGAGTACCCCCAAATCCTGTTTTCTCATCGGATTTAGGCCACTTATTTTTCGTCACAGCCCTGACACGATGATTTTTTTTTTTTTTTTTACTAAACGAAAATGGCAGTTCACCCCCGTATGCAGGGGTGTACCTAATTTTATATCTCTTTGTGGGGGCATATGCACCCACAATCCTGAATTATGCCCCCACAATGATGAAAAAGCACCCACAAGTCTTTTACAAGGCTGCAAGCGTCCTTTCGAGAGCACGGTGCCCTTCGCATGCTCTAACGGCGTCCTCCTGACCGTCTCGCGTTCATGTACCGGGGTTACATGAGCAAGTAAATGTGTATCAGGAACGGATTTTCCTATTCGCTCACCATTGTAGTCCGTTTGTAATGCGTATTAACTCTGCTCATGTAACCCCGAGCATGGATAGCGTTTTTAATCATCACTCGGCGCCCTTCTGGGAGAATGGCGCACTTTTGACAGCACCGCGCCATTCTCATGGTCTAACGGCGCCCTCCTGACCGTCTCGCGTCCTTAGGTCTCTGTTCACCGTGCATCCCTCGACTATTCGGCGCCCTTCTGGCCTCTCAGCGCCCCTGAACCACATATAGCGTTTTCAATCACTCGGCACCCTTTTACGAGAATGGCGCCCTTTTCATGATCTCAAGGCGCCCTCGTAACCATCTGGCGCCCCCACGTCCCCACCAACGTAGCACTACTGACTGTGCGGCGCCCTTCTGGCCTCTTAGCGCCCCTAGACCACATAGCGTTTTCAATCACTCGGCGCCCTCCTAAGAGAATGGCGCCCTTTTCATCGTCTCACGGCGCCGTCGTAAGTCGTAACCGTCTGGCGCCTCCACATTTGGTGCCCCTCCTACTGGATGGCGCCTCTCTACATATTTTTTACGTCCTTCCGGTCAGTTTCCACTTTTAAGCGTGTATTTGCTTAGTCAGACACGTCACTTGAAGCGCCATTCGGCTAGCAATGTTATCAAATTCGGTGTTAATTTAGGCTCCCACATAAAGAATATCTATCGCGCCCCAACACGGCCTGGCGCCGGGCGCCCCTACAGCTGGGCACCCACAATCATTTTAGGAAAATTACACCCCTGCCCGTATGTGTGGTTAACTTTAAGCTGATCCTCAAGTACCTATGTGTTTGTCTCTTCCTTATTGTCGTTTGATAAATTCCATTTATCCTACATGTATAATTCCCAAGAAGCCATCGCAGTACTAATCAGTGGCGAATCCCAGGGTGGAGGTCACATGTGTCATGACTTAGGGCCTGGGGTCACCACATGCCTGCCAGGAGCACCACAGGCCTGACAGCCGACAGGGGCACCACAGGCCCGCCAGGGGTGCCAAAGGCCTAGCAGGGGCACCACGGGCCTGTCAGTGGCACCACAGGCCTGTCAGGAGCACCATCGGCCTAGCAAAAGCACTACAGGTCTTCCAGGGGCACGACAGACCTGCCAGGGGCACCAGAGGCCTGTCAGGGACACTATCGGCTTCGCAGGGGAACCACCGGCTTCGCAAGGGCACCATGGGCCTGTCAAGGGCACCACAAGCCTGTCGTTGGCAATTTAGGATTGTCAGAGGCACCACAAACCTGTCAAGGGCACCTACGTTCTAACAGGGGCACCACAGACCTGCCAAGGCCCAGGGACACCACAGGCCTAGCAAGGACACCACAGGCCTGTTAGGGGCACCACGGGCCTGTCAGGGCCCATGGGCACCTAAGTCATGTCAGGGCCCACCGTAGGCTTGTCAGGGGGCAGGGTAGGTAGGTACCACAGTCTTTCCAGGGGCACCAGCGGCTTAGCAGGGGCACCAGTCATCACATGACTAACCAAAAATAAAGAAAAAAAATGAAAATAGGGCACCACCAAAATTAAGTGGCCGAAATCCGTTGAGGTTTTAATTTTGGGCATAGGTAGGGGCACCACTTCGATTCATGAACCTCCCCTTTCCCGAATTTCCCGAGTTTTCCCGAATCCGCCCCTGGTACTAATACATCAAATTTAAGGGGGGGGCACCTTGCTATTGGTGCCCCCCTTGCAGAATCCAAGGGGGGGCACGGTGCCCCGGTGCCCCCCCCCCCCCGTTCCGCCGCCTATGTCCCCAATGCCTGACGCTCCTGGCCCCCTCCGCAGGGCCGCCCCTCTCGACAGCCTACCATAATCGCTGCTGCCGCGGCCAGCCCCGATACCTTATCTGCCCCCTCCCTCCCTCCCTCCCCGGCGGCGGGCTGGGAGGGGTGGCGTCTCAGTCCGCACATGGCAGCACGACGCGACGGGGCGGGGTGATAGCACGGTAGGGCGCACCGTCAGCCACGCATAGGGCGTGGTCGGTTTGAGCGTGTGCAAATAAGCGCTCGGTGCGTCTCGTCTCCAAGAGAGAAGTCGGCATATCTCTGCCCCGAGGCGACGTGATGATGTGAGGAAAAATCGCCGGTATCAGTCACGAATGAGGCGCCTCTCCCTCCCTCCCTCCCAGTCACCAGGAGGGGGGCTGGCCCTCCCCTCCCCACCGGGACGCAGCTTACGGTATCGAGGCGGCGACCTTGGCGTCACCACTCCTGCTATCTCGCACGAACAGCCCGGTCATGTGAGGACACAGCGCTGCGCGGACGCGCTGGTCCGGCGCCTGGCACGGTATGATTTGCTGTTTCTTAGCTCCCAGGCACGTCAGTTCCTGTAGAGTGGGGGGATTCCGGTTGGGAGGCGTCTGCCCGGCGTTGGACGCGTCACTAGCGGTCAGCGCTCAGCACGCGGCCACAGCACGTGCCTATGACGAGTCGGTGCGAGGGAGCTGAATCGGCACCGCCGCTGCCCCCCCCCCCCTCTCTCCGCCCGTGCTGAACCCGTGACCGTGCCTCGTCAGCTCGGAGCTCTGGAAGGCACTGGGGCGCCGGGACGGCCCGAATACCTTCTACTCCTCTTCCCGAGCTCCGGTTCGGCGGCACGACCGTCGGCGGGTGTCGACTCGGGACAGACGGTGTCCTGACCTTCAAGGTCGCTGTCCCCGCATCTGGGGATCCACTGGGCGTTAGGCGGCACGGGCGGACATCGATAGCAGCGCCTCTATCGGTCACTAGGGAAAGCTGGGCTGTAGGCGACGAAATACCGGCTGAGTTGTCACAAGTTAAATAGGTTTATAGACATCCGTCTTGTGAAAAAGTTGAACTTTTGCCTTCAATATTTCTACAGGCAATTTTAGAAGTGCCTTCACATAGATTACAAAACCGTTTAAATTATTTTATTCACCTCAAGCCTTCCCTATTGTTCTTGATGATGCGGGAACTATTTCTAATTAGTGTTTCTAGCTTAGTAAAAGAACATATTGTGCAAACGATGAAAAAAGCATAAATGGAAGATTTTAAATGCAATTTTCCTTAACAAATAATGGTAAATTCTCTACACATCAAGGAAAAGGTGCATGCTAACTGATAATTTAAAGTTCTTGGGGCCAGTTGGTTTCTTCTTTTCTTACGTCGCCCCAATGGCCGCGAATACATTTGTGATAACGCCTATCGGTTCTCCCTGGGTCAGTGAGCCATCTGGGGACCCACTGGGGCCTCCCTCGGTCATTGAGCCGTCTGGGGACCCGCTGGGGCCTCTCTGGGTCAGTGAGCCGCCTGGAGACCCGCTGGGGCCTCTCTGAGTCAGTGAGCCGTCTGGGGACCCGCTGAGGCCTCTCTGGGTCACACTGGTGGTTAGGTGAACCGACCAGGCTCCAATGGCACCAAGATGCTCGACGCGACAGGCTCGTCTCAGTATGTCTGTCTCTGTGTCGCACGAAATATCAAGCTAGAACACGTCTGCCCTGCCACTGTGCGCTGCGGTCTGCATCCGTGCAGTCAGAATACACATACCACAACTCGCCGTACTCATATCCGCAGCGCCTGAGTCAGAGATCAAGACGGCGTCCGCCCGCGGCCAGAGACCTTTGACACGGACAAGGTCCGCCTCTCGCCGCCGGGCCAGGTCAAAGGTCCGGTCCATGTTTTGGTTCAAAGTGTCAAGGCTGTGCGGAAGCCACAGCTGCCGGCCGGATGGTCGGACGGACAGCTCCTGACCTGATAGTGGCGCCTCTGGCGGCGGAGCTGGGAAACTACACACACGACGGCCGGCTGGTCAGCCCGTGACCAGCCGGGTCTGCACGGCGACAGGGCGGCCGGGTGGTGCCGGCTGTTTAGGTAAACAGGGTGCTCTGGCGCGCCGTCCGAGGGTTCTGTCGCCTGTCGGACAGAGCACTGCCGCGTGCCGGCGAGGGAGGCTGGGCCGGGCCGCGGACGAACCCCAGAACCGAGCCAGGACGGAGCGAGCGTCGCCGACTTGCGGGGGAGGCCGAGCGGTCGGCGACACTTCAGCGGGCGATAAGATACAGACGACACTTGTACGGCGATATCACAGCCGCCAGAGACGCCCGGAGCGACGCTTGAGTGAGCCAGGGCGATGAGGACGTCTGGTGACAAATTCTGGGATGGTTTTCCGAGCCCGTGGTGGCTGGCCTCACAGAACAGCAGATAAGATAACCCTGCCATATGTAATGCTCTGTTAGTTAATGAGTTAAAAAGGGTCCCAGATGCGTACAACTAACAAAGCCTCATAATTACGACGTCTGCCTCTCAACTGAGTAAATCTTTCGAGTCGTCGCTTCGACATTCTTCAATATTCGATATTCATGATGCCTTTCCCAGTTCTTTTGACATGTCTAGGAAATACCGATGAAATGACGGCACTTTTGCACACGGAACTCGCGTTTATGCGGTCTCAAAATGGCCACTCTGGCACTGCTGTCTGTTAGAAGAGGCCTGTTTCGTGTCGCCTGATGCTGACCGCACAGGTCACCCAAAGAGCATTGTTTGGATGGCCGGCCCTGCCCAGTATGTGTATTTGTTTCTCTTGACCTCAGCAAAGAATAATACACAGACGACGGCTTTTGGTACTGCGATATAGTGACTCGGCACGGACTGGTCCTCTGGGCCCTCGTCAGCGACTCTGAGGGGCAGAGGTATACGATTGAACCGTAAAACGCACTCCCCATTCTGAATTAATTTTAGTGTGCAATTATCTCAATAAATGCTGTGACGTTTGCCAAATATTTCATATGTTTCTAAGCTGCATTTTTAACTAGCAGGCCTGGTCACACTTCACGCAGTGCCCAACCAGTAACCAGCACATGCTGTCGTGGCGCCCTGCGTCCTGTGTGTCGATTCCCTAACCACAGATTGCGTTTTCTGTCTGCAGATGTCGCCATGAACAAGATCGGCTGCCGTCTCATGGACGAGGTGATCAAGCCGATGAAGGACATGCAGGTGGACGAGACAGAGTATGCCGCCCTCAAGGCCATTGTGTTTTTCGACCCAGGTACAATAGGTGCGTGTTGCAGACGCACCGCCGCATGCCAGTTTGTAAGGTGCCTGCGCCTGCCTACTGCCTACAGCTAGCTGCCTAGAGCTAGCTGCCTAGTGCCTGCTACCTAGAGTTGGCTGCTGGAGCCTGCTCCTAGAGCTGGTTGTCTAGAGCTGGCTGCCTAGAGCTGCTAGAGCTCATCGCCTAGTGCCTGCTGCCTAGAGCATTACGTAGAGCTACCGCCAGGCTTGGTACCGCTGCACTAGTTATACCTTCGACCGACGAGAGTTGTGGGCTCGTCAGTCAAGGTACAAACCGACCCACTCACCATTCATTCTTACATCTGGAGATACGCTCACGGGACAGAGTCTGAAGTTCGAGAAAAAACGCCGCTACGTCACACCGGTGACGAGCGATGGACAATGTCCATTGGTGACGTGACATTGTCACCCACATCGGCCGTTTAGTGGCGACTTTCGGACTTTGGAGGCATGGTTCACAGACTGCCTCAATGAGGTCCTATTGAGCGCTAATCCAGGGGTGAGAGGAGGTGTTGGCGATGATTAATCGATGACTAAACTCTGTTGCCATGCCCATGATGCATGCAAGATGCATACTTCATTGCAAAGTGCACATGCTTGCTTAATTCTCAAACCTAGTCAAAATGATAAAAAGTAGACATTAGTGCATGATAACGGCTCAGTAACCCTGCATGGTAGAATAGTGCATAAGCGAATGGAAGCATGAGGGATATAACAGATCGTTGTCCTGCCTTTTTATCGTTGCAATGATGCATCGTATATTTGAAAGATTGCTGTAAAATGTGAACATTGAAAACAAGTATTTCAGATCCTCTTTACACATGGGTCAGTTTTATTCACAAAGAGCTCAGCGTAATTTGAGCCGATTATATACCCCATGTTTTTGCTCAAGTGGTATCTTGTGATAGACATTGAACCTATGTGACCCTATCATTTCCTAGCCCCGCCGTGACCGGTGACCCCGTGTGACCTCCAGCGGCTAGTCGGGGCGCCGCCGGCGACGTCCAAACGATCGAGCGGTGTCGGTACCAGATCCAGCTGAATTTGGAGGACTATATCACCGACCGGCAGTACAGTCAGCGCGGCAGGTTCGGCGGCATGCTGCTCATCTTGCCCAGGTGAGCCGGGCAGAGGGCGCTGCGGTCGACAGAGACCGGAGGTGCAATAGGCGCCAGTAGCAAAGAAAGACAGCGTATGTGCGCTGTGGTAGCAAAGTGAGCAGGAACGGCAGGCGAAACTGCATTCGGCTAAAGCAGTTCCCTGACAGGTGAATAGTTAGGAGCAATTATCAAGGGAATTGTGATACAGGCCATTTTGACCTTCTACGGCGTTCTGGTTTGAGAAACTTGACCATCAGAAATCTACATATCTGCGTGAATAAAGAAACGAGCATATTGTTGTCCAGTAGCCAGCCTGACGACATCGGTGGTGCTGTGTGTCTGTGCTCCGGCAGTCTGCAGTCGATAGCCCGGGAGCTGGTCGAACAGGTGCAGCTCATGAGCATGTTCGGCTCGACCAAGGTGGACACCCTGCTGGTCGAGATGCTGCTCGTTGGTAAGTGGAGGGCGCTGGTGGCTGACGAGACGTCTAAAGGGGCACCTAATTTCTACTCCTTAGCGGCGGCATGATTTTACAGGGACTCATGGAGTCCCGATAGCATTATCTCTTGCCCCACAAATGCTATTGCACCACGCCTATTGCCAGCTATTCCTACTGAAGAATTATCTTGGGAAACGTTGCATGGACATATTTTTATTTAAGTTTAAATTTATGTGCACGTGTCTCGTCCCCTGACCCCGATGTCGTGCCCTGACCCCTGTCCGGTCTGTCCGTCAGGTAACAACGGCGAGGTGCCGGGCCCGCCGCCGCCGGAGGGCCAGCAGGGCCCACCCGGTCCGCCTCAGCCGGCCGGGTACCCGGCCCACACCGCCGGGCTGCTGCTGCCGTCCCCTCCACCTCCCCCACCCCACCACCACCCGGTTCACCCGCCACCGCCGCCGGGAGCGCTACAGGGGCCCCCTCCAGGCGGGTACGGCCTTACCTACATGGTGCCGGAGCCGCCGGCCGGCCTGGCCGGTCCTCCCGTCTCGCTGCCCGGGCCGCCGGAGAGGACGGGTCACCAGATAATTCAGCGCTGCGACTACGGACCCTACAAGCGGCCCGGCCCGTCCAGCTTCAAGGAGGAGTCGCTGGAGATGGACGGCGAGCAGGGGCGCACGTTCAGCAGCTGATCTGTGACGTCACGCGGGGAGAGGACCGGATTGGTGGAGAGACCGGGACGGTAGTGAGCGGACCAAAGGGAGGCGCGAGTGGTGTGAGCTCTCGTTCCTAGGCGCGGCAGCAGTTGGGGTCAATGAGGTCACGAGGAGTCCAGTGAAGTCACACAGAGGTCACAAGGTTAATGAGGTTGCAAGGTCACGCGGAGGACATCGAGGTCAAGGACATATCGTTGGTGTGGTCTCTCGCCTTCAAAGTGTCACAAGTAGAGTGGGATTGGAGTTGACCACTGTGACTTTTTACAGGGCATTAGTTAGTATTTGTACAAAGTGAGCTGAGCATAGCTGTCAGTGTTTAATCATTGCGTGTTATTTAAGCTCAGTATCATTTGAGTGAATACGGGCAGTGTATTGCATCGTTTGCATATGTCCGGTGCATTTACAGTGAGTGTGTTGTGTGTGTGAGATTGGATCGGTTGTGTTTTTCGTGCAATGTTGCCGCCGATGATGATAAGTTGAGTCCTAGAGTTGGTTCTCTGAGGAATTAGCCCGCCTGAGGCACGTCGATAGCGCGGATTTAGCAATGCAATCTTGCAAGGCGTTGCAGCTGAAGGCCAGTCGTTGCTAATGCTCATGGGAAGTTGTAGTGCTAGGCCGATGTACGTTGTTATGAGGTGCGTGCCACTCATCATTCTATTCAATATTTATAAAAATCAATGTTATTCTTTGGAACATTCATTTTAAAACAACATGAATACATATTCTTATTAATAGATGGTTATTTCCTCAACTTGTGTGTTCGCATTAAAATCGATAAAATTAAATCTGACCCTTGCAAAAGCGAGTGTACCAGGCACACATGCCTATGGAAGATGCCCCAAAGAGCCGCAAAAAAAAACTCGTTTACATGCTACCAGCCACCGCTTACTGTTTTCAAAAGTCGCGTTCCACCCTACCCAAAAGCAAACATGGGTTTTAAAATGAAACTTGCAGACAAATGTGAACGTTACGTGTTCTAAGATGAATGTTCTAAAGATTGGCTTTGGTTTTATAAATATTAAATAGAATGAAAAGGGTGTAGTGTACCATAGGCGATTGTCGGTATTTTGTATAACAAAAGAAAATAGTTAACGATTAAACAAAGATGGAAGAACATAATTTGCGAAGTGAAATTTACGCATGCTTTTTATTTCGGCATATAGCATGGGGAACTCAATGCGCACAGGCACACCGATAAGATTCCTTTTTCTAAGAGTACTTACAAGGTACTCCGAACATCTAGTACCGATTCGCTTGTGCTTTAAATTGAGACCGGGAATTGGGATTATTTATTAAGAGTCCAGCGATTATCAGACAAGAAGGACTTTAAATATATATTTGACAAAAACCGAGACAAGATATCCGAATCATGGACGCTTATATTTAAAGGCATACGCAAAAAGACCAATCCAGACTAAAAGGCTATAAATATTGGAAACAAAGGACTCAAGATTATGAATCAATTCGGTATCAGTGAATTTGTGCCAGACAATTACGCATATTGCAATGTTGAAACAACACCAGGCTCAAGATCATTCATAACACGGATGAAAAACATATGGACCACGCGTCCGGATCATCGCATAGCTTAATTTTAATTTTCTGTGGTCAAGTGTCGCTTTTTCCTTTAACTTGTTTTTGGCAGCAAAGGGGGAAGGGTGTTGCACACATGGTGCGTGCTAAATAGCATCCACTGTACTGCATTAGTACCTACCTACGCTGCAAACGCTCACTGCTGCACACAAATACAAAACCATTCATTATAGGTACACCTGATGAACTGTGAGTATGATGATAAAGATGATGGTGATTAAAATTCCCGGCTCAACAATCCGAATACCGAGACATCTCAGTGTCCAATTTACGGCACCTCAACAATATCACAAAAGCCACCTCACACCGCCACTCACCGCTGCTGCCACCTATGCTCTCCACCGGGTACTGCAGCTTCACACCGCCGCCGCCGCGGCGCTTATTCCTCCATATGTGCCGCCTTGCGTTTCCTATAGGTGAGTACGTTCTGGTCGGTGGCGATCTGCTCCGTCTCGCGGCGAATCCATCTCTCGTGTCGCCGCATGCTCAGCTGTCCGGCGGAGAACAGGCCCCGTTCCAGCTCGTCCAGGGAGGCGGCCATTGTGGACGTGTCGTCGGCAGTGAGGTTCATGGACGCGTCCATGATGGGTCGCAGCCGGGAGCGTAGAGTCTGAGGAAGGAGGAGGGGCACATGTTACGTGAGTGATGGCGGTTGCCCTAAAACAACAAAACAGAAACAGAAACGGGATGGCGGTTGGAGTCAAACATAAGCAAAGCAAGTCAGCATATATGGATAACCATTATGGAGTTCAAGATCATATGTCTTTATGTCCTTTAGGCTCTATACGACGAACTTTTCCAAGAATAAAGTGCAACTAACGATCGAAACAAATAACCATCACAAACTCCCTTCACAGAACGAAACTCAAAATAGTATAGCAAAACTCTTTTCATAAAGCGAATGATACAAAGCAATCAAACGTAGCAAAACTCATAATTAAGAATATCCCGCAACAAAATCACTCAATGGTCAATAGGAAGACAAGCATCGAGACAAAAAAAAAAAAACACCGCTCCCTTGCTCCAACCCGAACGCTCTCCCCTCTTTGCCTTCGCCCTCCCCTGACCCACCTCAACCAGCGAGGTAGCCATGGCGGGCCCCTCGCCGTGTCGCAGCCGCACCAGGTGGCGGCCCGTCTCGTAGAAATGCGGTCCCCAGCTGTGGAGATTCACTACCTCCGCGCCCGCGTCCAGCATCATCCTACGGACAAATGGCGAGTCGGAGTTACGATAAGGATATGATGTCACGGACTGGGAGGTGGGATCACAGACTGCCCGGATGGGTAATGAATGGGTCGTGAAAAATGCGCCACAGACTCATGCGAAGTTACTGAGGGGAATTGGCGACTGATGGCTGGGCAATGGGCATTAACTCACGACCCATATAGACGGGAATTGCATTTGAACCCTGTTCATATTGCACCCTGTTCATATTTGAACCCTGTTCATATGCTCTGTCATATAGAGATAGTACCTGTGTGTCTGCCTGTAGAGCTTGGGCAGCCTCACGCTGACAATCTGTTTGTAGGTGGTGACGTTCAGCTGGTGTGCCAGCCACAGCGGCAGCTCCAGCTTAGCCTCAGCAGGAATATTTTCATGCTGACCAGATGAATCAAGAAAACCTGCAGCATGGGGAGGGGAAACACAATCTTTAATGGTTGGTGATGGCTGCGACGTGAAGATACAAACCTTCAAAATAATCAACAGATTTGTCATTTAACCCTCGCCGGCCGAGGGGGGGGGGGCGGGTGCCGCCCCCCCCCCATAGGGTTTTTTCGCGATAGCTCCGAACACGCTGGCGATAGAGAGCTGAAACTTGGCATACCTGACCTTTGATCCAAGCCGCATCTTTTGACACCAACCGCATTTTTGGGTCAGGTCAGGTCACTGACCTATGACGTCATAAGTGAACATCTGCACGGTCTTCAGATGTCGCAACTTCGCAACGCCCTCACTGCCAGAGGAGATGTCACAGGGAAATGAAACTTGCAGGATCTAGTATCCATTATGAGTCCCACAACTTGTATATCTCGGATTTTTCCTAAAGGTCATATGAGGTCAGGTCATTTTCGTGACCTCACCATTATAAGTCAATGGGGAAAAATGAAAACTGCTATTCTGGCGCCGGGAACGATCTCCAACTATCTCAAGCACACAGAATCGTGATTTGATGTACTCCTTGCAAGGTTAGATGCGTCACTTTTGCAATGTTGACCTTGCGTGACGTCATTTATGACGTCATCAAGGTGAAATTAGTTTTTCGTCAATAACTCTTGATCAAATTGAGCTAGCGAGTCGGGGAAGGCACCAATGGACTCAGGAAGGCCTGCCGAATCGAATGATATGCGACATGACCTCTTTCGACCAACTTCGTGACCTGGGGGTGCTGACCTGACCTTGACCTGAGGTCAACACCCCAAGTTGACCTGACCCGGACAAAAAGTATATCATTCGACGCGCCTGAGCGAGGTGAACACGATGCTGCAAAAATCGGCGCTCTGCGGCCGTTTTTTGCGAAGTTATTCACCAAAAACTGAACCGTACCTTGGGGCACTTGACCTGACCTCAGAGGTCACCGGTTGACCTAGGACCTTAAAATCGGGTACCAATCTCTGCGTCTCGTAACGGCGCACACGCTCGTTTTTTCCGCGACGCGCTAGCTCCACCAGGGGCGAAACGGCGAGGGGGGGTCGTACCCGCCCCCCCCCCCTCGGCCGGCGCGTATGTAGAAAACCAATAGGTCCGGCGAGGGTTAAGGCAGTAATTAATTACACAGTGCTCCTTTATTTTCATTTACATTCCAGATAAAGGTTCAATAAAATGATTTGAACTACCTACTGACAAATTATAGAACACTCAATCCCCTAGTCAATGAAACATTAGCAACTTTAGGCAAGGGCCTTTAGACATAGAAACAATACAAATTGCAAACATACAAATACAAATTACAAATACAAGAACAAATACAAATGCAAATTGGGTTAAGCAGCAGTTCTATCACCAACATCATTTTGGCAGATTGTATGCTAAACTACAGAGCACTTACCCAGGTGAGGTGTGTCCTCAAGGAACTTGCAGGTTACATTGGCATTGGAAGCCAGGATATCATCTAGAGAGAAGCAGTCTGGAGTGTATGAGCGATTCAGAAGATCCATGTTGACCTTGTCTTCGGGTTACAACGCTGTGGACAGCCAGTTCACAGCAGTCAGGCCGCAGTTACTAAATAGAATATTAAACATGGTGTACATTTTAGACGGAAACTTCTTGAATAAATATATTGTTTTGGGATTCTTTCATAGAATTCAGGGCAAATTCAAATAAAAATGTAATATCTATGTTTAATACTATTTAATTCAGTAGCGGCTGAACACCTTCAATTAAGGGGGGCACTGTCGACTTTTGGTCCCATTCTTTCCATGCAACGCCCATAGGACTAATGTTAAAATGCCAAAATCAAAGGGGACACGGTGCCCCGGTGCCCTCCCCGTTCCGCCGCCTATTTCATTAATGCTTCTTCCGCAAGTGTTCACACCATGCCAGCTGGCCTGCCCGCTGCTCGTAATTTCTTGTGATCCCACCTGGTGTTTATGGCCTTGCCTGTACCAGCAGTATGCAGTGTAAGCTTGAGGTTAAAAAATGATTGTTAAAATATGGAAATTTGGTTTTATTGCTGCAAATGCATTTTGAGAAACACCGATTCATAGACAAATTCCAAAATTAAGTCTGCTCAGTGCTCCTCATCCAGATTATCTAGATCTGTATCTGCATGAAATTCCGAGATGAAGCTGATGTTGAAACAGAAATGATATACAGGCATGCCATAATGTTAGTGAATCCAGTCAAACTGAAACAGTTTGAGTCTAAATACTGGTACGGCAGGTACAGATTGAGATTTCAGTCCAGCTTCACCCTAGGAATACCACTTACCACAGTGTTCCATTTTTCAGACTTTTTGGTGGCAAATCACACCTAATGGGGAAAATATTTTCATCCCTAAAATATGAATGACCGACTATACTTCATCTCTGAAAAGAGTTTCATCTATTCCCAACAGCCAGTTCACATGTCACTTGACAGTTGATGCACCCACATCCTTTTGTTCCACACACTGTCAAGATCCTGACATGAAATCCTGGTTTATCAGTTGGCATTGAAATTGGCATTACACCATTTTGCAAACATACTTTAGTTATTTACGTTCTTTTTTCTCATCCTAGGATTTTTTTTTCTTCATCGGCACACCCAACCAATATCCAATTTTAGAACACTGACTTACCACGATACCTCTTATATGATATCTCCTGTTACGGATGAAAATATCAATATCGATACAGGAAGATATAAGAAAGAAAATTGGAATACCCAAGGTCCTCTAACCGGAATACCTAAACGTCCAGGCAAGTGTTTTTATTCTTGTTTTCAAATTTTTGTCTAAGAGCCCCGCGCGCTGTGCGCGTACAAAACATCGATATTGACGCAGATGCGCAATGTTTGAATATTGTCTTCTTGAATGTCTTCTTGAAATTACCGCGAACGCGTATTTAGCTATTTCTTGCATGCATTTTGTATAAATTTGAAGACAATGTGTGCCTTGAAATTATTTTCAGATTTATAGTCATCATTGAGACAACAATTTATGAAAATATTTACCTCTGAACATTTAAGTATGTGGCGGAATTTCATAAGTATTGTTTCCATTTTTCATTGATAGATGTCGCTAGTAGTAAACGCCTACCTAAAGGTATGCTGCACCGTAATGCACTTTACCGAGAAGGGTTGTCGTAGATTATCGTGTTCGCATCACCCCGAAGGCTATCAACAAATATATTGCTGGTGGTCGCACTATATGTAACCACATATGCTCTTGAATACACACTATCAGCACCTGTGACACCCTCGTATTGAAAAAATGAGCACAGAAAAGCCGACCACCAATGACGTTTGCCGGGCCTATTTTCCGGTTCCCCTCCCTTCCAGCCCCATCTGGAGTTGAACTTTTGCTTATCTTACTCTACACTTTTTTCTGCTTTAAATGCAATAGACGTGTTGCGCTATGCAAAAATGCCACTTTTTTCGCACGTACTAGGTGCTATTTGATCTGAAAACTCCAACGGTGAAAAAATCAGTTTGATTCGTGAAGTTTAAATGCCTTAAAAATCGGTTTAAACGTCAATTATTATCACGTGACTAAATAACGAGCGTTGATTGGTCGTGACGTCACGATTCGTATCCAGCGAGCCCGTGAAGGTTGGCTGCATTATGTTAGTGTTGGTCGGCGGACGAAGGTGAATCTTTGTGGAAGAAAGATGGTAGGTACCTACAAAGCAAAATAAGTGGTGTATTACTCCAGGATGTACTAGTAGGTACTTCATCCTCAACACCTGATAAAGTGTTTGTTAACCCGCGCACCGACGGGGTTCGCGCCAACTTACAACCGACGGGGGGGGGGAGGGCGGATGACCCCCCTGAGATCTCGAGAACGAAGCAAGATAGCGACAAGCGGTAAACGGCATTGGGTACGCACGGACAAGGTCTACAATTTTTACGTAAGTCATTTTCAGGTCAGGTCAAATATGACGTCACAGGGGTCAAAAAAGTCAAAATGGCGGCGCTACATATGGATAGTTTTTCTCGAATAACTTTCGAATTAGGCAAGCTAGGAACAAACTAAGGGCACCATCGTGATCCTCTTGCCAATCGGTATCGAACCATATGTATGTTGACCTCGAAAGGTCAAGGTCAAAGGTTGACCTCAGGTCACGTGACCTCGAGGTCATCATTCGATGCGCCTTGGCGAGCTAAACACAATGAGACCATCCGCACGGCTGTATCCGGTTTCTGTAAGGAGTCATTGGCAGAAAACCTTTGGTGACCTTTGATGACGTCACATGACCTTACAGCTGCCCAACAGCAAAACAGGCTTCAAGGTAGTGAAGGACAAGGTTGATCGTATATGAGGTCGTTTATGGTATATGTGGCCATTCCGACGCGTTTTAGTGAAAAAAAAAACAGGGAGCTGATTTTTCCCCCATTGACTTATAATGGGTTGACTTAAAATAATATAATAACACTTCAGTCAAGGCGACGACGTGGAACCAGCTGGCAGCTACCGAGGACTTACTGCGTGCGCGCGCGGCGCAGTTCGACGTGCACAGTCGCACGCCAAAACGCCTCATCCCTCGCTAATAGCCCTCGACAGTACCTACATCTCGTCATAATCAACACCGATCGTGACTTGCCTATTGGTTTCGAAGGACGGATCAGCCACACAGAAGTATGCCATTTTGCACTGCGGCTTCAGCATCAACAACTGGATCTGTGCCACATGTTTCTGCGCGTTGATCTTTCTAGAATCATTGCTGCCGATGTACCTACGCAGTGTTTTGTCAGACGAGGGACACTTCACCCCGACTATACTACCACTGGCGTCTGGCAGTTACCTCGTTTGGCGAAGCAGCGAACGCAGGATGTTCACCGCTGCTAAGAATGCAATGCTAGAGCTGGCGATCTTTTCGCCCAGATGCTTTTCTACTTCCCTTATCACTAAAGGCTCTAGCCTTCGGCCACGCGCCATCGCTGCAGTGTCCTCCACCTTTGCAGCACCGAGGATACCTAACCCAAAGAGCCATTGTTCTTTTGGCAGTGAGCCACCCCGTGCGCTTTGGACGCCGTAACGCGGCCAAATGGCACAGCGTGCCACAGAGGACACTTCCCCTGCCCCTTGGTCGCCTCACGCACTGCTGACTGCAGCACACAGAGCCGGAGTCATCCTACTTCTACAGTAGTCTTGGAATCCATCACAGCTGTTCCACTTCGCTCGTGGGGCGCGTGGAGAGCGGACGTGCCTTGGCGGAGGACGAATTTGAGACGAAAGCGGCGCTGAGTTTTCTGCATAGTTTAATTTGAGTTTAATATTATTTTCCCTTGTCTTTTCTTCTGAGGTAGGGGTTTAAGGGCCCTGTCCTCATTTTGGTCAACTTTTTTTTGTTTCCTTTCCATATCTAAATTGGGTTGATAGGCAATTTTCTTTCGATCACTAACTTAATTCTCGCTTGAAAATCTTGGGTGTTTGGGATGGGTGCTAGAATGGAGGACGTGTCAAAGATGATAGAAGAAGCAGTAAAAAAGTCACTGATTTTCTGAAGGCAGACTTTGAAAAAAGTATGTCTGCCATGAGGTCCGAACTTGAAGCCCTTAAGGCCGAAAACATAGAACTGAAAACAAGAGTGATTAGCACTGAGAGGGCAGTAGAAAAAAATGAACAGTACAACAGGAAAAGTACTCTTATTCTGGGGGGAGATGGGGTGCCACTCCCAAAAAAGGAACAGGAATCAACTTCTGAAACTAGAGCCATGGTAGCAAAAATCATCAAAGACAAACTCAATGTGAACATGCAAGGAGCCATCGTGGCTTGTCACAGGCTAAAAAACAAAAAAAGAGTTCTGGTCAAGTTCCAGGACCATGATGATCGGGAGGCGGTCTACCAGGCCCGGTTTGAGCAGCCCCGAGACACAAAAGACAAGGTGATAATTCACGAAAACCTCACTGAAGCTAGGGCCGCCATGATCAGGCGCCTGGGCCAGCTCAGAGAAAAAAATCAAATAGTGAACTACCACACCAAAAACGGATCCATATATGCCAGGAGCTCCAAGGACAACAAATATTCCCTCATCGAACATTGGCACACGGAACAGGAAATCCTTGAGCTGGTCCAGAGTGCTGGGAACAAGGGACCGGAATCACGGGACAACCTGATGAGGTCACAGACCCTTGAGAGCATTCCGCCGGGGCGGGTTGCAGGACGGGTGTCTGACCTGGCAGAATTTGTTGTGCCCAACCAGAGGCAGAGCAAACGTCAGCAACCAAAGAAACAACAGTAAAAGTCTCTGGATCAGCTGCTCTATGCATCATCTCATTCTGATTCAAATTTCAATTATCAGTTAATCTTGCACTATATTCATAAATAGGTCCCTCTGGGCTGGCTGGAATGTCTTTTCTGTTTCCTATGTTGCCCAACATAGACACATGTGTATTTTATACTTGTATAAGATACCTACCTGTTCTTGGTAAATGCTAGATTGGTATAAACAACTACCAAAGTCATTAATTTGAGTATGTTGTTACCTATGAAATGTACTGGCCTTAGGTAGCCTCACTTTATTGATAATGCAGGCGCTCTATCTATGCCCTAGATACAGCAGGCCCTTCAGCTTAACCACTGTTACCTAAATATTTACATAGGTACTTGTGAAGCTTCATCAAATAAGTTATCATACCTATATCTAGATTCTGGTGTGATATTGAGTGTTAGCTAACAGCTGTGACGTCACTCGGTCTCCTTGCTGGATATCTCCATCCCATGAAAAAACTTTGTGTTCTAATCATGTGAGATATTGACTCTCACCTCAGATTGACTCTGATGGGTGACAGAGAGGATGTGCTGACTCTCAATATCATTCTATGATGCCTATAAAGTATTACTTGTGATTGCAATGCAAGAACTTGTGTAGTGCAATTTTGCATTCACATTTTGCATGTTGTGCTTCCTAATGAAGCAAATTGAATGATGGATGGTGTGACTAGTATGAATGTTGAACCAGTGCCTTGGCACCAGGACCAGCAATGGACTCCTTTTTAACCTTGTGTGGATGGATGGATGAGCACCCCTGGTGCCTAGCCTTCATGGCTGTTTTACCAAGTTTTAATATGAATGGAGTGTCTGAGCACTGCAGTGAACAAAAGAATGAATGGACACTACAGTGCCTGGCTTGGCAGAAAAGCCATTTTATCCTTTTAATCTGTATGGGATGTGAATGAGCGCTTTGCGCCCAGGCCAGGCAGAATGGTCTTTTTATGAATGCTATAATGAAGAATGCATGTGATCGTGATGACTGTGCTACTGCTGTTACGTTGGACCTGAACAGGCCTAACTATTCAAAGGTTTGGCTGAGATGATTTGATGAGTTGGTTGAGATACATCCATAATCCATATCATTCATCAGAGTTCAGTTACTTAGTATAAACGATAATTCCATTTATATAACTGGAATGCTGATATCCTGCTGCTGACTGTCTTTCGTGCATGACGGCTGAGCAAGTGCTCATTGCCATTGAGCATAAGAGCTTGGCTTTGCAAGCTCAACTGTATTTCGCCCTAGTTCTTCACTGTATTGTTTCAGATCATTATTTTCCCAGCCAGCCCGGGGGTCCTGACCTGAATATGGTACTCAAAGCATTGGGTTCATCTCACCATTGTATGTTATGGTGCTGGCCTTTGCCCTGTCCCAGTTGGCTCGCGCGATGATCCTGCAGTGTCTGCCCCTTGGTCTCCCGTTGGTTACGGATGTTGTGGTCCATGAGTTTCCCTTTGTTGGTGATCTCGGGGCTGTCTGGTTGGGTACAGTGCGGCTGCGGGGTCGTGGCCGCTCTCGGTCTGGGGTCTTTTCCTTCTGGGTGGGCTGGCCCCGTCCGGCTCGGGGCCCTCCGGCCTGCCCGTGGCCGGCGGCGCCCTCGTGGTGCTGGCGCGCTGCGGGGGTGCCCCCCGCCGTGGACGGCTCCTGGGGGGCTGTGCGCCGGGTGGGGTTTGCGCGCCTGGGGGTGTTGGCTCCCGGGGCGGGGGCGGCCGCGATGCCGACGCTGTCGCGCGGGGCTGTTTTTTTTTCTCTCTCTCTCTCTTTATCTTGGCCATTGCTGGGCTGTGCACTGGCTGGCTCGTTCATACGGCTGACGTTAGGTGGCGTATCAAGAGGACTGCAGATGGCGGTAGTGTAGCCTTTACGCAGTCGCACTTTACGCCTGGCACTCTCATGCCTCTCATATGAATTTTATTGGTGAGCATAGCACTTACATCTGAGTATTGTTTCTTAAGTGTGTTTTGCATATACTTTATGCAAAATTCATTTGATATCTATTTGCATTACTTGTAATGCAATGATCATGTATCCATATAGTCATGTAGTATATTCTTGTTTGTACCCACAGTTAGGTACCTATATTGATTCTAATAGTACACACTCATCCCAAACACAAAGGATAGCTTGTCAAGTTTTATCTTCTTGTCTCTCGGTGGAGTAACCATAGTGTTGCATGCCACTGACAAGAATAAGAGAAAATGAACTGCCTTTGCTGTACGACAAGATCTTTCATCCATTTCAAGATACAGACACTCATCTTGATCTTGCTGTTAGTAACGAACTTGAATCCATACGAAATAACTGTAAATATTACACTGTTACAACAAATAACAATTCCCCTGTTTCTCATGACACTGAGAAACTCTCTATTTTGCACCTCAATGCTCGTTCTCTTTTAAGTGTCGAGAAATATGAAGCCCTGAATACTTTCCTGTATTCAACTGGTACACAATGGGACGTGATCTGTGTATCCGAAACATGGTTACAAAATGATATTGATAAATATCGTAACATACCCGGGTACACAGCATTCTTTCAAAATCGCATTGGTCGCACAGGTGGTGGCGTAGCTGTATATGTACGCACATCCAGTGTAATTTCCACTACTCGTCTTCCCATTGACTGTCCAACTGGTACTGAATCAGTCATACTTCAGTGCTGTCTACCTTGCTCTAAGGTAATTATTGCACAATTTTATAGACCCCCAGATACTTGCCCAGTTCTTTTCTGTGAGCAGATGACAAGTTTATTCGACTCCATTGATATCTCATCCAGCACAGTGATCGTCACTGGTGATTTTAATTTTGACCTATGCGCCCTGAGGAATGATCATGGTGCGGAGATATTTTTCAATATGATGTTGTCCTTTGGCTTTCTTCCCTTGATATTCCTCCCCACCAGACAAGGTGAAACAAGACTATCTCTGCTAGACAATATATATTGTAACAATATATCACTTGTTAAAGACACTGGAGCAATTCACGATGACTTGTCTGACCACTTCCCAATTTATGCTACCCTAAAAACATATAAACAAAGAAACGTGAGACCGAAAAAGCAAATCACATCATTCAATTATAACAAAATCACTGATTTGCGAATACATTTGCAAACTGATTTACAGGGCCTCACAGATGTAATTGATCCTAACATAGCTTGTGAAAAAATAATTCGGTCTTACTCTGATGGTATACAAAAATTCAGCGCTACTTTTGTACCATCGCGGAAAAACACACCAATTAAACCCTGGATCACGCCTGGCATACTGGCGTCAATAGGCAGAAAAAATGAACTGTTTTTATCAAAAAATAAAGATCCGGTGCATGAAAATGCAGCAAAGTATCGCAGATATCGCAATGTACTTGTGATGATAATAAGAGAAGCAAAGAAATCATATATCCAAGCAAAACTTAAAACATCAGATTCTAAGAATACTTGGAAAATCATCAAGGAAATGTCCACAGGCTCCTCCGAAAACACAAAACTGCCTGATGCGTTCAAAACCAACAGCGGCTTATTGAATGACACTAAGGACATAGTTAATGAATTTAACACATTCTTCACCAACATTGGAAAAGAGCTTAAAAATAAGATCAGAGACACTGAAAGCAATCCAACTGATTATCTTCCTAACTTTGTAGGAACACCACTTCAACAATTATCTGCCACAAATGAAAATGAAGTGAAAAATATTGTGGATAGTATGCGCAATGTTGGAAGTGGTCATGACAAAATAAATACAAAGATATTTAAATCAACATACACATCAATAATTACTGTGATTGTTCATCTCATGAATCTCTGTCTTCTCCAAGGTGTGTTTCCCACCTCATTAAAAAGAGCTGTTATAAAGCCAATTTATAAGACTGGGGATAAACAGTTATTCAATAACTATCGCCCAATATCTTTACTCCCGGTCATTTCGAAATTACTAGAAAAACTTATTTATGCTCGATTAAGTGAACACTTAACTCAAAATAACATAATTTGCGATCATCAATTTGGTTTTAGACAAGGTATGAGTACCTACATGCCTATCGTAATTCTCCAAGAAAAAATCTTAAGTGCTCTGGAAAACAACCTAAGCACATGTGGAATTTACCTTGACCTCCGCAAGGCATTCGATACAGTTGATATCGAGATACTGCTCTGCAAACTGCATAAATATGGCATATGTGATGAAGCATACTTGATGCTAAAATCATACTTGAATGAACGCACTCAATGCGTTCAAATCGATGATACGCAATCATCTATTCTTCCGGTAAACATAGGAGTACCTCAGGGGTCTATTCTGGGTCCACTCCTTTTTATATTATACATAAATGATTTTATATCCATATGTGATGAACACATATCTGTACTTTTATATGCTGATGATACTGCCATTTTCATAGAAGGTGAAAACAGAAATGCACTTCAAGCCAGACTAAATACATTAATGCCTAAAATTGCTGAATGGTTTGCTTCTAACCAGTTGTCCCTCAATGCTGATAAAACGTACTATCAGCTATATGGTAATCAACCAACAAACTGTGAACTAACAATTCAAATTGATGGTGCTAAAATTACTCGTGCAAACACTGTTAAGTACCTTGGTGTATTTATTGATGATGACCTTAAGTGGAAAACACACATAGCCAAACTCCAAATAATATTATCGAGAAATATCGGAATAATGAATAGGCTCAAATACCTTTTGGGCACAAAACACCTTTTGCTACTGTATCATTCTCTTTTCCTTAGTTATATTAACTACTGCTGCTTCATTTACACAAATACATACCCAACTAGTTTAAATGAATTAGACAAACTTCAGAAACGTGCTATAAGAATAATTGATGGACAGCCAAGACTGGCACATACTGCACCAATATTCAAGAAGTTCAAACTTCTTAAACTTAGGGATATTGGGCAACAGCAAATGTTGCTATTACTGCACAGAAAACTTAGTGGAAACCTACCAATGGCTATTGCAGAGCTTTTTGTAACATCTGAACCTACTAGAATAAATCGTTCCATTAAAGGGACCCTCCCACCTTCAAAAAAGTTAATGAATTGGCATAAAAGTGATGTAGCGTGAATCACAAAGAGCGAAAATGAACATCTACCAAATTTTACCGGAAAATATTCACCCGTTTTCGAGATATAAGACTTTTATTTTTGTTTACTTTTTGGGAAATCCGCTGTTTCTATGACGTCACATAAAGGTTTTCTTTACGTCGGTATTTGGAAGCAATAATTTGGTATCAAAGTGCGACAAATATTGCGCGAATGATGCGTTTATCTTATCAAGGTCAATATATGATGGCCAATAAAGGATTCCAGGACAATTCTTATGGCATTTCTTCGTATCGCAATTCTTCGTCTGCAAATCTTCGTCAGGGCATTTATTCGTACCTATCGCATTACTTTGTCTCGCACCAGAGTATATGAAAATCGGCTCGCATTTCTTCTTCAACGCAAATATATGCAAGAGTAAGCATTGAGGGACAAATAAATGCACCGACGAAGATTTGTAGACGAAGAAATGCGGACGAAAAATTGTGCTACGAAGAAATGTCATGCGAGGATTCGTTCGGGTACCATGACATTTATGTGATTTCAAAGTCAAGATTCACAGCTGATCTGCTAAATCAAGCCAAGAATCCAAACTATCAAAAAACTATAAATATTTGTTTGTCTGTCACAGAGGTCTCAAGCAATATAAGGTTGACATATGTTGAATCAAAAATTTACTGCCACAACTCACATCTCCTGCCTTAGTTTATCATTGTTGTTTTAACTTGCTTTCAAGAGAAACAGAAGCCAGTATCTGATATCACTTCAGATGATTGTTTCAAGATCTGAGTTCAAATGGAAATAAAAGCAAGATCAAGATGAAACAGGGATTATTGCTGTTAAAGTAGTTTGGCCATGATACAACAAGCACATAAATCATTAGCCAAATCAAATACTGGTTGGTTTGTCAAGATGTTTGTTGTCTGTCGTCTGTCGAGCTGCTATGAACACTGAACGCTCTCACTCTTACTTTAAAGAGAGTAGTTTAAGTTGAATGGTAGTGAGCTGTAATTAGACAAAGCAGCTATTCAGTGCTCACATCAAGCCAGGCTAGGAAATGGCATCAACTGTGGTGGGAGGAAGCAGGTTCGGCAGCCCTATGTTGTAAACTTCTGTTATGTCTTGTGTTTGATCAACTGATGTTTTCTGCTCTGTTTTGTGCAGTGATAGTAGCAGGTAACTGCATGCTTGTCAAATTATGTGAATAAACGAATTCATAACATTGCATTTTTCTCTCCATGCAAGGAACAAGTAAGATGTTGTAGAAAATGTAATAGAGGGCTGCATTGCTGATTTTGCACTTTATCAGAGCTTTATTTAGAATTGCTTTCCTGAAAGCTACACACAGGCCACAGTGCTGAAATTCACAATGTCATAGCTTTTGGCAGAAAAAAGAAAAGACTTACTTAGGTAAAATTGGCTGAAAGTATGGCAGAGCAGGTCTTGATGCGTATGCCCATCCGTGTGCTTGCCGAAGCCGAACTGACTGCAACACATTTAACTCTGACCCACCATGGTGGCTGGCATATCCTGAACTTTCACCACTCTAAACAAGAGAACTTTCAGCCCTCGGCATTGTATTAAAACACTGTACAAAACACTCAAAATTTGTTTCAGTGCCATCCACGGACAACATCAGTCGCCATTCACCAGGCCAGTAAAAACAGAATAGATAATAGCTTCAAACCCATGTAGTCAGAGTTACTAGGTCTGCACCTCAAAACAAAATCCAGGTGACATTCACCACGCCAGTAAAAAACAGGTACTTAGGTAACGTAACAGCTTCAAATCTGGTAACATGTTGGTCGGACTTTACACTACCATATTTACATGGAATAATATGATACCAAACAATAGTGCAACCATTCTGGACAACAAAAGTGTATGATAAAATTAATTTAGAATACTCTGGCTGGCAGCATGATTTACGAGCACAGGCAGGTGTTACCTACCAGCCTTCTCAATGCTCGTAAAACCAACATTGTAGTTTTGATTTTACCTTACATGATAACACACTTGGCTGCAATGGCACATTTAATTTAATACTGTGAAAAGACCAGTTATAACCACTTCACAAGCACAATTGCACCTCATGCCGACATCCTTTTCCAAAGACAGTCAGCAGCGTCTTTCGTCAAAACTGGAATATAAATCCCCTTTCAACTGTAAACATCAAAAATATTTCTTCATGGTGTGACTGTGATCTCCATATGGAAACCTTGCAGGAAAAGAATTAATGTCAATTGTCAGCTCTTCAAATTTCTTTGGACTTTAACTTGCAGTACCATATCCAGTTTGCTTTGATATTTTGTTTTTTATTCCATGTTGAAGTTGAACACCAAGCTCCAGATATAGCAGGCAGCTTGATCATCTTCGGCCTTGGTATAATATCAGTCCAAGTTCCAGTGGTGGGTATCTTCTAATATTCAAATTAAAATGAAAAGCAATAGGCTTTCTCAGCGCCGACGACGGATTTCACGTTGATAAAAAAGGGAGCTCAAGGTCGGCAAAACTCGGGTTCAAGGAATGGCGGGCGTTGAAATGACTGCTGACGTCATCAAAAAACCGCTAATGGTTAAGAGATAGGGACTAAGCTGGTCCCACCCTGCAAGTAAAGGGAAGAAATTTCTTGAACACCATAAAGCTGCGGGGGTTGCGACCAGGATAAATGGTGGTTTCTGAGCCTGGCCGCAAACTTGGCTATCTCAACTCAAAACTAATGTTAAGGTGGGATGGTCCCTTTAAACATTTCTATGAATCATTTACATACAAAGTATACAAAACGCATACTTTATCGTGGGCCGGGCCCAGAGTCTGGAACAAAATTATGGTGCCTTTATTTCCCAGACTTTCTACAGTACCAGCTTCGAAATCAGTTATTAAAAAGCTCTCCAAAAGTTTCTTTCTTAACCAGTATCATTGATTCATTCAATTCAGTTTGCATGATGATATGCCTCGTGTGATAATGTAATTGAAAATCATCTTGGTTATTGGGTAGTTCTATTACCCGTTACCTCCTATTTCTGATTTCTTTCTTTCTTTCTTTCTTTCTTTCTTTCTTTTTGACTTGATTTAAACTTAATTTGATTTTGATTAAATTTATCTTATTTTTATTTTTATTTTACATTTTGTCTTTCGTTCTTGGCGTTTCTTGACATTACCTCCCGATTGTGTTCTGTTGACTTATTTATTTTAATTAAATTTTATTTCTACACTTGTCACCTCGGAACTGGCCTCTGTGGGCTGTCCGACAACAAGCCTTGCTTAGTTGGACGGCCCTGCAGGGGTTCAGTAACTGATCCTGCTCGAATTTGACCAGAAAGATCACCTTCAACCATCCACTTTATTTGTATGACTGCTCCCCCTCTATCACCTTCCTCCCACTAACATTACCCTGTATGAGTGTATATCTGTGGGCGTTTCAGGGGTGTAGGAGGGCAGTCACTAACTGTTTGCAGTTGTGACCACTTTGCTTCTCTTATGTTAACATATTAACAGCATGCTCACTCCACAGCTATTTGCTTTCTTTTGTTTTTTTCCTTACTCTTAGCAGGGAGTGCCGCGACTTGTCATATTAAGTTTGGTCTGGTGTTAACGTAAGGTTCTGTGTGTCGCTGGGATAGAGGGAGGGCGCACTCCTGGTCACCTATTCATGGGTGGCGGCGTAGAAAAAAAAAAAAAAAGCTGTCAGCCCCCTCCGCACATCCTGCCAGTTGGGTGGGAAGAGGCTTAAAAAGTAAGGCAGTTCCTACAATGCAAGGTTTAAACATGATAAAAACAGTTCAGCTCTCCCAGGAATGGATGAATATGTCGAAGTCACAATAAAGACGATGCAAATTGCGAATTACCACAAAGATTACTACGGCCCAAGGCCGTATCTACGGCCCAATACGCGTCCTCAGTGCCGCCGTCCGGGAACGCTGCGCGCGCATACGAATCGTGACGTCACAGCCAGCATGGCCGTCGTTTTCGGTTGTCTGCTAGTTGCGATTTTTATAAATGCAAATTAAATATGAAAACGTGAATGAAACTGAGTTTTTTTAATTCTTTGAATATGAAATCGCATATGAAGAATTCGTTTATGGTATTCTTGAAAATATAACAATCTGTCTATTCACCGACCGGTTTCTTAAAAGTGACCGGCACTGACCAAAACCTATACAGTTGGCATGGTAGCCCCAGTTTACATAGAATGTTCAAGTACGCCTATGTATGTATATACAGCACTCTTCCCATTGCATGGTAGGTAGGACGTGACCCGATTCGTGATGCTACATGAGAGCTGAGACACTGCCTCCCACTGTGGTCTGTGTGTCTGTCAGTCTGTGGTCGTCGCTGGCGGCGGAACACCTTCAATCAGTGGCGGATCCAAGGGGGGGGGTCACATGGGTCATGCCCCCCCTTGAGGCCCGGGGGCCCAACGACCTGCCAGGGGCACCACCGGCCTATCAGGGGTATCACAGTCCTGACAGGGGCACCACAGGACCGCCAGGGGCACCACAGGCCTAGCAGGGACACCACGCCGGCCTGGTGCCCCTGGGCCCTGACAGGACTGTAACGTCCCTGACAAGCCTGAAGTGTCCCCGGCAGGCACGTGGTGCCCCTGACAGGCCTGAGGCGCCCCTGTAAGGCCGGTGGTGCCCCTGGCAGGCCTGTGGTGTCCATGGCAGGCCTGTGGTGCTCTTGCTAGGCCTCTGGTGCCCCTGACAGGCTTGTAATGCCCCTGGAAGGACTGTGATGCCCCTGGGCCCTGACAAGCCTGAGGTGCCCCTGACAGGCCAGTGGTGCCCTTGCTAGGCCTGTGGTGCCTCTGGCAGGCCTCTGGTGCCCCTGACAGGCTTGCGGTGCCCTTGGAAGGACTGTGGTGTCCCTGGGCCCTGACAAGCCTGAGGTGCCCCTGACAGGCCCGTGGTGCCCTTGTTAGGCCTGTGATGCCCCTGGCAGGCCTCTGGTGCCCTTGCTAGGCCGCTGGTGCCCCTGGCAGGCCTCTGGTACCCTTGCTAGGCCGCTGGTACCCCTGCGCCCGGAGAGGACTGGTGCCCCTGAAAAGTCTGAAGTGCCCCTCGGCAAGCCCGTGGTGCCCCTGACAGGCCCAAGGTGCCCCTGCAAGGCCGGTGGTGCCCCTGGCAGACCTCTGGTGCCCCTGGCAGGTCTGTGGTGCCCCTGGCAGGTCTGTGGCGCCCCTGGCAGACCTGTGTTGACTGGTGCCCCTGCTAGGTCGCTGGTGCCCCTCACAGACCTGTGGTGCCCCTGGGCCTTGACAAGCCTGAGATGCCTGGCTATGACAGGCTCGTGGTGCCCCTGATAGACCAGTGGTGCCCTTGCTAGGCCTGTAGTGCCCCTGGCAGGCCTCTGGTGCCCCTGCTACCCCTGCGCCCGGAGAGGACTATGGTGCCCCTGAAAACCCTGAAGTGCCTCTCGACAGGCCCGTGGTGTCCCTGGGCCCTGACAGGCCCAAGTTACCCCTGCGAGGTCGGTGGTGCTCCTGGCAGGCCTCTGGTGCCCCTGGCAGGTCTGTGATGCCCCTGGCAGGCCTGTGTTGACTGGTGCCCCTGCTAGGCCGCTGGTGCCCCTCACAGGCCTGCGGTGCCCCTGGAAGGACTGTGGTGCCCCTGCCCCTAGGGGTGCTCATGGGCCCAACAGGCCCGTTGTGCCCCTGACAGGCCTGTCGTGTATACTTGCTAGACCTGTGGTGCCCCTGCTTCCTGGCAGGCCTGTGGTGCCCCTGGCGGGCCTGTGGCGCCCCTACAAGCCCGTAGGTGCCCCTGACAGGTTTGTGGTGTCCCTGGAAGGACTTTGGTGCCCCTGACAAGCCTGAAGTGTCAAGGACAGACCCTTTAGACGCCAGGGTCAAGTTCGTCGGACTGACAACGATCACGTTCCTGGTAAGTACTCACTACTCAGCGTCCACAACATATATACACATAGCACATTCATATATACTTGCTTACAATTGGTAAATGTGGTTGTGGCTAAGAGTTAAGATACTGACTAAAAATAAAAAATAAAACTAAAAAAAAATAAAAATGGGGGCACCACCAAAATGAAGTGGACGAAATCCGTTGAGTTTTTAATTTTGGGTATAGGTAGGGGCACAACTTCGATTCATGACCCTCCCCTTGGAGTTTTCCTGGATCCGCCCCTGCCTTCAATTAGGGGGGGGGGGGGGCACTGCCAACTTTTGGTCCCATTCTTTCCATGTAACGCCCATAGGGCTAATGTTAAAATGTCCAAATCAAAGACAAGCACAGTGACCCGGTGCCCTCCCCGTTCCGCCGCCTATGTCGAAAGTCGTCGCACCGCCGTGCCTACGCCGCCATACTTTTACGCTAAACGACTCATTTTCGGTCTTCTTATCCAAATATCATGGTTATGTAATCTTGCGAAGAGAATATAATAACCACGGCACTATTCATTTTGGTGACTTCTGTTTACCTAGTGTTTTTCTGTCCCCAGAACCAGAAATGATTGAGAAAAATATATTTTATGTGCCTTGCCCTTTCCATATATCGAATTTCACCTCCGACGAGTTATTTATTTTTGGCCTACTAAACGATGTTTATACCCCTTCCTGTAACACGACCAAGGTCCAAGGACTGGAAAATTCTCTGAGATAAGTGTACCCTGACCTTTCTGAATGTTTTAACAGATGACCTCATCAAGTCGGTTTGTCTAGCCCATTCGCGCGAAAATATTTGTGGGCTGTTTATGCAGCCCCAATGTCGAAATAAAAGCAGTCAAATGCATGGGGTGGTTGGTATACCTCTCTCGAGGGTTTGTCGGAAGCCCCTTCATCCTTTTTCGCCATAGGTCCTGGCCACAACATGTGGAAATCAGCAATCGCATAAACCACACCACAAACATCTCGTATTATACGGATACATGTATTTCCTGAACGCGAACACTGCATGCACGAGGGAATCAGCAGTTCTGTACATCCCTAAATACAGACGCGTTTCGCCAATACAAACATGACCGGTGGAGAAAGTGCTGCACAAACAAAAAACGCCTGTACACGCGAGCAAAGTTAAACTAAACACACGACAGCCTATCCAGAGACTGTAAAGCATGACCGGCCAGACAAAAAACCACCACACACTCCACCCTACGTAGTTCATACGCACGATACCCTACGCACTCTATCTAGCATAGCTTAGCGGAGCTAACAAAAGTCACCTGGAATTGTTGTGTGACCCGAGGAGACCGGACTAGCGTCTAACCCCACAAAAGCTTCAGACTCACTGGATATATGCATTCAAACACAAGGAGCTTAGCTATTCCAGCCGAATATAATACTCCATAGAAAGGCGACGAAATACTCCGTAAATGTGAGCATCGAGTGGATTTACTAGACAATTACGTCAATAAAAGCCGTTTTCTTTGCCGATTTAGTCCTACCACACAATGCTTGAAGACACCACATTCACATCCAGCCAGCCGCATACCCCGCCGCCCACACTCCAGGCCCACAATACCTGCCTGCTCAGTTTTGTGTGTCTAATTACTACTCGTGTAGTGCGGTTACATACAATTCTGTTCTCGGCGTAATGTGTACAATGCTCAAATTTCGGTTTATAGCGGTAAACCACGACAAAGCACTCACGACAATGAACAAAGCAGCACAAGGCGCATCCGAACCATTTTCAAACCGTTTAATTCAGAGTATGTTACACATTCTCTGTCATTACTTAAGGCACGCGCTGCATCGGCCTGTTAAGATACCCGGATTCACAAGAAAGCGGATTATTGAAAAGTCAGTGTGGAAGCTGCCATTCCACGGAACATTTGATAAGTCATATATGGTGTTTGTGCACATTGCAGAAGTCAACTCGTGACTCTGAAAAAGCTACTTTGGAAGCATATACGTGCTTCTTACGACAGAATGTAAGTTTCATTTCGTAAAGGGTAACGTGTTCTTATTCCAATTATAAAAGTTATTATTTTGCTAGATGTTGTTAGTCGCCACGATAAATATATAAACAAGCTACCGACTGCCTACAAATAAGATTCCAAATAAATAGACACACTCGATGGTACCTTACGCAACTAGCAATCTGGCAATTCGCCTGATCTTCAACGTCAACTGTTCAGCATCCAGATATGTAAACATGCCAAACACTGTCCCACAAATGCGTTTTTAGGACGATGCCAATAACCCACGCCAACGCCCACCATTCTCTCTCGCGGCGACAGCCTAGATATCGGTCGTCCTCTCGGGGTCGGAGGGTTTCGAATCGTCCACCTTTCCATCCACATCGTCCAGGAGAACCGTCTTCTCCGGCGGCATAGCCACAGTGGCCGGCTCGGGCTCCTCCACACGGATGGCTCGCACACTGCTGTGGAGAGGAGGCGCCAGCTTGCAGGCCAGGAAACTGTCCTTGTAGATCTTGGCGGCCAGACACCCACCGAAGATCGGTCCCAGCCAGTAAACCTGCGCGGCACGCCCAGACGCAGAGAACGAGTTAGAGGGATTAATGTCCAGGAAGTTCATCACACACGCATCCATTGACACTTGTACGCAACACATTACTACTAAAGTGCAGCAAAAAAATGTTATTCTTGGTCCATAAATATCAGATCAAATGAGCAAAAGTTAAATATTTTACGAGCGCTCAGTTCAATGAAAGCTAATGAACATAGATGGGAATTTAAAACCGTGCAGATAAAACCGATAGCCGATAAACTTTATCATGACTACATTACACTGTGCAGGCTCTAAAGACGAGCACTGAGAATTAAATCAGACAAACGCTGGGCAATATTCAAAAACATTGATTTTAGTGTATAACCGTGATGTAGTTTTAATTGTCACTTTGTATCATAGTATGTAAGAAAACAGAGTGAAGGCAGAATAACAGAAAGCAGAAGAAGCGACAAGAAAAGCAAAAGCTCAAGAAGCTCGCATGCAAGACGGAAGACCAGGAAATCCATTAGAGTTCAACTCCTGTTAATAGTTTGTTAAGAAAAACATGCAAAATTGTACAGTATAATACAGAAGAGTTTGTATGTAACGTATGCCTTTCTCTTTCCTGTCAAGTAACGTACACAGCACCTCGTATAGAGAAGAGGGTGTTTTTACACGGGAGCCCATGCACTAACACCACGAGCTAACGATCGCCTCCGCCCACGGCTGAGTCCCAGCTGCGTGTCTGGCGCGCCGCGACTGGTGCAGAAGCCCCGCGTGCCATGCAGACGGCCGAGACACCGGCGGACACCAGCGCGCCGCGAGAGAAGGAGAGCGACGGACACCCGCCAGCGCGCGGCCGGAGTCCGGCGCCCGCCTCCACAGCCGCTCCGAAGATCGTACCTGCACGGCCAGCGCCTATTTGCTGGCGCGCTGTGGCTTCACCTCGGTCAACTCGACCGCCTCGACAGCCATGTGGCGGGCGCGGAAGGCATGCGTATAGACGAGGCCGGCGATGATGCCACCGGCCAGAGGGCCCGCCCAGTACACCTGCCGCACACACACACACACGCCACGCAACGGCGGTAGAGACGCCATCACAGACTCGATGGATACGGGAGTCAACATTGCACGGCATTGATCGGAGACGAACGAATAACACGGGGATCGATGTCAAATAGGTGTGGGATTGCGACGGTTGGTGTGTAAGAAATTGATTTGATCAATCGAGATGGTACTTTTGTCGCTGCAGAATTGGTGACGTGATGGTTTCCGATGGAATCGTAGGAGAGGCGCTATGCCTAGGATGTAATATTAAATCGCTACACGTGTAAACTAATGCAATATTCAAAAGCACCTAACCGTGCCGTTGTAGACAGAAAATAACTCTTGAAGTCCATGGGATACATGCGTAAAGTAGTCTTCAGTCAAAACTGTAGGCAAGACATGAGTACTTACAAAAGCTAATAATTTTGGGCTCTGATAACCTAATTTCCTCAGTATTATACCTGGTTCGCCGAAAAGCAATATCACGTACAAAACAGTTCTCGGGACATGTCTTAGCATTCGATTGGTAGAATAACCCTAAAAACATTTCAGCAGAACGGGTAAGCTGGATATTACCGCAAAAAGTTTTCGTATTGTGGTGGTACGGTTCGCGGGTGTGTTAAGCGCGGGAGCTAGACCAGAGAGGCCTGACTAAGGCATGTGACTATATGCCTAAGTCAGGTCTCTCTGTTTTATACCTTAAAATCGACAACGTTTAAAAAAGGAGTACCATGAGTCCATGACACTACAAAAAAAAAGAAAAAAAGAACGAGTTCATAATGGAGTTGCTTTAAAGGTTCGCATTCGGAAAGCATAGCATCAACAGCTGAGCATC
Organism: Amphibalanus amphitrite; assembly: GCF_019059575.1. Classification (NCBI taxonomy): domain Eukaryota; kingdom Metazoa; phylum Arthropoda; class Thecostraca; order Balanomorpha; family Balanidae; genus Amphibalanus; species Amphibalanus amphitrite. The sequence goes on from NW_024881863.1 coordinate 266,167, forward strand.
GCATTTGGACAGCATTTGGAAATAGCGAACATTTGTACACGCTTCCCCGTGCGAACTATAACTGGAAGCGACTTCATACCTACAAATTCTCTAGAGACCTTGTTTCAAAAGACACACAGAAGGACAAATATCATAAACCAGGATCAAACTGGCAGTGCAACCAACAAAATGTTTAGTCGTCGCCCCCATCTGCGACGTTATAAGTTTACGAACTGAAACGGCGCAGTTATACTTCGGTGTGTCTTTTGAACACATAACAGGCACTACCACCACCAAACAGACAGGGCATTTGAAGACAGAGCGTTCGAGGATAGACAAATGAAGACAAGTATCTCAGTAGAGCATGAGGCTTCACTGCTGATCTGATAGTTTTTAGACGGTTCGCTCGTTATCAGCTAGTCGACTGTAGCGCCGGCTGCTAGCGGGGGCGGGGGAGAGACGGGGCCCCCCACGGGTATAATGCCGCCGCCGACAGCCGTAACAAATCACGGATACACAACGACGTTCCACGGCCCTCGGCCAGACCAAACATGCCAATCAACCGGGCGCCGCCAAGCGACCAGCGCAACAGCCTGCTATGTACACGCGGCTAGTGCGGTCTGAAAGGCGGCACTGCTCGTCATCAGGGGGTCAGGCGGGCCCAGCGCGTGCTGCGGGGGCAGTTCCAGCCGGCGGGGACCGGTCACAGCTCACAGCGGAGGGCAAGCTGGAGCCATACCGTGCAGAGCAGACAGCAGGCTCCACAAGACGCTGTCAGCGGCTCTCATCTTGCTGCAAGCGCGGTTAAATATGTTACGATGCTCAGTTAGTTCCTAGTTAGTTTTGGTCGATTTTTACCCAATCTGTATGTACATTTCGCTTTTCTTTACTGCAACCCGCGTATCCCGTGTTTGATCTGCCTCCGTGGCCCATCGTCCACCCTATCATCGTCTCGGCGTTGCCCAGGCACGCGCCGGTCCGAGGTATGCGCGCAGGGAGGGTCGGGCTCCTCCAGTCACACCCCACCCCGTGAGTAAACTCAGCCCGAGGACGGCGCGGAGACCCGCCCGGCTCCCACTTCTTGCCTGAATGGGTCACGGCCGTCCCACTCCTCACAATCGTCCCCCACGCACCCACTCCGCCAAAGGAGTTACACCACACAGCGGATGTGTCGTATCACACCTGACCTCAGCAAAAGGCACTTTTCACACGCTGTTACGCGTGTCCGGACAATTACAATTGGGGTAACCGATTGACTTCGAGAGCGTTAACCTAGAAATCACGGCAGTTTTCGACCCGGTGGTCAGGCTGCGATGAAGAAACTGAAAGTTTGGGCGCCAGGGTGTTTTTATAGTAAGACTTTTATGATTAAATGAGCGGCAATGGCGTCCCTTCATAATAACAGATTACTCTCAAATTATCGGACGCATGCATTTAATGGCGGTCTTTGGAGTAGACAGGCAGCTAACTCGATCCTAATTTGACAAAACTGTCACGGATAATAGCATAAAATATCCTCAATGAACCGTTATAACTCGACAACCGCAATAAACTCATTGTTTTGATGATAATTTGATCATAATTCCCACAACGCCATTGCATACCATGACGGTAAAAAACGGCATGCTTTTCACGCAGGAGCGTCTCGTAAAAAGCCCCAGTCTTTTAGGCTCCACCCGACACTATACGCTGTTCCAGCGTTCAGTCAACGGTAAACGTTCCCGGTGTTTTATGTGGTTGCGCTATAACGCCAATCTCAAAATTCGGAAAACACAATGGACAGAGACATCACATGCGGCCAAGATGCGCTGGAGAAAGGCGCCAGAGATGAGCAAACGACGGTGAAAAATTGATCTTCAAGCTTCATTGCTGTTAATGTTTAAGATAGAGCTAATTATCAAAAGAAAACAACAAAGAAACTGTTAGCATTCAATAGTGTGAGCACCTAAGATTTTTCCTGAACAAATAGTAAATGCATAGTATCAAGCATGCTTGATGAAGTTACCGTCTGCAAATACGCCTCAAACAAAAATCAATGCCCACCGTCAAGCTCCGCCTCTGACGCCTTTCTTCTGCGTTCCATCATCACATTCGCTGGCTGTTAGCCCTGCGGGCTGGCCGGTAGTCTCCCCATGTGCGCCACACTACAACTCACCCAGTGGTTAGCCCAGATGCCGGTCACCACAGCCGGCCCGAATGTGCGGGCCGGGTTCATGGACGAGCCGGTGTACTTGATCTGCAAACACGGGAGGAGAGGGAGAGGTCAGATCACTACGGCCGCCCCAGTGAAAAAAATCCCCCGTCAAAAGTTGTCGCTTCAAGGCGACTGGAAGGTATGTGGGTACACAAATTAATCACGGTTGGGCCGGAGAACGGTGGAGACCGTTGACACAGGTTATGGGGAGACGCAATAGAAGGACAATGTTGAATGGTGGGCGGTTAGAAAATGTCCGCCCTGTTGACATTGGTGGACTGAAAGTTACGCTATCCAACGGCTCGCTACATGCAGCAATGCGTCCCAGCCCATGGGAAATATTTGGTCAAGGAGATACGATACTGATGAATGGGTGGACATGTGCGCACGTGGGCTTGGTAGGTGGACTAGCTGAACACACTGAACATGAGACACTGGGAGGGAGGGGAAGTGTAGTGTTGGGTAACCTGTAACCCCCTTCCCCCCCTCCCTCCACATACGCGTGTCGTGTGGACTGGTCAGCAGAATTACGGTGATTGATAACATGATCGAGCCATTAATCTGTAATTGAACTACAAAAAAAAAACTGGCCATGAGAAGCAGATGGGAAGGATAGTGTGCGCTACCTCAGGCGGTGGCCATCCCCACAAAAGAGGAGTAATTACTGACTGGTTAGGCGGGATTTGATTCGTGTCAAGCAAGACAGCTGATTTATGTCAGCTAGTTTATGAGTGGTGGTGTGTATATCCTCGGTTGGTCCTGCGGTTGCGATGGCAATGGTACGGCGAATTACAGGTGGTTGTGCGTCAAAATGATGATGCATTATCGGGAAGTGATGAATTAAAATCGCGCCGGTCCACATCTACCAGCCCTATTCAATAGCTGCGGTCATACCTACATTTTTCTTCGGAAACCGATTTCGAATAGGTTTTATTTTCTTCACAGGTCCGTCTAATGCCGTCTACACGACAGATGAAAACAGTTCATACCATTACCAATGAGCATGAAAAAAGAACCCCTTGACCTTCATGACTCAAAAATTAAGAAGAGATGCTTTCAATGGATAAGAAGCCTGGTGTTCATATTGAACCGACTAAAAATGGAAATAACGCCAATTTCTGATCTACCGGAAGTATTCCCACTCAGTAACACGACGAACTTTGTGCGCTGTCATTCACAGCTGTATAACACGGATCCACGCCACATAGCTGGCAAAACGGTGAGCAAAATGCCCACACAAAACACATTACGCCTTCCAATGCCAGTCATGTGACCTTCGTTCATGTACACGCGTATTGTTTAGCAATGTTTGCTGTGAATGTCTCTCCTGCAGACCGTTATCCGCTCGACTAATGGTTCCATTCCGTCTCCCTTTCAACTATCAGCCGATGTCACCGCCCGGTACCTACATGCCCAGATCCGCCAACGGTAAAAAGCGGGTTACGGGCGGCAGTGGCAAACGATGCAGGATATAACGATGGTATCCCACAAGTTTTAGACTGAGAGAAGGCAAATAGCGTTGAAAAAATAAATGAATTAGGTATACCTACACGAAAATGCTAATCAAATTTAACATAGCCATCAAGTTATCGCGACCATTAAACCAGTAGGTAACATTGTGACCAATGTCTAATGTCAAGTGCCTATACCGTAGAAGAGTTGCTGGCATATCTGGACAACATAGGGTTCAACAACTCCATTCTAAGCATTCGCGTTATGCAACGCTCCAAATAATACACCCAACCTTGACAGAATGGCGGAAACAGCCACATTGAAACCAGACGTCCGACCATTTTCGTGCAACTAGCCCATACCGAGCCCATTTCGTCGCGTGTATTTGCCCCACCCTGACCACCAGTCCCATGGGCGCCGAGGAGCCCGAGGCGTTCGTTTTCGTGGAACCACTGTCGGAAGGTGCTGGAAGCGGCAGATCCCTCGTGTGAGGACACTTTGGAGGAAACTCAGGCCGTCATTTTGGCTGGATTAACGGCGGCTAATCATCAGTGACTCCCACTATTACGGGTGGAGTTCTCGATGTTCCCAACCGGGGCGGCGTGGGATAATGTATCGGCAGGCCATGCACGAGCATTGGACAGTCCAGTGTTCTTGGTGCAGTGTACCACCAAGAGATAAGGGCTCAAGCTACGCCCATGGTCTATTTAGCAAAGCAATCATTCCGTCGGAGCTTTGTGGTCATTCGCGCGTGCCGAATGGCTGTTTGCATTGTTTGATTGTTTACAAACAATGGAAGTGACCTTGCTCCATGTGCTGTGACTGCATTCAGTTTATTTCTGTAGTTTCCCACAAAGCAGCCAGGGTGTACAATTACATATGTTACATGCAGCCCTAGAGCCCTTTTTCACTGCTGCATGTGCGTATAGCTATCCATTGCCCGACCACCGTCTGGTATCCCTGTTATGACAATCAGTGGCGCGGCTATTGTGGCAATCATTGGTGCAGCTATTCTGACGAGCATTGGCGCAGTGTCGACAAAGATGTGTGATCGCAGCACGCACAGTGGGTGCGCTGGCAGCTTAACGTGCGGCGATGACAGGCAAACCCCTCCCTCTCACTCCCACACACTTGGTTAACATAGCTGTCACCACTACACCGGCTGCCAGCTCCGTCCCAAACCTATACAGCTCACACTAACAGGCGGCGAGGGAGGGATCAGCCAACCCAGAGCTGGGAAGGGAGGGGACAGCCGTCCTGGGGCTGTGAAAGGGAGGGGCAGCTATCCAGAGTCTGGAAAAGAGGGGGACAGTGAAGTCACCCACAGGCTGGAAAGGACAGGAGATAGCCGTCTTGCCGTCCTCTTAGGACAAGTGTCCCATCCGAGGGCTGGGAATGGAGTGGGCGCTGGACAGCCACCCCGGGTCCGGGGCCGAGTAAGACAGCCCATCTGGGGCTGGAAAGGGGAGGGGACAGCTCCCCCTGGAGCCCCAGGGAGGGGTGGGTACCCAGTACCAACGTCTCCATCGCTCGTGTGACGGACGTTGCTGCGTCACGTCACGTCACGCTGGTCACGTACTCACTCGGCAGGTCACGACTCCGTGACAGATGGAACGTGACCCTCTGGGTCAGGTCACCGCGGAATTTTTGTATTTGTATCACGTAGAGTATATGTGAGGCAATTTGTGCTGATGGGGTGACGTTTTGTATTGCAGGAATCGTTCGATATTGCTTCAATTAGGGTATGGGTCTTATGTAACTGTCAACAAGAATGCCGCTGTAAAGAGAACACGGCATGCATCAATTACAATTTATCGGTTCAACTCCCATGAAGCTTCGCACAAATAGCTTTGAAATAATTTGGAGACTACGCTGTCGCCCGGTTTTTATTTAATCTGAATTAGTTTTTGCGTTGTCTGCATTATAATCAGAATCATTTTACTCATATGCTTGACAAGTCAACTAAATGATTAGTTTTCCCTTTAAGCCCATTGACATAAATGAGTTTCTGCTATTATTGTGCCAATTTAAAAATCAACCCGTGTGGCCTGCAACAGCCTCATTGTTCGTGTTATGGAGACAAAGTAAATTAGCTAATGAAATGTTGTGAGATTTCGAACGATATCAGCATTAGATATCGCTTCAAACAACCAATTATTGTAGCTAGGACTTGATAGAACGGTCCAATAACCGTGCACCCCACAACAGAGGAGACCTCTTTGAAATAATCCTGGGCGGAGACCCTATTTTGTTGCGGTGATCATTTCAGAGAGGGGATCTAGTTGCACTGAGGTGATACCTATTGCTGATATTGATTATTATCCCCCCGCCTGTTGCAAAACACTAGCAGGTACAGCACACAATCTGCAAACATTCTCTCCCACAAAGAACCAGCATTGTTTTTTCTTGTAGCATTTGACGAGCTATACCGACGGGCATAAAGAGGCTAGACATTATATTGCATCTGATGATGCGTCCCACAAAGAAACCTTCCCTCGATAAACATCTAGCGTTGAGCGCATGTCTACGAGATAAAAACATGCACTTATTTTCGGTACCCAAAGGGTCCGATCGGCCCAGTGACCTCAATGCTGCCATATGTGACCACCCAGCGCTGCCAACTCACCGCTCCCAGGTGGCAGCCGGTGATGGAGAGACCGATGGCCAGCGGTGCCGAGCCCTTGACGTCATCACGGCCCTCGTCACACACGCCGAACACGACGAACACGAGCACGAACGTGATGAACAGCTCGACGCCGAAGCCTTGGAACGCCGTCAGCTTGGGGTTGACGGTGGTCATTCCCAGAGAGCCCTGTACGTCCTCCGGGGTCAGAGCCTGGGGAAAGCAGAGGGGGAGGTCAGGTAGTTAAACGGGTAAACGGGTTTGTTTTGGGTAGCGACATACCAGCTACCCAAAAACCACTGTCTGGTCTCACTTGCTCTCTTGAGCGCAATCAAGCCCTAAACTCTAATCTGAACTGATTTGAGATCATAGCGAGGCCTCGTAAATGAAGTGTTTGCTCTTACTCTGGTTCGGTCAAAATATGGATGAAACTGAAATTAACGACCGGAATTCAATAAATCGACGTTACACGCATCATGACCCCATTCTTCCGTGAATGGTTCCTGATGGCATAATTCACTTTACAGCCTTGTCCCGCTTTATTCAATCTCGTTTCCTGCTAGCTGGCGATTTCGCCGCGTCTTTTCCCAATCTGTCGGCACCGTGCCGTAGTATAGCTCGGGGCCATAACCATTATACCATCAATAAGAGGCTTTCGCATCGGAGCTCGAGGTCGGGGATGATATGGCCTGCGGAAAAGCCACCTACGGAGCTTCTATGGTTACCTACCCATAACAGCCAATACATATGGGCAGTAATGTGGCCTACGATGACGTCAATTGTGGCATGTTGTGGCGAAACATAAAGAGGGAAGGAAAAAGTTGAAAGACAGAATGGACTGCAAAAAGAAGCAATGGAAGCCAAACCAGTTGACATGTTTTGTTATTAAGTCGCAATTACCATGTAAATCGATGAATGGAACGTCAAACTTCTCGCTAATACGAAGGAATGTGATGTGTAACACGCAAATGGAATGCCACAGTTTACGGCGTAAATTAGCCCGCGCGGGGCTGGGGGGGGTAAATTTTACCCCCCCTCGCGAATTTTTGCGATATCTCAAAAACGGCGGCGCGCAGCGCCGCCAAACTTTCAGTACCTTTTCTTACATCAATTTGACACGTTCCCTGAAAATTTGAGCGAAATCCGTCGGAAAATTTTTGAGAAATTGACGTTTTAGTGACGTCATGTTCGCCATTTTCGCCTCAAAAACGGCAAAAGTTCAAACGCCGCTAACATCTTCATTTTTAAAGGAATCAAGACGTAACAAAAAAGTTTATACGTAATTTTACTTTGTCTATCAAATGGCTATTTCGGTTTTTGAAAATTTTGGATTTTGGCCTAAATTTTTTCAAAAAACTGATTTTTTTTGGAAAATCATTATAAAATCCAAAATTTTGATTCTATCGAAAAAACCGGAATATATGTCACAGAAGTGGTCTATGTGCACCTACATACCAAATTTTAGAAGAATCGGTTCAAAAATGTGGGAGTTATTCAAAATTTTATGACGTCACGACACACAAATTTTTTGAAAAATGACTTTTTTGGAAGTTCTAGACCTCGTACGGAAACAAAAATAGCACCATTCGATTCGCCGTGAAAAGCTGCATCAGATAGACACCTTTTTAGGCCTTAACAACCAACTTCAAAATTTGACCTCACTTGACCTGACCTTGACCTGACCTCGACCTAAAATTCATCCAGAGGTGGTCCATATCACTTATTGAGTGTGCCTATTGAATTCTATGAGTAAAAGGACCCATAAAACATGTGTCGCACATGCCCTTTTCTATATTTTGTTTTTTGGTGACCTGACCTGACCTGACCTGACCTTGACCTGACCTCTGAATGATATTGTATGCCACGAATATTGTCTTGGTAGCCTAAGAACACGTTTTGGGCGATCAGTCTCAGTCCATGACTCCATTCTTCGGCAACTACGGTGCAAGGCCGATACTGTAGAAACTTGCAATTTGTACCCTTGACCTGACCTTGACCTTGACCTCAAACTTTTAATTAAGTACATGTTTTTAGTAGTTCGTGATGAGAGCTTTCGATTGGCGTTTGAATTTTCCAAATCGGACCATTAGTTCGGGAGATAACAGGGGGGGGTAAAATTTACCCCCCCCCCCAGCCCCGCGCGTTCGGCTGGAGACCCCAGCCCCGCGCGGGTTAAAAAGCATCGATACGTAAATTATCACAGAATTGTATAAAGCTACGTGTCCAATGTCAAGCAAAAGGATTCTCTTAACTTCAGGTCACAATGGCACAAGGGACAAAAAAATGGTATATTGGTTAGAATCCATAAATATTTGGGCTGGCTAGACGCAACACTAGCTCATGACAGAGTTGCGACAGCAAATTAATTTTACTCTATTACTTCAACTCAGCCAGTCAATTGCACCAGATTCGTAGACGTCTAGATAAGGGACCTATTGGCTAAACTACAGTAAAGTTTCTGCTATTCCGCTGCCTTCCGGCCATTCTGCTCGTGCCAGCAACGCCGTCTGTCTGAAGTACACACGTCCGAGCCCGTCACACGAGCTGGCACGATCTTTTTTTTAAAAACAATTCTGCCTGATCGTTACCAATCAGTTCAGTGACAGTGGCAAGAGAGCCTGCAGCGAAATGTGCATGAGATACCAGCCCGCAGCCGCTTGAAGCTCATGTGCGCTTTATTTAGATTGATGCCATTGATGGTCGACGACTGCATATCTACAGAGAGAGAGTGCTGAGCCTTAATTAAGGGTTTTAAAGACAGAACAATTTTCATAGCATATCAAACTGCACGAGAAAGATGGCCTCGCCTCTTACAAGCTATCAAGCACTCCGTCAATGATTTCAGTAGAACTGGACATGATTGAACAGATATCAGAATAGTTATACAAACCTCCAGAACTATGTAGTTGGGTGTTATTAACAATACATATTTCAGGTATAATTTTGCTCCACACAATTGCCTAGTTATCACAAATCAGTTCAGTAATTTGTCCGACTGATAGGTTACACCGCACAGTACACATCACCCGACCTCTTGCCGTGACATTTAGTTCTCCCTCACAATGCACACTGGGCCGGGGGTCCGGAAAAGTGCTAGAAATTATTTGTGATTGAGTTGTTGATCTCAGTGACAAGCAAACATGCTAAAAACGAAGTGGGGCTGCTTAACCCTCGCCGGACCTATTGTCGGACCCCCCACCCCCTCGGCCGGCCGAGGGGGGGGGGGGGAGGGTTGGTACGACCCCTTTTTGCCGTTTCGCCCCTAATGGAGCTAGAGCCTCGCGGAAAAAACAAGCGTGTGCGCCATTTCAAGGCGGAACGATTGATACCCGATTTTAAGGCCCAAGATCAACCGGTAACCTCTGAGGTGAAGTCAAAAAGCCCAAGGTAGAGTTTTGTTTTTGGCAAATAATTTCGCAAAAAATGGCCGCAGAGCAGCGATTTTGGCACCATCGTGTTCGCCTGGCTCAGGTGCGTCGAATGGTATACTTTTTGTTCGGGTGAGGTCAACTTAAGGTATTGACCTCGAGTCAAGGTCAGTTCAGAGCCCATCAGGCCACGAACTTAATCGAAGGAGGTCGTATCGCATATCATTCGATTCGGGAGGTCTTCCCGAGTCCATTGGTGACTTTCCCGAGTCGCTGGCTCAATTTGATCATGAGTTATTGACGAGAAACTCCTATGACCGGTGTGACGTCATAAATGACGTCACGGAAGGTCAAAAATGCAAAAGTAAAGCATCGGATCTTGCAAGGAGTGCACGAAATCACGATTCCGTGTGCTTGAGATAGTTTGAAATCATTCCATGCGCAAAAACAACAGTTTCCTTATTTCCCCATTCACTTTTAATGGTGAGGTCACGTGACCTCGAAGAGTAGCAGGCATTAGCAAAAATTGCGAGTAGGGCATGACAGAAAGATGATTGGTGGTTTGTATGGCATGGCCATTTTTAGCGGCTCGAAATAACATTTCTCAACAAGTCTACCTAAAGAGCAAGTTGTTGTTGATTATCACTGACTTGTGTTTAGGGGTTAATAATGACTGAATTTTTTAGTTTGGCCCAGAAATGTTGACAGCATTGTGTGCGTTGATCAATTCTGAGCTCAGGGACATATATTTTATTTAGATTATAAGCGTTTGTTTTTCACAACTTCCAGCGTTTTAAAGAGCGCCGGGCCTTCAGTAGAGCGGCGAGGTGACAATTGCCCGTACATCATGTGGTTTACTGGCGCATATCTCGAAAAGTAGCAGGGAAAAGCAGCAAAGCACCTATATGGAACAAAAGATGAGTAATCAGAGGCTAGTATAAAAAGTTCATTTTTAGCCGCCCGAAATAACGTTTTTATAAAAGTCTAATTAAAAAATTGGATATGATTTTAAATTACGTCTTGCAGCTGCTTGCAAACAGCTAGCTTATCTTGCAGAAAAGCGATGCAATATGTCAGAATGATGTTGGCACAGTGAACAACAGTGCCCTGAACTAGTCTGACAGCAAATTTCGTTCAAAACGACGATTGGTCAACTAAAAAATTACCACTAAAGTTCATCATTAACCCGCGCACCGACGGGGGTCTGCGCCAACTTAGTACCGACGGGGGGGGGCGGATGACCGCCCCCCCCTGAGATCTCGAGAACGAAGCAAGATAGCGACAAGCGGTAAACGGCATCGGATACGCACGGCCAAGATCTACAATTTTTGCTAAGGTCATTTTCAGGTCAGGTCAAAGATGACGTCACAGGGGTCGAAAAAGTCAAAATGGCGGCGCTAGATATGGAGAGAGTTTTTCTCGAATAACTTTCGAATTAGTCAAGATAGGAACAAACTAAGGGCATCATCGTGATCCTCTCGTCAATCCGCATCGAATGATATATATGTTGACCTCGAAAGGTCAAGGTCAAAGGTTGACCTCAGGTCACGTGACCTCGAGGTCATCATGTATATCATTCGATGCGTCTTGACGAGCTGAACACAATGAGACCATCCACGCGTCTGTATCTTGTTCCTGTACGGAGTTATTGGCCAAAAACCTTTGGTGACCTTTGATGACGTCACATGACCTCACAGCTGCCTAACAGCAAAACAGACCTCAAGGTAGTGAAGGTTGATCGTATATGAAGTCATGTATGGTATATGGGGCCATTCCGACCCGTTTTAGTGGTAAAAACAGGGAGTTGATTTTTCCCCCATTGACTTATAATGGGGAGGTCGCGAAATTGACCTGACCTTAGGTCACCGATATCAAAATTCCGAGATATACAAATTGTAGCTACTAATGACCTAATAATATCCTGCGAGTTTCAAAGGCCTCCGACATCTACTGTAACTCTGGCACGGTGACAAAGTTGCAAAAAAGTGACTTGAGGTTGGGTCATTCAAAGTGACCTGGTGACCTGACCTTAAAAGGTAGGAGGTTCAAACTTGCACACCATGTGTAAAATTGATGAGGTTATAGTCATACCAAATTTCGCGGCGCTACGCGCCGCGGTTTTCCCGCTATTTGCGAAAAACCTCAGGGGGGGGCGGATATCCGCCCCCCCCCGTCGGTGCGCGGGTTAAAATCGGTAAATGTGGTGGCCTATAGAGAGCCTAAATTGTCTTGTGTTTGATGACAACTGACGACCTCAATTTTGACCTTAGGGCAAAACTAGCATCGGAATCGTATTCTTCGATCAATTCGGGATTAAATGATACCTATTTTGTTCATATTGCGGACAGTCAGTTTGGGGGAATTTCTAGCGCTTTTTCAGGCTGCCGGCCTACAGTGCAATGCTGCCACCGAACTCTGAACCACTCCGCTAATTACGCCTGACTTGGACTGAGAGTAAATTTGAGTTTCTGTGCGCAAGGTGCGTGACCTCTCAGTGGTAATCCACGCATAATGTTTCGGTCACGAAATGTTGACAACGGCGTGGCAGTTCGTGACAGTTATGCCGGCCTTGAAAGGGCCATCTGAATTTTAGATTAAGCTGCTATAAATTATTAAACATATGTGAATGTCGCTGAATCGAAATGGGTTCGAAAATAGCATGTAAGAAAGATCTAACGGGACCGTAAATACGCTTGAATATATCCCGTAACATTTCACAGTCAGCATGATCAAAACGAGCTGTCAAGTCCAATTGCAGCGTACGATTCCCACGGCCGGTTGAGCTGAATCACACCTCAGGTAGGTCAAACGCTGTGCACCTTGACCCGCAATCCCAGCCGACAACAGCTGGCAGCGGTCGCCATTGTGCCGGCCCGGGTGTGACCTCCGGGGAGGGGAGGGGACGGGAGGGGTGCCGGCAGTCCATGACCGGCACCGCACACCGGTGCGACACGACAATCATCACACCCCGACTGGACAAAAGCACCCGACCCAACGTCACCCGTGCGTCCAACGGTCGTGCCGAGCTCGCCAGGCGCCCTGTGAAGCCCTATGTCAAACTGTGGTTCCCCTTGGCGCAGCGTGTGATCGACTCACTAGACCACGACACATGACCTGCAGAAAACCGACCTCGCCCCGCTCCGACCGGCGCCCAAAACAAAGAAATAGCCTCCGGTGGTCGGGAACAGCCGTGAGAAACCGCTGGCGCCCGGGGGCGTCAGTGGCGCACCTGTGCCAATTGTGGCCCGCCCGCGGCGCTCGGCGCAGGGCCACGCACGCGCACACCGTGGGACCGGATCAGAGCGGGGCGCAGGGGCTGGGAGACCACCGAGGTCAGGTCAGACCGCTAGGACGTGATCCGGTCAGGTCAGACCGGCGAGACGTGACCAAGTCTGAGGTTAGATCAGACAGCTAAACACCATGGCCCCGGTCCAATACGGCGAGCCATTTGATGGGCAGTAGGCCCCTCAAACATTCCTTCCAAGATGCATAATGTCTTCCAACTGGAAACACATACAAATATCACCAATCCCAGCCGATATCGTATTGGTGCCGCCGCCACCATGATTACGTCTCACGATCCTTACGATCGCCGGCGGCAGCAGCGGCAGCTAGCTCGCTTCTCACGCCACTCTGTCGGCGGCGCTCACAGCCCTGCCAGCTTCTGTGAGAACCCGAAGCTATGTGTCGCTCGGAGCTTCATTCTTAGCACCTGTGGACTATCCAAAGATTCCTCCAGCTCCCAAACGAGGCGGAACAGCCGCGTTCATCGTCTCGCGCCGCGCCGGCTGATCGTGGCGTGGCCAGAGAGCGAAAGTGGACCGGGAAGGTCAGGGTCAGTGTGCGCGTGTTGAGTGGCTTGGTGGAGTGGGCTGCTTGCGAAGGGTGGGGAAGGGTAAACAATGGAGCGGATCTGCGCAGCGGGGGGGGGGAGGGAGAGCAATTGAAGACAGATCGAGGATGGAATTATAATTCTGCCGAGTCATGGTGGAGGGATGAGAAGATAAGGAGCTAGGTTCACAGATCCAGTGAGCTATTGAATGTTCCGCAATTGCTGCTTCATGACTTCTTTTGTGAGAGCTGGCGTGAGGGCAGAGACGATGCGATTATGACGAGGGTCGGAAATCAACTCTAAACAGCTGTCTTGGCTAGATAAATAGAATAAATCAGAAACTGGAGGGGAGAGAACGAGCGGCGACGCTGCTCCAATCTCGTCAAAAACATTCCCTAAACCAACACCATGAGACGAATAACTCAATTACTTTAGTGAATGCCGCGAGTCAGGAAGCGGATCCTTGAGTCGTCAGCGTAAATGGTCCATCCGGTTCGGGGATATTACCACCGCGACTGACGTGTCGTTCCAGCTCAGCCGCCTGACGGGGACGTTTTCGGAGCTGTCACCCAACAGGATGCATCACGCCTCCGGCTGGGCTGGACAGCAAAGTAATTTTAGGCTGGACGGCTTATGCTCACTACCCTAAGGCACGAACAGTCACGCACGCCTCACGGGCCAAACACGATGACAGCAATGCGTGATAAGCCACACGAAGTGCCGTGAGTAGGGTAATTTGAGCGTGTGATAATTACAACATTCATGCCGGAGGCTTGATGCAACGCACGTGGTAACACGGCACGCGTATGTATACGTAATAATTGCCCAAACGACGTTTGAGAATCTATGAACTCAAATCCCGACCTAAAAGTGAAAATTTCCTTGCCACATGTCGTCATGTCTGCGATGCAGCTACAACGACCAAGTTTGTGTCTCCTAGTTATAATGATGGTTGAAATATTGAAAGTCCCATAGATAATTGTTCAAAAGTATGGCAACATTAATAATGAGTCCACGCTTTCTCTACCTCTTCCTCGCCTCTCCAAGCCTTTCAAATATCAGAAGCAGCAAAACTTCGGCAACACTTGTGTCGTGACTGTGACTGTGGCTGTGACGTGACTGTGTCGGGTGGCCTACCTTGAGCAGCGCCGAGCCGACGATGGCTCCGATGCACTGGACGACAATGTAGAAGAAGGCCCTCATGAGGCTGACCTGACGCGCCACCAGCATGCCCATCGTCACCGCCGGGTTGATGTGGCATCCGCTGATGTGACCGATACTCTGCAACGTCAGAGACAAAGGATCGTCAGAGAGATGACGTGAGAGGGAGACAAGAGCTGATGTGGAGGGTACGAAGGGTAGCGCCAGAGGCAGGGGACATAACGAAGAGAAGAGCCCACGGTCCACACAGGTCAGCTATTGTTACCGTGAACCACAGAGGCGAAGCGATAGACAGCCAGCCTCGATGTTACTGTAAGACGATACAGAAATAAACATCATATTTGAAGGTGCGTTTCCCGCTGTTAGTAGTTTATCATTGCTTACAACTCAAAAAACATCGACCAAAAAACATCGCCTTATCCAAAAAATAATCGGAGTCGAGAGCTACCTTTCACTGAGTTCAGTCACGCAGCACACTTACGCATATGACACAACCAGCACCCAGACGATGCCCAAAATAGGAACCTTGACGTAAACATAAGCGCACGACGACTTAATCTATAATTGAATGATTGGAATCAGAATGCCATCTAGGCCACCCCATTTTCCGCCCAGAACCACGCCTCCGACGAAACGGTCACACCGATCACTTTGATCAATCACAATCAGTGCGTTTTTACTGAGAGATCCTTTGATAATCTGGCGTATGTTCCCATGAATCTGTAAGCTCGGCCGCTGCCCACCCGAACAGTGAGTCTAGGTCACTCTAACCGCTGCTATCCGCTCTGACAAACGCTGCTGTTTGGTTTGTTTACGTCACCACGTGTGCCGTCTGAGAAACTATGCGTTGTGTAGTTGGGTGCAACTGCGGTCGTCCAGTCCCTGTGGCAATCCTACGGTCGTCGGTTCATAGATAAGTGGTGGTGTTACGGCGTGTTACGGCCGTTACTGTTACGACCAAAACAGTCTGATCGGGAGGTGAAACCCATCGCCTCCCGCCCTAACGGCTAGTCGAGATTGACTGCCTGGGCGGAGCAACAAGAGCGGTATGAGCAGGAGACGAGGGAAGAGGGAGGGAGAGAGAGAGAGAGAGAGAGAGAGGGAGAGAGACAGAGAGACAGACAGACAGACAGACAGACAGACAGACAGACAGACAGAGAGGGAGAGAGAGAGAGAGAGAAAGAGAGAGAAGAGTGAGAAAGGGAGGAAGGGAGGGAGGGAGGGAGGGAGGAGAGAGAGGATAGAGAGGGAGAGAGAGATTGGAGACAAGAGGAGAGCAAATGAAAGGAGAGAAGAGGTAAGCTGGGAGAGGAGACGGAGAGAGAGGAGAGAAGAAGTGAGAGGAACTGGCGCACCGGCGCGCGATGGAACTGAACAGATAGTCATGCTGACTCGGCATAAATGAATATATTCTGGTCACGACGCCCGTTACACCTGGCTGGGCAGTGGGACAGCGAACATACGCCAACAGATCTGCGCTAACATTGGAGTCACAGGCACGAGCCAATGTTGATCCCTCGCTCTCTAAATCCATAGTCGATTGGTTGAGTTGTAACCGAGTTGAAGTTCATTACTATCCAAACCAATTCACGGTTAATGTCTGAATGAAGTGCCATTAATGACAATGCTGCTGAGGACAAAACATAAGTACTTAAAAGGTTTAGCGCAATGAAACTAATAAATGCAGAAAGCAAAAGCAAGCAATATAAATTGGATGTAACTTCTCTCCCTAGTCCCTGCTTCAAGGCACTCATCAATTTCCAATCTATGCATTGACCTCCCTGGAGAATAGATAGACGGATACGTGCGTTCGTGTGCCCACCACGTGATGCACTGTGTGGCACGTGCCGACAGGACCAGGCGCGGCGGACACGTGCCGTGGGATCAAAACAAACCCATCTGCGGCCGCGTCACGCGCGGTGACCAGTTGCGTCACGGCGTGTGACGGTTCGGCTAGTCGTCACGTCTGAGTAACTTAGCTGTGGTCACGGGTGTTTGCGGTTCGGTTAGACGCCGCCCACTGGATGGATGGATCGGGCAGGAGACCGCCAGGGAGGGATGGACAGAGAGAGCGAGAGCGAGAGAGAGAGAGAGAGATAGAGAGAGAGAGAGAGAGATAGAGAGAGAGAGAGAGAGAGAGAGAGAGAGAAAGAGAGAGAGAGAGACAGAGAGAGAGAGAGAGAGAGAGAGAGAGAGAGAGAGAGAGAGAGAGAGAGAGAGAGAGAGAGAGAGGCAGAGCAAGGGATCGGTCGGAGCCGTGCATTTCCCTAACCTGTTTATGCACCGCCGGAGCTCATGCTGCCGGTTTATGAGGCGATCTGCCGTTGGGTCGTTAACGGCAGCATCTCGGTCGTTGCCGCACCTGATGATCCCGCACCTGATGATCGGTCGTTATTGGTGGTCCGCGGCCAATTACGACCCTTTGGGTACGGTCGCATCAGCGCCTGTCGCACACCAGGTGAACGGGACGGTCTCGTTTGGAAATTATTGCGGAAAGGATGTCCACAAAAATGGCGGTAAAGGATGGTCTCGTTAATTAATTTGACTTCGTTCCCAGCTGCTGAAGCCGAGTTTAAGTGCCAATATGGAATCGCCTGCGGTTGCCCGAGGTTTGTGCCATTACGGATTGTGAAATCTGTATTTGCGAAACGGCGCATGGGGCGCTATAAGGCCTCGTAGGAGTGAGTTGGCGCTGGCCGTTTGGAGTGGCAGAGACGACACGAAAAACGGCATTGGAATGTATAGGAGTGGCGAATAATTACAAACGCAAACATGATACATTCTAGAGGTGTCAAATGGTACATTCGATACCAAGGATCTCCCAGAAACCATACGAGACCCGACACCCGTGGTGGAAAAGGCAGGTGCTATGTTGTCATAAGGACCCGCTGTGGCACCGGTCGAGGTCACGCGGGGTCAAGGCATACTCTGATCACCCTGTGAGCTATGAGGCAAGGGTACAGACTAGTCAATTAATCAACAACTAGTTGGGCTATTCCGTGTTCTTACCAATGCTGATCCAACTATAATCAGCATCGGCGACTATCGGTTTTGCAAATTCTCCCTCTGGCGCGTTCATAAACCCGATGCCGTCCTTGAATTACACATTACATTAACCATGGCTCTTGTGTAGACTCTGAGCCATAGCGCACCATACGCACGCATAAATCGCGTGTCATTGCACCATCGTGCACGTGACGTCACACCTGCTCACGGTCACGCACACACCCCCATGGAGCGAAGAGTCACGCGGTAATTTTTCTCACGCCGTGAGCGCCTCCACCATAGCGGGACCGTCCGTGAGTCCTCGGCTTCCGGTGGGTCCTAATGCCTCCGCTGACCTAACACAGAGTCAGCGCCGATGTCAGCGAATCTGGGTATAGTCAGCGGTGCTGTCCCCGGCGGTAAGCGTCGCTACACGGCGGCTTTATAGCCGCCTAGGGCCTCATGGGAGGATGCCGCCGGCTGCGGTGGTAGCGACAGTGTGGTGGCGGTGGAAGCTACACGCTAGAGGGCGAAGAGGATCCTCCGACCACCTACGCCGACGCCTCGCCTGTTCTATCCTCAGTCAAGAAGCAGCTAAACGTACCATTCGGACAGCAATTGGACATAATTGGTGCGGCCTCCACGGCGAAGAGCCGGAGCGGCTCCGTCGCCCTCGGCCCGGATTGCATAACTGGAGCGCTGATGCAGACTGAGTGGAAAATTGCCGAGGGCCGGGAGCCGGCGGTACATGGGGGCTGGTGCGCCAAGCACGCACGGCAACAGTCGTAGTCTCAGAGGAGACTCGGCAGTCAGTGAACGGAAGGGTGAGGGTTCTCGGGAGCGACGACCGGTAGATAGAAGAGGCGCCTCGATACCTGAGGACGCCATGAATTATTCAGTTTCGTGGCGATGTTCAGAGGGTCAGCTAACGGGTTCACCACGCCACCATTACCTCTGGTTTACAAGCGTCAGAAACTGGTTTTATCAGGTCAATTTACAATGAATGACACCGCCGTTCGCTCATGCCGCATTAAGAGGTCGCGACGCTGTATCGGCGAGCTCAGAAGTTTTCTCATTATGAATTCAGACGACATGAGAGTCACCTCTCACACACACCCAGGTGGACTGGTGGCCTCGGGGGGGGGGGGGTACTCTGACCCCCCTCGAGCTCGCCGTGAGGCGGCCCCCATCTGACCAAGATAGCGCCACTTAACCAGCCGCTCCCTGTCGCTTTAGCTGCCGACCAGCGCCCCTTTATCTACTGAACAACGCCTATCTTGGCGAGCCTGACCCCGGGGCGGCCGTCTCAGGCAGCATAAAATGACCAAAGAGCCCCAAACGGCTCAATGGACGGATGGGCCGGGTCAGGCCAGTCCCAGGGCATTCCCAGTATGGGTCAAGTAGGGAACGTATGGTTTCAGCTGCTTGTCGGAGAATATTGTTGTAGCTGATTCTAGAAAACCGTTTCCGAGGACGGGCAGTATGAATCCTGAAGCGAGCATTATGCTTGGTCGGTTGTTCCACACCTCAAAGAGTCCCTAACGACTTGATCTTATCCTCCCTTCAGGGCTGATGAGATGATTACTAAACACATGAGATTAATTGATAATTTTAATGAGCCCCGGTAGCTGCTGTGGTTTATTTATAAACAAAAGCGTTTAGAACATCAAGCTAGCATCCACTGCTGGTCAGTGGTCACAGGGCGTTTATTGTGTCACTGAATAGCACGCACATGAGTTGGTTTATTTTTGCTTATGTCACACCCTGTCATTATCATTTGAGAGCTGTGTAGGGGTGGTCACGTTTATTTTACGTTAGCGCATCCGGTGGTGAATGAATGAAGGTTAATTCCAAACGGATTTTGAATTTTGAGGTTGAACAGACTGGCCATCACAATCATTTTTAAAAATAGGTGTATATGTATAAAAAAATATTTCTTGATATTTTCATGTTTAAATTTTGACGTTTTAAAACTGGAGCACGCATGAATCACAAAAAATCCATATACGTTTGGCACATATCAACGATGGAGCCTGCTCGCCTATGCAAATCTAACATGATATATAGTGATGGACACCACGAAAATTGGTCGAACCGCGACGACCGCCAGGGTTTACCGGTATGACGTAAGTATGCGTAACTACACTCCGTGCCCATCAGACGGGACAATTAAAACGGCGCCTCGGATGCGCTATATAAGTATGAATAGATTCCCACGGAAAAGCGTCGCACTGCCAGAGGCGGGAGGGTGACAATGACGAGGACCAGAACCAAGCCAAGGACCAGGACCAGGGCGGAGACCAGGACCAGGACGGAGACCGTTCCCCTGACTAATGACCTGACACCGAGCTGCCGCGGTGCGGGTGTGTTTTCACCGGCGGACTAATGAAATGGGAACCGCGCGTCGGACGCCTTTATAGTAGATGTAGGTGCCCACATCGTGGGAACTGAGCTTTAAGTGATTAATTATAGCCAACTGAAGTGAATGAAACCAGCCCATGACAACAAGCCGCTCTCATGAGTTGTTAAGACTGAATGTGAACCCTATAGTAAGTACCCAGGCATTGCGTTTACACGCAGACTCGTATACCTACCATGTAATGAATACGAAATATTAATTGGATAGGCACCAATAGATTTTGACGGTATGACTTTCGTGACACCAGCTATTTAATGTTAATATTCAATATTCGGAAGCAAACACCTACTTCTACCACCCAATCACGGTATATGTACAAAAGTATACATACTATGTGTGTCGCGCGTGTGCGTGTCGTGTACAAAATCACATAGTCGGAATGAACGAATAACGGCGAAGCACGTTATTCCGTGATACGTTGGTCATGGTTATTGAACGTATCACCACAAAAACATAACAAAGTCTAACAGCAAATTTGTGTCGTTGAGAGAATATCTATCAATAGCAAGAAGTGAAAATCATTTATCAACGTTTCGCTCTGAAGAAAAATTGCGCAAACTTCAATAAGCGAAACCTATCAGAATGCGCTGCTAGAAATGTAACCCCGGGCACTTGGAACCCTTGACCTCATTCAATATATTCCTACCGTTTAACCATTCATCCAATATATCAAAC
Source organism: Amphibalanus amphitrite (assembly GCF_019059575.1). NCBI lineage: Eukaryota > Metazoa > Arthropoda > Thecostraca > Balanomorpha > Balanidae > Amphibalanus > Amphibalanus amphitrite. The sequence goes on from NW_024881863.1 coordinate 286,855, forward strand.
GGTTCGATGATCCACAACACGACTAGCGACAACTCTCATTCACATTAAGGATACTCCTGTGTATATGCCAATGTGTGATGGCTGTCGAATGCACACTACTCATGTGGTACAGACGAGTATCTACGTACTTGTCGATTTCTTTTTATTCACGGCCGTAAATTGTAACCGTATAGACCGTACATGCACGTATGGAAGTGTCAGCACGTCTGTATAATGAACGCGCAGACTTCAATGAAACGTAAGTGTTGTATACCGGGCTATTCGAAGGTTGCGTGCGAGCAATAAACTGGCATGATTTTGTAGTATCTCAACATAGATCATACCCAGCGAATGTTCGCTCATGTCGCATGTCTTTGAACGTTCGCATCTATGTAGAGACATTACATATGGTGCCGGCCATAGACTATAGACCTTAACATATGGCGCGGTCCCATTCAGTCTTTCAGTGGAGAAATGAACAGCTATCGAGTCGTGACCATAGCAAACCTATTGAATGCGTGGTGACAGGACAAAGCAGACCTTGTTCAGACTGGCGAGTGGCGAGTTTTCAGCACTGCAACGACCATCAATGAATATGGGCAGCAAGCTGCACTATATAGTTTTTTTTTTGTTTGTTTGTCTATGGGTGACTTGGGGACATGACAATAATGATAGGTAAGTATCAAGGAATATTTTCAATTAGGTTATAAGAGGCATGTGGGAAATATGTCAAAAGGCAAGGCAGAGCATTGTGATGGCACACAATCACTTCAAATGATTACCGCAACTCGTATGTAATCTCTTATAAATGACCTCCTACAAGGCAATGTGAGGGCGCTTTTTAAACGATATCGGCTGAGACAGATTGATAAGTGAGTATGTAAGTAATAAGTATGTGGGTACACAAATCAAGTACTTGTGCTCGAGATTCCTATCAGACTTGCTCTTCTCTTCTCGTGTTTGAGAAGAGCTGAGGAGAGCGGTGTACAGTCCGGTAGGAGGCCGTCGGGAAGTTTATTTGCTATCGTGACGAAATGATGGCGACTCTCACCCACGAAGAGAGGTATGTACGAAACGACGAAGAATGCGGGACTAATCAGACTTTATCGCGATATGCCTATGCGGTACACTACTGTGGCGGCGGCAGCAGAGGCTGATTGTTTATCAGAAAAATCGGATACGAGTCAACAGCCCCGGCCGCGATTTGAGCAGAACACAATACACTCTATATTGGAGGGCTCAGGATAGGAGGGAAAATCGTACAGTCATAAGCGGCTACTCAATCTCAGCATTTATGAGATGAGGTGTAATTCAGAGTGCCTCTGATGTAGCCGATATCGCTATCGAAGAACGTGAAATATCTAATGAAACCACAAAAAAAGATGCCCCTACCACTGAAGTGCTGCCGTGATAGCGGCAGCCAATGAGGTAAGAGAATAGGATAATTTGAGTCTGAGAGGATGCTGGATAATCATAAAATTAGATCCTCGAAACAAATAGACGGATCCTCGAATGTCTCCACAGCCTGATGAAGATTCAAGAGTAATGCTCGTAGATAAATACCTAATCATGTCACGAGATAGCACCTCCTTCCCAAGTGACGCCGCTTTCTTCTTATTGCTCATGTCACATCGCTCCTCATTTTGTATAAATGGGTGCAGTTCTGAAGTCTGGAGAAGTCTGGAGACTGACAATGATGAGATACTCCTTGTTGTCCACTCGCAGCGCCACAACATTTCAAGGACGTCGGACATCCCAGTTTCTGTCTTTTTTATTTTTGTTGTAGTTGTATTGTTTGTAGTTGGATATTTTGTTTCTGTCAGTGACCCAAAGCCTGTGGCGAAGACGGTACATCATAACCACCAAAACTCCTTTACAAGCCAGACATCTCAATCTGCCCATTTGTTACCGTTGCGTCTTGATTTCAGAAGGTAGTTTGGTAGTCATCACAGCTGCCACCACGGCTCCTCTGGTATTGATTTACTGCACCCTCTGAGCATGATAACGACAGCATTGACAGGACGGAGGTGCAACAGGACACCCTCAGGCCGGGCAGAGCAGATCCACCGGCGCGAGAAGAGAGGGTGGAGTGACCGTGAACATGCATTGTGGTACAGTTTAACTGTCTTATAAGTGTATGAATAATGTATATGCAAGACACACACGCGCACGCTCACAAACTCAAACATACTGCACCCAATCATACAGCATTTGTGCATGCGCGGGCGCGGCCGCGCGCTCTTCTTGGCGCGCGCGGGCGCCGGTGTGGGCGCTGGCGGCTGGGGGCGGGCGTGCGCTGTGTGCGAGCGGGTGCCCTGTTTCAATATCATTGTAAACTGTTTTGCAGCTCAACCTTCAAACAATACCTACCTATTGATTTTGGTGCAACAGTGAAAAAAAGCTTCATACCAAATGCTCGCTTTTTGTTTTGTTTTCTTGTTTATATAGTGTTCGCCTGTGTCGTCCATTGGGTAGGTCAGAGCGCCAATATGGAAGGATACGGGTCATTGTTCTGTGTTTGGCGTCTTTGTTGTGTTGTTGCGCATTGGAGAGGAACAATGTATGTTGCAGTGTGGCACGAAAATAAACCGTTCAACCGAAAAAAAAAGGGTGGAGTGACCGGTCATCTTGGACTGGGCTGAGTAGAGGGCGGGACGGAACTGACGGCGTGCAGCCTACTCATAGTGCTCTGTCCCACCCACAGATCATAATAATAACGGTGCAAGTGCAGCCTAACTGGTGTCCGTGTCCTCGGGCTATCGGACGATTCACTGCCGCACGCACTGCAGATGATAGCGGGCGAGCGCCGATAGTGCTCGGTCAAGTGCTGAAATTGCAAGGACAACACTGCCGAGTTTAAATGGTAATGTTTGCGATACGCAGTATCAACACGCACACAGAAGATTATTTGGAGAGATAAGTAGAAGCAACTGCTCCTTGATTGAGTCTGCAAACATGTGAGCACAGGCTACAGTAGCTGAATTGCCCACAATGTGGAAATCGTTTCAACATGATAAACGGAAGAAAAATAAATGCGTGCAGTTCTCTCAGAAGTACTGAGAAGCATAGCAGTACGAGGGGGTATCGAAAAGTTCTGATCATCACATAGAAGATATAGACCGATTTTGATGATTTTTGGTTGGTATTATATTTGGTTCTTAAGAACAATGTTCCCGCAAAGAGAATCCTGAGAAGTGGTTTTATCTTATGTAGGAGAGACTTAGAAGCAAAAAAGATGAGTATTGGGCCCATTGAGGACCGAACTGTCATCCAACTAATGCATTTGAAACGGTATCACACTGAGAAAATACATCAAGAACGTGAAACTAGTTTATGGCGAGAAAAGCCCATCTCATGCACTTACCGAAAATGAAGAAATAATTTTCAACTTGGTTGCATGGCCCTTGCAGGGGAATCAAGAAGTGAGTGACTGCCAGTGACTGACAAGGTGGTGACTGTGAAGGAAGTGGAGGACTTCATCCTTACAGATCGTCGTGTGACTTTTCAGATGGTTGTGCAACAGGAAGGCCTCAATGCTGGCAGTGCCTGAAAATATTATCAGCGAAGAACTACAGACGATAAAGGAGTCAGCTCGCTTAGAAGTTCGTGTGTCTACTTTGTTCAAGAGAAAAATGCATCTTGGCCTTTCGAAATGAAAACTAGGCCTTTTTTAGGAAATTGAAGACATCTTCGATCATTTGATGACTTGTGACGAATGCTGGGTCTATGTGTATGATCCAGAGACAAAAAGATGATCAAGAAGTTTAAGCACGGCACATCTGTCCTTCTTAAAAGGCGAAGATGCAGAAGCCGATATGGAAGGTCAATGCTATCAGTGTTCTGGATCTGGCGTAGGATAGTCATTACCGACTGTCTTGATGATGGTCGGATAATGATAAGCAAGCACTACTGCACACTTTTGAAGAAGTTGCGAGATGGCCTCAAGCAGAATCGCCGGAAAAAAGTCCAAGAAAGATGTTTTATCCGCACCGACAGCGCCCCGCCCATTCGTCGTGAGCTGCGATTGAAGAAACAACACATGATGTGGACATTAAATCCTACCGCATCCAAGAAATTCACCTGACCGGGTATTAACTGACTCTTGATTGTTACGGGAGATGAAGAATCCACAGTATGGCCGGTGATTTAAGGACAGAAATGACGTCATTGATGAGGTGGAGCAATGATTTACGGGACAGTGCGAAGGCCCTACAATGACCGCCTGAGGCAGCTCAAGAAACAATGCAATAAGCTTGCGGTCGTGTGTGGTGACTTGTAAAGGGGTAATGAACATCATGTAAAAAAATCAAATTTCTATCACATCTAATTCATGGTGATGATCAGAACTTTTCGATACACTGGCGGTCGCAGGGGGGGGGGGGGCACGGGGGCCATGGCCCCCCCTTTGGTGCTGAAAGGTGGGGCCATACTATCTTTTGGCCCCACCTTTCAGATCGAACAAAAGTCCTAGAAAAGCTTTTCGTATGTTTCATTTTCTTTCTTGCGCCATCAAAGGACGTAAATTTCACTCATGAGTGGGCTCAGTTTCGCATTCTGTCAATTTGGCGGTCAGCGTCGCTGGCACCGGTTCACGAGTATGGCCGGATCTTATATGGAATATCAGCGTGGGTTTACTTGAGGCTCTCGTAGGCCCAGCATTCAGCGATGGCTGGCATGAGACCCTCTTCGGCAGTGGCGTGTGGGCCCTGCTAAAGGAGATTGGCTCCAAGACACTAAAGTAAGACCTCATGGGTTGGTGCTGTGCACCTCAGAAGCCCGGTGGTGACGCCGTATGCCGGCTTGGTTTCTTAAGGATTAGCGTGGGACCTCCGGGGCCTGCATAGAGTTTGCATGGGCTAATATGTAATCTCAGAGGCATGTGTGTAATGTGCCTACACAGTGGCGGTCGCGGGGGGCCGGGGGGGGGGGGCATCAGGGCCATGCCCCCAAAGGTCAATAAAGGGGCCATCATATCATTTGCCCCCCCCCTCAAACAACCAATGGGCCCCCATATAGGTGTATGGGGCCCTGGCAATTATTCGATCGTCACGAGGCTAAAAAAAACACGCCCAGCTATTAATATAGCTCCCACACCGGTCTTTGAACGTCCTACACTGACCTCTGAGGGAACTTCAGTGGCGGTCAAGCGCCCACGTTGACCGCTAAGAGCCTACATCAACCTCTGAGGCCCCACATCTGGCCTATGAGGGCCCCTAACCGGCCTCAGGGGCCCCAACCGGCGTCTGAGGGTCTCACACCGGTCTCTGGTGGCCTTATTTCTGTCTCTGGTGTCCCAAGACGAACATTTAGGTGCCAATAAGGGCCCCGCACTGGCTGCTGAAGACCCGATGCCGGCCTCTAAGGGTCTGCATTGGCCTCTGAGGAGGGCCCATCTTGGCCTTTGAGGGCCCTCTGCTGGCCTCTGGGGTCCAACGACGGCTCAAACCGGTCTTTTAGGGCCCCACGCTGACCTCTGAGGGCCCATGCTGGCCTGTAGTGAGCAAGGACCCACATTAGCCTCTGAGAGCCCAACTCGGTCTCTGATGGTCTCAAACTACTGGCCTTTGTAGTTTGCGGGCCCTGTACTGGTCTCTGAGGGCCCTAAACTAGCCTCTACATGAAAATATACATGGGTGGGTTTCTGAAGATCAGAGGGCTTACGCAGTCTCCGGCACAGCCTTACGTTGGTCCTGATCGAGATTGCTTTACGTCCTGATGGTCCCGCGCTGATTCCCTCATATTTCGAGGTCGGGACCCCATGAGCCGGTGTGGGTCCTGGGGCTGGCAGAGACTGATGAAGTCCTTAGGGCTCAGGGCCAGTCTTTTTAGCAGTAGGACTAGGCAGGTTGAGTGAGCCCCAACAGAGCCGTTGCGAAGCCCCGCAGGAGTCGGGTCGGCCCTCAAATCATCATCATCATCATCATAACCAAGTTTATTAAACAAAAAAATACGGGCTGAACTTGTACAAAATATAAGACAAAATACCAGATGCCAATTCTGAAAGCTCGGAACCTGTGGGGGTCTCCAGAGGCCGGTGTACCTACTCTCTCCCGCCGCCACACAACTAGGTACCTATATGGGTAGGTAAATGTCATAGTCTAAAAATGCTCTCTGGGTTTAACATGCTTGTTCAAAGCAAGAGGTATCTGTACTTTTTAGCAAGATGTATCTGTACTTTTCCGAATTGTTTTATAGTGGTAAGGTCATAAATCCACGTGCCTGACCTTCCAGTATACCTATGCTACACCGATCCGTCGTCATGGACGGTGCAGCGGTCCGACCGGTGGGCACACCGTGAGACGGTAAATGGAACTGGTGATTTTGCCTTAAATTGAGCTCAAATATTTCACGCAAGAATGAGATGGATGAAGCATAAGTAATGCCAACTGTGCGGCGCCTCGTGGACGTAAAAAATTAGCCGATCACCCCCCCCCCCCCCTCCCGGTGACGGATAAATGTTATGTCCCGCGAGTGTGACTTTGGCCCCCCCTTTTGCTAGCGGCTGCGACCGCCAGTGTTTCGATACCCCCTCGTATGTCGTGCCTTCTGACAAACCTACTGTATCCGAAAACAAACATTTTTCTGCAGCCAGTAGAGCCTAGGTGCCCGCCGCTACTCCAATTGTATCCACCACCTCACACTGATTCAGCCACCGTGCATGGCCAATAAGCACCATTAGAATCCTATCACGACCTCCTGAAACTTCTCACGACCTCCAGTGACCTCTGGTGACCTGCTGGCCGCGCAGCAAACTCCCTCCAAACACAGCTAGGTGTCCTGTGCGTGCTTCCTATTGACGTAGCTGAATACATCTCAGCTCCACGCTCCAAAGGTGACGGACCATCTTATAGCACTGCTAACGGTGTTCCATTCGACGGACAAGTCAGCGCAGCTGTCGGCTCGTGAGATGACCTCCGTTACGTCGAGTCAGCGCGCTGAGATCGGTCGGGCACGGTTCAGCTCACCTGGGCGTATGCGTGGAACGGCGCGCGTGTTTGGAGGTGCTGAGCAGCCTCGCCACCGGGCATGGCTCGTGCATAATCTCGTATTCGTCCCGTAGGCGGTAGTTCACCCTGGGTGCTTCAAACACGCATGAGGTGCCATTTATGGCGGCGACCTGAGGTCGCTGACCTGACCCAGTCGCCACGCTAGCAACGGTGCCTTCCGAGAACAAATGAATAGTCAACTGAGATTGATGTCATGTCTCAAAGTGTCGGTTCTAAAATGAATACCTGCCGATTCGACTGCCCATGAGAGTCCGCGGGGCGATGCTTATCGTGCCTGTGTCCCAGATAGACGATGGGTCGTTTTCCCAGGCCTCCTAAGGTCACCGCGCCGCGCAGGGCAGACTGCTCGCCGCCAGAGGAGGGTTACGTAATCGGGGAGCAGAAGGCGTAATAACCGCGGGGAACGAGTGGGTAATGAAATTGAAATGGATGGGACAGGACTGAGACAGGAGTCGGAAGGGACGGGGAGGAAACAAGGGTCGGACAAGAGATTAAGACATTAACAGAGTTATGGACGGGACAGGAATAGGAAGAGGACATAACAAAAGAGGAAAATGAGTACAGATGGTGGAAGAGACCGGAGAAAGAAGTGATTAAAAGTTAAAACAAGGCAAAAAGTAACTACTGAATAAAAATTGTCATGGGGACAGCAGGACAGAAAGTATTGAAAAGTCATGCAAATGACTGAAAATGAGATACATATAAGCAGAGGGCACAACCGTGTATCTTCAGGGCAGGAACTGAGAGAGGTCAGCAGAGGCGTTAGGTCAGAGCTCAGCCGAGGACTCCGGTCATAGGTCGTCCGGCTGACCCAGCCGCCAGTCTCGGCCTGTCGACCTCCCGGCGTGCGGCGCCGAGTCAACAGATGGTCAGATAGGGCCAAGGTGACCAGTGTGGTCGGTTTCCGTGGGGCGCGGCCGGTGTCAGTTCGAGGACTGTTGACCGCCGCGCCGGTTCACTCAGACGCTCATACCACACATATTTACATTCAAGTAGATAGCCTCGCTTCAAATAAACTACATACAAACAAATAACTAGAAGAAAAGCCAGACACACGTGTCAAACAGGCAAGCAGACATCAAAATAGGCAAACAAACAAACAAGCACAACACAAGTACGTCCCAAGAATATAAGGATTAGTTGCGCTGCGGCCTACCACCACGTCCCACCGCATCGTAAATCGTCCCTCTTTTCCTCTCATAACTCTCGCAGTCGAACTCTCCACGTAACTCTCCTCGCTACCACCGTAAACATCGGAAACACTTGTCTGTTTCCAAACAGCTGTCGCGGCCTCTGAGCGTGTATGCACCACCAAAAACACCACTACCTGGTGTTTATCCGTGGAAAAGCTCCGTGCGTGGTGTTGCTTCAGCTGACCAGACAGCAGAGAGGAGGGGCGGGGGGAGGGGAGGCCGACGGTTCGGTGGTCACGGCGCGAGGGGCACTTTCCCGGGCCGGCCAGAGCCAGATCATCCGGCTGTGACAGCGACAAAGGTACCGGGAAGGTGAGAGTGAGCCCAGGTGAATGTTCACCAAAGTCTCGGTGAATGCTCAGAGTGGCAACTGGGCTGGTTCAATGACCGTCAAAAACTGTCAGAAGCTAGGGGCTACGGGAGCAGTGACAGCCGCCGACTGGGCTGTACCTACTAAGTTACTGAGAGTTTGAACAGCAAAGTGCAGCGATAGTCCAAACTTCCATGAGATGAGCTGATATCAAAGAACTGCACGACGTGACAAGCTAAAAATCGACGACAGCTGGTAGCTACCTGGTCCGATCTATTTTCGTCGGAGCTCAGGTCATCTTGGAGAGCCTGTCGATCGACCTGTAGGTAATCATCCATAAGAGTACGTTTTCATGCGCAGTGGCTCCTGGGGGACCACACGGAACAGTGCCCGTTTTAGACCATCCCTCCTTTCGATCGCATCTTGACCTCTTCGATCGCCTGATCATCCGAGCTCGCGAGCTCGAGCTCGCGTTCCGCCAAAGACCGTGTGTTCGTAAATCGTATGGTCACCAGTGAAATACCAAGCGGTTGACAGAAGTATTCACCGATTGGCACGGCCACTGATCCACGGACACTGACCGAGGTCCGCTAAATGCCACCCCAGGGACGGTGCCAGATGAACTGACCCTGTTGCCAGGTCAGATGGGTGGGCCAAGGGGTAAATATGCGGCGCAGCCAGGGGAAACACTCGAGATGCCAGGGTGTGAGAGATGACGTCAGGACGGGACGGGTCCGACAAGAAGTGGCGACTGATTACCACTTCGTCACTGCGGGGTTATGTGAGGTATGAACATGGAACTTGGGCTGGGGCGGCAGTCTTTATGAGAACAATGGCAAATATGATTAGGTATACGGTGAAGAAAAACGTAAATGAGTATTCGTATCTATGCAATAATGATAGATGCATTCGTCGTAGCATCATAATGCAAAACGCCGGCATGAGCCAAACTTCAGATAAAACAACGGTTTTCCGTCTATAAATGCCCACTTCGTTGCAAAAGACGATATGTGAAAAGATTAAGAATGGAATCATTTAGACCACCCTGTATCTTGTTCTACCTCAAATTCTCAACCCAGTAGGTTCCCTTGTGGCCTTGTGGCAATCCCATGCCATCAACAGGTGTCGCCGACTGCTGAGCTCGCTGACAGAGCCGTTTCCCCGCGTCAGGAAATGTACGGCCACGCCACAAGTGTCGACTTCGACAGTCGACGGCTGTGCCACTGCGGCAGAGGCGTCATGATTCAGCTAATTTCGGGACCGAACTGGTGACCTTTTGACCGACATGAGCGTTAAAGCGAAGGTCTGAAGGGAGATGTTTGGGGCGTGTTCGATCCAAAAAGCGGCTACTAGCGGGCAAAACATGCCAGGCAAGCTATAGTGCGTGCCAGAGTCAAGGTTCAGATTCACCAGTGTCCCAAAATTTGTCAGTTTGAGTGGGAAGAGACATCCAAATGAAAATAGTTTTCCACTCTCTCCAATTTTCCAGAGCAATTTTTATATCCTAGTTTTACCAATAAAGAGCATCTGCGTGTACATTTGCTGGCTGGCTTACCTTCCTCCATATTCCTTTCAGTTATCTTATAAAGCATCCCCCACATCCTCTAACATTCACATACAAATTGATAATCCCTGTTTTTCGTTCTTTTTGTGCCTTTCTGACTGCCAATATTTCACTTCCAGCCTTCTTTGCAGTGAGGAATATAACCCTCCGACACCAAAACCAAAATATAATTTTGGGACACTGAGGTTCACTTTACGGAACTCACAAAGAGACGCAAAATTTGGAGCGGCAATACATATTTTATGTTGCTTTTTACTATCAACTTCAACCAGAACCTGACTTTAAAACTCGACCGTGTATTGAAGATTCATGAACAATGCGCCGTAAACCTGTAAAACATGGGACGTTTGATCTCAAATGTCAGGGCAAACCGCCCTGCTGCAGTCTGACCACCGTGCATAGGCTTAGCCCACTGACACCCAACACCTCACCTTTACTCAAATGCCACACAAACCGACGCGTTTTGGAGGACCATCAATCCGGCGCTCGTGTTGCAGACGTGGCGGCCGGATGGCTGGAACGGGCCTCGAGCACGAACAGACGTCATAAACTGTGCACCCACAGAACAGAAAATAGGCACCTCGTATACCAACTGGCCCCCTGAAAATATGGAACATCTCACCCGAATAAGAAGCACAAATGAAAAGAGGAATTTAAATATAGGAGAAAATACGTCAGCTTGTAGGCATTCAAGCAAGAAAGAAGAGGAAAAGGCAAGAAGAAAGGACTAAAACGGTCACTGAAACAAATCAATCCAGCCTGAAGCACCCCGCTTGGAGCCCAAATATCAAATGGTCCGAACCCTAACGTTCATTCGGTCGAGTTCAAACGCTTCATTCGCCCAAGTTCAAACGTCCATTGGTCTGGCCGGACTCAATCGTCAAATACCGGTGCTGGCGCCGCAGTGTCCGTTCCCATTGAGCGGCTGTCAACGGACAAACGAAGTCGATCGACGACCGGTTAGCGCTAAGCGGTGTCTATTTGTTGTGCCGACACCGTTCAACTGGCGCCAGATCAGGGACACAAGCAAAAGTGGTGCAGACAGGTGTTTCAAACGGTTTGACGGTGCGGAACCAGCCGAGCGTCATATCTTTAGTGCAACCGATAGTGGAGTCAAAGAGATCACCGATGTTGGTCGCGCTGGTCGAAGTTAATTTCATACGAAAATACATTGTTGAATTGTGCACTAATATCATTACTGAAACGTTCAACAAAGGTCAATATTTAAACGTTTAAAACCCGCGATGGCAGTTTGTATGCCAGAAAAAATAACCGTCATTACCACCGATTTTGGTTACGGCATAAGAAGTTCTCGGGTGCCGTCTATATCTCGCGCGAGGTGCAGCAGCTGTTTCTCTGATATCTCGCACCCGGCGGCATCAGTGGTCCAATATCCGCTTCAAGTCTCAACCACCGTCCGGCATCCAACGTCCCACATTCATTGTGGAAACTGAATGGGCCCGTTTACGGGATGCAGATTGCTATCGCCCAGCGCCCCGCAGAGTGGCCGACGGGCGCAACTGAGCTGCTCCAATTGGGCGGAACTGCGACCTTGAACTAGGGAGAACAGCTCTCCAAGGCGCCCTCAAACGTCGCTTTGTGCCGATCTGATCGGGTATCGGACTGACCTCCACCGAACCGATAGCGCTGCTCCGGCCAGACGCTAGTTTCTGCGAGCTTGGACGAAATATGGCACACAGGTGCTACTTGGAAACAATAAGAACTTCAGGTGATCTATCGAACCGACCGATAGCCTCATCAAGCCTTTCTTTTCTGGATGGCATTCGACATTCTACGCACCACTTCCATGTATCATGGGAGGGGCGCCAGGTTCTCCGAATTAAAAAGCCACTAATCAACTGATCAGTAGCCGAGACCCGTGTCCTAGGTCAAGTTCAGAGGCGCCAATAATGGCGGTCCGATCACATATAAGGCTCGACCTCGAGAGGAGGCGGCGGCGGCGGCGTGGCTGAGGGGAGGCATTGTTGTTCCAGACACCGTACGCATACATAAGAAGCCTGTCTTTCGGTCAGTAGTCCTCCACCGCCCCCGGACCAGGAAGAGAACTTCACGCACACACCAAGACAGGAGCCGGCGGTGTCGGGGCCTCTCTAACGGGTCACATGATACGGAGGCAGTGCGACCAATGAGGTCACGTGATAGGGAGCGTAATGGGGCAGGTTAATGGTCGCAGTGAGCGCGTAACGAGAAGGTAGATGGTGCTGGTGGATACATGAATATTTAGAGATGAGAATGTAAGAGATTTGGCAGAAGATGCGACATGTCATATGGTTGGAAGTATATGAAAATGGGGACAAGAGGCAAAGTGAATTAGGGACAAGAGGAAATTATCACTAGAAACAAAAATAATCACCAGCCACACACACTATTTTTTCGGGTAAATGTTTGGAAAACTATGGGAAGTGTGAAGACTGCGGACACAACAGTGTCTGGAAAACCAAATTCAAATAAACACATGGTGACTATCGACGTTACGTTCCAATGTGCTGAAGTTGACAATCCGTTCAGAGATTTGTAAAGGAATCAAATGCTATTCATTAAATAATATTCAGCTTAGTTCTCGGTCAGAAGGGAAAAACATAAAAAATTACATTCATCTTGCAGAAATAAGCCGTTTGTGTTTATGTGGATTCCTTAAAAAATGCTAAGATATTATATTATTTAAAAAAGCCGTGCGAAACGGTGTCCTTTGCTGAGCGAGAATCACTCAGCAGCGACTGAGACAAAACCGCCATTGTTCGTATGCCTCTAACAGACGCTATCGATAAAGTGGAATCTGTCGTTATCAGAGGGGTGCTCCCAAAAATGAATCACAAACTGAGCTGTCATGTGGTCGGTTTTCACGTGACTGCCAAGGTCCGAATGGAGGTAGCTCAGGCTGTAGTACTTGTATTTGGCTGGAATGAAGGATTCCATCATTCCACGCTGTAGTGTCCTTAGTATTTGGCTGATCGAAGAACATGAAACACAGAATTCCTGTAAGCTCTAGGCTGTTGTACTGAATAGGATGTTTTGCTATACCTAACGTAGAAGCCCCTGATCGGCGCTTGCGCTAGGCAGCTGCCACTCGAATAAATCAAGTACGGGCCGCAGGTGTCAACCGACTGTCGCTATCACCTGACTGTGCGGGTCAACTCACTGCGACAATGGGTCTGTTCCAGTCGCACTTCCTAACACCTCTAAACTCCTCCAAGATTGCTTCCCTGTTCCAGTGGCAGCTCGAGCCCCTACAAACCCAAGGAAGGCCCTGCTCCAACATCCTCTATCTTGCTCTTGGAGGAGTTTAGAGGTGCTAGGAAGTGCGACTGGAACAGACCCAATGTAACATCTCTCGAGGAACATGTAAATCAATCAACTGCACCCTAAGCGACTAGTCCACAGCGCATTCCTGTTCGCTGTGCGACACACGACCCACGGTCAGCACACTAGTGATTTGACCGTGTGGTCAGTAGCCTAAAAGCCCCGTATAAACGCTCTCTCACCACCGGGGGAGGGGGGGGGGTAATGTCGGGGCCCCGGCGGGTCATCAGCGTTCACCAGTAAACATTGCCCACATCATCACCGCGCAGAGACTGATGACTCGCATCTGCACTTGCAGTCACGGTCATGATGTCAGTGTAAAGGTGCCGGGTAGCTAATGAGGCCAGCGGCGCAGAGACGACATGGAAATTATTTAAAGGTAAGACGGCCTTCTTTATACACAGAAATAAAGCTTGAAAGCTGCAGCCTACTTCCACTTAAGTCCTTTTGAGAGATGATGTGAAATTAAGGCGCAAAATGTTATACGTTTCCCTATAGGCATAGTTACATGTGAGCTACTAAGATTGATACAATCAACTACTGAAAACTACAAAGCTGTACCTACCCAAAATACGTAGGAAACTAGGAAGCACATAAAAATGACACTGTGGTGACCGTTGAGACTCGGTGATTGTCAGCAAGAAGTGATTGCTTGGACTCACCGAGGACAAAAATTTGCCTTTTTATAATAAAAACGCACTGTTTACGCTAAATCTATAACCTATGTATTGCAACTCATTAGCAACCCAATATTTTGCAGCAATTTAATTTTACTGCCATCTGCACTGCCAATGGCTCGACTGTGACAGCTGAGAAGTGCCGTAACCGGTGATACTTGCAACATGATGGTGGTTAACTACCTAGGCGCTTAGGATATATACCTCCTACGAAAGTATATGATCAACATTTAGACCGAGGACATCATCCTAACCCAATTAAGCTGACTCAGTGCTGAATCAGTATTTATACACAGGGGAGGAGATATGCAATTATAAACTTTTCGTTGCAAAACTGACATGTTGTGATATGTTTCTTATTAAAGGAACGGCAGTGCTGCTCGGTGGCGAAACAAGAATTTGAAGCGTGACTATCGATATTGCTAACCCGGGTCCCATGATACTGCGTATGTATACCAGTTCACAACATACCTTTGCAACATCTGCAAACACGTAGTCAGGCATCGTATGTAATTAAAGGATTCATAAATGGCCCGAATTATCTTTACGGCCTGGCAATGGCTACGTTATCGACATACTGCCGATAGGTTTGTAACCGCATTTTGATATTGCGGGGCAGTCCCATCAACAAGCAAACGATAGTTGTCCCACAGGCTCCTGCTAAGGTTTCTGTTTCAGCTATCTCATCCCGCTGGGTCACTTGTCCTGAATCAGAGACAGATATGGTGACCACTCTGATAAACCCAACAGAAAAAATCCGGACACGGCCGACGCAGTAAAATGCTAGCCCGTAGGTATATCAGGGTCGCCATTGATTCAAAGGAAACGTGGGTTCGTACGGGGTCACGTGGGTCAGACTGGTCACGTGGTCACTAGAGGTGGCCGCGTGTTCGCATTGCATGGTAAAAGAAAAAATAACACAACTTAATCAAAGTGCAATTAAAACTTGTGTCGCAACTCGCAGCATCACTTCTCGGAGTTAACACATGCGCTGGGAGAGCTGCACTGCATTACCGCAACTTGAGAGGCACGATCATCGAAAATTCCTGCCAACAATCAATTGAATGGATACAAATTCTGATGTCAACCGACACATGCGATTTCAGGGACTCGAATAATTCATGTCGCCGGGCCACATCTGGGCGGCCGCGGACGGTGCTTACTCTCAGCACATCTCACACCTGCTTTTCAGACCCATCCCTGACCCCTCCCTTGTGATACCCATCACTGGCCCTCACACAGAGTGACACTCGCCCTCTGACCAGCGCCTATCAGCGGCAGGGGCCCGACGGTCACATGTCACACATCGACACTGTCTGACGGACCGGAAAAGGTCACCTGACCCGGACAAATGCACCGGCGCCGCGAGCGGTGTGGTGCGGGATTCCTTAGATGGGGATGCTAGACCAATTCTGATTGATTCTGACTGAGTGAAGTTTTATGTTCTGCCTGAGTCAGATGTCACTCAGCGCAAATGATTAAGCATTTGGTTTATGCAACGAAATAAGAATTGCGAAAAATGTCACCGAAGGTTGGCAATTATGGTTTGAGATGAACCCCGGGGTCACGAGGCTATTTGCCAATTGCTGTTAGTTGAAAGAACGCCGCGGCACGCTCCGCGGGCGTATACATACATATAATTTCCTTGGAGAAGACGAGTGCCAGGCATGGGCGAAGGGACAGGGAACGGGGCAGCTGGTTAGATTTCTAGCATGTGTCTCTCGTCACCGAATGTATCCGCTGACAGCCGGCGGTGTAAAGGAAGGGGAAGAGAGCAAATTGGACATAACAAGAGACGCCTCGGAATACCGGCGGAAGGACACAAAGCTTATGTTTATAAAAAGCGGTTTTAATTGTTATGATGGTTTAAAGTACATTACCACATCTTTCACACCGTGATGTACGAGGAAGGGTAGTTGGCTTATTCATTAAACCGGTCCATTCCAGTATGCACATATATCGCTTGCATTTCGCTTGCAAAACCTATCGCCATCAACATATAATTCAAAGCTGGCAACCTGCAGAAAGCTGGAGAAACTAAGTGAAAGCAATCGTGTTACTAGAATAAGGAGAAGCATGAAAATTACGCTCGCAACTGCGCAGCACATGATCACCAGGCTCACACCCCATTTTCTCGCCATCCTAATAAAAAGGTTAACTACCATACAAAAGAAGTTTTTGAATGAACGGAAAAAATATGGTGGACCGTCACGTCTTCATAATTTTGCTTGCCCGTAAAAATACAGATCAGCATATACCAAGACGTTTAATGTTTGAGTTCCTACGACGTTAACCCATGAGCGCAAAATAGTTACTTATTGCTAAATTAAGAAAAAAACCTTAATGAACAAAGAAAGCTGAAAGTTCGAAGAGCAATGCATCCAGATTTCTATCAAACCGCAGGTCAATCCAAATCAAATCCAAATCAAAAGCCAATGAAAGCGGTGAACCAACCAGGCGGTGATGGACAGACTAAACCATGGCCTCCCAGACAAACCCTCCACTAAACCAAAAACCACAAGCACCTGTCCGACCTCCCCAGCATCCCGTCTCCGCCACCTCACCTGGGCCAGTGTAGCCACGGTGATACCGAACGCCAGCGCGATCTGCACCATAGACGGCATGTAGGGATCCTTGGCATCTCCCTCCGCCCAGCCGATGGTGCTGAAGCAGCCGATGAGCGTCAGCAGCATCGTACCGAGGAACTCAGCCAGCAGCGCCTTCCACAGGTCCCGGTTACGGACCATCTCCTTCAGGCCGAGGGCCTCCTCGACTGTCGACCAGGCCATGACGACGGACGGCGGGCAGCGGTCGGGAGCGGTCTGACTCGGACGGAGGCGCGCGCGACACTGACCGGCCGCCGCCGAGCGGGCGTACAAGAGCGCTCGCTGTCGGTGACGACGAGGCGGCGCCGGAGCGGAGGCGGGCCCAGTGGACCGTGGGGCTGTTCAGGGGGAGGGGTCGCCGGGCAGGGCGGGTCTGTGGTCAGATCTGACCCGAGGCGGATGACACTGGAGCTCGCCGGGTGGACGGAAGGTTCTCGTTGAACACACGGGGTCCAGCGGAACGCGAGTCGGCGCGGTGGGATCTGGTGACGTGCTATGCATTGAGTATGCAAGAATATGCTGGCCCACGAATGATTGTGCGACGGACGTGGTTGTTCCGTCCAGCCAACACCACTAGTTCAATTGGTCTTATATCGAAATTCAATTATCACTACTTTCGAATAGCAATTGGATCCGAAAGTAGACAGGAATCATAGAGTCTGATGATGGTGTCGGAATGACTCCGACAATATCCCCCAAACTTGCCTGATCATCACTCACTCCAACAGCTGGCTAAAGCGCTTAACTTGCACTGTAGGCAACAAAACCTGTCATCGTCATCGCGTGCATTGAAGAAGGTTCCTAAAGGCTCGGATAGGCTTCGCATGTCCGGTGCCTCACGGCGGCGCTGCGGTAGGTCGCTCGTTAGATATTCGCGGCACGCTGCAACAACCCACGGTGAGCACAATCCATGTCTGTCATAGCCGGCAGCGGCAGCGACGGAGGCGTCAAGGCGACGCAACAAACAACAAACAGCACCAACAGGGGATGGGTCGTGTTTGTGTTTGTGGAGGACGGCTGAAGCCTTCCAGACACAGTGGTGAAGTCAATCACCGAATGATAAAAGTTGACATCAGCGTTAAATGTGGTTGTTCCAAGGGATGGCATTGTCTCATTAGAACACTTTTCGACATGAAATTAATAAAGTACCTAAAAGAATTTTGCCGTGAAACCATGCCACTCTTTGCTCTAAAGAACGGCTAATAAACGCAAGGGAGAACCGAAACGAACCGAATGGTAGCCGGCAGAATCTGCAATTTTTGTTATAAAGAAAATAGGCACCGACACAAGGTGAGGCGACCGTTTTCGTCGTCCTATGCGAGCCACGTGTCCCTCAGTCCGTCTATCCATGGTCGCCGACCGTCCAGACGGTCTCACGATTTGCTATGAGTGCTGAGAACATGTAGATTGTGGAGCCAAAACGGCACATGACTGATACACCACGAGCCAGGAAACTGGTACCAAGCGCTCCGTCCAGCAAGGCAGCACACTCGTATATACGCGCAATGTTTATGTAAGAAAAGGGCGGAGCGGACCGTAAACGATGAGGGAAGGATGTGAAAAAACATCTTGTTGCTTAGATCAGTACGAATTATTGCACCATTCCAGTGCAATATATCGCCTGATTGCTGCATGCAGGGCTTTTCATTTGCCAATTTCGAAAAGTGAAAATGAAATAAACAGGCTGTCGTTTCTCAGTACTTCCACAACAGCGCATGCCAATGCCAAGCAATAATCCCTCGTGATATCACCGTTTTAACCAAAACACTATCGAGTATTCCCTCGATAAATACGGTCTAGGGATCAGGGAGCTCACTGCGCCGCGCCGTTGCCCGGTGTATTTTGGTGGTCGCACCGGCCTCAGCTGGCTACGTCGAGGGTCTTTCGTCTGGAACCGTCGAACCGTGCAGGCCGATGCCAGCTTCGCTAACGATGCACCGGCGTGATTATTTCTCGCTGCAAATGAGTTTGCTGTTTCTTTAGCAGAATATGTTGACGAGGGGAGATGTGTTATAACGGTGATGTTCCCGACATATCTCGATAAAACATTTGAAAAAAATCAGAATTCACAAAGGCATAATGGTTGGAGGCCAATTTGCATTGAACCATTGGTAATAGTGATGTCAATCGGATACCAACTTTTTGGTATACCGATACCAAACCGATACCAAGTTGGTATTAGGTATTTCAAACCTTATGCATTTGGTATTTTGTTGGTATAAGTAAGCTTCACTAATGTATAAGATGCTCCGAATTTGGTAAAAAGTTGGTATTTCTATCAGTTTTAAAATTTGGTTTGGTTTTCGGTATTTTCCTATTGTTTCGGTTGGTATTTGGTTTGGTATCGGTTTCCGAATTTACCGTATTTGACACCACTAATTGGTAACAGATTGTTTTGCTCAGCCGTGGACAGAGCGGGCGTAGCGGTAGGTGTGGTGACTGGCGAGCACAAGTGTCTGCATCTGCACGGTAACAGCTGTGGACGGTTTCACCCAGCCGCCGCCGCGGGGAACGGCACACCGTTCGCACCTGCTCCCGCCCGGCACCTCCGATGTGCCGGCTCAAAGGAGGGGTGGCACCGGGAACTCCTGGGATAAAGGGCTGGTTAGAGCGCCGTCTGACGTCTGCCAGCTTACGAGCTCAGAACTCACGAGAATGGTGGGATGAGATCAAACGGTGGTGGGTGATGTGGAGTTGTCAACAATACGTCCACGGATGGACTCCTGCTGGTGAACGTGTGGACAAGGAGAGGTGCGAAACGTGGTGCGCTTTTTTAAATGCTGTCACGTTTTGTAAATGCTGTCCACAGGCAAAGCATGCGTCTTTATAATGCGTTCGTATCAATAGCTGCCTTCCATCACACAGTAAGCGCGTGAGGAGCCAGTGCAAGGAGTTTAGGGAAGATGGGAAGAAAAAAAGAGCGGGAGGACATGAAGCATTCTCTCAACACGTCATGCCTATTGACATTATTCAGCACATGTTTGTTTGAACATTCCAGTGGAAAATCTTCAAAATACACACATCAAATGCAGGCTTTTCAACTCACGCTGTTAACAATGACTGTATCGAATATTTTGCTACTGTTGCAGTTGTGAAATGATGACTACGACGACAGAACGACAGCGCCACACGATGCATGATGATGCACTGCCTGAAGGTACAAGTGTTTAGCAGCTGTGTTCTCAGTTCTCACTCTTTGCGATTTAGGTACATTCATGTTTTGCAGTAAATTGCACCATGTTTCTGACTCTCTCTCTCTCTCTCTCTCTCTCTCTCTCTCTCTCTCTCTCTCTCTCTCTCTCTCTCTCTCTCTCTCTCTCTCTCTCTCTCTCTCTCTCTCTCTCCTCTCTCTCTCTCTCTCTCTCTCTCTCTCTCTCTCTCTCTCTCTCTCTCTCCTCTCTCTCTCTCTCTCTCTCTCTCTCTCTCTCTCTCTCTCTCTCTCTCTCTCTCTCTCTCTCTCTCTCTCTCTCCTCTCTCTCTCTCTCTCTCTCTCTCTCTCTCTCTCTCTCTCTCTCTCTCTCTCTCTCTCTCTCTCTCTCTCTCTCTCTCTCTCTCTCTCTCTCTCTCTCTCCTCTCTCTCTCTCTCTCTCTCTCTCTCTCTCTCTCTCTCTCTCTCTCTCTCTCTCTCTCTCTCTCTCTCTCTCTCTCTCTCTCTCTCTCTCTCTCTCTCTCTCTCTCTCTCTCTCTCTCTCTCTCTCTCCTCTCTCTCTCTCTCTCTCTCTCTCTCTCTCTCTCTCTCTCTCTCTCTCTCCTCTCTCTCTCTCTCTCTCTCTCTCTCTCTCTCTCTCCTCTCTCTCTCTCTCTCTCTCTCTCTCTCTCTCTCTCTCTCTCTCTCTCTCTCTCTCTCTCTCTCTCTCTCTCTCTCTCTCTCTCTCTCTCTCTCTCTCTCTCTCTCTCTCTCTCTCTCTCTCTCTCTCTCTCTCTCTCTCTCTCTCTCTCTCTCTCTCTCTCTCTCTCTCTCTCTCTCTCTCTCTCTCTCTCTCTCTCTCTCTCTCTCTCTCTCTCTCTCTCTCTCTCTCTCTCTCTCTCTCTCTCTCTCTCTCTCTCTCTCTTGGGTTTGAATTTTCTGCCCGTCTCTGCAAATACGGATCGGGACACACGTCTCCCAGCCTTCTGATACCCCTTACCAGAATGGAATCACGATGCACCAGCCAGTGCAGCTAGATTTATCTCCTAACCCAGCAGCACAACAGCAGCATTGGTTGATACCAGATGATAGCGTAGATTGTCGGGCGTCCTATTCGAGATTGTCTCCATTGACCACCATTGCCAATGGTCCTCTAACCGGACCTTTGGCTGCCCTTCAATTCTCTACATCATTGGTCTCATGAGCCTGACCTCTGCTGACCGCTCGTGCTGATCGCTCAAATCTTTCGCAGAGACGAACACGATGGGAGCACCAATTATGACGTCACGATCATCAGCTGACTCACAGCGAGCACAACCAAGCAGTGCGTTCACAAAATCATTGGGAAACGCCGCTAATCCAATTGGACTGGGAGCCACTGATTGTAATCGCCGGTGGCGTAACGGAGTTCGGAGTGTGCCGTCCACCGAATTACGCCGCTGCCGTTCCGTGTACGCCGTGCTCGCTCTAGTGTGACCCCTGACCCGCACCCGAGCATACCCTGGGGGCCTGACGCCAACCACGACCGGCCGAAACTGGACTCTGCCGGGAGGGGTGGGGGTGGACTCTGCATAATATATAATAATATATCATAATATATCAGTGTATTTAAACCTTCCACAAGGTGGCTTTTACGGTTTAGCGTCAGTACAATGGGTATACAAAGATAAGCGAGTAATAGACAAGTAAAAGCATACAAAGTAAATTAAGAACGAATTAAAACTGACATATACATCAGAGCACACTCGATAAAATACATCAGGCACTTCTAATGATAGCTTTAAAAGCTGCCATCGACGTCGCGGTTCGCGCTGCTGGTGCGAGCCGGTTCCATGCCGCCGCCGCTCGGTATGAAAAGTGTTTCTGTGTCACCGTCAATCTGCGTCGCGGTAACTGCAGGCTACACTCCACAGACCCTCGGGTTTCTCGACTAGACACGGTTTCGCGCGTGACAAACATATTTCGTACATCGGCTGGCACTCCCTCCGAATTTAACGCATTATATGTTTTTACTGCGTCGCGGTAGGCCACCATGGACTCTATCTTAGGCCATCCCAGTGACAGAAGTGCAGACGTTACATGCTGACGTTTCTTGCAGCCTGTTACAATGCGAGCAGCGAAATTTAACACTTTTTGAATGCGATGAAGTAGGCTCCCGGTCGCCCCACCCCAGACGCACAGACAGTAGTTTAGATGAGGGAACACGTATGCCTGAATGATGGTTTTGAGAGCAGTCTGAGTGAAATAGTGGCGGAACCTATACAGAGAAACAAGAATCCTGTTGCACTTTTTGATAACACTACAGATGTGAGCGCTCTATGTAAGACCAGGGTCGATTGTGACACCGAGCAATTTTATGTGACTGGACTGTTTTACTAACGAATTACTGACTTCGATACAAATTCCTGAAGATTTGGTCAAGTTATGTTTTGTTCCAACAATCATAAAATCAGTTTTCTTTTCATTCATCTTAAGCAAATTGTTTCTGAACCACGACTGAAGCTCAGACATGGTCAGGGTGAGTCTTGTTTTCAGGTCGGTTAGACCTGAAAACAAGGACTCTGCAATGACCGGAGGGGTGCAGCCACAATCCTAAACTCGCTGGAATCATCAAGACCGTGATGAATCTTTGCATCTGTCCGGTAAATACCTGTCTGGGAATAGCATATTTGAAAGCGGCGCAGGCCGATAGGTAGGTAAGTAAAAACCCAGCGCGCATTTTGATAAAGACTGATAACGGTCACGCTTGACTTGAAAGCTGTGCTGAAGGGAGTTTACTGACAGCGGTCCCAGGAATTGAGACCCAAAAGTTAGGTACAGGAAACCATCGCTCACTAGCCAGCCTTAAGTTTAACAAGACCTAGTTAGCCCAAGGATGGCTGAAAAAAATCATGGCTAGACTAAAATTCAAAATCGTGAAACTCCCGAAGGGCGAACAGGTCTCGCCGGCCAGGGAGCTGAACTGTCACCAGAAAGGATGAAAGGAGAAGACCAGAGGGTTTTCCAGGGATCTGTTGGGTACCTAACTGGACACAAGATCCAGGTCGCTGGAATCTTCAAGGTGGCATGATTCATATACGGGACAAACAACATATATGACCATACAGCTTCCCGTGTGCACTGAGGGGACAAGTTGACAGATCTAGGACCAGCAATAACACGATGTTATATAACCGACCACGGGCCAGCCCTGGTTCGGCCAGGCCGGGTGGTTCTGCCCTGGTCAGTGGTCATTTTAGCGGTTAGTCGAGCCGTGAGTCAGGTACAAGTCGGAGCATAGCACCGACGTCGAAAGAGGGCCATCCGGGGGTGCTCAGACATGATGAGGTAAGGGAGGTTACTGCTGGGGTCAGAAGGTACTCGACGAGTGAAAACGGGCTGAAATCACGAACGAGATGCCGTTTTTCAATGGTGATTGATGATTCATAAGACATAGTTCAACGGAAAGCCTATATCTTCCTCGTCTTGCTAATAAATACGGGTGATACACGCGACAAAGACAATAACTTTTTTATAATCAAAAACAGCATGCATTTCCGGCCACGTCGGTTCCAAACCACAGCACGACACGACGAGCCGAAGTGAAGGCGAATTCGAGCATCTTCCGTCACGCAATTTACAGAAAATCAACAAAAAGTCAAACTATCCAATGTCTGCTGGAAGGTGGTGGCAACGGCCAGTACCTCTCCAGAATCGGCTATGCGGCAATCAGCTACCTTCTGAAGATAGTGAATCGGTATCACCTGAGACTGAGCCAATCTGAACAGACACCAAAGAGAAATCGTGTGCTGCGCAAGCAGCTAACAATGCCGACAGTAGGGTTTGGTTGCGTCAGGGCAGCAGTCAGCAACAACATGCGAAATCATGCCGACTCTGCGATCCAGGCTCTGCTCGGTTGAACGCCGTTCATGAAGTCTGCCGAACGGCAGCCTCACAAAAGTCTGACGTCACACTCACCAAAGGTATGACGTCACAATGAAACACTCATTAATCATCAAATCGGCACGAATTGATTGATAGCAGCGCAATAAACGCGACATGATCTAGTCATGAAATGCAAGAGAACGCAGTGACCCCTGGCCTGAGAAGGTGACCGAGCGCACCTTCAGGGTGCAGGGGCGAGGCGAATTGACCGCCCACGTTCGTCTGCGATACAATTGTATCTCACGTGTGACGGCTGACGATTTCAGCAATGCATATTTGACGATTGTTTGGCCAGCTTTCGATGCAATGAGCAATTCTGATCGTTGTCGCACAATGATAAGATGGTTATCTTTTTGCACGAGCCATTCATTGAATTGCAATGGTTTCCACTAAACAGCGATGACTTTAGAAAAACAATACACCTGTGACCTGACTAATCTTTACCGATGTCTGAGGCGGCCCACTGCGCGCCCGCCCACTGGCTCGAATTATCGTGAGAGACGGGGCTATCAGAGTTCTCAGGGGTCCTTCCCCGCTCCCAGCCAGGTCAAGGACAGCTTACGTAGCCTCCGGCGAGGCTCTGCGGCTAGCTCAGCTCGTAACTGGGTAACGCCGACTTCTTAGCAGCTAAAAGCTTGTCCCTCGAACCACCGTCCCACTTTTCTGGGCGTCGCCAACTCCGGCTAAAAACGTGCCCAAGGGGAAGGCTGCAAAGATAGTGAACCCTGGATTGTCTGTTCTCACGGATAATGAGGACCAAAGCAAGGAGCCTGGTCCAGTCCATGGTGGCATGTCGAAGAAACAGATGTTTGATTGTTCCTTTGAACGACTGCTAGCTGGATAATGGTTTGTTGGGTCCACAAAGGAATAAACACAGAGCATTTATCACTGCTTTTGTGTATACTGACTGTAGTGTAGATTCTACGGAGATTAGCCGTTCTGAGAATTGTTTTAGATCCTAGACAGGTATCAGGTGTTAAATCTGCTTTCATGATCCCGGTCGGTTCCGCCGCGTGAACGTATGACTTCTATAGTCATGCTGCCGTTGCAACTTTACAAATAAGCCGTCATCATACCCTTATAACATGAGCGGCTTGATAAACACCTATTCACCCGCCTGTGACCCAGTCTCTGACCTTAAAAAAAAATCAAAGACACATGGGACCCTTCGAGAAATACCACCCCAGGACCACGCACAGTATCCATGACATATTTACACAGCAGTGAATCCTTCGCGCGAGCCTCGCTCGTTGCGTGACGGCCAGCGAGCGCCGAGCGACGAGCCGTGACCGGGGCACCTCCGGTGGTCTCACGGTGAATTTACCTAACGAGACGCCGTCCCGTGACCCATATTCAGCGGATCCGACAACGTTCTTCCCTCCAGCACGTCGCTACATGAAACGGGACCGCAGGAGTCCCTAGCTCCTTGCAGTGGCGGATCCAGGGGGGGGGGGCAAAATGGGCATTTGCCCCCCCCCCCCAAACGGCATGATTTTAACATTACGCCTATGGACGATGCATGGAAAGAATCGATAAATTTTTATGGTTTGCCCCCCCCCCAAACCTCTGAGCTGGATCCGCCTCTGGCTCCTTGAGCTATTGAAATTACATGAGATCTAACGTTCAGAAAAAAAATCAAGTTAGCCATATTAGTAGATCATTCAGGGGAAAATTATGAATAGATGTTGCTAGTGTAGCGACACTTTTCATGCGGAGTTAGTAATGGTAACTACTAACTATGTCATTAGGTCTTATCAAGAATCAAACTTCCTTCATGATTTCAAAATTCAATAAATAAAGAAGCCCTATGACCATCTCTGGATTGCACAATACAGGATGCCTCGGTGTCTCAATCCGACGGAAACTGAAGAAATGATTTTGTTTGGCACCGTGATCATTGTTGTTTGCTTACACCTGACCCCACATTCCGTCGGAGAAAGTCATCAGTGTTCCCAGAATAACATATCATTAACCATTATAATTTTCCTTCTTCGTATGAACACGTCAGTGGAACTGGATATTGTTTTAATCGGTTCCCCTCTCCCGTCCCCTCCACCCACACGGGGCCCTGTGTTCCCATTGACCTCTGCAGCACACCATCGTTAACCTTCTGGAAACTGCACGGGTTAAGCTCCGCTCCCACTGACACTGAGTGCTGTCGACGCGCCGCGCTGTCTCCGGTGATCGCTGATGACGCCCAGCGGCGGTGACGTCACCAATACGTCATCGGAGGCAGACGGGGGTCATCTCAGGGTTGGTAGGTCACGGCTAAGGAGATTTGGGAGGGAAGGAAAGGTGGGACCGACCGTTAGTCAAGTAAGATGAAACGGTTGTGTTCAGTGACGGCAAAACGGTTGCAATGGACTGATTGCAGGTCAGGTCAGGTCAAGTCAGGTCAGGTTAGGTGGAGTTGGTACACAAAAGCTGGATTTGTTTCGCCGGAATGACTGATATGCACCTATGATTACACACGAAAAGAAAATATTCCGACATTGGATGCCTATATGGTACACAATAATTCTACATACATACCTAGCTGTTCACTGATAAAGTCATTGGGCTCACAAAGTCACTGGGATCACAAAATACCTGCTGTCATGCTCTTTGCAAAATGCAGAATTGTTCAGTTAGTTGACGATTTGTCATGCCGTGCAATGGCCGCATGTATTTGTGCAGGCCGCATCCACTGAAGGTAAGCATTTGGCATCGAGCCCGTTTCCCGTCCTCTGCTTTACTTCCTCCATACTCTTTCCATCCACTGCCTTCTCTTTTATGGTCTATCCCTCTGGCACCCCTCAGCTCATTCTTTCTATCTAATCTTTTCTCTCTTCGTCTTTCTTCTCTGTCTCTGCCCCTGTCCCTGTCTCTGACTCTCTCTCTCTCTCTCTCTCTCTCTCTCTCTCTCTCTCCCCTCTTTCCCTCTCTCGTCTCTCATTCTCACTCTCCCTCTCCTTCTCTTCAACCCTCAACACCCGGCTACCCGTCCGCTGCCCGGTTCCATTAACACACTCGAGCCTTGCCTCCGGTCACTGGGCCCGGTAGCGTGACATGCGCCCGGTGCCCAGTCGTCCCTGGTGAAAGTATTACAGCTGCGGCGCGGACCGACTCGGGTCAACGGTCGCGCTAGCTTCGGAAGCAGTTTGGCTCCCACTGCGAGACGCCTGATTCATTTATCATGGAGGACCCGGTTCATAGAGCTGAAAGCAATTTAACGTTAGGTTTCTTGTGATTCATGTGATGATTCATGCGATCATTTCTTTCAACAAGTGTTTCTAGATAATTCTCAAAAGAAAAATTGCCATTGTGCACGCGAATAAGGGAAAGCTTACCAAAATAGAGCGTCTACAAGAAAGCATTGAGAAAATTAAATATAGGGAAATTAGGAGAGCTCGTTTAATGACGCTGCGCCCTTTCCAAGAAACGTTGCGAAACGGGCCCCACGCCACCTCATTCTGTCTACAGCGGAAATGGGACATGATCTAGCAAATCTGGAGACATCGCCGGCATCACGCCGCCCGTTTGGCAACTTTCCGTCACCGAGATCGCCGTGCTTTCCGTGCAGGGAGGGGGAGGGAGGGGGGATCACGGAGAGGGGTGAGTGATCGGTGAGATTATCCCGTGACCGTAACGGTGATGGATAAAATGTGACGATCACCAAGGGAAAATCGGAAATTTGAAAGCACAGTGGACTGACGAAAATCAATGCAAGAGTTCAGATGCGTCCTCAAGTGTTTCACGTTCGTTCAGGGGTGTTTGCAAAGAGAAAACAAAAATAGACAAATGTAGTGTGATCGTATATATTATTGAGAATAGACTTAACTCTACGACGCATTACACAATCAACAAACGAATAGACTTTTATGTCCTAGAAGCACTGACCAAGCAGAGGCGGGTCCTGCGACACACGTTATACTTCCAGTGAGTGTAGGCAGCGGCATTAACCAGTCTCCTTCGAAGGCGTCAAGCTGTTCAGGTGAAAAAGATCCGCCCTAAGTGCGTTAACAGTGTGTCGAAGCGATAGGCAAACTAAAGACCAGACCGGCCCAATGATTAACAAGTCAAGAGCATCATCACACGCACACGCAGACGCACTAATATTGTGGGAGCGGCCAGATGCGATATTGTCTCGCCCAGAGAGGGCACTTGACCTGACCTAAACGAAAGGACCTCTATCTAACGCACAATCACACTCGCATCACATGGGAAATCAAGCATACTGAAACTCAGAGAAGATTGTGTGGGAAAATGTAGCTTCTGCTCCTTTGAGTGACTTTGCTGCATCCGACACGGAATAAAGTCACTGCAGAGTCAAACACCAGTACAAACAAATCACAACTCATTTCCCGCCGGAGAAACTGTGGTGTTCCTTCCCTCTCCCTGCCTTTTTATCATTCTATCACCCTCTCCTCCTTCATCTTACTCTTCAGTTTTCATCTTTCCCTTCGGATTGACCGCCTGTTCGCCCTCCTTCTCTTCCCAGCTGCTCTTCCCTTTTACTCAGGACGGTAGCGCACAACGTGTCGAAGTCCAACCGCATCAGAAGACCAGCTAATCACAGCTTCAGAGCGGCTCAGCACCTGACTCGACAGTCTGCCTTTCAGCACTCACTCCCGACCTGACCTGACACGCGATTTGACCTGACCTGACCTGGCACTGCTGCTGGGCTAACGTGATACCAAGAGCGGAGCTGGGAGTCGTATCGTTTGGACAGAAGACTTGCCTGGGTCGATCCGCAAGGTCACAAAGGCAGCCAGAAGGCAGCAGCCTGATCTAGAATGGCGTCTCGGGCGTTTGCAGACTTCATTTCTTCTGAGGAGTATTTTCACTCTCTCAGCGCCGCCAGTCTGTCGAAACACAAACAAGAGAACGGGTCAGTGAATTATTTCAGCGAAATGAGCGACACGGTGCCGATGCCGAACGTCATTAAACGTCCAATGATTGTAATGTAGTGCATACGACAAGCAACAACAGCCGTCATTAACATTATTAGGGTGTTTGTTGAATGGTACGTCAGAACGGTGTCGCTGAATCTCATTGCACTAGTAGTTAGACAAGCATATCACGCATACTAGAAATAAAAATAAAACAAGTTCGCAAACAGCAGTAAGGATTCGACAGCCAGGAGTCTTGATTGTCAAGCCTTATTTAGCTTGAACGCAGGCCTCATGTAGCCCAACAGAGCACAATAACAGCTCAACTAGACATCTCAACCACTAGCAGCACTCCATCTATATCACTTGCCGCTGACAGGCCAGCCTCGCCTGTTATCAATCTCTGTGGCACGTGCCACTCTCCCCTCGACCGGGGCGGGTTGGACGGTGTGAGGGGGGGGGGGGCGTGCAACAACACAATACGCTCCTGTTATTCCCCTTTCATCGCCCGGCCATTCAAGGCGACCATTACAGCTCTGATAAAACCACCAACACACCCGTAGTCGGGAGCACGTACAAAGCGTACGCGGTTTAGTGCTACACGTACCGTGGCGGCTGACACGGGAGTCAATGGGGCTGTTCCCGTGCCCTCCACCAAAATAAGTTTACAACTCGATGGTGGCGGTAAAATTGAGTGGGACACAGATACGCACAGCAGTTTTTCCTGTAAACAGCATGAGAGCTGAGCCACCTAGCATTACCTCTGCATCAGAAATGCAGACAAATAGCGACGAACTTCCTCCAGTAGCCTCGGACAAACGGCGAGCGTTTTGATATCCCTCTCCACAACGGTGGAGATGAGAAACGATTCTGTTATTCGCAGTGGGATCAAATGGATAACAATGAGCCCGCATCAGAATTACATGGCAATGCCTTTTTCGTGTATCATTTAATCGAAGTCAATTCAGTAGATACCACGGACACAGTCGCAATTTATGCGGACAAACGTCGCCCAGACGGTCGTCCCGTCCCAAAAAAAAAGATTGGAGGGACACTATATTAAAAAAAGTCGGATCTACCCCTGGGATCTACAGCACCAACAGGGGACATGCGAGTGTAAGTGAACAGACATCACTCACACCGAGTGAGTTTCCCTGTTAACTAATCCTGCAGTGTTGCTCTGCGCAGCCGGATCAACCAGCCGCCGCGGGGCACCCGAAGCCTCCGCGGCGCAAGAGCTTGAGCGGCGCAGCCACCAATTAACGCTCCTTTCGAGGTGCGGCCGGCCGGCGGCAGCTTTTTCAGCCTTTACGATCGCGGCCGGCCGGCCGGCGCAGCGTGTTGAGAGTGGCGCGGTGCGGTTTGCCTTTTTGCGCCGTGCCGGCTCTCCCCCGGGCGGTGGAGTAGAACGGTGGCGCTGGCCGGCGAGTTATATAACAGCGGACCATGCCGCGGCCCGGGTCAGGGACAAAACATGGCGGCCGGGTCACCCGGGCGCGCCGGACGACATGGGGTGGGCGGGGCGCGGCTGATGTCTGAGAGAATGTGCCCCGGTCAGACAGGATGAGGGTAATGGGTGTCAATGATTGGTTACATAATATAGAGCAGCGTGAGTAAAAGTCAGGAGATGTAGGTAAGAGTGAGAGTAAGAGCAAGAATGGCGAGTGATGCGTGAATAAGAGTGAGAGTGAGAGAAGCGGAGCGGGAGAGGGAAGGAAGAGAGGGAGCAAAGGACAGAGGGAGGATTAGATAAAGAGAATTGTAGGGTAGGTACGAGTGAGAGCTTAAGCGAAAATACGAGCAGTCCTCAGGCACCACCTCGACTCCGTCTCAGTTGCCGTCATTTATTATTCACCACTGACCACACCGTGATAAGTATTTAGCCTCGGGTGAGTTCCCCGGCAGAGAGTCCCCAGGCGTACCAGAACACCCACATCTGCGTCTGACAGTTCAACAAACAGTCCTGGGTCAAGTGCTGGCACACCGGAACAACGCTATAAGGTGAACACATGGGTCAGCGCGGCGCGACCGGTCTCCATGGAGACCTGCTGACTGTTTACGGGACGGTCAGCGACCATGCACAGCAGGGGAGAACAGACGAGACATGCAGCGAACAGACGAGCTATGAAGTCAACAGACGAGCCATGAAGTGAACAGAGGAGCCATGGAGGCAACAGACGAGCCGGCATGGGGACAACAGACAAGCCATGAAGCGAAGAGACGAGCCATGAAGCGAAAAGACGAGCTACCTATGTGGACACGGGAAGGGGTAGGGTGGAGATGAGCCGTGCGAACAGCAAGAAGAACTATAATTATGAAAATGCTAAGAGTGAATGAACACAGCGACAGAGCAACGCGACCATGAAGAGAAAATATGAGTTTTGAGCATCGCGGGAGAACACACGAGCCGAATAAAATACAAGAGCTGTGAACTGAGAACAACGGGCCGACAACAGACGAGGAAGCTGACCAGTGAGCATTCCGACCCGTTGTCAAGCTGAAAACGAGTGAAATAGCGGAGAGAGCCCGGGGTAGAGGACGGAGAATGGAGATAGCCGGTCAGAAGGCAGAACCGATCGTAGAGTTGTGCAGAGGCTATTTGATATTCATGAATGCAGTGCAGGAACAATAGGTCTTGTTTATCTAAAGTAACGGCAAACAAATGGACGGACAGTCTAGATACGATGTCGAACATGAATAACCACGATTAAGAGTACCTATCAGATGCGAACTCTGCAACAGCAAACAGCTAGCTTTATCCACCCGACAATGCACGGGAAATGTTCTTGTGTGACTTCACTTCTAATAAAATCGACCATAACAGGCATGAGAGTTCAGGTGAGTTTTACGCTTCAAGTCGACCGAACAACCTCAGGGCCTGAACAGGGTAAATTCAGTAACCTGTCTAACTCCGGACCACGCAATCCACTGTCATGTCCGCTGCGGGACCTTGCCAGAGTAATACACTCTCTTGTTTTGATCGATCATTTAGGTACAATCCCCCTGGGACCTGTGAGTCCAATACCATTAAATCAACATGCACGCAAACCCAGAACAACGATTGAGCGCGGTCATTGAACTTATGGTGATCATCCTCGTTGGAAGGGGACGAGTAATAGCAGCAGGCCGATGATATATCAGGCTCACGTCAGAGATACCGTGAGCTGTCCGCGGTGAACCATTGGGTTCTCTGAGATCAAAGATGTGACTCAGTGGCAGAGACCCGTGTTATATAAACAAAACAGATGTGGTCGTCTCTTCTCGGCGGTTAGCTGTTGAAAGGGATGGTATCAAATATGGGGCTATAGAGCCGTAATACCAGCATAGTAATGAAATTGAGAAGGGAACATAGCAACAACAAAATGGTTCAATAGTTGGGTAGAAAATGTTTCACTAGCTTCCAACAGTAGAATGCTTTCAGTGCGTAGTCACTTCAATGTGTGTTCCGGTCGCTTATCGGAAGGCTTATGAGATAACTCGTTCACCCAGACGTGACTGTCCACCAAACTCTGTGACTCCCGGGAGTTTTCGATTTCCAGAGAGGAAACATAAGACAGGACTGGTGACGTAGAAGTGATGTCGAGGATACTGTTCTTCAGCTGCAGATCATACTGTCCATGAGCAGCCCGACCCGAAGCCCAGGGCTAGCCCCTTCATTATAAGTCTCACCCATTCTACGACCACCTCCCTCATCCAGCCTTTTCAGACGATTCCTCACGCGCCGATTAGATACATTTTCCCGTTCGCTTATAAAACCAACGCATAAGTAAGTCACCTTCCAACCGCCAGACCTCTTGCACTCGTACCATTACTATCAGTGAGTACAAACACATACGAATTAACAGACGACCGGGAAGCATACATGGGAGCAAACCAGGCTCTGCAGCTGCTGAGCAACATTCCGAGAACATGCTGAGAAAAATACTGCTGGCATGAGAATAACATAAAAATCAGACGTGCCGACGTTTTCCTAAGAAAATGCTCACCCGACGTCTGGTCTGGTTTATGCACCGGATGTTGGCGAGCGCTGAAGATGCCTCCTTTCCCACACACCCCAGCCACACACCACAGCAATCAGGCCTCATGCTATGGTTTTCTGTTCAGTAAGCGCCACTGTCCGGGACCACTAGCGACATCTATCCCTCACAGCATAAGTGCGCCGCTGGGCTGCATTCTAGCCGACTACCAGCGAGGAAATGCAATAAGCGGAAGCAAGTTGGTCCATTGAGGTACAACACGGTCGTAGATCACGCCAAAATGCTTTATATTAAATACAACGGTAGAGATTTGAGTACAAGCGTGGCAAAGTGAGAGAGTGCGACGAGACGGATGTCGAGATCGGGTGAACAGTGGTTGAGCGGTTGAGTGAACAGCAGACGAGTGTGGATGGGGCACAGAAACAGAGTACAGACGGGACAGACGAATGCAGTGGATCCGGCCTCACCTCCTGGAGAGAGCGTCGTCCTGCTGCGCAGTCCTCTCTCCGACTGAGGCGGTGGGCACGGACAGGCCGCTCAGCTGGCCAGAGACCTCCAGGCCGGCCTCGTCAGCCACCTGGCCGGCACAGACGCAAAGAGACGAGTGAGTGAGATGTCAGGGTACAAACACACATCGTACGTGTGTACGGGCCTCGTACGCAGCCTTTCCTGCAGAGACATTCCAAATTGGTCGGGTAGTCAGTCACTGGATTAGGCAATAGACAGTCAGTGTGTATGTTTCCGAAATGACTAGTAACAACTTGGGGCGATTAAGATGTTAAATGAGGCATGCTCCACTGCAACGATGAAACATTCAACATTACATAGATGGTGTACGCCCAAGTGAAAATATCATTCCTTCGACGAGCAAGCATGTCAACTTACTGAATGATCAAAACACTAGTAATCCAGAGGTAGCCCTCTCTCAGGCTGCTGACGTCTGTCGACTGACCTGCTGGATGAGCGACTCCACCTGGTCCTGGGGAGTCGAAGTGGCCGTGGTGCTACCCATAGCGTCCTCCAGCACCTGAGAACGGCGGCAGCGACACCGACGGGTTAGATACACGGTCAATTAGTCACTAACCTCACAGATTATCAATGCTGCAGCAGCCAACACATTACATGAAAATTGAAGCACGAAGACAGCATATAGCATTACTTTGCAAACCACAGCTAATGAGATGTTGAAAGAGGGATGGATTGAGAGGAGCGAGACAGAAAGAGAGAGAAAGAGAGGGCGAGAGACGGGAGGGATAGGGGCGAGAGAAAGAGAAAGAGACAGAGGAGAGCCGACTCACGCTGCTGCGGACGTCCAGGTCCTCGAACTGCTTCTCAAACTTGTCCATCACCGAGGAGACCTTCTCCAGATCCATCGAGTTGAGCGCTTTGTCCAGAGCCTTCACCACGCCGTCCATGTTCTTGGTCACCTTGAGTAATGGAGAAAGAGGTGAACACATCCGACATTAACAGGGAATACACAGCTCCAAATGAACCTGCTTAGCGTAAGAAATAGTGAACCGTCGACAAGCTATAATGCATTACTTTTTATGTTTTGACAAAGTGCGAGTAATAATATCTTTCACGATGATCAACCATGCCTTGAACGTCAACCAAATCAACCAGATCGCCTTCTAAACATCGTTCACTTACCGACTGCATGGCCATAGCGCTCTGGGTCCGCGACGCCACCGCGTCAACCTTGCTCGCCATCCGCAGATAGTTGAGGCTCTCGTTCTTTTTGCGGATCGCGTTCTCGGCGTAAATGCGCGCGCCCTCGACGCTACCCTTCTGTAGAGCGGCAGCAGTGTTACAAACACTCTCAGTTAACAGCAGAACATACTCAACACATGGTAGGATGCAGTCGCTATGAGCTTTTGAACAAAATTTATTCACAAGGTGTTTCCTATTTAAGCGATTGTGATAGTACGGCAGCAATCTTACTTATCCCGTAATGTATCCCCGGACTATCAGCCCCGATTAAATTAAATATTGCCACAGTGGCGAACGAATGGAACGTCAGTTGCTGAGCGCACCTGCAGAGCCCGTTTGACCTTGGCCTGCTCCTTCTTCTGATCCTTTTCCGCACGCTTGGAGAGACGTTCCATCTGTTTGGCGCAGAAGCGCAGCTGGAACATTGTCTCTGTCGGCCACACAACATGTGTCGGCCACACAACAGGTGATGGCAGGTTCCAGAGCACAGGCAAGATGCCAAAGGGGCTTGCAAGAGGGCATCGCTGGATAAACTGATATGTCACCACTCAACAGTGAATTTGACAGCAGCAAATTGCAAAATAAATGACAAAAAAAAGCCCAGCTGATATTCTGATGTAGTAGTAATAGGTTATAGGCATAAGGAAGACACATGTATTGCTCATCAAATGGAAAGATGTTACCTAAAAAAAAAACTATTTTAAAATTGTCTGAATGGTTGAATGGATTAAACAGGCCAGAGTAACAGCAAAGCAGAGCTTGCTGCATTCATACTACCCTGCCCAATAACCTGAGCCCAGTTCACCAGTAAGACTCTGAGCTGAAAGCTGAACACATGCCATGAAAAAAGTGTCACTATTCTCATGGATCTAGTGTGGCCTCCTCTTGCCAGTCAATTGCCAGCTGGCCTTAAAAACAATGCAAATCAAAGTACATACTCTAACCAGCTCAGACTCACTGCTACAGCCTACAGACACAGAGTCCTCAGTTACAGTCAGCAGGCACCTAACACACTCAGCCATGAGGTGACAACTGTGCCAAAGCTGATGAAAAAATGCATATCAACTGTGTTTTTAAGATGCTATTCAGTTTTTATTTTCATCAGCAGGCTCAAGGCTGCCAGCTTACTGGGATTATCAGGCTCATCATTAGCCAAGTCCACATGGTCTGTGTGGTTCACCAATGAGAGGCCAAGAAATACTGCCAACGAAAAGCAGTGGGGGAAACTGGCAGCATGCTGATAAAAAACAGCAACACCAAGCAGCATGAAGGACTGATATGGAAGAGCTGAAACATTGCAGAAATGTCTTACCAAACATTTTATCATTCATTTTAATATTATTTTGATGATCCTTCTTGATTGTTCACCTGCAATGAAGATGCATACAAATAACATGTTAGGGTTATAGAAACTGAAAATATTATATGTAAATAATATGTTGATCTGTAAATCCTATAACCAGCTTAAACTGCAGATTTCTATTTAAAGACATGATTAATTGACCCTGATCCTTTGATATATTTCTGAGCAGCACTATAGTCTATTTATTCAACGACGTCAGTCCGCTTTAGGCTCACAAATGAATAGGTAATTCACGAGACAAGCAGTGGGATTGAACAAAAAGTCAAAAAGTAAAATCAAGAGTAAGCTAATATTTCAAACTGCTCAATGTTAAGGTATGGATGTTCAGCGTGCACTTTTCACTAAAGCACTCAAGGTCTCAAAGAGGACCGCCATCGTTAAATAACAATAAACAGACTACAGTTTTGCAGGCAACCAGCCCGCTCAATATGAGTGAACCCCATTTCAGAATATTCCTTATTTTCTTAAGATCACGAATAATCAGCACTAGCGGATATTTCATAAACAATCACAATCTGTCCGAGCCAAAATTATTTGGAATCCACCACACCCAGCACTTACTTGAACCACACAGGATAAAATAAAAAATAAAAGCCCTTAGCCCGCGCCACTTGTTGTCCCTGGTGCGTGGCCTTGAGCTGTGAATCACAATAGAGGTGGGAGTACATTTATTGCTGGGAAGTACAAATACATTTTTCACCTAGATGCCGATAAAGTTTTGGAATCAAATTTTTCATGAGCGAGAAAACTTAATTAATACGTAAAAAGAAACCTCAAGATGTCAGTAATTTTACATGTTAACGATGAAAACTTAGTGCGAGTATTTGGGAAACACAAAACACTTTATGTCCAGCTCTACATGGTATTTCGACCAATGAGGCGGTAGTTGACGCTCGTGGATAGCTGACTGCTTCAACGTGCGCGTTTTGGCCGTGTTTTTCATTGGCGTGCCGATAGGCTGAATCTGTGGATTATCAGGTTTGTTTTTCATATATTTATAAATTTCGCTTCCTTCTTAACTCGTATTTTGGTGGTCAACCTGAATCAAATGGTCAAACTTCGTATTATTTGTCTTTCATTTGTACCGTCGCAGTGCGTCGTAATTGTATTTACGAGGATTGGTGCGAACATCACCGTATATAAATATAATAATTATATAAATTATATTTCCTTTCTTTTAGATATATCAGCTATTCAAATGCTGGTATGATGTAATAAGTTCCTCAGACCTCAGGTGCATGCGTGCTGATTTGGTTTTTGGATGCTTTGCGAGGAAGGTGCTTTTGCCGACATCGTGTTTGAATATTATTCTATTTTCTCTGCTCAATATGTCAGCTTATCTGTAACAATGAGATAGTCATTGTTTTAAAGAATTGAATGTCAAAAATCCAGTTGCTATCACAATATGGCTGGAATATGATATATGCGTTTTTAGGGGATAATGTGTAGCCTATGTTTCCCTATGAAAATTTACAAAATGTCTATTGCCAAAACTATTATTGCACTGTACTCAGCTTAAGCTTACATTGTTTCTGGAATTGTAATAAATTAGGACAGTTTTTGCAGCTGCAACTTGCAATGTGTTCTAGCAAGCATTGAAAATATTTTTGTAAGCTGGTACTAAATTCTGAAGGGAATGCCTCCAGTGATAAGTTATCAGCTCCTCTTATTTTAGACATATTTGACTGAACTAAATACTGACTTCAACCAGCTTAGAAAGCAAGAACAACTTTTATGGTCTGGGTCATGCATGATGCATCACATAACTAATTCCCTGTATGAACTCCTGGAATAAAATGATATTGATGTGTTTTGGGCTTTGGCAGTAATATCTTCCAGCAGCATCAATAATCATAATGAGCTTGACTGGGCTACACAATTCAGGATGTTTTCCAAAACCACATAAGAGCTTTATAGGTCTTGCCTGAGTCCATATTATTGCCCAGCTGCTTATCCTCATGCCTTGCCAGTTGCGTGGTTCTCATGCATGAGCATGTTCCCTAGTCCCTTACAGTGTTTTACTAGGCTAGTGTAGGGAAAAGGAATCCTAACAGAAAGCGAGCTTAGAGAGATAATTATCAATTGAACAGTGAACACTTGGTGACTGTTAAATGTCAACTTTTATGTTTGATTCATTCACTAAAAGGAAATGTTATTGCCTGGTGAACTATGAAGAGTTGTTTTCAAAATACCTTATTCACTTAATGAATGGAAAATGTTACCACCTTTTAGGAGAAGCTTGAATTCATCTTTTCTTAAAGGGAAAAATTATTACAGCCTTTATGCAGTGAAATGTGATAACTAAAAGTGTTATTTCTTCTGTAGTACATTCTTAATTCTTATGGTAGCACAAGAACCCTAACTGCTATTGGAGCCACAAACCATTTATCCCTTGATTCCCACCATAAAGCTACCCATTTGAACCTCTTAAACCCTATTCCTGGCGGGCTCCGCCGGGACAAGAAACTGGCGGGGGGGGGGCCGATTCGGCCGATTCGGCCCCCCCCCCACTGAGATCTCGAGAACGAAGCAAGATAACGACAAGCGGTAAACGGCATCAGATACGCACGGCCAAGATCTACAATTTTTACTAAGGTCATTTTCAGGTCAGGTCAAAGATGACGTCACAGGGGTCGAAAAAGTCCAAATGGCGGCGCTAGATATGGAGAGTTTTTCTCGAATAACTTTCGAATTAGTCAAGATAGGAACAAACTAAGGGCATCATCGTGATCCTCTCGTCAATCCGCATCGAATGATATACAGGGTCCGGCAAAAGTCTTGACGTAGTTTTAAAATCGTTCCACACTTCAAGCCATCGTAAATAAAGAAGTTGTTCAGCGCTCAATATATTGTCCACGGACAAGCAAACACTTGCGAACACGGTTCGGCATACTGGCCACGAGAGTGGAGAGCACAGACGGCTAGATTCGTGACCACGCAGACTTGAGCTGCGTCTCCAGCTGCGCGAGGCTGGTTGCTGGCGTCTGTTTGTCGAGGTCTTTCTGGACGATCGCCCACAGCTCTTCAATGGGATTTAGGTCGGAACTGTTCCCCGGCCCCTCCTTCACCCAGAAGTGCGGCAGGTTGTCTCAGCACCACTGCTGGGCTGTGGCAGAGCGATGCGCTGGAACCCCTTCCTGCATGAAGATGGCTTTCGACCTCTCAGCCACCATCCGTCGCTTCAGAACAGAGCCGTTTCTGGGAGTTCCTCCGAGATGGTCTCCACATACTACTTGGTGTCCACCTTCGTCTTGGGCGGGATGACGTGGAGCAGCTCACTGAGCACTTGATGCGACATCATCACCCACACCATCAACTTCGCTGGGAATTTGACAGGAGCTGTGGGCACACTGGCTGCGTCGGGCACCCAAACAAATGCGGCCATTCTGGCGATTTGGTGGGTGTTAAGTGCTTCCACCACCTTTGCACTGGTCGGAGAGGGGCGCCGACATCATTCGCGACCAGACTTTGCGACATTCCCGCTTGAATCATGCCGATGGCTCGATTCCTGAGACTGACATCGTAATATTTGACCATGGTGTTTTCAGCCTTCATTTCAACTGCACGCTCGCTACTTAAATGACCTCGCACAATCAGCCGCTGACCCTTAGGTTATCCGTGGTCTCATACCCCGGGGCACAATAGATGCGCTGACACAATGGCGTTGGAAGCAAAACGCTGGGTGGGGCAAAACGCGCCTGGGAAGACACAGATACTAGAATACCACATACGACAAGACTTTTGCCGGACCCTGTATATGTTGACCTCGAAAGGTCAAGGTCAAAGGTTGACCTCAGGTCACGTGACCTCGAGGTCATCATGTATATCATTCGATGCGTCTTGACGAGCTGAACACAATGAGACCATCCACGCGTCTGTATCTTGTTCCTGTACGGAGTTATTGGCCAAAAACCTTTGGTGACCTTTGATGACGTCACATGACCTCACAGCTGCCCAACAGCAAAACAGACCTCAAGGTAGTGAAGGTTGATCGTATATGAAGTCATGTATGGTATATGGGGCCATTCCGACCCGTTTTAGTGGTAAAAACAGGGAGTTGATTTTTCCCCCATTGACTTATAATGGGGAGGTCGCGAAATTGACCTGACCTTAGGTCACCGATATCAAAATTCCGAGATATACAAATTGCACATACTGGTACCCTAACTAAACCCTGAAGAGAAGAAATTGATCGGTCAAAAACTCTAGCTCTGGCGTGATTGCAAACTTTTCTGAGGTAGGGTCACCAAACCGCCTCTGGTGACCTGACCTGAGGTCAGATCAACTCAAAATTTTCAGACATGTTGCGTAGAAGCCTTTTAGGAAAAGTCAGAAAATTTGAGCTTCCTAGCTCAACGCGTTTGGGAGAAATAACCAAAAAACCTCAGGGGGGGGGGGCTCCTGAGGCCCCCCCCCCCCCCCGCCAGGAATAGGGTTAAAGGAAGACTGCCACCTTCAAAAAGTTTTCTCAGATCGGCCTATGATTTATTCCCTGGACAAAAAAAAAATAGAATTCACCTGACAAAGTATCATCACGTGAATCGCGAAAAAAATTGTCGATTATCATACAATTATCAATCGGTTAATGTCTAGCGACAATGTTTACACATCACTAGACTTCAAGGTCATAAGATTATTACATTTTATTTGAAAAAGTAAGGTATTTTATGATTTACTAATATATGATTTCATAAGAAATTGGCCATGTTTAATTTATTTTGCATTTAAGTTCGTAAAACATTTAAAAATCATGGCTCATTTGGAATGGGTCTGGCCCATGTTAAACCCCATTTCCCACACTTTTTTGGAAAAAATGAACTACTGAATATATAAGTTTAACTTTTATTTTGACACTCCAAAATTCTTCTCTGATCTCGAAGCAATCAAAATTTTGACATATATTTACCAAAAGATAAGAAAATTCATGTTTCAAAGTTATCGATAAACAGTAGAGATGTCGGTTTTCTTGGACCACTGAACTCTATAATGTGGAATGCGCATCGGCCGCCAGATGGTGTCCAACGGTGCCGCCATGTTGCGCAGACCAGGAAGCGGCCGCCGCCTGTGTTGGGGAATAGGGAATTCGGGACCTCGATTTACGTTTGCGGTCGCTGCATCCGTTACGTTCAAGCTATGTGGCTACGGAACCCGGCATCTTACGCAGAATTGAGTGGAGAATAAGATGAAATCCTAAAAACTTCTCAGCTACAAGGAACTAATACGTTAAGCCCTTATAAGTCAATGGGGAAATATGAAAATTGCTATTTTGGCGCCGAGAATGATCTGAAACTATCTCAAGCATATAAAATCATGATTTCATGCACTCCTTGCAAGGTTCTATGCTTCATATTTGCATTGTTGCCCTTGCGTGACGTCATTTGTGACGTCACAAGGGTCACAGTTTTTCTTCAATAACTCCCGATCAAATTGAGCTAGCGAGTCGGGAAAGCCACCAACGGACTCAGGAAGACCTGCCGAATCGAATGATATGCGACATGACCTCTTTCGACCATCTTCGTGACCTGGCGGTGCTGACCTGACCTTGACCTGAGGTCAACACCCTAAGTTGACCTGACCCGAACAAAAAGTATATCAATCGATGCGCCTGAGCTAGCTGAACACGATGATGCCAAAATCGCGGCTCTACAGCAATTTTTGGCGAAGTTATTGACCAAAAACCGAACCCGTGCCTTAGATCACTTGACCTGACCTCAGAGGTCACCGGTTGACCCGGGACCTTTACAGTGGGTTCCTACCAGTCACTCTGCATTATCCTTTGTCGCAAACGACCAATTTACCGCTTAATTCAAGTTAAATTAGCGGCGCATTAGCGAGGTGGGTTCAATCAACCCCCTCGGCCGGGGCAAATGTAGGTCCGGCGAGTGAATTTGAGGAATTATGAAGATACGATCGTGTTCCCCACTCAATTCTGCGTAAGATGCCGGGTTCCGTATCTACGTAACTTGAACGTAACGGATGCGGCGGCCGCAAACGTAAATCGAGGTCCCGAATTCCCTATTCCTCAACACAGGCGGCAGCCGTTTCTTGGTCTGCGCAATATGGCCGCCACCGTTAGACACTACGGCCTATAGGGTTCAAGCGGCATTGCTCCCCTGTGTCTTGGACTAAAAAAATGGCATCAAACTGAACTTTGGTCTCCGATTTCTCGCAAACGGGTTCGAATTTCGGAAAACCGACTTCAGTCTGGGACATAGGTGGCTCAGCTCTAGTGAAAACCGTTTTGTGGAAAAAAGGTGGCAGTCTACCTTTAAACTTAAAAGTTCAAATTTATGATAAATGAACTTTCTGTTTTATGTTACCTCATTCATATTGTTTTATGTTACCTCATTCATAGGGACTTCGATGTTAAATCTGTTTTCACAAACTTTTATTCAGTCAAAATGACCTTTGCAGTCAG
Source organism: Amphibalanus amphitrite (assembly GCF_019059575.1). Taxonomy (NCBI): domain Eukaryota; kingdom Metazoa; phylum Arthropoda; class Thecostraca; order Balanomorpha; family Balanidae; genus Amphibalanus; species Amphibalanus amphitrite. Next base: position 328,902 of record NW_024881863.1, read on the forward strand.
CGTGCCCTTAAGCCCAAAAAAAAAACTTTTATTCAGTAAGGTAAAGACGTATGTAATGTGTATCTGGTCAAAATTATAGTGCATCATAGTCACATCCAGATTCCCAATTTGTTTTTAACTGCTTCATCATTTTCAATTATATTCATTCCTTTATCAATATTTCAGAACAGCCTTGCCCTTGTAGGTATGCATAAGAAAATTATTTCCAACCCATTTTTGTGTGCTGTGCTGTGTATCACTATCATTGTGCCCTTGCAAAAATGTGAATTGATTGTCGCCTTTTGTTTTCAATCCTATTATGTATCAGACCATGTCAATGATCTTCTTAGTGCCAAGTTTTCAATTAAATTTCAAACAAGTTAAAGTTGTTGCCTGTATTATTTATGTAGTGGCCTTATTCTCGGTCTGACAAAACAGTTCCTGACAAAACAGTATAATCATGTGCACCCATTTTGTTTATACACAGTATATTAGTGTTTAGAATGACACACATAAAACAGTAAATTCAGTGTACATGATCAATCAGGCATCTAAAAAAAAACTCCTATATGATTACGGAGCGAGCGAAGCGAGCGTAGTCTTTCCTTAGATTAACGGAAATTTATGAGTATGAGCGGCCGGCCGGCCGTGGTCACGATTCTGCGACGCTTATATCTCAGCAACCAATTGACCGATTTACACGCGGTAATTTTTGTAGGGTAGCTTCATTCCTTCTACCAAGTATTGGACTATTCCTTCCCGAGGCATGTGGGTGACCCCTTATGCACGTGCCACGTGCAAAACGAAGAGGTGTCACTTTTGTAATTGTTGCAATATCTCGGTAACTACTTGGCCGATTGCGCTGAAAGTTGGCATGTAGGTAGGCACCCACTAGGCAATGCATATCCATGTGCCAGAATTGGGGTGCTGCTGCACGTGCGCACGTGCAGGGGTCGATTGCAGATCTCGAGAACGGCTGGACCGATGGCGCTCAAATTTGGCACATGGTTAGGGACCGGTTAGTAGGGTGCCGTGCACAAGTCAGCTGGAGGTACCCCGTCGAAATTTCGCACGTGCAAGGCTCACCCTCTCGCTCGCTCCGTTAGTCGCCCCAAAAGGCGTTATACTGGTATCATTATTTGTTTGTAGGTTCAGCTGGCAGGGTATTTTACCTCTGCCTATTCTCCTCCACTGCTATGATTCTTTCACTAATGTAGCTCACATTTCACTAATGTAGCTCACACTCAATATCTTGTCTTTCCAGGTGATGAGTGCGGAGGTGTCGCGCTCAGCGAGCAGTGCGCCGTTCCACTTCCGCGCGTACCACGCCACCACCAGTACTGCGACACAGCTGGCCAGCGTGCCGAGGAACTCCGACATGGGTCAGTATTGGACGTGTGGGCTTGTTGAGGTGTCTACATAGGGCCTTGGTTGAGACGCCCACGAATGAACTTTGACAGTGGTAGGTTCCATTGACTGGCGGATCTCAAAGGTTTCTTTCGGGCAACTAACGACTGCTGCTAGGTTATTCTGCGGTCGTAAAATACCGGTAGTGGTGTTTTGTTTTTAAAGCTTCCTGGTTTTTGAATTTTGATGATTGTGTAATTACGGAGCGAGCGAAGCGAGCGTAGTCTTTCCTTAGATTCCTTAGATTAGATTAACAGAAATTTCTGAGTATGAGCGGCCGGCCGGCCGGCCGGCCGTGCGGACGCTTTTGCGAGGCTTATATCTCAGCAACCACTTGACCGATTTACATGCGGTAAATTTTGTAGGGTAGCTTCATTCCTTCTACCAAGTATTTGACTATTTCCAATGCATGTGGGTGATCCCTTATGCACGTGCCACGTGCAAAACGAAGAGGTGTCAGTTTTGTAATTGTTGCAATATCTCGGTAACTACTTGGCCGATTGCGCTGAAAGTTGGCATGTAGGTAGGCACCCACTAGGCACTGCATATCCATGTGCCAGAGTTGGGGTGCTGCTGCACGTGCGCACGTGCAGGGGTCGTTTCCAGATCTCGAGAACGGCTCGACCGATTGTGCTCAAATTTGGTACACAGTTAGGGACCGGTTAGTAGGGTGCCGTGCACAAGTCAGTTGGGACCCATTTTGCACGTGCGCACGTGCAGGGTGCCGCTTCCAGATCTCGAGAACGGCTGGGCCGATTGTGCCCAAATTTGGCACATCGCTAGAGACCGGTTAGTAGGGTGCCGTGCACAAGTCAGTTGCAGGTACCCCCTCGCAATTTCGCACGTGCAAGGCCCACCCTCTCGCTCGCTCCGTTAGTCGCCCCAAAAGGCGTTATACTGGTTGTAATTGACGACGAAGCAAATTTGGTTGGTAGTTTACTTTCAGAAACCAGCCATGTCTTTTCAAGTCTTTTGGTTTCGTATGTCGTTTTCCATCGGGACGTCTCATGTTCGCTGTTGTGCGGACGCTCACCAGTCCGCCAATTTATAAATACGGGTCATACCCGGCTGCAGCGTGCTGCGCCCAGTGCCATAAACATAACATGGCGTGATCAGCTGGCTAACCCACTCGGCTCCGTGGTGACGGTATGGGCAGCGGGCGGGGACGGGCGGCTGCATTAGCCGGGGGCTTTGCGACTATCCCCGGCCATGGCACACAGCGCGGTTTGATGTGCACTAGGGAGGCGGGATTTACTCTGGCTGGATGAGCTGTGATGAAGGTGGAGTTGATAGGGATGGCACATGATGGAAAATTTCATCTAGTTTCATCGCGAGTTTGGTGGTTGTAGGTGCGGAACGTATTCCCTTTTTCGGGATCTCAGTTTCAATGTCGGTGTTTCTCAGTAGAGTGTTGAGGACTGCCTCATGTCATGCTGTGTAGTCTGTCACATATCATTTCACTGAGGACAGGCTTTACTGCTGGTCGGGGCGCGGAGTTGATAACATTGTTTGACTGTGACAGGATTACTTGCTGATTGCTTATCACGTACCAGTGGCTTGATAATGACAATGTTTATGTCCTATCCCTTGTATTTATGTTATAGTCTGCTTCTGAGTACGCACGAAATATTCACGTCTATCGTTACTTCACAAACCCCATATAAACAAAGTTTATGCTAGACGTGCTAGCTATTTAAATGCCATTGCTCTTCCTGCCTCTAACACAGCATTAACTTTACATATCCCCACTCCAATTCCCTGGCTACTCTAAGTTCAGTTATCCCCGACAAACTTTTCCTTTATACCATCCAGTGCTGACCGCTGACCTCTCTTCCTGCCCCGTCTGACCTGTGACCTGACCTTGGCAGGCGCCGCCGGAGCCAAGCCTCTGAACGGTGACTCGCTGGCCGCTGGCCACACGTGCGCAGTACGCGCGGCAGCCGCCGGCGGAGCAGGAGGAGCCGGCAGCGGCGGCGGCGCAGCGGACGAGGATGTGGCGTGCAACTGCGCGCACTGCAAGGAGAAGGTGCGCCTCCCGGCGGGGCAGGAGGTGCGAACGCGGGAATAAGGAGGAAAGGGTGGCGGGGAGATATGAAATTGAAGGGGGAAGATGTTCGTGAAGATGTGACTATCGGGAAGGTTGTGGTGGAGGAGTACAGTGGCCGCAAAAGAAATCTTGACGAAGGTCAAATACAATGCAAATGCAATTAGTGAACCTGCTCGTATATCTCTCGCACCAGAGGTACTGGCGAATTCTTTTGACTTGGATATAATACGCATGGCCTCATCTTGCAAAATAAACAACAAGACTGTGGTCAGCGATCATTGCCAGGGAAGATACACCCTGTGTTGGAGTGCCTTTGAGGTGGTGCTTGTTTATCCCTATGGGAAAAAGATGAAACAAGTCAAAGACACTCCAACACAGGGTGTATCTTTCCTGATAATGATCCCTGACCACAGTCTTGCTGTTTGTTTCGCAAGTTGAGACCATGTGTATTATGTCCATGTCAAAAGAAGTCACCAGTACCCCCCGTGCAAGAGATATAAGAGCGGCTCGCTCGTTGCGTTTGCATTACATTTGACCTTTGTCAATATTTTTTTTTTTTTGCGGCCACTGTAGGGAGTGAGGAAGTCGGGAAGTGTCGGGTGAGTTGAGTGTATGGGTGGCAATGGGAAGCACGTGCTAGAGGGAAGAGGGCAGAAAGAAGGGAGTGTGATGAGACGAAACTGAAAGCTACCCATTCAGTAGGGGAAGGGCAAATTATAGCGTCTTTACGTACAAAGCCAAGCATGCTCATTGTGTCGAAGCGATTTTGATCAAAATGGTGGGGTAAAAAAACGTCTTTTGAAGTTTTGGGATAAAAAAGGATTTCGACTTGTCTATGAAATGACGCTTCATTGGTTGCGTCAACAGCAGAGCTTCAGGAAGCTATTTGATTACGAATGTGGCCGCCTGGCGCATGCAGCTGTCTCTCGTTTTGTCTGTTGCCATGCTTTAGAGATTTGACGTGTCACGATTAGCCTTCAGGCTCTAGGAGTCCCCCGCCAGTCCTCAACTGTGACGTGTGTCCTCTCTGGAGTCCCCTCAGCGGTGACATGTGTCCTCTCCCTCTCTGGAGTCCCCTCAGCGGTGACGTGTGTCCTCTCTGGAGTCCCCTCAGCGGTGACGTAAGTCCTCAAAGGTGATGTTTGTCCTCTCTGGAGTCCCCTCAGCGGCAACATGTCTCCTCTCTAGTCTCCGAGTCCCCTCAGCGGTGACGTGTATCCTGTCTAGTCTCCAAGTCCCCTCAGCGGTGACGTGTGTCCTCTCTGGAGTCCCCTCAGCGGTGACGTGTGTCCTCTCGAGTCTCCCGAGTCCCCTCAGCGGTGACGTGTGTCCTTTCTAGTATCCGAGTCCCCTCAGCGGTGACGTGTGTCCTCTGGAGTCCCCTCAGCAGTGACATGTGTCCTCAAAGGTGAGGTGTGTCCTCTGGAGTCCCCTCAGCGGTGGCCTGTGTCCTCTCTGGAGTCCCCTCAGCCCGGTGACGTGTGTCGGGCAGAAGCTGGTGTCTGGCGAGCTGGAGGCGGCCGGCGGCCAGCAGACGCAGCCGCAGACGGAGGAGGTGCGGCTGCTGCACGCTGACTGGATTGAACTCCGACAGAGCCTCAAACAGCTCTACTGGCTCCACATGGACGCGGCCACGGCCGGCGACACTCCGGCCCGCCAGGCGGCCGCGCCCATGCAGGCAGTCATGAAGGAAAAGGTAGGTGGTGCATAATTCAAATCGTTTTACGTAAGTAACGTTCTTCCTATTCCCTCGTCACTGTGTGAACCACAGTAATTTGAAAAATTACTTGAAATGATACAGTTCTACGGACTCCATACTAGGAATAAAAACGTCCAGCTTCCCTCATATCCAACCGTACCGTTAGCGACACTGCAGTGGACGTACCCTAAAACACCAATTATCAAACAAACGTCCCGCTATTCGCTCCTCGCCCCCTCGCGTGTCATGAGACAGAGCTGCACCGAGGTAATACGTCTCCTGCCTTCTGGCTGGGGGAGGGGTGCAGATCCGGACTTCGCTTCAGCTTCTGTGAATCAGATACTCGTTTGGCGACCGGCAGCCGGGTGCGGTGCATGGTTTACCGTGTGTGATTTACAGTCTGTTGTCGGGTGTCCGAGCGGGAATGGAATGTGGGCCTATGATTGACGAAAAGTGGAAGGAATGTGAATGGGAAGAGACGTGTAGGGTAGCTGGTGGAATAGCTTAGCGCTCGGGCGGGCGTGTGGCGATTATTAGTTGAGGGGCAGTGGAAAGTAACGAAAGGTAGTGGAATGTTGATAAATAAGACAATGGGGTGTGTTGCTATGACCTTGTGATTAAGTGGTCAAGGCACTATAATGGAAAGCCTTGTAAATAGTGATGAGGTGAGGTCATCCAACTTGTATCCTTCCGTGGTTTACAGTGGTACTCGTATTTTGAGGATTGTGACGCTTAGGGTGGTGATACACAAAGATGGTCACTGTTTTCCTGAGTCTAGTCTGTCGTTTTCCGTTTCCCGTCGTTTACCAGACTTGCCAGTATGTTTCTGTCAGCTGGTTAGTGACGGGGCCGTCAAGAGGCCGGTCGTTCTGTGATTTGACATACCTGCCGCTAACGCAGTATGTCTTCAAGCTCGTTGGATTGGTGTTTGCTATCCAATGCACATGGTTGGATTTAGTGTTAGCAAGTGTGTTCTGTTTAACCGCAGTCATTAATTTGTTCGATAAAGGGGTTTAACCCCTTTAGCGAACAAATGAATGACTACAGTGAAACTAGGTAATACCTAGTGTAATACCAGTAGTACCAGTGTTGATGTCCTGATTACCGTTGCGGATTCGGACAGGTTACGTCAGCTAACGTGTTTCGGCTGTGATTGACTTACTGTTTGTATTGACTGGCCCTGATGTTTTGACGTGATGACATTACCGTTGTACTCGCGCACGTCTGGGAAAATATTTACCGTACACTCGGTCTCACGAAGTGGTGCTGGGACCAGTGTGTTCTGCGAGCGTCCGAACGTTAGTGGTGCTCTGAATGTGGTGCTCTCTAATCGCGTGTGGTGCTCCATCAGACCGAGAGTGGTGCTCCATCAGAGTGGTGCTCTCTAATCGTGTGTGGCGCGGCGTCATCTGACCCAGATTGGTGCTCGCTCTGACCGTTTGGTGTTGCTTTTCTGACTGAGTGGTGTTTTCTCTGCCCTCCCCGGCAGGTGGCGCGGCTGTGCCAGCGCGATCCCCACCAGCTGTTCCAGCGGCTGCAGGGACAGCTACAGGAGCTCACCCTCGAGGTCAAGGTGCGCCTACTGGAGCACCTGAGCCGCGAGCGGCCCGGCCTGGCGCAGCTGTTCCTCACCGCACTGCTGGACAACTATGACCGGATCGTGAAGGCGGCCACCAGCCTGTCTCCGGCGGTACACGCCCTGGAGCACCACCACCTCTCGCGGTGAGGCGATAAGGGGGTTGATAATCATATATTACGTCGGGACAGTGGGATAACGTTTTTACTTTTCTGGAGTGGATCGCAGTGATTTCTCAGATCAGTTACATTTGTCTTATTGGTTTTGGCCGCTAGAAAAGGTGGAGTGAATCCTCACAAACTAGTCATATGGGCATACCTTTTGACAGCCAGGATTTTGGCTATGGCTTCATGCAGTCTTCTGTGTTTGTCTTGTCGAGCTGCAGTGCATCTTGACGCCTGCTGATTTCGCATGCCCCTGTTGTGTTGTCGGCAGGTTCGGCCTCTCGTGGGTGTCGCTCAACAAGCACGCCTACCACTCCGTGGTCTACATGGACCCGATGGTGCAGAACAACCTGCCGACGTTCATATCTCAGCTGCGGACGCTGCTGTCCGGCCAGGACCAGCACTTGGCGTACGCCGACCTCGTCCGACGCTACCTGAGTTTCGACGACGAGATGAGTCGCGCGGCGCAGCAGTGGGCTGCCGCTGAGGCACGGCTGCAGGAGTTTGGACAGGAGCAGGCCACGCTGAAGGCCAAGCAGCGCATGCTGCGAGAGGACCTGGAGCTGCTGCGCGCGCAGCGGAAGCTGCTGCAGCAGCAGGTGCTCAGTCGGGACGGTGTGACCGTAGAGGAGGAGGAGGAGGCCCTCCAGCGGCTGGTGGCCGGATGCACCGAGGAGGGCTGTGAGGAGTGCTCCCTGACGCTCCCCGATGGGACCAGCGGCGATAAGTCGCGCACCATCGGCCTGCTCGAGCTGCGGCAGGCGCTGGAGACCGCCTCCCGGTCCGGGGACGGAGACGGCAAGCAGCCGGCGGCCGGGTCGGCGCCGGCGGCCCCTGCCAGCTCCGCGCCCGCCGCCGCCGCGCCGGCCACCTCACACGCCAGTACGGGCACGTCGCCGCCGACCGCTGCCCCCGCGCCGGCGCCCGCACCGCCCCGGCCCACAGCCTGTCTGAAGAAGTCGGCGTCGACCCAGGTACCGGCGCCGCCGTCAACCGGCTGCCAGGCGTCCGGCTCCCACCACCCCACTACCACCTCCAGCGGCTGCCAGGCGGGCGGCGCGCACAAGCACACCTACTCCAAGGCAGCGCCAACCACCCACCGGCCGCAGCCGCGGTTCGATCCGGGTGTCGACCCCGCCGACGACAGCAGCCAGAACGACTCGTGCTCGGAGCAGTCGTCCTCCACGGCGTCACAGCACTGCAGCTGCTGCTACTGCGAGGTGTTCGGCCACGGCGTGCCGCCAGTGGCGCCCGTCAGCAGGAACTACCCCGAGATCCGCGACCGGCTGAGGCTGCGGCTCGACCAGCGGCGGCGCGACCACAAGTCGGAGTCGTCGGAGCGCAGCACTGGAGAGCAGTCGGCGCACGACGACACGCGGGATATTGGGGACCTGCTGCAGTACATCGAGGCTGGAGGTGCAGACCAGAAACGAAATGAGAAGCGTGCCGCCAAGCGTGAGCGCCAGCGCGTCCGCCGCCAGGACGCCAGCGCTGCGCAGGAGGAGGAACAGCAGCAGATGAGGAACATTCAGGAATTCCAGCGGAGGAACCCGGAGGTGACCATTACTGTGGTCAAGTCTGGGGAGGGTGAGACGGCGCCGCCGCCGCCGCCGGCCGCCGACGCTGAGCAGGACTCCAGTCCGTCCGGAGCCAAGAGGAAGAAGCAGCAGCGGAAGCTGGCCAAGCTGGCTGCTCAGCAGCCGGCGCCCGCCGCCGCCCCGGCTGCTCCCGCTCCCGCCCCTGCCGCCGCTCCCGCCCCCGCCCCCGCCGCGCCGCCGGCACCCAGCGAGCCTCCCGCACCTCCCGCGGACGAGACATCCCCGAAGAAATCCTCTCCGATCATGGAGGGCCTGGCGCGGAACGGGCTGGTATCCGTGCCCACTGCGCCGGGCGCCGGCGACGCGCGCATGGTGACAATCCGCAGGGTGATGGAACCGGGCGGCCGGGAGCCAAAGGTCACCATCACCCTCAAGGGTGACTCGCCTGAGAAGGATCGCGTGCTTATGACACTCGTCAATGGCCAGCTGAGGAACGGCGGCGCTGGCGAGCCGGCGGCCGGAGGCGAGTCGGCGTCCGAGCCGCCCATGACCAAGACGGCCAAGAAGAAGCTGAAGAAGGCTGCGCGGCTTCAGAAGCTGAAAGAAGAGGAAGAAGCAGCTGAGCGGGCGCGCCAGGAGGCGGAGGAGAGGGCCCGTCTGGAGGCTGAGCGTGCCGCCGAGGAGGAACGGCAGCGGCTGGAGCAGCAGCAGGCCAAGAACAAGAAAAAGAAGAAGAAGAAGGGAGGTCAGCAGAATGGCACGGCCACCCAGAACGGACACGCCGCTCAGCCTGCGAAGGCGGCCCCGGCAGCGGCCAGTAAGGTCGCCCCGGCGCCTGTGGTGGTCAACGGGAAGGACGCGGACAAGTGGCGGACGCCCAAGAAGCCGGCCGCCGCTGAGCCCGAGCGGAAGCCTGTGGCCGCCGCCGCGGCCGTGCGCCCGGCCGTCCCCTCCGCCCCTGCGGCTGGCAGTAAGAAGAGGCCGGAGCTGGTGGCGGCGCCGGTGACCGAGCCGCGCCGCGCCACCGTCCGGCCGCCCGTCGAGCCGCCCACCCAGCTGATGCAGGACCTGGCTCTGAGCTCCTCCGACAGCGAGATCGAGGACCTGGCGCGAGCCTACCGCATCCCGGCCGGCATCACCATCAGCCGGGTGCGCGGCACGGAGCCGGCCGGCGGCGCGGTCCGTCAGCCGACCGCCGGCGACGGCCAGTCCCCGCCCGCAGTCTCCTCCGCCGCCGCCGACAAAAAGTCCAAGAAGAAGCGGAAGAAGAAGCCGGGCGCGGCCGCGGTGCCGGCGCCCGTCGAGGAGGCGGTGCCCGAGGTGACGATTCGGAAGGTGGGGGTGGCGCCCGGCCGGCGCTCGGCCCGCTCCGTCGATGACGACGAGGCTGTGTTCATGCCGGCCGCCGGCGGGGACATCACCGACCTGGTGGACAAGGAGGTGGAGGCGTTCAAACGATTCTGTCTGGACGGGCCGCAGGTCAGCCGCGAGCACAGGCCCAAGGTCAACCTCAACATCAAGGACATCCTGATTAAGAAGAAGCCATTGTAAAGCATGGTTGTGATACATCTTCAGTACTGCTCTTACTTTGTACTAGTCTTAGGAATCGTCTGCCTTGTAACTTCTTTTAATACTTTGTTACAAGTAGCTCTTGCGTTCTCGATTAATTTAATTGCTGACTTTGTGCCGGCAGAGGCGCGCGCGCGGCACAGGCGGCAGTGCCCGCTCCGTCCCACTCCGACACAATCCGACAGGATGTTAATAGAGAGCGCACGGACGATCTTTCGTTGTCTGGCTGCAGGCCTGGAGAAGACGCGGCGACTCAGGGAATGGGAAGCCATGGTAGAATCCATAGATGGTGTATGTTTGGTCAGTGTGCGGTGGAAATGGAGACGAATCGGGAGCGTCTGAGTTTAAGGGGCACATAAACAACACAAAATAACAGACAAGACAAAATAATAAGCTATGGCAAGTACTAAGCAGATCAGGATTTACTGGCAGAGGTTGATGGCGGTCTTGGGTTGGGGCGGGTTTGATAGGGGGCTTCTCGACACGCGCAAGGTACACTCGGGGGCAGATTGATGTTCCACCACTCCCTACCCATCGGGCTCCTATGGCTCAGCACTGGCTGCTGCCAGTGGCAGCACTGGCATTGGCAGGCAGTGCTGAGCAGTGCTGAGGGCAGGCAACACTGGAAGCAGCCAGTGCTGAGCCATGGGATCGCCCGATGGGTAGGGAGTGGTGGAACATCAATCTGCCCCCGAGTGTACAAGACGATGTACCGCACTCTATGTACCGCACGAACAACACGCGAAATTAACACGGGTAATGTTCGAGGGCGGGACGGGTTCTCAGCTGTGCTGCGCTTGCATCACATACTCGCACGGTGCACGTAGTGTTTACAATGCCCAGTCTGGGGGAGGGAGGGGTTAATCAGTGTGGTACCGTTCGGTGGTGCTCCCAAGGAAGGGATGCATTTACATATTTATGCATTTACAAAGCCCTCACGAGGCAAAAGGCTACCCGGGCGCTTGTTTTGTTTGTTGGGTTAGTCCTTTTCGGTCTGACAAGACGATTTCATTGCCGGAAGGATGATAGGAATAAGGGGAGACATTGGTCTGGGCAGGCACCCTAGTGAGTCGCCGGGGCTGAGCCCGTCCAGGCGACAGGTCACCCAGCTCCCCAGGCACATCGCATCCGGCTACGGGCGTGCTCTTGCGGGCATTCCCGCATGGGGTAAAGTGGCCCGTCCAGCCCGGCTGAGGGGATTGAGGCGTGGGGAGAAGGATTTTAGTGTCCTGAGGATGGAAATGACGGAGCGGTGACCCGGGCGCTATTCGGGCGCCTGGCGTTTCTTGGCCTCTGATTGGTCAGCTGCACAGACCGCATGAATTCGACCGCGATTAGAATCCGTGCAACAGCAGCCTGCTGCAAAAATGGGCAGTTCTGCTTGTTTACCCATGGAAACCTAGCGTCAATGCCGGTAGCGTCATGAAGTGTCAATGGGCCGAAACCGGGCATGCTTAGGTGAACAGAACAGTCCCATAGAAGTAGCCTTAGGTTTTTTTTTAGTCCGACCGCTAGGTGGCAGCAACGGCAGTAAATTCGTAACCCACCCTCCAACCTGGGCATCGGACGGCTGTCGTCCGTCAGTCGCCCGCACATTCATTCTCATTCTCCCAGGAGATGGTCCTTCAGAACAACTCAAATTCACTAAGTCCAGATGCCATGGCGTATATTTGTCCTCGCGCCTTCGAGCTCTGCGAAATTCAACATTTCAGTTTTTAGGAAGCGGCCGCCGCAGCACCATGCGGTCGCCGCCAAACAGATACACTTTTACCATTGTCAATTTATTTCCACACTCTCGCTCCTTCTCTCCGGTAAAGATCTACAGTCCGACCTCCCGATATTTCGCTGACAAAACAATCACATAGTCTCGTCGACGGCGCTGCGGTCCGCCATTCGCAGCAAGTTTGAACTGTTTGAACGGGCATAAAATACAACGGGAGTGAGTCAGCTGTCCGCCACACGACGTCCACTCGCGTCCACAATTTCACCTCGAACCGGCGCTGACCGTTCAATCCCAGAGGCTAATTTGACACATACCGTGCGGTGGCGGTCTCGGCCGCTCCACCGGCGGCGCGGCGCATCGCAGCCGCCTGGCTCAGCACAGCAGCCAGCCGCCTGCGGTGGCCGCCGCCGCCCCGCGCACACCCCTCCGCGGCCGCTCGCTCGCTCGCACTCTCACTCACTCCGGCACTTCGTCACGCTATGTCCAAGGGCCTGGCAGATCACAGAATCGTATCACAGATGGCGTGGCAGTCGAGGCTGCTCTCATTGACGGGGGAGGGGATAAACAAGCTCGGCGACAAACTCGCACGTGAACGGCTGCGGGACCCTGCGCCGCCAGGCCCTTGGTGTCGGTAGCGTCGGAAGGAGTCCGGTCGCCGCCGCCGCCGCCGCCGCCGCCGCCGCGCGCTCTCACTCACACGGGGAATGGCTGGTTGGCTAGGGCCGGCGCGGCGCGGGAGACGGTCGGCGGCGCCGTCCAGTCCACAGTCAGTCCACGCGCTCTCTGTCGCCGCTCGGGCCGCGCGCCGCTCACTTTTTGACGGTGCTGCGCCGTTTGGCCGTGCGGATCTTGCGGCCGGCGATTGTCGATGCCGTAGCAGAGAACGGGTTCGCCGCCGCGCCCCTGTCGACAAAACAGCAGCAACCCGTCGGAACGGTCCACACACTGCTCAATTTAGAGAAAATCCAACGCTACTGCTAGAAAAGCAGCTAGAAGACGATCCATTTACACAAGTTTCCTCATTGTTCAGCTTCAAAGGCTTCATCGAGTTCGAACAAAACATGAAGACGCAGCTTCACGCCACTAATCGATATCAAGTAATTAAAATAAAGCAGTCTTGCTGTCCTTGGAAGTCGGCCAAAAACATACCACAGATGCACCAACACCTGATCTGCACTAGCTCGACAAAAGACTGGAATCACGCTAATGTAACACCGTTTCATCCTGCCATTTTCGCCCCCCGTTACTTACGGTGGCGGGGCGGCGGCTCCGAACGGTGAGGGTGCCGGGGCCGGCGCAGCAGAGGCCGTCGACGGCTGCCAACGAGCGGGGGGCGACGGTCAGACACGGGGAGGGGAGGGCGGCTGACAACTACGGTGTGACAGCAGCCCGGGGGCTGCCGCTGCCAAAACACAGCGACGGTACAACACCGAGGCCGCGACGACGAAACGGCAATGCTGTTGGCGAAAAGGTCCAGGCATGATTATCTTAAGCATTTTCGATTATCGTAAGACTGCATTAAAAAAAGGCGCACGTGCCCTGAGTGCCCATCATTTATTTCAAAGTCGCCACGAACACTCCTAAAAGAACATAGTCAGCTAAAAGGCAATACAGTTTTGCATTCAAGACAACACCTCCCACCGCTTACATTCCCCAAATCCCACCACCGTTGTACTCACCGCTCCGAAGCGGAACACGCCTCCGGCAGGGGCGGCCGGCGCCGCCGGCTGCGCGCCGCCAAAGTTGAAGCTCGGCGTGCTGCTGGCACCAAACGAGAAGCCAGCCGATGGTGCGGCGGGCGCGGCCGACTGGCCGAACGCCGGCTGAGAGCTGCCCTGGCCGAACGTAAACACGCCCGGAGCCGGGGCGGGCGCGGCGGCGGCGGCCGGCGCCGCGGGCTGCGCGCCGCCGAACACGAACGGAGCGGCAGGGGCGGCGGCGGCCGGCGCTGCGGCCGCGCCCGAGCCGAAGTTGAAGGTGGCCGGCGCGGCGGTCTTGGCGGCGCCGAACGCGAACGGTGCCGGAGCGGCGGCGGGGGCGGGGGCGGCGGCCGCACCGAACGGACTGGCAGCGGGCGCGGCTGATCCAGAACCGAACTGGAACACGCCAGGGGGCGCCGCCTTCTCGTCTGATGCCGCCTTTTTCGCCGCCGGGCCGTTGCTGGTGGCTCCGAAGGCAAACACGGGCGCCGCGTCAGCCTTGGTGGTTGCTGGCGCGCCGAACGCGAACCCGCCGGCCGGCTTGTCGGTCGAGGCACCGCTGGTAGTGGAGCTGCCGAACGAGAACCCGCCGGGAGCGGGCGCTGCGGCAGGCGCCTCAGTCGCCGGCGCGCTGCCAAAGGCGAACACGCCCGGTTTGGCGGCGGCCGGTGCCGCGGAGCCGCTGCCGAAGGAGAAAGTCGCCGCCGGCGCTGCTGGCTTGTCGGCGTTCTCAGTCGGTTTTGCGCTGAATGAAAATGTTGCGGCGGGCTTGTCGGCCGGCGCCGCGGTACTGCCCGATCCGAAGGAAAATGTGGCCGAGGGTTTATCGGAGCTCTCCGGGGCTTTCGATCCAAACGAGAATCCCGCTGAAGCCTGCTTCTCCGTTGATTCTGCAGGCTTCGCGTTCGCGCCAAAAGCGAAAACAGCGGTCTGTGAGGTGGAGCTGTCTGAACTCTTCGCGCCAAAACTAAAACCTGTACTGCTCTTGTCCGATTGCTCTGAAGATTTGCTAGCACCAAATGAGAAGGTCGTCGATGAGGTGGGTGGCGCTACTGACGCGGTCTTCGCGTCCTTCGAGGCGCTGTCTGTCGCGGTTGTTCCCGAGCCGGCACCGAACACGAACCCGGCACCACTCGGTTTTTCTGACGAACCGGAGCTCTTGGCACCAAACGAGAACATCGCCGGCGGCTTGTCAGTCGCGTTGGACGCCTCCGATTTCGCCGGCTCGGCAGGTTTTTTGGCCGCCGACTCTCCGAAACTGAAGGTGGCTGTGCTGCCACCGGTGGGCTGCGATCCGGATCCGAAGGTGAATGTGGCAGCCGTCGTGGCGCCGGTGCTGGCCGGGGCGCCGAAGCTGAAGCCACCGTTGGCCGGCAGCACGGTAGAGTTACTGACCGTCTTCGCCTCCCCGCCGGAGCCGCCGTTGCTGGCGTCGGACGGTTTGCTGGGGCTGGCCGATCCGCCGCCGCCCAGCAGGTCCATCACGTTACCCGTTTTCAGCTCCGGCGCTGGCTTCTCGACCGTCCGCTCCGGCTGTTTCCGCTTCAGGGACACGCCGGGAGAACTGCCGGAGCCAGAGCTAAAGTTGACCGCCGGTGCCTTGGCGGACGACTCGCTGGTTTTCGCACTCGCTCCATCGGCTGTGGCCTTGTTGGTACCCGAACCAAACCCGAACGAGAACGCAGCGGCCGCGGCAGCCGGCTTGTCCGTGCTCGGCGCACCAAAGGTGAAACCTCCGGTAGTTTTACTCTCGCTGGTTTTCGAGTCAGTTGCTTTACTAGAGTCCGCTCCAAACACAAACCCGCCTGAGACAGGTTTCGCGGCCTCACCCGCGTCGGCCTTTTTGGCGCCAAAGCCAAACGTGAACGCGCCCGCGGCTGGCTTGGCGGCACCGAACTGGTACGGCGTGCTGTCCTTTTCCCGAGACTCGGGCCGCGGAGACTCGCACGCCACACATTTGGAGACGCCCGACTTGTTCCGCACAAGACACGTCGAACACTCCCAGTCGGCCGCTTTGGGTGCAGAGTCTGTTGCCGCGCTCGCAGTCGGGTTAGGCGTTTCGCAGGCGGCACATTTCGTCGCCTCGGCCTTGTTAGAGAGCATACATACGTCGCAAGTCCACTGACCGGCAGCTGGCTTGAATTTGTCGCCCCACGAAGAGGTGGGGACGAACGGTGCCGCCGTCGCAGACAGTTTGGAGCCGGAGGACGCAGCAGGCACGGCTGGCTTGGCGCTGGCGTTCGGCGTTTCACAAGCGATGCACTTGGTGGCTTCTGCCTTGTTTGAGAGCATACATGTGTCGCAGGTCCACTGACCGACGGCTGGTTTGAATTTGTCACCCCAGGAGCTAGTGATGGCTGGAGCAACTGGGCTCGGTTCGGCCGCCGGGGACGCCGCCTTGGCCGCCGGTTTGAACTTGTCACCCCAAGAGCTGGCTGCGGGCGCCGGCGGGGTCGCGGCTGCCTTCGCCGGGGAGGGAGTTGCCTTCGCTGGCGAGGAAGCAGCCTTTTCCGACGCCGCGGGGGCGGGGGCGGGGGCGGGGGCGGTCCGCTCGCCGACCGCAGCCGGAGCGCTGAAGGAGAAGGTGGGCTCATCCTCGCCGTCGGCCAGTCCATTCACCAGCCCGGCTCCCTCCGGGCACACCACCCGCGGACTGCTGAAGGTGAACTCCTCTCCATTGGTGGCGACCGCGGCGGGAGCGGGGGCACGGCGTGCATCGGCCGCCGGCGGCACCTTGGGGGTGGAAGTAGTCAGGCTGATGGGCTGAATGTGCATGAACGGCAGGCTGACGTCGGGTAGCGGTTCGGGCGACGGCGGCAGCTCAGCAGCCGGGTCTGTCTCGGGCCGCGACGAGTAGTGACCGCGCTCCCGCTGTCGGCGCATCTTTCCACCGGTGGTGACGGACGGAGTGGCCGCCGCGGCGGCAGACGACGACGGCTGGACGGCGAACGTTACCCGCCTGCGGCACACAGCACCGGGGAGTCAGAGCTCCGGCCGGGATGGCAAATTGTCGGCTCAGGGCAATTACATGGCATCAGAGCAACCAGACAGCTTCAATAACATCCAGGGCGAAATGACTCTCCGCGGAACGAGATCCTGATATGGGCCGCAAGGAAAAAGACGGCTATTATAACACAAATGAGGAAAACCTGTTCATTAAACGACAAAGATATCCATGTTCCAGGCAAAACATCCTCATCTACACGCAATTAGTTGAAATAAAAAGGTCCCTCTTGGCTCCAAGCCTCCACCCCATTCTAGCCACTGCGCCATCCCCATGTTCGCCAGCTGAATCCCCCCCCCCCCCCCAGACGGTCCCAACAACACCTCTGCCCCGTCTCACAAGCACCGGAGCCAGTGCCAGCCAGCCAGCCGGCAGGCATTGTTAATACATATATCCAAACTATCACTCACGCCCCCTCCCTTCATTCTCCCTGTACTCTGACCCCCTCCCCCGACTTCCTCCCTCACTGTCTGACCCTCCATATCTGACGGTCTGACTTCTCTTTCCCTCACTCTGATCCATGTCTGTCCTTCTCTCCCTGTCTGTCCTTCTCTCCCTGTCTGTCCCTTTCTCCCTTACTTCCTATCCCTCTCTCCCTCCGTCTAACCTATTCGTCTCCCTGTCCCACCTGCTGGCCGCGTCGTCGTGCGCCGCTGTCAGACTCCTGTTGGGTTCCACAGTGACCTTGACAGGCGGCACCACGTGGTGGACGGGCGGGTCCTCGAGCCGCCGCCGTCCCAGCCTGCCGAGGTCGACAGCGAGCGAGCGGTCGGTCACACGGCGCGGGCACCGACGCACATCGGACGGAAATAATACGTACCGATGATCCCACAGAGAAATCAATACGATACTGTGGTAGATGGAAATACACGCGGGATGAGTGAATAATGCAGTGAGGTGGAAGGTTAGTTACCAAGAAAGATAGCAGTATGCATTATCAGCGGTTCTGACTGGATCAATTGCTCAGAATAGCAGCATATTAGTCGAACAATTCGTATGACTATCTGATGAAGCTGCATCATAAGTTATTGAACCACCTCTGAATATAACTCATCCTCCCTACCTCCCCGCCCGGCCCGTCCTCCGGCTGCTCACCTGGCACCGTGAACGCCGTACAGACCGGCCCGCCGCTGGCCGTCCAGACTGCAGTCCAACAGTCGGTCCCCGGGCGAGGCGACGGGCACGCGGCGCGCGTCAGACACCGGCGTCGACATGCCCTCCAGCACCGACAGGATCCGACGCGCTGTGGTAGACATGGACGCGTCCTCGCCCATCCGAACGGGGGCCGCGCGCGGCCGCACCTGCGCAAAGGGGAAGCAGGGGGTTAATCATGGGCCAATACAGACACTTGGTACACCCCAATAGCATTGTAGGAGATAAATCATATGCGTAAAAAAAGAGAAAAAAATGGGTTCCTGATATGAAATATACGCAATTTGTACACATACACATACCGAAGTACCAAATTTCATACAGAAAACACAGCTGAAAGATAGGGGGGCAGATAGACACACAGGCGGACACACATAAAAGTCACGACCCGAGATCCGTTGATTGGCACTCGGCCGGCTGCTGCCACCGCTGCAGAGCCGGCCCGACAACAGTGAACGAAAACAACCACCGCCCCCGCCGGCTAGCAGCCCTGCACGGCGCGGCTCAGACCTGTATTCCGGCCGTGGGCAGAGGAAGGTGCGGGGAGGGGAGCAGACGCACCACCCGCATACCGATGGGGAGGGGGGGGGGGGTGCTGGCGACAGACCGCGCACGGACGGGACGAAGACAGCTAGCTCACGCGCTCGGTGTTCACACTTGTGGCCAACGACTGGTGGGTGCCGGGGAGAGACAGATTGGAGTGGTTAGGAGGGACGCCTCACGGGGACAGCCGCCTGTCCAAGTGTCTTCTCTTCCAATGAAGGCGTGAGAACGGAGGGACACGGGTCCTCCGAGTGACATCTCGTTTCATCCTCTTCGACAGTAAAATATATGGCACATTACCGGAAACCAGCGCATAGCCAAATTACATTTACAAACCACACCAGCTTAACACTAGACCAGACAGTGGCTATTTCTGAAGGTAAAATCACATTACCGCGAAACAAACTCGGCGGTTGAGCGTCGCAGAACAGCGCAGACCCCTTCCGCTCCGAGCCGTCGGAACTTTGTACTCTGCTCGCCATGGAGTCTGTCAGCCGGCGGTTTCAGAGCAACTTTTCCAGCTCCGGGAGGCCGAGCCAGACGGCAAAGTAAACATACCGGGATGCACGGGAAACAGTGAGACCGACGTCTGGTAGAGCGAAACAACTTCTTTTCCCAACAAAAGTAATGTCTTCAAACGAAGTTCACAGCTGCTCCTGCTAGGACGCTGACCGCGTTATTGCAACCATCCAAAGTTCAAGTACCTCCAAAGCATCGCTGAGACAATAAAGTCAATAGCAAATCGCCTGGAAGGACAAAAGCGAATCTAGCAGATCCTGACATGGCTCGTACCTGGTACGGTCCTCAGGGGAAGGAGGAAAGGGATTGCAGTTCGTACCTACGTGGTAAACCCTCTGGGTGTTTCAGATTCCGTACCTGATAGGGCCCGCTGGACGACCCGGAGCCGGCCGCCGGCACCCGCAGTCGCCGGTGGTTGGCCGCGCCGCCGTACGCCGTCGGTCCCGGGTAGAACGGAGACAGGCCGGCGCCGCTGCGGTTCAGTGACGAGCTGCCCGGATCATCCTGACAAAACAGTAGAGACGAGACCGTCAGAGGGGATAATATGACGCGGGGATAAGCCGCGGTAATGGAGATTAGATAAAGGGAGAAGGGATAGACCAGGGGATCTGATAAAGACGGGGCAAGACAGGTAAACAAAGTGGTCAGAGGACGAGACAAACGGAGAGCACGCTTACGGAGGACAAGCCAAACATATGAAAGAAAGCAGATGAGATACTTTGCTGAGCACAGAAACGTGAAGAAATCACCTGTGCGATTAGCACCAGCTATAACGATTAACGGGGTTCGTAGTTTGCCCATACCCGACTCATGACTCAGTGAAATCCGCTGTGCAGGAATACACTGTACATTCAGCTCCCAAGAAAGCCTATCTTTCGTTTTTTTTTTTTTTTTTTGGTTCCTAAATAAGCATTTAATTACGCAAAAGTGGTTTTGTCAAGCTGATGCAAAAACAGAATTATCAATACGTCATCTGATCTGATTAAGCGTATTGTCCGTGCAACAGTAAACACATTTGTAAACCAAGCCGTACTTTATGGTCGCTGGTGCTACTAACCATGAGCACCAGCCTGCCTCAGAACTTCGTTTGACCCGAGAAGACCAGCCACTCATTAATTAATTACTGTCGACCCCTTACCTGGGACAGCAGAGATGTGTTTAGTGCCGACGCGTTGAAGCGCGGCCTCTTGTTGCTCAGAGCTCCGGGCTGCGGCCGGCCGCGGACGGCGCTGGGTGCTGTGACTGACGAGGTGGCGGCGGGGATGACGGCGGCTGCGGCGGCAGGGGTACCGACTGGGGTCGCCGCCGGCCCGCTGTCGTCGCTCAGCTCAGAGTCATCCTGCTGCAGCTGCCGCCGGCGCCGTTTCCGCGCCATGCTCTCGTCCAGGCTAGGCGGAGGACCGGAGCTCGGCCCGGGTGCGGACACCAGACCGGCGGCGGCTGCCGGGGCCGAGGCCGGGGCGGGCGGCCAGCCGGACGGACCGGCGCCGTCCTCCGCGTGTCGTGCCCAGTTAGAGGTGATGGCCGGCCGCGGCGCCGGACCTCCGCCCGCGTCCGCCATCAGCCGGCCGTCCTCGTCGTCCCGCAGCTGGACAGTGCCCACTGGAACTGGAACAGACGGACGGTCAGAGATCTCCCACATCTCCACATCCTTCCAGTAGCCCGACATCTCCACCACCTCAATCTCCAGCCGCTGCCGACTCAACACTTCCCTCCTGTCTGACTTCACCGCCTATTCATCTCACCACGAGCTCAGAGATAACATTCCGGCTCCCCTGGCCGGCCGGCCCCCATCACCTGACCGTCCCCTGGCACGGCGGCCGTCGGCGGAGGCCCGTCCAAACACCGGCCCGTTTATTTAGCTCCCCGTTCACAGTCCTCCAATAAAACATGATGACGCCACCTTGGCACCGGGACTGAGACAATGTCGTGTTCGCCGCCACCTGGCGCCCAAAACAGCCATGTTTTGCAACAGAGATGCAAAACGAGTCCAAAAACTCTCATTGAACGAAAACCTAACCATAGCAAACTTCACAGAATGATACAGTGAGACAATTCATCCCGCTGAGTGTCGAGGACGTTCGGTGCTGCTCACCTGACGTCTGCGCGCTCCAGGCGGCCGTCTCGGCCGGCGCGTTCAGGTGGTTGCGCCGCGTGGCCGGTCCGGGCCGTGACTCGGGCGCCTCCTCCTGCTCCTGCAGCCAGGTGGGCACCCACGACTCGGGCAGCAGGCGCGTCACGGTGCCCGTCAGGCGGCCCAGCAGGCCCTGTCGAGGGGAGAGGCGCAGTCAGATCTCAGATAACCGCACACTCTCCACTTTCTAAACTACACACTTTCCACTGCGGGGAGGAAGTAGGGACAATGGGGCAGGAAACAGTGCGCAGAAATGGTGTAAATAGGATTTACTGGATATTTCACTTTGCCACCGGTTGATGAGAGTAACATGCCTAGATAGATAAGTGATACAACTTTGAAGAAGGTCTTTGCATGGTGATTCAGCATTTATAAAGCTATGTAGTATGTACCCTGTTTTGAGATCCTCCACTAACTCAGGTGATTTCCTTCTTTTTATGCAAATTTATGATGTTACTTTGGGAAAAGATGTACATTCCTTCAAAATATGCTTCAATTCTACAATGTAGAACATAATTATGGTTTAGGATAAAATAAGCTTTAAAAAATGTTTGATGATATTCATAATTTCATGGAGTGGTGCTCTAAGAGCTATCTCACAATCGAGCAACTAAAACCAATGCTATGTTATTGGTTATTGGGATTGGTATGATTACACAGGTCATTTTGAAATGGCTGTCAGCAGAAGAGAAAATAGGTGAGTTAAGACCACAGAAAAACTCATTGACTCTCAAATTAAAAGTTGCACCTTTTGAAACAATGCTGAAAACTTTGTTTTATGGACATGTTAAAGGATACTTAAATGGGAGACAAGCCACCAGCACCATACTTTACACAGCACTTCTCATATTCTGACCCATATCACAATATGTGTCACATTGACTTGATAAAATTGGTTATCATTCAGTTTTCACACAAAATATCAAGTTTGAAGCTGCTGAAATGATTTGAACACTAACCCATGTTTCAAAAAGGCCAAATAATGATTTCAGTTAGCATTACTTAATCACATATGCATATTTACGTAGCCATACATTTAGTAGCATGAGTACCACAGGCTGCTATTTTATTAGCCTTTTAACTTTTTAAGTATGCAATAATTCCTAACAGCTTTAGGCATTTGAAGCAAAGTAAGAAATTATTTAAAAACACTTTTAAGCTGAATTGTTAAAAAGAAGTGGCCTTATTTCTCACACTTTATGAATGGTGATAGCTGATACTACACTTGCTGAAAGACAAGTGTTAAGCTAGGAAGGTCAAGATAAGGCTGCACACAAATTGATAGTCAACTATCAATTCATGGTGATGTGAGGATGCACCCTCCCTCTCCATCATCAGAATCCAGTCATTCATATCCCTGTTCCCACAACCTTATTCTAACTGATGGCTAGCTCACCACAAAACAAGGTAAGGACAGACCCAACTGAACATGCCCTTCTCTAATCTCTACAAATGTTTGAATAATTTGCAATTCTCATTACAATGGACAGGTCACTGAGAGCACCATCTGATTGCAAGTCTAGCCAAATGATTCAACCCCTTTATTTCATCCCACAGCCATTGCATGTTCAGATATCAGACTGAAACATCAGCACCCCAAAACAATCAAAACATGAAAAGTGGCAAGGATATTGCTATAGTTCATTTTTTGTGTGGTTCGGCTCCCAATTCAAGTTCATTGTCGATACTGTCACACACGTTTTGACAACTTCTGCATTTGGCAAAGAAATTCAATCTATAAAATATTCATTTTCAATTTGTGCTTGGTAAACACATTTAATTTGTCTGCTAAAATGAGCAGGCTGTGATAGTGTCACACGTTGAGGCAACTGGCACTTGGCAGTTGCCATCATTTGACACCCATTTCCTTATGATTTATCAGTGTTATTGAGGTCATTATAAAAAATAGTTCTCCCCATGGTAATTATGAATGATTACGTAATAATCCAAGCCCTATGGCACAACATCATCATCACAACTTTTTTTTAACATTTGAGCCCAAAATGCATGTATTGGTATGGAATTAATCCAGGATGATTTATATGCTAAAATTGGGTGACATTTAATTTTCCAAGGCCCACTTTTACCCTTTTTCCTGGCTATGTGTGATTAGTTGAAAATAAGCCTCGAGCCAAACCACTTATGATGAAGAAATTAATAAAACATTACCACTTACAATATCAAATGAGTTGTATGATCTATCCCACATTATGCCTGACAATTGCAATTAAATAGAGCATTTAGGCATAATGTAGGTATGAGCACCATCACTGGCATGAACATGTGTTTGAAATTTAGGTAAAATGTTGTAGTCTGACAAATACCAAGCCACTGATGGTCCATGGTATAGATGCAGGAATTTAATTAAAGTATAATCATTCGTTGCAAATACCGAGTATGTACTAATAAAAGCCGGCGATTTGAAATAACGGTACACGGCGGACATGCACGATTACATAAATGGCGCACCTCGTGGGCGCACAACTCACCTGACGGCGCTCGTATGGCTTGTTCCGGTGGGATCGCTTGTCCCTCGCTTTCCCACCCCCCTGGGACGACATAACTACGGATTTTGT
The DNA here is from genome assembly GCF_019059575.1 of Amphibalanus amphitrite. NCBI lineage: Eukaryota > Metazoa > Arthropoda > Thecostraca > Balanomorpha > Balanidae > Amphibalanus > Amphibalanus amphitrite. The sequence goes on from NW_024881863.1 coordinate 352,232, forward strand.
CAGGAAAACTTCTGTGGTAAAAACTTCGGGCTAATTTCCGGGCACCCAAACACCCCACACGTTCGTAACCGACGAGTTACTCCCGCAGAGAAAGATGGCGCTGGAAATTTTGTAATTCGTGCTCCAATTGGTCAGTTTCCACAGCGCGACCTTTTGCAAAAAATATATTTTATTTCTTAGCTTGAGTGCCAAGAGGCACAGGACAGCTAAATTAAAGATGGTGCTTGCAACGCTTTATCAAGGATTGTGCTAAGCCTTTTTATTTTTATTCATCATAGGTTACTACACATACGTCTCAAAAGTAGAACATTTGCTGGGAAAAATCAAATAAAATGTTTTTTTTTTGTTAAAACGTTTTGCAAAATTCAGCCTTAGCAGTGTTTTGGAAGGTAAAACTAAAACCCAAGGTAGAACTAATTCTGTACATACATATAACATACATCATGCTAAAACTCATAGTTTGTTTGGGCCTTTTCACATTACAAACTCATCCCAACGCCAATATCGGCGTGGCAGCTGCTCCATCAGCCTGAACGTACCACGAGTCACTGCCGTTCGTTGCCGACGAACTGGCCTTGAGCTATAACGACCACGACCCATGGCCCGTGCAGCAGTTCCGGTGACTGAGGCGGGGGAGAGGGAGAGCGTACACCGACGAGGACGAGGTCCGAGCTCAGATGGCCGGAGCCGTCCGGTCTGCGCAGCCTCATAGATGGTGTGGCGGGCACATTGACATCGGCCAGAAAACTAACCTCTGGTTGCACCAGGGGTTAGTTTTCTGGCCGATGTCAATTTGTGCCCGCCACATCATCCATGAGGCTGCGCAGACCGGACGGCTCCGGCCATGGTGATGATTATTGATTCCGGAATGCAGGATCGGATGGAATTGTACGTGTACCTACCTTAGCCTACCTCTATCTAAAAACAGCATTTCGGATTACACATGTGTCGTATGGTCTGGTTGTGTTGCATGATATGCGTCCAACAGATGACCCTGTTGTTATTATCTGACCTACTGCATTCCATTGACACCCGCCACGCCAGCTAGTACGAGCATTCGGCGACCTATCCGGTAACGATTTCCGAAAATCCTTCTGCCGGTCCGCCGGTCCGCTGTCCGTACGTTCTCCCGTCTCATGACTGGAAAATACCCGCACGGCTCGGGCACCTGGTAACAGCAGTTACATAGCAGACAGGCATTGAGGCCATCGGCAAATCAAAAGACGGCAAGGCACACTTCCCAGTTCCCCGTTCCCGACTCCCGAGTCACCGACTCCGACTGCCGTGGTTGAGTCAATGAATAGTCACCGACCGTCACGCCTTGCAGATCGCAGCCCGAGGCGAGCGCCCCTCAGTAACGTATAGGGTTCTGTCCCCAGTGACCGCCAGTCCGCAGACCTGACCTTCAACCGGGCCGTCACTTGGCGCGGTGCCAGGTGCCCGGGCTGACGTCACGGTCGTCTGCTGTGACGTCAGCAGATGGATTCCGTCGGTGGAGGTCGAGTCACGCGCCTGGGACGGGGAGTGGTGTCCGAGTAGGAACTAGGAGTGCCGCGACACTGCTATGACGGGGCCTAACTTGGGTATCGTCAAGCAAAGCATCAGAACAATATGATATGACTAAAATGTTGCTAGAGGGAAAGCATCCTCGAGTTCACGCTCTTCACGCCGTCCTTGAGCTGAGCGCACAGGCTCTTCTGAGGACCGTATCTCGGTAATTTTCCGTATCCGGCGCTCTGCCTGGCCCACTCGTCAGTCGCTCTATCTACCCGTGCACTGCGCAGTGGGGCCGTTCACTGGTTCGAAGTCCATTCAGCGTTCACAGACAACTTGAGTCCGCCCCCACACAGCCTCTGTGCGGCACACATCTGGGCCCTGGGGGCATGACATGCAGAAGTTTGTGAAGACGATATCGATTATAGAGTATCGAAATCTCTCGCCTCACCTCACGCCTACATATACGGTCTTTGTCAGTCTTTGTGCGCAAGGTAGTTGACATGTATAAAATGCGAATTGTCACGGAGATTCGTCTCCGAAAGAACTTCTCAGTATCTAGATCGATCACTCAGTAGTTCAGAGCACGTATGCCTGCAAGGTTGTTGCGCAACTTGGACTCAGTCCCTCCCACCCCACACCAGCGGAAGTGTTACAAGTGCACGTCTGGCCTCGCTCCAACACAAGGCGTAACGGCGCGGGCGGAGGGCTCACAGTTACGTAACACGGTAACTGAGTTTCCGTCGGGCGGGTTGGACCTCAGCTCCCACTTCCGAACACGTCACAGCCCCCAAGATTACTTTACTACTCTCACTACTACGACAGCCCCCTCCCTCTATTACAGGTTCGTCTGACGTCACATGCTGACGTGACGTCAGAGGCTCTCAGTGGCCGCATGCCTCGTGACAGCAACGAGTGAACCCATCCATCCTAATCCAAAAATAGTCCCGCCACTCCCACGGCCACGACCCACCCGTCCGCCGTCAGCCAGTCTCCCCCAGCTAACACACACTGCTCCTGGGCCCGTTGGAATGGCTGTATTGGTGCGAGCGGTGGCACTATTCACGCACCTTCGGGCGGCGACAGGCGCTCTCTCAGCGGTGAGTCTCAGACCAATGAGTCGCTCTGTCGCCGCCCGGTCCGATCCCGGGCAGAGGCTACAGCCGTCCGCCACAGGGGGTCGGGTCACACTCACACGCGCACACTTTGATCCGCGGCGGCAGTGGGGTGATCTTTACACACGCGCACAGAAACAACACGAGACGGGACAAGCGACATCGGGCTCACGCATGACTTGACATGTCGAGTGACACTGACGCTCGCACGACTAGCACGCACTCGTAACTCTTTGTGTCTGTGTGTTTGCACGTCAATCTGTCTGTCAAACGGCCCTGAGATGCAGTTGTCTCCGATCAGTTCGCAGTGGGGTCACGGCCAATAAAACGAGCAGTAGACGATGTGCCAGTGCGGGATCGATTGAGATTACCAGGCCAGAAGCGTCCCGACCTGACCGAAACTGGGCTACATAAACCAGCCGTGACACCACTAACACCGAGGGCCGCACGATCGCGTCGATCTGCCGAATATAGCTCAAATGCCTAAATGATTCACAAAACTGCCAACAGGGATAGAGCGAATTCAAAACGACAGCACCTACCTCCGGCAGAACATCCTAACAGCGCCGTCAATTGAGGCCTGCCATGACACCGGGACCGGCTCGGCTGGCCCGTTCTCCGTACTTATCACACGTAACAGCCAGCACGGAGCGAACACCAACCGCGCATCGGCGGCTCAGTCCGCTCAGCGCACCGCATTGATTTGTTGAAACTACCTAGCGCCGTTAAACCAGCGCAAATAATAATTACAAAATGTCCTAGTGGCACGTTTCTCATAGCTGTCGTTGGTTGGCTGTGGTCTCGCTGGTCAGGTGAATGTTCTTGGCCTTCTCGGTGATGCCGTCGGTGAGGTGTCCCAGTTGCCGCGCTCGCTCGGCCAGGCCGTCCACTGAGTGTTTGGCCGAGTGGAGCAGCTCGTCTGTGGTCTTCACGGCGCTCTTGGTGGCCGTGGCCAGCTCGTGCACCTCCTGGTTGATCTTGCCGATCACCCACTCCATAGCCTCTCGGCCCTGCCCGACGGAGAAGAGCGGTCAGAACTCGGAACTCAAAGGGCTGGGCGGGGCGAACGGCACACGTTACCGGACCTAGCAGTTGGTATGGATTGTTCAATTTTGATGACGTGCGTAAATGGAAATGTAGAAGTTATTTCGGGTAAAATTTTGGCCACAAAACAAGGATTATGCGCAAGTGAACATATGCGCATAAGCTTCAGATCAATAGTGCTCTTACGCGAATTTGGAATTTGGGAGTGTGAACTGTCATGCTAAGACGCCCACGTAACGATTAGCCTGACTGCAATGCCACGGGACCCGTTGCGTAACGGCAATGACTCAGCCCGGACCACCTTACAAGCCGTAACCCTGACCTTCGGCCGAAGGGCAGGCGGTCCACTCCGGTATCGTCGCCCCCGCTACCCTACCCTCCCCACGACCTTTAACCCGTACCCCATTCTGCAGTGCACCGGCCAATGTCGACACCGCAGACAGATTTAGGCTTAGCCGGTCACAGTGCAAAGCTGCTCACTGGACGTTACAACACGCCTCGCCGAGCAAAGACGGGTCAGCCTACGCCAACAATATGCCGGCCCAGTCTGTACGCAATATTGAGAAAAAGTAGTAATCGCATTGCAATCTTGCAATGTCCTGTAATCTCGGTCATGACCGAGATTGCGTAATCTTCCACCAATCTCAATTGTACGGGACTGACAACAATGCGGGGAATACAACTCTCCATCGATCTGGACAAATCATGTTCGCATTTGCAAGGGGTACACGCATATGCCTACTATCGGCTGCACCCTACCGTGACCTTAGCACTACAGTCCAACCACCAGCCTAGCCCCGTCGCGTGCTCACCTTTCCAGCATTGGCCGAGATCTTGCTGGTGAGGATGTTCTCCATGTAGTCGGTGAGCGGGACGCCCTGTACGGTGACGACCGCCTCCTGACGCAGGAGCGTTTTTGACGGGTCGTCCGGGTGCTCAGAGTACACCAGCCGTTCGTCGACAGAGATGCTGCTGCCAAAAGTGATCTGAAAACGGGAGAGGAGACTGGTAAGTAGGCTTGGGGGAACGACGAAGATTCCCACAAAAGACAGCACCGATGAAGTCTACACTACAACAATGCAACGGGTTTGACCGTCCGCCCATTGGTTTCCCTGCGGCATTCCCTCAGTAGTACTCGGGTAATCTAGGTCATGCGCAAGCCCAAGGACCTTCCGGACCCTACAAGGCCGGGCAGCAATCGCAGCGTCTGTATCAGCCCGATGAGTTACCAACCGGCCATAACCAGTTTTTACTGTAATCGCGGAGGATCGTTGCTCAAGACGTCGTGACGTCACACGGATTTTTCCATTCCCATTGGCGGTGACAGACGAAAAACTGAGCTAAAAACCAGCCAAATACCGCTGATGCTTCGTTGCTTCAGCGGGGCGGGCCTCATCTCAACCAGTGATCCTCAGTTCAACCGATGCGCATAATAATGAACAATGGATTGTCCGAGGCAGCAAGACATTCGATCAGCCCATCGGCGTAATTCGACCCCCACACGCCAACAGGCGCTGACCAGCGGAATCCACTCCCCCCCCCCCCTTCGCCCGTCGCAGCGCCGACGAGCGCCACCCCTGACCCTCCACCCCGCCTCCTCCTCACCCCATCAGGAGGCGACGCGCGTACCCCAGTAGACGTCACGGCCCCAGCCCCCAGTCCCTCTCTGTCCGGTACTCACATTCCTGGTTTTGAGCTCCATTTGGCGCTGGGCCGGGTCGACGGTGGATTGCTCGTAACCGTAGCAGACACTGGGCGAGCCGATCAGACTCGCCGCCCAGCCGGGAATGCCCCATTTTGAGCTGATGAGCCGGTCGGTAACGAGGCGGCCCTCCTGGACGCGTCGCTCCAGCACGTCAATGCCGACGACGGCCGGGTTCATCGGGTTCGGGTACTTCCTCCAGGCGGCCTGGCTCACCGTCTCCCACGAGTGGCTGTGGAACAGGGGAAGGGGCGGTCAGGAGGTGGGAATGTGGCAGGCAAAATACCGGCCTTCCCCGTAATCCTGCTTCATACTAGGACAAGGATGGGGAGAGGCACGGTGACTATAAATAGGGGAGAGGGACAGCAAGGGCGAGCACAGAGACGTGGAATCAGAGAAAAAACAGGGGCTGATATGGGAAACATGAAAAGAAAGGCACAAAACATTGTAAAACATTGTTGCAACTTTGCAACGCGCAAGATATTACGTAAAATTTGCATAATCGATTACATAATCATCACGCACCGTCAGAAACCTAAAAGTACAATTATTGACGCATACAAGACAATCAAAAGCCGAAGTCTGCATCAATTTTGAAGTGAATATATACGTTTAACTTACTTGAACACGTGCTCCGATGTCCAAATCTTCATTTTTTAGTCCTGAAGTGAAAGCACGGTCGAAACTTTTGCGTCCCAAACCTTCTCCCACGAGCGCCCACCACACACTGCTCACGCCCCCACCGATCGTGTGCAAAAGAACCCCAATCGCCAGCTGGTGACTCACTTCGCTGAGTCACTGGTTCCAACAACTGACAGCTGGCTACTTTATTTCGGGGAATTTATTCGTTATTTTACATAATATGTCTAAAGTTTTTGCTCATAATGAACTTGTAAACCCATCAAATTTGTTTTTGTTGGGTACGAAAATTATGTCAAAGCTTTTAAAGGAAGACTGCCACCTTCAAAAAGTTTTCTCAGATCGGCCTATGATTTATTCCCTGGACAAAACAAAATTTTAGAATTCACCTGACAAAGTATCATCACGTGAATCGCGAAAAAAATTGTCGATTATCATACATTTATCAATCGGTTAATGTCTAGCGACAATGTTTACACATCACTAGACTTCAAGGTCATAAGATTATTACATTTTACTTGAAAAGTAAGGTATTTTATGATTTACTAATATATGATTTCATAAGAAATTGGCCATGTTTAATTTATTTTGCATTTAAGTTCGTAAAACATTTATAAAAATCATGGCTCATTTGGAATGGGTCTGGCCCATGTTAAACCCCATTTCCCACACTTTTTTGGAAAAAATGAACTACTGAATATATAAGTTTAACTTTTATTTTGACACTCCAAAATTCTTCTCTGATCTCGAAACAATCAAAGTTTTGACATATATTTACCAAAAGATAAGAAAATTCATGTTTCAAAGTTATCGATAAACAGTAGAGATGTCGGTTTTCTTGGACTAAAAAAATGGCATCAAACTGAACTTTGGTCTCCGATTTCTCGCAAACGGGTTCGAATTTCGGAAAACCGACTTCAGTCTGGAACATAGGTGGCTCAGCTCTAGTGAAAACCGTTTTGTGGAAAAAAGGTGGCAGTCTACCTTTAATGTCAAAGTTGTGGAAATAATTATTAAATGTTTTGTTGGTACGTCATCAAATTCTAGGAATCAGCTGAGAAAGGTTCGGGATTCTTCTTACATATTGCTATGGTTGCATAACGATAACCTTGATCATTCATAACAACGTGGAAAAGTGGAAAGAGGGGGGTCTTCATTTCTTTTCAATATATTTGTTATGCAGTTTGAATTGGGGTCGTTTAGGTCTTCTCGAGATTAAATTTTCAAAGCAGTAGGCGATGGGCAAGAAACCACGTAAAGGTATGTCATCAATATTGATAGGATATAGATGTATATTATCCACATTTCAATTTACCGTATTACCTACGTACCTGTCAGTTGCCATTATTGCCTGCCTTATTTAGACAGCAATCTGGGAAATGAATTGGCCCGATAAAAAAGATGTAATGCTGAATTTTCCATGATCTCTTGAAATCTTACATTCATTAGTTTGTGCTATCTTACCAGTTTGTGCTATCTTACCAGTAATCAAGGCATGTTAGCAGGCAGGAAACAACAGAAATTAACTGAATTAATTAAATTTTCTCTTTAACTTTTCTTCATCATCACATCTCTTTCCCAGCGGAGCTTCGCTCCAAGGAGGAGCTGCAGCTACTGGCCATTGGCGACATCATCAGCGAGCTAGTGGAGGCTCACCAGCAAAAGAAGGATGTTAACCTGAGCCGCATGAAAACACGCATCTCTGCACGCTATGGCCTGGACACATCTCCACGATTGGTGGATATCATTGCGGCTGTGCCCCAGGAGCACCGTGCCACACTTGTGCCGAAACTGAAAGCCAAACCTATCCGCACAGCCAGTGGGGTGAGTCATTGGGCTGCCTATAATTTCCATGTGTGGGCACCATTCACTGGCTCATGGTCCATGAACTTGTAAATAAATTACCAGTACTGTTCAATAGACACAAGCCTGGTGTCTCGGGGCCTGTCTCGTGTGTGTCGTAACAGTCAGTTTCTCACCCCAGTCAGCCAGCCACTCCTCTCAGCGCGATGGGCACAGCGGCTTCACTTGGGGGCTCATTTAAGAGCCAATGTAGCTCACCAGAACAGGTAGCTACTAGGCAGTCACCATGAGTTAAGTCGGTAGCCTTCTAAACATTTTAGTATCACTGTTCTTTTTTCCGCAGATCGCCGTGGTAGCTGTGATGTGTAAACCCCACCGATGTCCGCACATCAGTATGACGGGCAACATCTGCGTCTACTGTCCGGGCGGGCCGGACTCAGACTTTGAGTACTCGACACAGTCGTACACCGGGTACGAGCCCACCAGTATGCGAGCCATCCGCGCCCGCTACAACCCGTACCTGCAGACTCGACATCGAGTGGAACAGGTAAGACTGTGCCCGATACGGACCGTCCCCGCTACATACCCGAGACTGTAACTGATACACGCCATACCCGTCACAAACATGCACCGCTAAAAACCGTACCCGCTGCAGACCTTTGCCGTTACTTGCCGTTCTTATGGACCGTCCCGCTACAGGCCATACCCGCGGTAGACCGTTCTCGCAAACCAGACACCGAATGTGGCAGGCAACGACGGCTTCCGCCGTCGAGAGCGTGCCAGATATTTTACGGAAACATTTCCGTTCCTTGTCCGGAACTCTTAGTGACGTAGGTAGGTTGCTTTTGATCGCGAAAGCTAAGCCCTGTCTCGCGTTTGTAGGTAGCTAGTCAATACTCGTTCCATTTCGGCACAATGTGTTGGCTTCTTTGCTCTTAACGGGCTACTTTTGCATCTAGTCTGTTGATGTTTCGTTCGTTTCGATGTTTCGTTCGGATTGCATTGACCTAAGCTTGGTCTAATAAAAGTGAAGCCTTTGAGCATATACATTGTATTAATACCATTTAATGTTGCTGTCATGTTCAAAACCAGTAGCAAGCACACTCCCTGAAACGTGAAATACCTAGTGATACAAATTACCCCACCATGTGATACAACTCACCCAAGCCATGGGGCAAGTTGTATCAAAAACATTGTTCTATTCGGCAGACCGTAGAAGAAAAACTGGTAGAGGTAGCGGAAAAGTTACTTTGCACAAAAAAGCAGAAGAATCAAGGAAGGAGATAGTATGGAAATAATGAGTTTATCACGGATAGTTACGAGGTTATGGGTCTCGGAGTAAAAACTGATACAACCCACCCCACTCTCCCCTATTGTTTGTTTTTTAGATCTGTGGCAGGCTATCATTCCCAGATAAGTAATATGATCGGGGGTTCTACGCTTCAAACTCTACACTCCAAATACACAATCGCTCTTTTCAGCGTCTATTTCATTAGCTTCCTTTTCTATTTTATGATTCGGTGAAGAACTGACCTCAGTTACTGACCAACGTAATTTCTGTCATGTAGCTGAAGCAGCTGGGTCACAGTGTCGATAAGGTCGAGTTCATCGTGATGGGCGGTACGTTCATGGCCCTTCCGGAGGAGTACCGGGACTACTTCATCCGTAACCTGCACGACGCCCTCTCAGGCCACACCAGCGGATCAGTACAGGTGCGTGCACGGCGGGATTGGTGGATCTCCCGGTGTGGGGAGGTGTATCCTCACACAGTAGCCCCTTGAAATGTTAGTTTGAGAATGGTTGACGTTCTTTCATCAGTGAAAGCTTGTTACGTGATTCACGTTTTATCGTGCTTAGCAATCGCCACGCTAATCGTACCTATTGTTATGAGCAACAGCTCACAGGCAGAGAAGGCTTGTTCAGGTTTCTCGTCCATCAACTTGCACCAAACAATAGCTTTGCTGGAAACCCTCGCCCTCATCGTCACCATTTATTAATCTGCGGCTACTTGTTGCTGGAGCGACATTCAAACTGTCTGCCTACTCTTACCAGTGCTTCAGTCCACTGGCTCACCCTCACCTTCATGTGTTTCCCTCTGCCACCACCAGGAGGCGGTGCAGTACTCCGAGCGGAGCCGTACCAAGTGTATCGGCATCACCATAGAGACCCGGCCCGACTACTGCCTCAGACGCCATCTGAGCGACATGCTTCTCTACGGCTGCACGAGACTCGAGATCGGCGTTCAGGTGCGTGTGCGTGAATTAATGGCGTGCCGGCTGGAGGTAGGGATCAGCTAGATCAGGGATTAGGTAGGGGTTGGTACGTTTTTGCAGTTCATAGGAGACGTAACCTACTTGACAATCACAAAAAGCGGTGCTAATTCATTCAATTACCGCATAAACCGATTTAGGCTACACATGGTACGTCTTTGTGCTGCCAATCTGTCCGGTTTATCACTATCTAGCTTTTTTTGGCTCCAACTGTATCTTGTTCACTTGATCCTTTCTCTGTCTCTTTTGACCTCTCAGGCCCTTCTTAGTTTTAACCTTCATTAAACCTTTCGACCTGCGACCTCCGGGTCACCTTTTTGACCTCCCGACCCCTCCCCATCCCCAGTCGGTATACGAGGACGTAGCGCGCGACACGAACCGCGGACACACTGTGCGCGCCGTCTGCGAGAGCTTCCAGATGAGCAAGGACGCCGGCTTCAAGGTGGTGGCGCACATGATGCCCGACCTGCCGAACGTCGACCTCGAGCGCGACATTCAGCAGTTTGTGGTGGGTGTCTGCGGCGGGGCAGTGGGTGGGCGCTGGGAATGGGCGTGGGTTAGAATGCTACATGAAGGGGAGGGCAGTCATGTGGGTTATGGGGTAGCGTTCGATGATGAATGAATGAATGAATGAATGAATGAATGAATGAATGAAATTGAATGAATGATGAATGAATGAATGAATGAATGAATGAAAAAATGAATGGCGATAACCAATGATTGAATGACCATTTAAATGAGCCAATTGAGCGATTTCGGCAGATTCTGTCTACCTTAAATTTTACATAAACGTGTCTATGTCTGTCTTGACGAATAAGCTCGACAAGCCAACTAAAGTGACTTTACATCACATATTGCAAAGTACGAGACATTATGCCTCTCATCCCCGTTTTACCCCACCACCAGGAGTTCTTCGAGAACCCGCAGTTCCGCGCGGACGGACTGAAGATTTACCCCACTCTGGTGATCCGCGGTACGGGTCTCTACGAGCTGTGGAAGACCGGTCGGTACCGCAGCTACCCGCCCAGCGCCCTGGTAGACCTGGTGGCTCGCGTGCTGGCACTGGTACCGCCCTGGACGAGGGTGTACCGAGTGCAGAGGGATATACCCATGCCGCTGGTCACGTGAGTTTGGACGGGGATGAAGTTTAACTTGCGGTGGCCATGTGAGAAAGAGTAGTTATGTAATCAACATTAGAGAACGGCTTCGACGATTGACAGTCTTGGGAGCTGTGACAGACCTGGGGACCCGTATCTATCGTGCGTTGTGCACGCATTGACGTCGATACCTGATGCCGAAACATTAATTCATGCATATCAGTTTGGTAACATCAATTTACGTAAAATTAAAAAAAAAAGCATCATTCGAATTTAAATGACAGCAGCGAGTCGTACTATACCGGTTGATATTGATTTTCCATTGCTCGGATACCGTGAATGTCTCACCTCAGTACTAACAAGCATTCCTTCTCTCTCCCCAGCTCCGGTGTGGAGCACGGTAACCTGCGTGAGCTGGCCCTGGCGCGTATGCGTGACCTGGGTACCACGTGTCGTGACGTGCGGACCCGCGAGGTCGGTATTCAGGAGATCCACCACAAGGTCCGGCCGTACCAGGTCAGTGTCCGGTCAAAGGTCACCGCTTGGTGACGCGTGAGATAATGTCAGATTAGGAATTATTGGGTAGGATCAAGACAAAATATCAACTAGTATAGGAATAAATGTGTACATTATATAGTTTATTACGCTATATAAGCTTGCTTCTGGCTGAGGCAAGTCATTGTCAGATAAGGTCAGGTTACATAGGAAGCATTGGGGCACGTTATGCACTCTCGAAATTCGTTCATGCTAGAGAGAGAATGACAGATAGCTGTTTTATTCTTTTTTGGCTGCCACATGGACTGGATATTTTCATTTCCACTTCATCGTTCCTTTCATTTCAATCCTCTTTCTCCGTTTTTGGTTAACTCACCTCTGTCTCGCTCCTGTACGCCTTTTTATCGCTTTTGACCGTCTCCGCCCTCACCCCGCCGTCTCAGGTGGAGCTGATCCGTCGCGACTACGCGGCCAACGGCGGCTGGGAGACGTTCCTCTCATACGAGGACCCCGACCAGGACATCCTGGTCGGCCTGCTGCGGCTCAGGAAGTGCTCCTCAGAGACGTTCAGGTGAGGGCAGAGGCCCAGAGGTGGATTGGCTGTGAGTTTGGATAGGTATACGGTCGATTTAGTTATTTATAGTCACCGTGGATTTAGTGTAGCCACGCGTTGTGTTCATTGATTGTGTCGGTACTCTTCAATAATTCAATATACCCTGGTCGGTACTGACGAATTCGTCAGTTGATGTGTTCTGCCTGGGACCTTGCTGACCTAGGTCGAAAAGCTAGAATGCTATGAAAATTACCCAGGGAAGGTTATCACACGTCAATAAATCGACTTACCCGTGGTACATTTTATTATTTCATAATATACTATCGTCTCAGTTTCCGGTAGCTGCAACGCAATGGAAATATAGTACGGAGGGACTACTATTGTAATTTGTAACCTGTGCTGACCTCCTCACCCTCCCGCGGCAGACCCGAGATGAAGACGGCCACCTCTGTGGTCCGCGAGCTGCACGTGTACGGCTCCGTGGTGCCCGTCTCGGGCCGCGACCCGGCCAAATTCCAGCACCAGGGGTTCGGTACACTGCTGATGGAGGAGGCCGAGCGGGTGGCACGAGAGGAGCACGGAGCCGACAAACTCTGCGTCATATCCGGTTAGTGCTGGTGCTTTTCAGCTAGAAGGGAACGGGCGGGATTTACATAGATGCAAGAAATTCTGCCATCACCGGGCTAGTCCAAGACGTGACGTTGGCATGAGTTGAAGGCCGAGTACTGAAGCTAAAGGTTTACACGCTAGTGATAATTATACGAATAGCATTGAACAGCTTGATCAGTCTTGTCGTTTTCCTGAGACGTGTTGTTGGTACCGTGAAGTGGGGCTATTTGAGACAGTGGGGCTATTTGAGACAGTATTTAAAGTCGCTATAAAATGAAGAGCGTTTGATTTTTGTGTGATATTTTTGCTCAGGGAGGTGTGGAATCGAGCAGTAAATCGCCTGAGCAAAAAAGTAAGCATAAGTTTTAAGTGGTTTTTATTTTATAGCAATTTTGAATACTGTCTCAAATAGCCCCACTGTCTCAAATAGCCCCACCTTACGGTAGTTATCTTTGTTTTGCTCGTAGTATTGCGACTGATTCGTTTTCTCTCGCTCGCCAGGTGTCGGTACTCGCAACTATTACCGCAAGCTGGGCTACGAGCTGGACGGACCTTACATGTCCAAACGGCTCCGGTGACCTGATCCGCTGTGACCTGAGACGGTGATCTGATCCAGTGACCTGGGCTGTGACCTGGGAAGGTGACAATAAGGTCAGCTAAGGTCACGATATTGTGACGGTGAAGTTACATCACGATAGTATCAACCTCACGTCACACGACTGTGCGGCCGAGCAACACAACAGCGTGGTCATTTAGCGCGCGTACGGTTAGTACCTTACAGGGGTACCAGTTGCTGCGACAGATGCCGCAAACCATGTCAGAGTTACAGCAGGCTCACAGCACAGTTAGTGTGAGGCGGAACAGGCTGCTGATGGCTGTCGGGTGTTTAAAGTAATTCCCGACCGTTGAATTGGAATCCCATTGTAGTGACCGCGCTACAGAGAAGACAGTGAAGACAGCCCCACGGCCTAACATCGATCACAGCCTTCGTCTACTTGTTGGCCGTCCTTGAAGGCTACACGTGTACGGTGTTGCAGTTAGGGGCCCGCTGAGTCTCTTCTGATGATGATCTAATGCGAACCGCCCCTCCCAGGACAGTGATGAACGGGTTGTTTCACTATATGATGGAAGGACGCGAGAGGACATCACCCATGCAAACTATATGGGATTATTTTTTCGCATAAAGCAACACTTTTCTATACCGATGTTTCATCTTCACAGGCATACTACGATGGTCTTGCACAATCCAATCATCCGCCGCACTTTTCCTGAAGCTCACTCGTTAGACATGACAATAAACCATTTTCCCATATTTTGAGTCAGCTGCATAATTTGGGTGCTTTCCCGTCCGCCACTGTGGCAGCAAAGCCAACATTTTATGACGTCCATATTGTATTCATTTCCATCCATCGATCCATTTTTGGTCCATTTATTTACCATTAATCGATTCCTTTCCAAGTCGGTCGTGCGTTTGTGCCGTAAGTTTCATTCTTCAATCATCGATAACGTTCATCGATAATTTTCAGTCGTTGTCTCCTATGTAACTGTGAGACAATACGCTTCTGGTAGATTTTGACGAAGTCGTGGACAATAATCGCGTTAAGAAAGTGGTACAGTTTGCTTTGTCCTACTGTTTCGATTTTACTGAGAAAGTGAGAACGCTTGATGCTCAGTTTGAGGGACAGTGGGGCGCCGTTGTTGCTGTGATTCGATAAAATATATTTGCATACAAATTGCATTCCTTGTTGTTTTCCACCTCATCGTTGCGTGCTTCTTGACGTGGTGAAGCAGTGTGACACAATGGCTGCATTTTTGAAGCGATCTTCCGTTTCGGTAGTTTCGGTAGCTCAGTATGTTGTGATGCGGCCTCGACCTGACTACCGATCTGCCGTTTTAGGCGACTGCCGCGATCCTCGCTCAATGGTGACTGATCGATGGGACTGTTGGAGAAAATGCGTTTGACCGTTATATGTGTGGTAGTTCTGTTTCAGCCCTGGGTCGAGACTGCCGGGTTTTCATGAATGTGTTGGCTGGTTATGATACTTACTTGTAGTTCGTGCAATATGTTTTTACGGCTTTCTTTCGATTGCACCAATTCGCTCCGTTGTCCTACCCCAGCTTCATGCATGTCCTTCCCGTCGGCCGATGCTTCCGAAAGTGTCGGACCTGTGAGTTTGTCTCCACATAATACCCACGCTGCTCCACTTCCCTGGTCCTTCCTTGGCCGCACTGCCCCACTTCCCACTCCCCCCGTTCGCCGTTTCGGCCGGCCTTTTGATGGCCATATCCGCCCCTCTACTCCCCATGCGGCACGCACCGGTCCCGCCCCCACGCCTCTGCCGGCCGCTCGCCTCCGCCGCTCAAGGTCACACGGCCCTCGGCCCCAGCTCGGCCCAGGACCGGCGGTAGTTGCATCATTCCCGTTATTTTCACTCTGTACCCGGGTGATCTATTTCATCTACCGTGCACCTAACGCTTGTCTGGGGACTACGGGTTCCCCATAGACACAAATCGTCGTTGCTGGACCGTCGATGGTCTTTTTGGTATTGATGCGAACTCACGGCTCCGCGGCTCGCGCTCGCCCTCTCCACCACAGCGAGCCGGTCGTTCGGGAACTCTGGGCCGTGCTGTGAGCTGTCCGTCCACGGCGTGGCCAGAGCGGCCAGGCGCGGCGGGCGAGCGGGCGGTGCGGGCGCTGCTGCCCCCTCGCGGCCACCACAGCAGTCGCTGTGCCGCGTGGCAACAGGCTCTCAGCGGCAGCGGCGGCTTGCGGAGCGGTGCGGCTGGCGAGGGCGGTCACGAGAGTGGGACGCCCAGCGAGAGGCGGTGCGTGAGAGTGGGGAGTTGGTGAGAGTGAGTGGAGTGTAGAGTGAGACTGGCGAGGTCACGTGACGGGTCAGGAGTGAGCTGAAGATTCTTTTGTTGATTTGAAGGTGAGGATTTGTCCACGGTGTGGAGCTCGACTTGCACCGGCATTGCTCCACTTTACTGGCCCATGTTGGCGGATGAAAGTAACGGCCCGGGAATGGCGGATGGGCTATGTGCTTATGACAATTTATACCCTCTACGTAAGGCGCCGGCGTCTCTTTTTGCAAGTTAGTAGGTATAGGAGACTATGTTCATTGTTCAATGCACTGACCGATCTGCGCTGTGGGAGGCCCGAACAAGGGCCCGACGATCCTGGACCTTCGCCGTTCGAATTTGCGCTGCACCGTGCGGCTGCAAAAACTGTCCCCGTGTGCTCGTTCCGACCGGCCGAAGCAAGGGGACTCGCGCTTTGTGCCATTTATAACTCCTTTGTTGATGGCATGCCTCTAGTCTACTTGGTAACCCCAAACTAATCGGTCAATGTAGATCGGCACTGTGCCGCTGTGCGTGAATCGCCGACGTCTTATTACCATGCAAGCAAAGCCACCTTCCCGTTCAAAGTTCGAGTCCAGGGACCGGTCAGCCGGAATAGCTCTGCATAGGGACGATAAACAGTCACGACTCATATCTTGCTCGGGAGCGTTCATTAGTGTCCCTTGTTTGTACGGTCAGTGCTGTGTAGTGTGTATGGCTGTAGCCGGGATGTGTGCTCGTGGGGGGGGGGGGGGGGAGGGAGGGATAAGGATCCGATCGGCACACGGTTTCGGAAACCGCCAGATTGGAGAGCGGATCGCCCGAAATCCCGTGACACGTGGGGTGGGGAGGTCGAAGGTCGACAGACAGCTGAGCCGTCGTTTGTCCAGTGGCACTGGAGCAGCTGCTACCGAAGTAACGCTATGTGGACTTCATAAATGAGGCGACTGACCCACCTTATGGCACCGTCCTTATGGGACGCATCGTAGGTTTATGTATAAGTGCTATGTATAACCGTGGAGGACGGCGTGATGTGCTTAGCACGGCCCACCGTATTCTGACCTGAGTTTAGATATCGCTAATGCCACACGTGTCTGGGCAGTGATCCCGCCTGCAAAGGTGACACCCGACAATGCGAGTATTATCCAGCACTGGTAATATTACTATATAGTTACCCGATACTACTCCCGGTTTCCGGCTACTGCCTTTATGCTCACCGGCTATGAGACTGAAACTCGTGTCAGCGGCATTCAGTACGACACCGTGCCGGTAAGCACGGTGACTATAACCGGTAAGGACGATACCACCTGTTACTTTGGCACTAATCGATACGACTCGAGAGACCGGCAGTCTATTGGCGTAGGTCATGACTATTGTGCCATGACAATAGGTATGGTCGGCTCCGTCCCGATGAGCTTGATAAGGTGTTTCCAACCGCACTTAACACGTATCGTTAGGCGATAATATTAGTGGATAAACAACCTCACCTTTACAAGATCATCTAGCTTGAGCAGCGTTGATTCATGGCATTGCGCTAAGTGTCGGCACGCTTGCGGTGGTCGCAATCATGTTTGCTTTGCATTCGTGCTGTTTGGCAACACTTGATTTTGTGTGCGCTTAGCTGTGCGATTGTGCAATGCGGGTCCCTACCCAGCTCAGAAAATAGCATGCATTGCACGATCTTATGGAAGCTCAGACAGCCTTTGCTTATTTTTGCATTCAGCAGATAACTGCCCACAGTTTTTGTCGCCGTTTTTACTTTTCTCACGTTGTGGTGATGGCTGGTGCTCATCATACGGTCACACACGGTTCACAAGTGTTTATTGAATACGTGTGTGGCTCACAGCTGTTCCTTTGATGTGATTGTGAGCGAACGCACGCACCAGCTAGCTCATGGAGTCGTACCGGTGAAGGTAGCTATGGGAAGAATTTTCAGATGAAACTATAAACGTCACTGGTGAAACGTAAGCGGGTTACACCGTGATGGGACTGAAGCTAATTTGGGATTCAGCCACAAACGATACGACAACGGAGCATTATGTTTGCTTGTTTGGTGAGGTCAAAAAGAGGCACTGTAATGATGTTTGGTTATTCACTTTCTTTCTCCCCTCTGCATCGAGTATCGTTTGGCGGCTGTCATCATCGACTGAGATGATATTGCACCATCTGGGGCGGCAGGGTGATTGGGGTCATGCCAAAATGAAACTCACGAGACCTTACCTGAGGTCGTATTACACACGATCATGAATACAGTGTTTGCACCTGCTCAACTTTATGACTTCACATTAATTTCCGTAAATTGAAACAAAACTACAATAATTGGTGATCCAACTAACTTATTTCTCCCTCGTCCCTCAGACAGTCTCAATGCGCGTGCCGCTGACTCGGTGTCTCCTGGGCTCCTTGCGGGGCCAGCCTGGCCAGGCCCGAGCCCTGTTCACCCTCCAAGACCACTCCAAGAAGCCCAGCTCTGTGCCCCTCACCAAGGAGTCGTTCAAGCAGCTGCGGCGCGGCGACTTTGCCGAGGCGACGCCCGACGACCTCAGCAAGCTGAAGGAACTTGTGAAAGGACGCATCGAAACCGACAAGGATGACCTGCTCAAACATAACTGCGACTGGATGAGGACATTGAGAGGTATGTTTTGAGGCCCGAGCTGTTCGCCGTTTGCCGAATGGTTTGTGTTGAGCGTTTTTTTTTTTAGGATTGCTGCTTTACCGAAAGCTATTACAGTAATGTGCTTCCTGATGTTAACTAGTTAGATGCCTGCTTTATTCAATGTACGTTCTTTTACGTTGCATGAAGAATGAATATTCCTAAGGTAAAGATCGAACAATCGCGTACTGTGGCCGTTCAATCTATGCACGTTTCTGTACCTCTTTGTGTAACTATGTGGCACCGTCTGTCCCTCCCTCAGGCTCCTCGCCGTGCGTGGTGTTCCCCAAGACCACGGAGGAGGTGTCTGCGGTGCTGAAATACTGCTCCAGCAGGCGACTGGCCGTCGTTCCCCAGGGCGCCAACACCTCACTGGTCGGTGGCAGCGTCCCGGTGTTCGACGAGGTCATCATTAGCACCAAGGAGCTGGACGATATCATCGATATTGATGCTGATGGCGGTAGGTGAAGAGGTTGGGAAGGGATGTATGACCGTCAAAGCATTGAGTTGTGCTCGTTCCTCTGTGCGATAATTGATGGGATTGGGATGCTGATGGGGCGTTAAAAACGGTTTGTGAAGCTATTGTCTGGTCTACAAATTCATCAGAGACCTACTTATCGACTGTGATTTTTAAACAATGCACTTAGTTTAGTGATTGGTAGGGGCATAGATTCATCGGCGGAAACCTTGCTTCCTTGTTTGTTTTTGAATTGCATTAGGCGCATTACGCTGGAGTTTTAGTTACCGTCGTTGTAGCTTGTTCGTAGTACAGGACAGCTCGTTCTTTCGTATTTTGTCCGTAGCATAGAATATCCATATGCAATTTCAAGGTGTCGTTAGCTCATGCACCCCTCTCCACCGCCAGGCACCCTGTCGTGCGAGGCCGGCTGTTCGCTGAAGACCCTGGAGAAGAAGGCGCGCAAGAAGCACCTGTTCTTCCCGGTGGACCTCTACATCCGGGAGGCTCAGATTGGAGGCGTGGTGGCGGCAGATATGGCCGGACCGCGCACCGCCCGATACGGAAACCTGCACGGGAATGTGCTGGGCCTGGAGGTGGTGAGTGGAGGGTTTTGGATAAAAGAAAAGTGGAGGAATGTGGTGCCGATTTTCATCCCGGTGGTATATATTCTTATAAAGTTTGCTTCGGCGCAGCGGTACTTTTAACTTGATCTCAAATATCGTTTGTCTGCTGCCCTCCCGACTTCGCCTCTGACGAATGGAGTTCCCCGCTGTTATATGCCAGATACACTGCCGTACCCTGATATGACCAGCCGTCCTGTCACCTCAAGTACCGTTTTACGTATAACTGACCTATGTGGTTTAGCCTCCTTCGCCTGACACTTTTGTCTGTACTCGTTATCAAAACTTATATCTGACCGTAGTAACGCGATCTCGTAACACATACGGTCTATGTTTGTCGGACCATAGATGGAGTTTCCCCACCCGTCACCTTTCTGTCCACCTCTGACAGGTACTACCGGACGGCACCGTCCTCAACTCCATGTCCAACATGAGGAAGGACAACACCGGCTTCGACCTGAAGCAAATGTTCGTGGGCTCCGAGGGCAGTCTGGGCATCATCACAAAGGTGAGACGGCGCAGGACTTGCAAACGTCCAGGGGAAGGTTTCGAATAATTTAGAATAATTTATCGACATACCTATGATGTATTTCTGATATTTCAGCAGCTATATTTCTGTATTTTGTCTTTAGCGGCATAGGCCGTGGAGCATTGTACCGTTTAAAATTGAGTTTCTCGATACTGAAATTTCGTCGACTGTCAGCATGTGTCGTGGGAATGTGACCAATCCGTTGCTTGATCCGTTGGCACCTTACCAAAGTGATAAAATGCATAACATCGGTAATGTGAGTCGGGTGTGATTCTTGGACGTCCAACGCCTTCATGACTGAAAGCGGCCCAATGGCGGCTGTGGTGCGATATAGCCTCGTAGCTGGCGCGTTCTGTCAATTCAAATCATCCTCATCAATGCCGGCTGTTATCATGGCTTTGCTTCGGCTAAAATATGTCTGTTTAGTGAAAATTTGCCGCTGTAAACAGTTCTTTTACGTCCGTGTTTCTTGAATATGTTATGTAGTTCTACTCAGCTCCGGTTATTTTCATAATTTTAAGGATCTCATTGTACCGAAAGTTTCAAGATGTTGCTACTGACGTCGGTAGCACTGCAACTCGCGTCATTTGACTCTGTTCCCCTTTACCTCCCGCCAGGTGTCAATGGCGTGTCCTCCGCGTCCCAAGTTCATCAACGTGGCCATGGTGTACACGGAAAGCTTCGATCACGTGCTGGAGATCATGCGGTTGGCCAAGGAGCAGCTCGGAGAAATCATGTCCGCCTGCGAGTTCATGGACAACGTGAGTGTGCTGGAGTAGGGTCGGGGACTAGGAGAGGTTAAATTTTTGTGTATGCAAGTTTTAGGGACCAGGATCGTTGATTTGTTTCATGTCTAGTGTGAGCTCACTTTTTATCAACTTTTACTGGTGTGTTAGATTCACGTTGCGTCCTGCCACAGTCGATGTAACGCTGGAGCTTCTTAATAATGATTCATTCTGTTACTTATACACACATAGGGAAGTTGCGAAGGATTAATTCACCCATTTTAATCCGCAGATGAAGCAGTGATGTCGGTGAAGCCGCTCACGCGCGCTAAATTCCCCTCCCTTTGATCGCCACAGCCTAACAAACATACAGGATTGATCTGACCTCTGGTCTGCTCCACCACACACAGGACGCGGTGATGTCGGTGAAGCAGAAGCACCTGACCATGTGGGGCGTGCCTAGCAAGCCCTACTACGTGCTCATCGAGACGGCCGGGCACTGTGACATGCATGACGAGGAGAAACTGAAGTTCCTCTTCAACCTGCTCAAGGACAAGGATCTGATCATGGACGGCCAGATCGGGCCGCTCAACTATGACGACCCCACCTTTGTCGAGGTGAGGATCGCATCAGGAAAGACGCTTTGAGGACTGATGGAATCGTGCGGAGAGGAACTGTCCCTAATCATGAATGAATCGTTATCAATTCTGGAGAGGGCTACGTAACGACAGGTGTTTTCCTTATTAGATCTACTTTTGCAGGATATGAAATAAATGGCATCGTCACTGACATACAAACTAATGTAAAACCATTTAATTACGCTGATTATTTTTATACATGTTTTATCGAGAAGTATTAACATTCGTCATGTATGTAAGCGACAGGGCAAATGCAGGCTAATCCACGGGGTACGACTAAGAACGGTTTGCTTCCTCATCTGACTCGGCGTCCCCGTCTCATCACAGCGTCTGTGGAACATAAACGGCCGTATTCTGACGGCGCTCTCGTCGACCGGCAACGTCTACCACTACGACGTGTCGATGCCGCACAGCATGCAGTACCCGCTGGTGCAGAAGCTGCGCCAGGAGGCCGGCAGCGACATCACCAAGGTAAACGGACGACCGGATGATGTTTGGTCGCCACGGGAACCGCGGGATATTGTGTCTACGCGAGTTTTGCGGTTATATTTTGGAAAGCTTATCGTACTTAGTAGCGGACTTTGTATTGGTCCGGCATTTCATATTTAATTGGGAGCGTTCTTGCATTGACATCATGTATCATCCATATCTTTTTTCATTGTCTGGTTGCACCGACGTTATTTCATAGGCGGTGTTATCAGTGTGCCAACCGGTTCGTATCTAATAAGAGAATTCAAATGCCATTTGTTTTGCTCAACCAATATTTTCTGTGCCAAAGTTGCCGCTGACCGGCCATGTCGAGTCATCCCTCGTTTAACTTTGTCTCCTCTTTTGCCCTTCAGGTGGCCAGTTTCGGTCACCTGCTGGACGGGAACCTGCACATAGCGCTCCAGTCCGAGTCGTTCCCTGTTAACTCTGTCCTCTGTTTCTGTCTGTGACCGCCAGGTGGCCAGTTTCGGTCACCTGCTGGACGGTAACCTGCACATAGCGCTCCAGTCCGAGTCGTTCCCTGTTAACTCTGTCCTCTGTTTCTGTCTGTGACCGCCAGGTGGCCAGTTTCGGTCACCTGCTGGACGGCAACCTGCACATAGCGCTCCAGTCCGAGTCGTTCCCTGTTAACTCTGTCCTCTGTTTCTGTCTGTGACCGCCAGGTGGCCAGTTTCGGTCACCTGCTGGACGGCAACCTGCACATAGCGCTCCAGTCCGAGTCGTTCTCTGCCGACACGCTGGACCGGCTGGACCAGCTCATCACGGAGAATGTGACGGCAGCCGGCGGCGCTGTCTCGGCCGAGCTCGGCTGCGGCTTCAAGAGCAGGTGAGGGACGGGGAGATAGGGGAGGGAGACGGGGAGATAGGGGAGGGAGACGGGACGGAGACTGGATTGGATGCGAGGGAGACGGGGCTGAGCGCCTAGGCAGGAAGGTTACAGAGTAATTGGAGCTGGTGTTCAGTTTGTGGAAACATACTATTGTATACGCATGCCGCTTCATTCTGGTCATACACGCCTCTGGCAAGTTCAGGTCAAGATTTTGTTTTCGAAAGCCTTTGCCTTTGATTTCCTCACTGAAATCCTGGCGACTCACCCACTTGATGAGTTCGCCAGTTGGCATACCATCTGCATTATGTCCACACGAATGCAGCGATAGCGTGTCAGCCAGGTGTTGCATCAGCCCCAGACAGTCTCGTGAATCCCCTCTCGGGCCATGTGACTCTCCCCTGACCGAGCCTCCTCCTCGCCAGGAACCTGGGCGCCCACTGCAAGGACCCGGTGGAAATGAAGCTAATGCGAGACGTGAAGAAGATGCTGGATCCGCAGGGTATCATGAACCCCTACAAAGTCTTCCCGGACAGCCAGTGAGGGAGTTAATCGGTCCACGGAGTTTCGTCCGACCACCGCCAGGCGGCAGCACTGACCACAGAGATCGCGCGAGACTGACGTATTTTTGCAAGATATACATGGTGGTGTATTTTTACTGAGAGTTTCGGTCTCTACTGCCGTCCGGTGAATTCCTTGGGCAGTGACGAGGGAGTGGGTGGCTGTTACGGAATGTGCAAGTGTGTGAGATTTTGATCGAAGCCTTTCCAGCCTTTCGGTGGTGAGAGGCGCTTCCAAGTGGTGCGTCGTGGAGCGCACCAGCGGTGGTGACTGTTGTTTGTAGTGCGAGTGTGGTGTTGTGAGGTATGAAGCTGTGTCCCTGGGTGGTGTTGACTGATTGTTCCGCGGCAGTCTAGTGTCGCACCATGTGCCGTGTCCTGAGGTAGCACGAAATAGGTATCTCTAAGGCTGGCGGTGGGTGCAGGGCCAAGAAGACCGTTGGGTGCAGGGTGAGACTGAACGGCCGCCGGGACGGAGGTCGGCAGCTCCCAGGGATGACGTTTAGACAATACATGTAACAACTAGTCGGCCGATAATTGTGTTGACAGCTATGGTTTACAGCTAATGGGATCACGGGCCACACGTAGCACCCGCAAAGGTGTATCGGTTTAACAATTTCCTATCCAGTGCCGATGCCACCCCACATGGATGTAGCAAGCAAAAAAAGTCGCTCAAGGAACACCATTACCCCAATGTCTCTGAAATATAGAAAGAGAAACACACAGCTCATTCCGACTTCCGACCATATCGCTCCAGACGCAGAGTTCATCGACCCCGCACCGCTCCGAACATGTATCTTATACCATATCAAATGGCACCTTTATCTCCTCTCCGCCAGACAGAGCCAGACTCTGTGGGAGCAGCACAGCACACACGGACCGACCGGCCGATTTTGCGGCAATGTATTGCATCAGCGTTGGCAGTAGGCCAGCCGGTGACGGTTTCCCCCTCCCTATTCAGCTCACATCACCCTACCCTTCTGGGGAGGAGGAAGTTGAAACCACTGTGCCCTCATTGCCAGCGTTCGGACGGGAACGGATTCACCCCGCCAGACAATGGGGACAATAATTACGACCGACACACAAACAAATGGGACCGACTCGGTAAGAACGAGTTATCGGTCACATAGAAGCCACATCTTTCTCCCATTTCCGAACGACCATGTCCATTGAAACGCACTGAGGGACCACATCACACGCACACTTGATATAACACACACAACACATACACACACATCACCCATCATCAGCGTAACAAAGACACACCCAGACTTCTGCGGATCACTCTAGCGAGCCGCGCCTCGCGTCGGCTCCAACGACACACTCAGTTCAGCGCCACAACCGGTCAAATACCACTTCTCCATGTTGATTTTCGAAATCGAGCTGCCGGATGCTATGGCATTAAACTCGCCACAAGTACCGGCTCAGTTACAGGCAGCATGAACACCCTCGTTTTCAATGCGCTTGAAGCTAGTTTAAAGTCCGCCAGAGTTTGCCTCCCCTGACGGCCCCACTGGCTCATTTATCGAACGTCAGTTCATTCACTATTCGGTCACCAACGCATAGCGTGGCGTCGTCAATATCTAAGCCCTTCACCGGCAAGATTATTTTTGCTAATGCGTCATCAGGTTAGCAGAACGAGTGATATAGGCCAGGACGTTACCCTAGTCGAAGTAGAGCGCCAGACCTGCCCCACGGAGGCAGGTCCCCTTATATACCCACGCTCTGCTCTCGGCACTCTCAGTCGACCGTTGACCTGGGCTGACCTGATCTGACCGGATCACATTTCGCTGCGCGGCTGGCTGTAGTCTTTCAGGGGCGGCAGAGCCGGCAGAGAGCGGGGCTCGGACGCCCGGTTATCCTCCAGGACGATGACCCGCCGACTGCCGTCCACCTCTACAAACAAGTACCGGTACTCGTACCGTCCAGTCTCGGGACTCTGTGAACAGCGGAAAAGCATCGGTTATCCTCCAATACGATGACCCGATAACTACCACATAAGGTCCACCTCTAAACAAACAAGTACCGGTACTCGTACCGTCCAGTTTCGGGACTCTGTGAACGAAAAAGAGCGATCGGTCAAAAAACGATTCAAAAGGTAGCTAAATCAAACTAAAAAAGAACTAAAAAGAGGGCACAACGGAGCCAGACAAAACGAATGCCGAAAAAAGACCATCAAGACTTAACACTAAACAGATCGATAGGTGATCGTTTTCCGCCAATAACGAGTATTCATCCTTAGCTTTCTGTCTCTGCTTCCGACCCCCTCTAAGCACCGACAACCTCCCCCTCCCGTGCCTCACCTCCCGCACATCCAGGTAGACGGTGCCCGACTGGCGACTGCCGTCGATGTAGAACTTCATGCGCATGTGGTTGACGCCATCCTGCTGGTAGTTGAGGTGGCTGACGTGCCGGCGGCGACCGCGGCGAGTCTCCTCGCCGTGCCCCTTCACCGGCGCGCCGAGAGTGTCTACCACACGCGGCTCCTCGGCGCACCGCTGCAGCGCCGCCGAGTACACCGAGTTGGGGCTCTTGCTGCTGAACAGCTCGCGGAAGATGGCGTAGAACATGACGGCCGTGACACCGATGCCTCCCAGCATGATCAGGCCGTAGCCGGTCGTCTTGGTGTTCTCTTTCACTGCCGGAAGATACAGGGGAGGGGAGGAGGGGTGAGATGGGAACAGAAATGACATTACAAACCTAACCAGCCATGACAGCAAATGAACACTATTTCTGAGTTCAAGTGATTGAAGAGCAATACCTATAGTTGATAGTCTATATTAAACTGCATTACAGATTTGAGTAAAACTTTGCCATGATATATAATTGTATACTGACTTGAGTATGGTCTATGCATAATTGCTCACCCTTTTCCTTGAATGTGATTGGTTTTGCATCACCAACATCTGATGATGAGGCTTTAGATACTGCGCCTTTGTTGGATGAATCTTCTGCATATAATCTTCTCTGGCAGTTGGAGAAAGCAACATAGACAATAGATGGACACTCTGACAGGCCTGTCTTCACTTGTCTCAAATGTTTACAATAAGACAGAGTTCTTGCAACCATCATAATTTTGTGTGTTGAAAGGAATGACATCTTGCACTTGCAGTTTGGTGGCCAGTCCTGGAATGTAAACAAGGAAATAAAGACAAATGTCAATCCAAAATAGAGACTTACTGGTTGACTACGGACATGTATTGAACACCATAAACAAGCAGCTAGGAGAAAAAGCTATTCAAATCTCTCGCCCTGACTCAACAACCACAGAGTGACAATGTCTTAAGCCATTTTTTAGCAAATAAAGTAATCCACAAGCTATGTTTGCATTTTCATTTTAAGTAGAGAAGTGAAAATATCCCAATTCCTAGGTGGATACATAAAGCAAAAAACACCAAACATCCAACGAAAACAATATGCTGCCTTCTCATGGCCTGCTTTAAGAACTACCAAATTATGCTGACTTATCCATACCCTTGTAAACAAGAACCACCAACTTTAATCAAGTTCAATCTATGCAAAAATAAGGTCAATTAATCGCCGCCAAGTGCTATAACTTTTTCGCCGGGGTCTGTCGTTGATGCGCCAGGATCGAAGCAAAGTGTTATTTATGTTCAGCCTGCCTCAGCATCAGGATCAAGAGCGCCTGTCAGCCAATGAACTCACAATTTCCGTAAGCCAGCAGCCTTTATTCTGTTTCAATTGGTGATTTATGACTTGCGAAAGCTTACCTTACCTTACCTTACCTTATCGGTTATCGGGTAATAAGGCCACTAGGCCTGGAGGTCCCGCTCCCATCGAGCGTGTGTGACAGGTAAAGGCGAGGCTCTTAATAGTAGGGATTCGGGATGTCGTACATCTTGTTCGCCCAGTGTCGGTCCAGTCGTGCCTTGAACTGAACAACCGATGTGGCAGACACTACTGTGGACGGCAGGGCGTTCCAGTCGTTGACGACTCTTGTGCTGAGGGCGTTTCTTCGTGTCAGGGTGTTCGCTCTGGGCTTGAGCAGTTTCCACTGGTGGCCTCTTGTTTGGTTGGAGGTGCTCTTGTGCAGGAACCGTTCGGGTTCCACTGCCATCTCGCCGTGCAGCAGCTGAAAAACGGTGATCATATCGCCTCTGCGTCGTCGGTAGTACAGCGAGGGGAGGCGAAGATGACGTAGTCGGTCCGGGTACGGGAGATGCCGGACGCTCAGAACCATCCGGGTTGCCCTGCGCTGCACCCGCTCCAGTTTTGCCTGGTCAACTCTGCCAAAGGGTCCCCAGATCAGGTTCCCATACTCCAGAAAAGGTCGGACCATGGACTTGTAGAGCAGAGGGAGAGTGACCTCATTGATGGTAGCGAAGGAGCGCTTCACGACAGCCAGCATCTGGGAGGCTTTCGCGATGGCAGCCGCTGCTTGCTGGTGAAACTTCAGGTCTTCGTCGATGATGATGCCCAGGTCCTTTTCCTCCGTAACTCCCTCGATGGCAGAGTCGTTCAGGCGGTAGGTTCTCCCAGGGTTGAGTCTGCCAATGTGCATCACTTTGCATTTTGAAGCATTGAAGGGCAGCAGCCACTTGCTCGACCAGCGGACGAGGGCGTCGATGTCGGCTTGGAACTCGGCGGAGTTTCCAGTCACGTGGCGGTACAATTTGGTATCGTCGGCGAAGAGCTTGATGCAGCCGGAGACCTGACCAGGCATGTCATTCACAAATATATTAAACAAGATCGGCCCGAGCACAGATCCCTGGGGGATTCCGCTGGTCACCGGAGTCCAGTCGGACTTCGCACCTCCGACGACCACCCTCTGTCGGCGATCGAGCAGGAAGGCGGCGATCCAAACCAGCAGTTTTCCCCTGATGCCATAGCCATGTAGTTTCGTGATGAGACGTTGGTGCGGGACAGAATCAAAGGCCTTGGAGAAGTCCAGGTATGCGACATCGATCGGTTCCCCGGCCTCCACAGCAGCGCTCCAGTCCTCCATCACCTCAAGCAGCTGGGTCGAGCAGGATCTCTTCGGGAGAAACCCATGTTGTGCCTTGTGGAGGAGCCCTGCATCAGAAAAGTGCTGAAGGAGGCGGTCGCGAATGATGGATTCCATAACTTTCGATGGGACCGAGGTGAGACTGACTGGCCGGTAGCTCTCTGGTCTCTGGCGGTTCCCCTTCTTGTAGATGGGAGTAATCTCACCTGTCTTCCAGTCTGGTGGCAGTATACCAGAGTCAAGAGACTTCCTGAACAGGACACTGAGTGGAAGGCAAACCATCGAGGCAGCTTCGCGAAGTACCCTGGGGTGCACGGCGTCTGGGCCCGGGGCACTGTTAGGCCTTAGAGCGAGCAGTTTTGCCTTTACCTCCTCAGCAGACACTTCAATGTCTTGCAGCATGGGTCCCTGGAAACCTAAGTCAAAGTGAGGGCAGGAATGGTCAACTGGCGTAAATATGCTGCTGAAGTACCTGCTCAGCAGATCCGATTTTTCTTGGTTGTCGGATGTCAGGGTCCCGTTTACGTCCCGGAGTTCCTCGATTCTGCTTCTGGTTTTCAGCCTTGAGTTCGAGTATCTCCAGAACGCTTTTGGGTTTTGCTTCAGCTGTTCAACTAACTTGGTTTCGTATTCTTTTCTGAGATACCTTGTGAACTTTCTGAGCCTGTTTCTGCATCTCGTAAACCTGGCGTAATCCAGGGCGTCGCCGGATTGACGGTATTTGCTCCACAGCTCCCTCTTTTGCTTTCGTAGCTGCATAGCTGTCCTGTTCAAGTACATGTTCTTTTTCTGTCCGTTCTTCCTCCGTTTCGAGCATCGAGCAACAGCAGCTGATAATTGTTCTTTAAAGGTGGCGTAGGATTCTTCCATGTTCATGTTTGCCAGCTGCGACCAGTTGCACTCCTCCAATTCCTTGGGGAGGCTTCCATAGTCGATGACTACATGGTGAGATGCTTGGTTTAAGTTCCTTGGAGAGTAGCATACCAGAGTAAATCTGAGAATGACGTGGTCACTGCTGCTCAGGCCGGGGAGGTATTCCAGGTTGGAGACCATGCCTTCCTCGTTAGTGAAGACCAAGTCGAGGGTGTTTGGAGTCTCGCCTGGTCGGTATCTTGTTGGGCTTAGTACATGTTGGAACAGGAAACATTCATGAACAGTGTTGATAAATGAGTGAGAACCATGGGAGAGAGGGGCGGATGATGTTCCACTGTCCCAGTTTATGTGCGGCAGGTTCAGGTCACCAACAATCAAGAGATGTGTGAATGGCATGGACCTTGATGATGTGCAAATTAACTGTTCAGCTTCTCTGATGCTCTCCTCAGTGTTTCCTGATGGACTCCTGTAAAGGCATCCGATGAGTAAGCAGTCACTGCCAGCAAGTGCCAACTTGATCCACACATGTTCAACGGAGGACTGGTACTGAATTGTGACTTCGGACACCTTGAGGGTCTCAGCTGTGTACACACAGATCCCTCTCATACCACTGGTACCAAGGTTGGGGGAGCATGGGTCAAAGTTGGTGTAAAGTACATAGCCAGCCAGGTTCAGCAGTGCAGGCGACAGTGGAAGCCGCTGAGCTTTTGGAATCACTTCTGTAATGAGGATGATGTCTGGCTCATCTTGGCAGATAAGCATGGCCATGTCATCTCGTTTGCTTACAAATTGGTCCGCGTTGGTATACAATACCTTAAGCCCTTGCGTTACTCCTCCAGCCGCCTCCCCATTTAGTCATTGAGCTGGTTGTTTGCTTTGATACTGTGTTTTCTTGTTTGTCCCTGAGCCAGCAGCGGCTGACTCTGCTGGGTGAGCATCATTCGAAACATTTGTGGCAGATGTCTCTGTGAAAGCAGCAGCAGGCCTCACTGGTCGGGCATGGCTAGAAACATTTGTAGCTGCTGTTACAGGTGTGATGTTTCCTGGCTGTTCCCGACTGGGCGTGCTCTCACTGATATGGTTGTCTGGGGCAGTTGCACCGTCATTGTTGGCCTGCTCCTTGGGTACCACCTTTTCTTGGCCCAGGCTGTGTGAGACAATTCGACCACCTCTTATGAACAGGTTGGTCTCCCCTGCCATCTTCCTTGCTGCCAGTTCCTCTCTCAGCTTTCTTCCTGCCTCCCGCTCGTCCCGGGTCAGGTCTGGGGTCAGATAGATGTTGCTGTACTGTTCTGAGTGGCGTAGTTGGGGTGCTCCTTGAAGTACATCACGCCTAGCAGAGGGGTTAGCCAGGGTCACGATCAGGAGTCTGGGCCTGTCTTGGAGTTTCTTTCCCACTCTGAAGGATCGTGTTACAGCAACATTCACTTTCATGACGTCTTTGACCAGGGAGACAAACAGCGCAGAGTCTTTCTCTGAACGTTCAGCAAGGGTGTCACCAGCAGACTCAGTGAAGTTGTGCACGACAATGTTTGCCCTTCTCCTTTCTTTGTCCAGGTGGTCATCGAGGACTTTTGACAAGTCCTGCACATCCTTTGTGTTGCGAGACTCATTGGTTTTGGGTAGGGAAGCCAACTGAGTCCGCACTGTGCTTGCAATTTCATTGCAGGAGCCTTTAACAGCTTCTGCGTATGATGATTTCTGCTGTTCAAAGGTAGTTTTTAGGACCTTTGTCTGTTCCTGTGCGTTTCTCTCACAAGTGTCAACCAGCTTCACTAGCTGACTGCTGAAGGCTTCAGCAGACTTTTCGTGTGCCTGGAGGGCTTTTGTTGTGAACTCTGTGTGCTTCTGAAGGGCCTCTTCTAGCTTTTCGAGTCTAGCTTCTAAAGCTTGGGGCTGTGCCTTCTTGTGTTTACTCAAGTCGGCTTTGCAGCTTCAATAGATATTTTGTACACTACCAGCTGTGTGGCACCTTTTTCGTTGGCTTGTGTTTACAAAGCATTGCTTCAGTTCATGGGTATCATCAAGCATTTTTTTCGGGTACTGGAAGAAAGGTTTCAATAGTTATTTTTTGAATGTCCCTCTCACTAGTCACTCATGGTAATCTTTGATTTGTTGAAGATCTGACTGCGGCAGGCCCCATGATTTGCTAAATACACTGTTTATTATTGAAAAGTAGTGAATCGAATAAATGTTCAACTGAGCAATGGCCAATGGATGCTCTATCAGCTAGAGATAATGTCAATGTGAATTTGAACTGAAGTCCTCACTCACACTGTTGGCTAGGCCGTACATTATAAACGTTGTCATGTCATTTTGTTGACTGATTGCAATTCTTTTCAGGATTTTGTATCCTTTCACTGGATGCATGGCCTGGGGTGCTTCATTATTGCCTGAATAGCCAACTGGCAAAGAGAACCAGTGAATTCTCATCTTGATCTGACTGCAAGCCAAGGAGGTGATCATGTCTCAGCTAGTTGTGGTGGTAATGCTTGTGGCATTGGCCTCACGCATCAGCTCAGAGGATGAGCATCAGCATCAGAGGATCAGCTCAGAGGACGAGCTGAAGCCACCAACAGTGATGATCGTGATGCTAGTGCGTAACAAGGAGCCTTACCTGCCGTACACTCTGACTCAGCTCAGTGAGCTTGACTATCCAAAGGAGAGACTGGCTCTGTGGATCCACAGTGACCACAACGAGGACCGCTCTGCTGAGCTGCTGGCTGCGTGGCTCGCTGAATACCGGTCACTGTACAGGAGTGTTCACGCAGTGCTGAACACCACCTCACCGCCACTGCGACCTGACGAGAGCAGTGCCATCGACATGTCCGAGGGACGCTACAGAGACGTGATTAAACTCAAGGAGGACGCGCTCGCCGCCGCGCGCCGCATCTGGGCCGACTTCGTCTGGTTCCTGGATGCCGATGTCATCCTCCACGAAGCCGCTGTGCTGCGTCAGCTAATTGAGATGCGGAAGCCGGTGGTAGCGCCGATGTTACGCACGCACGGCGCTTACTCGAACTTCTGGGCAGGGATGGACGACAACTTTTACTACCGTCGTACGGAGGAGTACGGACAGATATACGGCAGTAAGAAGCGCGGCTGCTTCTCCGTGCCGATGGTCCACTCCTGCGTGCTGGTGAACCTGTTGTCGACCCGCTCTGACGGACTCACCTTTGTCCGTGAGAAGCTGCCGGCTCCCATCGGGCCGACGTCCGACGATGTCATTACATTCGCGCTGTCGGCTCGTCAAGCCGGCATGGAGATGCACGTGTGCAACCAGCGGGATTTCGGCCAGATGCCAATCCCGCTCCGGTCGCCGGAGGTGCTCGGCAAGGAGTGGCTCAACATCGTCAACATCAAGCTGGAGATGATGGTGGACCACCCGCCT
The DNA here is from genome assembly GCF_019059575.1 of Amphibalanus amphitrite. Taxonomy (NCBI): domain Eukaryota; kingdom Metazoa; phylum Arthropoda; class Thecostraca; order Balanomorpha; family Balanidae; genus Amphibalanus; species Amphibalanus amphitrite. The sequence goes on from NW_024881863.1 coordinate 384,624, forward strand.
CCTCCAGTGGCCTCCGTGCTGCGTCCGTTCGTCCCCGATCCCCCGGAGAAGACAAAACTCGGCTTCGATCACATCTACATGATCGGCCTGGCGCGGAGGCCGGATCGGCGTCGCCGCATGCTGCTCGCCTTTGATGAGCTGGGGATCGATGCCGAGACCGTAGACGCCGTGGACGGCCGGCAGCTCAACGACAGCGCGCTGGCGGAGCTCGGCGTGGCCATGTTGCGGGACTACCGGGATCCGATCAACGACCGCCGTCTGACGTTCGGCGAGATCGGCTGCTTCTTGAGCCACCATCGCGTCTGGAGTGACATGGTAGAGCATGGGCACGAACGTGTCATCGTCTTTGAGGATGACTTGCGGTTCGCGTCGTACTTTAATTACCGACTGGAGAGACTGATGGCAGAGGTGGACGCTCTGAACCTCGACTGGGACCTGATCTATCTCGGTAGAAAGATCATGCGTACGGACGAGGAGTGGGTAGCCGGTGCGCAGAGGCTCGTCCACCCGAGCTACACCTACTGGACACTCGCATACGCGCTGACCCGGCGCGGCGCCGAGAAACTCCTCAAAGAGGAGCCGCTGGGTAAGATGATCGCCGTCGATGAGTACCTCCCGATCATGTTTGGACAGCACCCTAACACCGGCTGGGCAGCCCAGTTCTCCGGCGCCGGGTCGCTGCTCGCCTACTCTGCTAGTCCGCTTCTGGTCACGCCCATCAAGTACACGGGCGAACCGGGATACGTGAGTGACACGGAGGACGCGGGTACCATAGGGGCGGAGCTGGAGGGCACGTGTAGCGTGGATGGGTGTCCGACGCCCGCCAACTAAACGTGGACGGCTGTGGACAGTGGGGGGAGGGTGACTCCGGAGCTGGGATCCAGTTCAGTGCCTGTGAGAGGTACGGAGGATAAAGCAGGAGTGACCATTTCAGTATAACAAAACGAGCTTATTTGCAACTGTGGACGGTAGACTTATGTTTGCTGTCTTCATTGGGCTTCGTGTCTTTAATAAGCCCAGACTAAGTCATTTTAAAATAGCATTGCTTCCTAACCCACCAGTCATGTTTAGTTATCTAGGGGTATTAATTACTAACAGCCAGTAACTACTGTGTATCGCTAGATTTAGCGCTTCGTTCGACTTATGAGCAGATGTTTATGTGCCATCTTTTTCGTATTGCAGGCGTCCTCCACGAGAAGTGTGGTAGCACTCACTCCCCACCGTGCTAGATTTGTACCGTAACGTTAGAGGTATTTTTATACTGTCAAGTGCTACTGTTGCAAACTTGTACAACCTGCGTTATCTGAGGCGGTCTGTTGAGGTGACATAACATGGATCACGAGTCATGACATGACCATTGTGCCATACTTAGCGCTAAGAGACCAAAACAGGCATCTCATCTATGATCTACCTAATCCTTAGTACTGCGCTAGCGTGCTGTTTGGTTATATACCAACATTAGTGTTGCATATGATTTAACGAATTAATCGAGCTAATTGGGCTGTAGATTGTAGATATCGATGCTGTTGCAGTCACGTATAATGCCATGCTGGAAAAATAGGTCAGTATTTTTGCACATTGCATACTCGGGGTTTTGCTGGAAGCATGAATAGACCGTTCGAATGTCGAGCTTTTATCTTTGTATCCTGTAACGTTTTCGCTTTTAGTGCAAATATTGATCAGTATTGTAGCTTGAATTGGCTGGTTATAGAGCGAGCTACCTTTGAATGTCGCGAACGTTAATATTGACGAATGTGTGGGTCACATTGATGCTGTTCGTGCCTGACAATATAACGCTTTTTGATTTCGTCGTTTTGCGCTAGCCCGGTAAGAATTGAGCAATGATTCTGCGCTATTTGAGTTTAGACGCCTCTACGTCCACGACCGGCCATGTGAAATGAAGGATACATTTGCTGAGATGCAGATAACGGTCACCGATGGCGGGTTCATTGTAGCGCGGGGCACAGATCTAATCACTTCTGCTCTGCACTTCAACACTTCGTGAAGTAGGACGGAAACGTATGAAGGGAAGGTGGGACCTTTGGTGGCAGGAACTTGATCGAAACGTTGATAGTGTAGCCATGGATGAAAGGAATCCCGTTCATAAGGTTCTTACTTCTTCCAGTCGGCAACCATCCAGTCGACAATCGATCTGGCCGAGGCTTTTATCAAGAACGGACGCGAAATTAGCATCAGCATAGTAGGTGGCGTTAGACGCCGCCTCATAGAGGGCAGCATACGGTGGACTGAAGACGGCTGTCAAGCCGCTTGGCTCTATTGCCAGGGCTCCCGGCTCGTATCATTGAATAAACCAGTATAGCGCCTTTTGGGGCGACTAACGGAGCGAGCGAGAGGGTGAGCCTTGCACGTGCGAAATTTCGAGGGGGTACCTCCAACTGACTTGTGCACGGCACCCTACTAACCGGTCTCTAGCGATGTGCCAAATTTGAGCACAATCGGCCCAGCCGTTCTCGAGATCTGGAAGCGGCACCCTGCACGTGCGCACGTGCAGAATGGGTCCCAACTGACTTGTGCACGGCACCCTACTAACTGGTCCCTAACCGTGTACCAAATTTGAGTGCCATCGGTCCAGCCGTTCTCGAGATCTGGAAACGACCCCTGCACGTGCGCACGTGCAGCAGCACCCCAACTCTGGCACATGGATATGCAGTGCCTAGTGGGTGCCTACCTACATGCCAACCAGGGTTGTATACCAATCAAGTCGATTGAATTGATTGATTTGATTCAACGCGTATTTTGAGTTGATTGGATTGAGTCGATTGACTTTTCGAGATGACTGGTTGACTGACTCGTTTGACTTTAGCGACTGGTTGACTGATTTGATTCCCGAAAATTAGAGTGACTCGTATGATTGAGTCGATTGAATGGAAAGTTGAAATAAGTTTTAGTTGACGAAAATAATGACACCAATTGATGACATCAAAGATCACAAAACTACACTGAAAACTGCTTGTCATCACAACTGCAATATGGGGTAGATGGCCAAATAAAGAACAGGGCCTAAACATGAACAGCCAACTTTGACTTTCAACTGCAATAACTGCTCTTATCCTGTGATAGAACCTGGCGATGCACCTACCTACCTTTCTGCACTCAGCAGGAAACTTTTTTTTTAATCCAGATGATAAAGTGCAAGGCCCTATATACTAATAAAGTATGATTAATTACTAATTCACATCTCGACATCTCCTCAGAAACAACCCACTGAACTCTATAAATATGCGAAATCCCTACAAAAATAACTGAAACAAAAGCGCCGTTTTCGACTCGCTAATTACGTTTACGTTTACGTAGCTAATTTGCTGCATTGTTTAATTTGCAGCAGAACGTTTGTTGATCCTTTTCTCCTGAGAGCCTAGGCATAACATATTTAACATATTTCATTTTCCTTAAAATATTTTACCGAATATTATTAAGTGGTTTTATTTCAAATGAAATAATAATGAAAACGAAATTGGTGTTGTACAACCGATTTATTTTATGATGATCTACCATACTACATGATAATCAATGACGTCATCTTACCAAAAAATCAAAAGACGTAGAATAAGGATTTATAAAAGCTTAGCATACTTCTTGGCAAAACGTTTTCTTTGTTTTTTCGCAGTCGCACCAACGGCATTTCTGCGCGTCCTAACTCTTCAACAACAACAACAACAACCAACGGGATTTAATTTTCCTTGTTCTTCTTCCTTTGTCCTTAACTTATCCTGTGGTTCCAGAGTCCCTGTCCTTTCCATTTCCTTTTAAATATATTTTTAATGCTCATCCCTATCCCCCAGTCCTAACACAAACAGTTTCAAAATGTATTGCAATAAAATGTTTTGAATTCTTCACATATAACCTATCTACCTTCGTTGGTACTGTTGGTAGCCAGTGGCACATCTAGGCAGGTAAGTAGGTACCTACCTGCTTTCCTGCTGTCTTCATAAAGCATACCTAATGAAGTTGTCAAATTTATAGCACATTTTCAACACTTTCATATCAATATGGTGTTTGTTGAAGTCAGTGTGGCATGTAACCTAGCTAGGTTCATTATGTTCAGGGTTCAATTCAGAAGAGCTCCGCATAACTCACATAAGAGACAGACGGGGGCTTTACATGGGGTAGATGGCCTGATGACTTAGCTGGAATATGGCCAAAATTAAATTGACAACTTTTAGGTGAAAGGTGGTGATTTGGGTTGCGGGGCGTTTGTTGAACTCAACTACTGGGTTATTTTGCACCCATTAAATGAAACTTCTGCTCCAATTCTACCCATTGAACCTCAATATCATGATCCACCTGTCCGTCACTAGGTATCCTTCCTTATTACATAGAAACTTTGAATGGCATGGCAATTTATAATTTTAAATGACAATATTTTTGTTTCTTCTGTAGGTAGGTAGGTAGGTAGGTAGGTAGGTACACCAGACTGCTATGGACACTTTTCCAAGTTGGTGGGGCAAAAAACCTAATGTATATCTTGGTTTGAGTCGTTTGATTGAGTTGATTGATTCCTTTCATTGTCGCGTTTGAGTCGATTGAATCAATTCCCGAAAACTGCTCTGACTTGATTGATTTGATTGGTTTCCCAAATTTGTCGTGATTGAATTGATTGCTATTGATTGAGTCGTATACAACCCTGATGCCAACTTTCAGCGCAATCGGCCAAGTAGTTCCCGAGATATTGCAACAATTACAAAACTGACACCTCTTCGTTTTGCGCGTGGCACGTGCATAAGGGGTCACCCACATGCATCAGGAATAGTCCAATACTTGGTAGAAGGAATGAAGCTACCCTACAAAAATTACCCCGTGTAAATCGGTCAAGTGGTTGCTGAGATATAAGCCTCGCAAAAGCGTCCGCACGGCCGGCCGGCCGGCCGGCCGGCCGCTCATACTCAGAAATTTCCGTTGTAAGGGCAAAATTCATACGTCGGAGAGAAACGGCGGGCCGGAGTACCAGAGTGCGTGTAAGGCCAGTCCGCCGCATGATAGCCTCCGGCGGGAAAGGCGTGCCCGCCGGGTGAAAGGCTGCGGCTGGCCGGCACCTGGGACTCGCGGGCCCGCCTCTCGTGGCATTTGCCAGTGCGGTGTCGTCGGGGCAACATCTTTCGGTAAGCGATCTTTTCCATCCCCCCTAAATTAACGCCGCAGCGCCCAGGCGCTGCGGAAGTCCCCGACATATGTCCTGGATTTATTTTGGCTTTCCGACCCGCCGCAAATAGCGGTGGGCTCTCCCGTTTATATCCAGGGCCGTCCCGTCTAAATTATGTTCATCGGCGCGGCGCGTAGGGTAAATGAGTGAGCGGCTGTAAGTGTGATGTGTGCTGTGTGCGTGAGCGATGGAAGTTGAGGAGTGATCATTTTATCCCGCAAATCTAAAATACATAGAGTTCGGAATGTGAGCGAAATCTTTCAATGGGGTAAAGGCAGATGCCGGGCTGATCCACGGTGAACGTGAACGAACAATCATACGGGCCGCTTAGTTTAATACACCCGGGTGGCAGGCGGGCATTGTAGAGTAACTTTGGTCAACGTAATGTCTGTACATGGGGGGAACCAATAAAAGGTTGCAGGTTCCGATGCATGAAACCCCTACATAAATATGGTGCACCGCGGCCGGGAAATCTTTCCCAACGGAGGTCCGGACGCCCGAAGTGTTCCTTCCGCCATAATCTGCGGTACGCGACAAGTGTAGAATTCCGCTCCCCGGCGTCAGTGCACATCGGTACCCGGGCGTATTTGCCGCTTCCGGGCACGCGGTCCACCGGCCCGTGTCATGCGCAACGGAAGGTCAGCGCTCCCCGGGATAAAACGCCGATCGGCCCTGTAACGCCGTGTGGGAGGTCCGGACGGAGCCCGGGTGGTGCAGAGGCGGATCCAAAGGACATGATGTGGGCGGTGATTTCCGCTCCCTTGGAGGTGGTTACCGGTCGAGCTGTTCTTACTTTTGGCTTTAATATCTTGTGTAAATCTATGTTTCCATACTTTTCGTCACGTTCACACGCGTGAATCAGCCCAATCAAAGGGGGGTATGGGGGGACAACTCGCCACCGCAATAATGAGAGATGAGAGATGAGGGCAGTCGGTTCGCGCGAGACCGTCGGAGATCGGGGATGAGATCTACGGAGTTCGGCGGTGCGGAAGAGTTCGCTCGGGCGGAATGTAATCCGCTTGTACGCGAGATGAGTGCTCGCGTCGTCGTCGGTCGCATGCGAGCGTGCAGGTTCGCCCGTTCGGCGGAATCGTGAGTCCGGTGACGAGCCGTCACCGCTGGTGTGATGGCAACGAGGAGGTCGTCACCGGTGAGTACCGAGGGCCGCGAAATACCCCGGTATTTCAGAGTTACATGTGTGGGCGTATGATTGGATCGTTTGGTGTACAGGTATGTTACGGTTGGTGTGATTGAGTCAGTGCGAACAAGGTCATGTGTGGTCACGAAAAGATGCGGAAAATTGAATATCATTTGTCATCAATTTGCTTTCATCATTAGTCATCAATTTGCTTTCATTCATACACCTGATTTAAATATGTAGCAAATTGCTTGTGTCGCCTGCCATTCACGCCTCATAATGAGACCATAGAGGCTTTAGACATTCCCTGCGATAGCGTGAACAATCGTTTAGACCATAGTGCATTATATCTATAGTCTTAAGTGCAGTGCATCTTTGCGGTGCATATTAATCGTAACTTAAGATGATAACCGGAATGTCCATGGCTTCACAGATTTTATAGGCAAAATCGGTGCAATGGATCGGGGACGTTACGATTGGGTGTCTTTAGGTAAAGTTTTAAGCGGGGATGACGATCCCTCCCGTAAAGTCGTGCACTCGTGCACCTTGTGGCGCTGACGAGCTGTCATCAAGGCGGCACCGAGGCTGTACGTAGCTTAACGCGGGCAAGCTTAGCTCGGCAGCAAAGCCCTAATCAATTATTATCTCCACCTCGTGCCGAAAGGAGCCTTGCATTCAGGCAGCAAACCTTTAGATCTCCCATGCAAGTTGTCACTTGCAAATTGCCGGGAAAACTGTCATAAGTGTGGTCCGAAGGTTTTGCTCATAGGTGATGACCCTGGAACCGTTTCAATGGATTCGTGTGATCCCCATTCATCAGCTAACTTTATATGGTACGCAAAGGCAGTGCAACAATGAATTATAAAATCAAGACGTCTGCAGGTCCAAGAGCACGGCTCATCCCAAAATTCCCCTTTTCAGGAGGTTAGTGGGCCGAGTAGTGTACGTTACGGAATGAGTCGCATTCCAACGAAAGATCCGTCGAGCTTCGTCAATGTTTCCGTCTTAAATTCAGGGAAGTGATCAAATCTTACGGTTCATTGCAGTTTCTTTTGACGCAAAACGTACCTAAAACGTCTCGTCAAATCTTCAATATTATGTTCAAAGTAGTTAATTCCCTCGTTTAATCCATGCATTTTCGCGTTGTCATTTCCTTGTTTAAAACGTGGTAGCGATAACTCAACTAAATTCAGTCACGGACCAGAAACAAGTTCTGAACAGCTTTGGTTCCAGGTTTAATGGCAACACTTATTAAAGCAGAAATTCTTGAATGGAGCGCTGAGTGCTCATTTTAATGTGCCCGCATTTAAATTCCGATGCATAAGTTGGTATTTCCAATATTAAAATTACAGATTATAATTAAATTCATTTAGTAATAACGGAAGAACCCAGTGCCTCTGAACCATTTCATACCGATTCAGTGAGACAGTATATCTTGAACTATTTTCGGTTTTGCATTGACAAATAATCCGAGGAAATTAATCTCTCAGGATTTTTCAATCCTCTGTAAAATCCTGTCACGCACAGATCATCACTTTGCCGTCAAGTGGAACCTAAATTATCGCTGAAGTAATTTAATTTGTTCTGTATAGACGAGCAAAACATGTGTTTATTGGCATTTGCGCTTCTCGAGAGAGGGCCTCTATGTAGTTGGATTTTAATGAGGATATTGGAAAGAGTACTTGAAAATGCACATTAGAGGCAAATACACTTGAATCTACGTGGCGCGGAATCTATCCGTCGCGACTGCACATGATATTTGAGTCTCCAACCGAAGCTGACGGCGATTTACGTTCAATGGGGTCTAACGCATGATGAACGTCTTAATTCTTTCGGCAGTTAGGAAATGCAACGGTGAACGGAGCCCGAGCTGAGGCAAGCTTTGGTTTGTCCCGATCATTTGAGGAGAACAGGCGAGACGTATAGCGGCGCGCGGTGACGCAAAGCCCTAGTTGCTGAGCCGACTCCGTTTGGACTGTCGCTCCAGCAAATTCAGCAGCACGGGCATATCCGATGCCTTTCCTGGATGATTTCCTGGACCGTTTTGGTCTTGGCGCTGCCGTGCGCTGCCACACCAGTAACGGGTGATTTCATATGATGTATAATATAGTATGTGCCACATTGTCAGTTCCCGCGTGTTGTACAATGCATGTTGTTGTACAGCACGGGTTAATTTACTGTGAGGCACGTGTTGTATTTCATATCATATCATATGTATTCCTGAGCGGTGTGTGGGTGCCCGGCTTAGGCTTCACTATCATCGGCCCGAGGGCAGATCGGATCCGCCAGATTGCCGATATCCACCTGCTCAAGCAGACGGGTTGGATCCGACCCCGTGCTCCCACACCACGCGCACCTGTCAGCGTCCGGGCCGGCGCCGGGCCGAGCAATTATGGTCAAGCCGCCGCGCCGCCCGCGCAAGGGGGTGGCAGGTCCGCGGCAGGGCCCTCCCCGACCGTCCCAGAGAAGGGACGCATTCCCATCGTGATGGGATCGCGCCGCCGGCCATGGGATCGAGCCGGACGCCACGGGTTGGCCACCTACTCGACCGAAGGCGGGAGCCGCCGCATTCGCACGGCCGATCCTAAACGCCTCGGGGCGGGACAACCCGCAGAGCGCAGGGCAGCGGAGGGCCGCCAAGGAGCAGCGGCGAACCGGGCCGATCCGCAATAACAACACCGGAGTCATTGGACTCGCCCGTCGCTGGCCGCCTGCAGCCGAGCACTGCACACCCCAGACGACGGTGGCTTTGTGTTGCCGATTGATTCAAAACCAATGCGGTCATTTTGATGTCTGAACGCTCTTTGGTATTGACTAGTACATCATCTTGCGGCCATGCTCCATGACATCTATAATTTTGGAAGATAGAGTTATCGTTCCGAAACGGACCAAACGAGACAATTAACCCCATAATCACTCAGTACGGCACCGAAACCTTCTGATAAATCGATATCCGGCGCAATGGCCGCCATCATCCCTTCTGGAAAGATTATTGCGATAAAAAGCGCCTCATACAGCACAAATCAACGTATTAGAGAGGGACCTTGATTATCCAAAATTGTTCGCTTCTAGGTTTTCAATCAATATCCCGACCATATTGGTAGGCAGAATGAGCGGCACGCCAAATAGGCATGCAGTTTTGGGAAATTCGTGTCCGGTATATATGTTTATTTATTTATCTGTTTCACTTCGAGACAAATCCATCCATACGAGAATGATTCGCATATCTTTAACAGTACTGCGCATGCCGTCTTAATAAGTTTCGGACGTCGTAATGTATAGTTTTAACGAGTTACATCAGTGAACTTATTTGTTTTAACGGCAGCGTCAGAGCTGAGGCGAAGGAACTCAGCGCGGTACCGTCGGCGTCAATGTATCGTCTGCCAGCTAAAATTTGGCTATCAGCAGTTTTAGCGATTTTTAGTTTAAGTCGGGTACGGTTGCAATGGTTCTCATGTTATGAGTCTTCATTTAATTTCGTCGGAAAAGCTCCAGGCCTGAGCACAGTCACCTCGGTGTTGTGCCTCCGACATGGAAGGGCTCAATGGCCCCATCACCCGCACCACAGGTGCCGCCGTCCCCAGTCGGTCGGCAGGATGGGCCGGCGCGCCGCTTACTGCGCCGATCCCATCACTCGGTGACTAGCCGAGTGAAGTGCGTGCTGCGCGGCGCCGCACTGTGCGTAATCACGGCCGGACCCTCCCCACCGGCCACCGGTACCTGGTCCGACTGGGCCGGCCCCTGGGCCGATTGGACCGGATACCTGGGTCGGTCGGACCGTCACATGGGCCGACTGGACCGCGTACATACCTGAGCGAGGGGCTAAGGGTGCTTTCACCGGCCTGTAGGAGCTCGGCCGGGTCACTGCACTGGCCCACCACCATCAAAACAAGTCGACCCTCCGCCGTTCGGCTCACCAGCCGGTGGAGGGGAGAATTGGGGCCTGCTACGGGGAGACAGCCGGTTCGACCTGGATTGAGTATGTAGATTGAGTTCGTGAACTTGTGGAGCGCTCAGCGCAGCCATTCGACCTTTATCGCTGACTACCGCGCCCCGCAGACTGCAAGGAGATGACAGCCCAGGAATTTAACTATGAGAGAGAGAGCCCAAAGCAATTTTACCTTTAATATCACACAAATTCGCTGGAGGTGCGTAGCGCCCCGTAAAAGTTACTTTCCCAATTTCAATTAACCCGATCTTCTCATGCACCGGCACAAGTATAGCTGTAGTCACCGCGCAGCCCTGGGGTCCGGGCGGGTCCCTGAATCTCCCCAAGCGCCAAACAGCCCTCCCCTCCGCAGCTCGGCTGATCACCCGCCGGAGGGGTGGTCTCTGAGGCGCTGGGAGCGAGAGAGGCACCTCGCCCCTGATCGTTGAGGCAGCGTGGGAGTGCTGCCTTTGGTTATCCTCCCCCGAGGGGAGGATGGCGCAATGGTACCTGACCACCGAGAAATGAATGTTGGATAGATCAGCCGAGTGTGGATGAATGAGTGTTGAAGTAGTGTTTTTGTTATGTGTTCAAACTTCATATGCACATGTAGTTATTAGTATGCGCCGCGCGCCGCGAAAGAGAAAGAGAAAGAGAGGGTCGCACGAGAGAGTCGTGCGAGAGAGTCGCGCGAGACAGAGAGTCGCGCGAGACAGAGTCGCGCGAGACAGAGTCGCGCGAGAAAGAGAGAGAGAGAGTCGCACGAGAGAGTCGTGCGAGAGAGTCGCGCGAGAAAGAGAGAGAGAGAGAGAGTCGCACGAGAGAGTCGTGCGAGACAGAGAGTCGCGCGAGACAGAGTCGCGCGAGAAAGAGAGAGAGAGAGAGTCGCACGAGAGAGTCGTGCGAGAGAGTCGCGCGAGAAAGAGCGAGAGAGAGAGAGTCGCACGAGAGAGTCGTGCGAGACAGAGAGTCGCGCGAGACAGAGTCGCGCGAGGAAGAGAGAGAGAGAGAGTCGTGCGATGAAGCGCCCGAGAGCGCCGGTCGGCACGCGAGGGGTGGACCGCCGCCGCGCCGTGGGTCGTGGGGAGAGACGGGGCTGAGGGAGGGCAAGGCAGGCGTTTGATTGTGTTTGTCCGGGCACTGGGGAGGGATGGGTCTCGGGCTGGGGAGGGAATGTGTTTGCGCGGGCGTGGGACGGGGACAATGACCGGGGTTTGGGAGTATGACCGGGGGAGGGGAGTTTAAATGACGAGGGAGAAAGACGACGGACGATGCGGCGGAGGAAAGGAGACGTGACGGAATAAGGGAGCGATCAGATGACAGCAAACGACTGAGCGAGCGAGCGCATGGAAATGTTGGCCCCGAACACATGACCGAGCAAGTGCCAGTCAGGCGCGGAATACCCTATCCGCTGAACATCAAGGTCCGAGGATCACGACGCATTTGCTCAAATCACGTGTTCGCGGCCAAATTACTGAGGTATGTTTGGGGCGCACGCGGGAAAAGGGTTATGGACTTGGTGAGGAGGAGAGATGACGGATTGTGAGTGAAAGAGCAGGGTCTGAGACTGATATTGAGACTGAGACAGAGACAGAGACGGAGACAAAGACAGAGACAGAGACGAAGGCTGAACAGAGAGAGTGAGAGAGAGAGAGTAAGCGATAGAGAATAGAGAGACAGAGAGAGAGAGAGAGAGAGAGGGAGAGAGAGAGAGAGGGGAGAGAGAGAGAGAGAGAGAGAAACAGACGAATGAGAGCGGAGAATGCATGGGTGTGTGAGACCACCAGCAAACGTGAGTGGTGGATGTCGGCCCGGCTTTGGGTTAGGCATGCTGTGTTACAACTGTGGTTAGACTAGTTTCTACATGGTGGCGGACTGGTTCGAGGTTTCGCTGTCATTAATAAAAATCCACATTCCCATTCAAAATTATCGAACGGTCACAAACTTTCCCCCATAGTAAATGCTGTAACAGATGAAGCGTAATAAGGTAACTACATTTAGTCAGATTTCATGTGAACCGAGGCTGCAAGTGTTAATGATTCAGAAAAATGTATGCCGCAGAGTGTCGCGATGTGTGTATGTGTGTTATGTACGGGCCAGAATGATTGAGGGGAGGGAAAGCCCCTGCTCTCCCACAGGCATGTCGCCCGGTCCGCCGGCCGCCGACCAGGAGCCAGCGGCGACCAAGACCTCGGCCGTACGGGCCGGGCGACGGCGGTGATCCGTTCTCCAACTCGCCGCACCGCACGCCAGCCGCCACCGGTGGGCGCGCGGCTGCCGACCCCGCCGCTCCAGCCGTCTGCCCGGCTGCCCGGAAGCCGCGGCGCACAAGAGCCGCGGTGGTACGGGTGGCTGCGCTCGGCTGCCGACCCCGCCGCTCCAGCCGTCTGCGCGGCTGCCCGGAGGCCGCGGCACACAAGAGCCGCGGCGGTACGGGCGGCTGCGCTCGGCTGCTGGCCTCGCCGTTCCGGCCGTTCACCTCGCCTCCCGGTCCGCCGCAGCATTCAAGAGCCGCGGCGGGAGGGACGAAGCTCTACCGCCCATCTCGCTGCCCAAAATGCCCGCTGCCCCGCGCCGATCCCGCGGCTACTACTGCCGCGCCAGCTCGGGGCGGCGGCACTCGCCCACGGACCTCCGCCCGCCCGCCTCCAGCGACGATAACGCCCGCGGCAGGACGGGAGCGGCGGCGCTCATACGGCCATCAGGCCGCGCGATCCGCCAGCCGTCCCGTCCAGCCCCCGGCAGTACGGCGGGCGGCGGAGCTCGGCCCGTCTCACCACGCGCCGGTCAGCAGCCTGCGGCCGCCCCACTGGAAACCGCGGTGCCAATGGCCGCGGCGGTACAGTGTGTGACGGCGGCCGGGCCGGCCGACCTGACGGCCCCGCCGGCTCTGCACGGGCTGGGATACAGCCGAACCACCTGTCGACAGCCGCCCGATCCAGAACCAGCGGCCCGAGTATCCGCGGCAGCATATGGTCGGGCGGCAGCTTCAGGTGCCGGCCGTGCAGAGGCGCCACATGACAGCTCCCGGGGGTCGACGCCCTCCACCGGTGGCGTACCCAGCTGGCGGCAGCGTGACAGGCGGCGGGCACGGCGCACCACCCGCGCACATGAGCCGCCGCCGTCGCCGCCGCCACCGCCACCTGGTGGTTGATCGACGCCCTATACCGGTGGCGTACCAAGCTGGCGGTAGCGTGACAGGCGGCGGGCACGGCGCACCACCCGCGCCAATGAACCGCCGCCGCCGCCGCCGCCACCGCCACCTGGTGGCGCGACCCCGGGACGCCTGGCGGGAGCCATCCAACTCTGAGGCGGGCTTGGCAGGAGGAGACGGTCGCCACGACACCTAGCGGCGCGCGAGCACGCACCTTACAAACGGGGGCAGTAGCTGGAGCTCGGGAGCTCCCGGACTGTGGCGGTGGCGCTGGGATGAAGGTACGGCCGCCCAAGAAGGCGGCCATCTATCCAGGTGTCCACCGCCCGCTACAACCGGCCATGGGCAGCAGCGTGCGCCCCCGGCAGTGCATCGCGCGCCGCCGTTCGAGGCGGCCTGTGCAGCGCGAATAAACTCAGAAAGGAAGGAGCGGAAGGAACTCGAGGTGATGCGGGCGAGCGGATCAGTGCGGGTCACGGATTGGAGCGGCGAACAATACGGCAAGCATGTGATGCGATTGGCAGGAGAACGGACACGGACGATCATTGAGAGGGAGCTGGGGGCTGGGCGATCGAGTGTAATGTACTGATGTAAGTTGGATGTATGTGGTATGAATGATTCAGGCAGGATAATTATTGGTACAGATCATAGCGCAAGCTTCACCTGGAGAGTAAGGGGACCCCTTTTTGACCGTTCGAGGGAGGGGGCATTATTATGTAAGGGCAAAATTCATACGTCGGAGAGAAACGGCGGGCCGGAGTACCAGAGTGCGTGTAAGGCCAGTCCGCCGCATGATAGCCTCCGGCGGGAAAGGCGTGCCCGCCGGGTGAAAGGCTGCGGCTGGCCGGCACCTGGGACTCGCGGGCCCGCCTCTCGTGGCATTTGCCAGTGCGGTGTCGTCGGGGCAACATCTTTCGGTAAGCGATCTTTTCCATCCCCCCTAAATTAACGCCGCAGCGCCGGAGGGGGCATTATTATGTAAGGGCAAAATTCATACGTCGGAGAGAAACGGCGGGCCGGAGTACCAGAGTGCGTGTAAGGCCAGTCCGCCGCATGATAGCCTCCGGCGGGAAAGGCGTGCCCGCCGGGTGAAAGGCTGCGGCTGGCCGGCACCTGGGACTCGCGGGCCCGCCTCTCGTGGCATTTGCCAGTGCGGTGTCGTCGGGGCAACATCTTTCGGTAAGCGATCTTTTCCATCCCCCCTAAATTAACGCCGCAGCGCCCAGACGCTGCGGAAGTCCCCGACATATGTCCTGGATTTATTTTGGCTTTCCGACCCGCCGCAAATAGCGGTGGGCTCTCCCGTTTATATCCAGGGCCGTCCCGTCTAAATTATGTTCATCGGCGCGGCGCGTAGGGTAAATGAGTGAGCGGCTGTAAGTGTGATGTGTGCTGTGTGCGTGAGCGATGGAAGTTGAGGAGTGATCATTTTATCCCGCAAATCTAAAATACATAGAGTTCGGAATGTGAGCGAAATCTTTCAATGGGGTAAAGGCAGATGCCGGGCTGATCCACGGTGAACGTGAACGAACAATCATACGGGCCGCTTAGTTTAATACACCCGGGTGGCAGGCGGGCATTGTAGAGTAACTTTGGTCAACGTAATGTCTGTACATGGGGGGAACCAATAAAAGGTTGCAGGTTCCGATGCATGAAACCCCTACATAAATATCTGCGGCGTTAATTTAGGGGGGATGGAAAAGATCGCTTACCGAAAGATGTTGCCCCGACGACACCGCACTGGCAAATGCCACGAGAGGCGGGCCCGCGAGTCCCAGGTGCCGGCCAGCCGCAGCCTTTCACCCGGCGGGCACGCCTTTCCCGCCGGAGGCTATCATGCGGCGGACTGGCCTTACACGCACTCTGGTACTCCGGCCCGCCGTTTCTCTCCGACGTATGAATTTTGCCCTTATTATGTAAGGGCAAAATTCATACGTCGGAGAGAAACGGCGGGCCGGAGTACCAGAGTGCGTGTAAGGCCAGTCCGCCGCATGATAGCCTCCGGCGGGAAAGGCGTGCCCGCCGGGTGAAAGGCTGCGGCTGGCCGGCACCTGGGACTCGCGGGCCCGCCTCTCGTGGCATTTGCCAGTGCGGTGTCGTCGGGGCAACATCTTTCGGTAAGCGATCTTTTCCATCCCCCCTAAATTAACGCCGCAGCGCCCAGGCGCTGCGGAAGTCCCCGACATATGTCCTGGATTTATTTTGGCTTTCCGACCCGCCGCAAATAGCGGTGGGCTCTCCCGTTTATATCCAGGGCCGTCCCGTCTAAATTATGTTCATCGGCGCGGCGCGTAGGGTAAATGAGTGAGCGGCTGTAAGTGTGATGTGTGCTGTGTGCGTGAGCGATGGAAGTTGAGGAGTGATCATTTTATCCCGCAAATCTAAAATACATAGAGTTCGGAATGTGAGCGAAATCTTTCAATGGGGTAAAGGCAGATGCCGGGCTGATCCACGGTGAACGTGAACGAACAATCATACGGGCCGCTTAGTTTAATACACCCGGGTGGCAGGCGGGCATTGTAGAGTAACTTTGGTCAACGTAATGTCTGTACATGGGGGGAACCAATAAAAGGTTGCAGGTTCCGATGCATGAAACCCCTACACCGTTAATCTAAGGAAAGACTACGCTCGCTTCGCTCGCTCCGTAATAAGTGCAGGGCATTCAATAATTTTGTGTATTTTATACAGGACAAATCGCTAAGGGAACACAGACACTTCAATTGGATGCCGAAAAATCCAAAATATTGCTCCCAATGGCCAACGTCTACAGTAGTTTTTTTTTTTGGCCCACACCTTCATTGCATTTTTCTGGCTCCAAGGCTGGCTCAGTTTTTTCCACAAACATGCATTTATGAACTTATTACAGAAATATTAGCCTTATAAGCTCATTTCTTTATTTTCGACTCTTCTGAATCCAGTTCAAGATTCTCAAAGATATGTCCTGATGCTCCGCATTCCGCAATAAGCCAAAAGTGGCAGTAAAACTGTCAAGTAAAGTTTTGCTGTACTTTAGCGCACAGCTGCTGGTAGCGGGAATTTACAAATGTGCGCCACATATGTACTCATTTTTTATTGTGCTCTTTGCTGGCGTCACATTTGCGTCACATATTGATATGTGTGGATATGTGGGCGTATAAATGTTTTTTAACTTAATTTATGTGGATGGACTGATGTTTTGCTGAAAGAAGCTAAAAGAAATGACATTTTCACTCATTGTAGGCTGAATGGTTACCTTGTCGTGAACGAAAATATCTAGTGGAGACTGAGGTGAGTATCTTCGCTTATTTGTATTATGGTATGCTGAGTCTGAAACATGGGTAGGTATTTATTCTAATTTCATTGTAATTTGAATTTGTGGGTATTGAACTACTTATAGCCCAACATTTATTTCAGGAGTTAAGGTGAGAAAGCTACAAAGTCAAATTGCAAGTCATTTTTTGGTTTGGTGTGTAATGTGTATGGCTCTGGCCAGCTCTGGCCCAGACTGAGACCGGAGAAAATATGTGTCAGTGTGACCATTGACATGTCCGGCATAATGAGTGGATGGATTACGCCAGAATTTTGGCGCAGCATCCAGCTAACCATGTATGCTGACATTTTGGTGCACGGGCCAGACTGCTAAGTGTGACATGTGCACGCTCAAGGTGTGTTCGATGGATGTGCACGCCTGTGTCTGTAATTTGCACTCCTGGCACCGGGCATGCAGCATTACAAGCTCAAGCTTACGTGACCCACACAAGCACAACAATGTTGAGCATCGTACTGAGACTTACCAGATGGCATTGAAACTTGAAAGTGTCAGCGAACGACGCCAGGGGCGGAACTCCAATGCGCCTGACTGACTTAGACTCAGTTGCTACTTGATGATCTGGGTTGACTTGTATTTCATTTCCTTGTTTAAGTAATTTTTGGAACCAATAACAAATTTGGCATTTATTTGAGGATTAGGGAATAGCATACTTTTAAGAGACTACATAACATGTAATGGAGGCATTTGTGATAAATTCTGGTCAAGAACAACTAGTGTAATAAATGCTGGTTGACCTGAACTGACCAGCCTCCAACCTACCCCAAATGCACACATGCATTTGGGGTAGTGTGAAACTAAACTAGTGTGAAAATCAGAATCAGGACCCTAAAATACCCCTAAACAGGCTGAACCACTTCTGCTCTGTACCCATGTCCTATCCCCCTTGTTCTAATCACTTGAGACTGAGACGGGAGACCTTACCCAACAGTCACCTATGCCTTATGTTTCTGTCAGTGATATCTCCACATTCCAGGTCACTGGCCCAGCAGACATCCGCCATGTCGGCAGCGGCCTCTACGCCACAGCGGCGGCGCTCTGCCAACCTAGCGGCGTTCAGCACGGTTCGCTCACGCAAGGTGGCGCCACCACAGGCGCGACTTAACGACCAGGAGTTGCGCGAGATGACTGAACTGGCGATGCACACCTGGCGCGTGCTGTTCATGGCGCCCCTGTGGAGCGTCACCATCGCCAACGCCCGCCAGTTCGAGACGCTGCTGCTCAAGCTGAAGAAGCTGGTGAAGGCGACGCTGGAGGAGATGCCGGAACATACCGGACTGAAGGTAGGTGGAAGGCGTCAAAGTAATGTGTCTTATGTGATTAAACTCGACACCTATCTTGGATAGGTTAATCGCATGGATCAGAATGGTTTTACTTCGAGCATTGAGCCTCTCGAAAGTATTAAACGGAAGATTGAAAAGTTCGAACGCGATCGGTTTCTTTTCTATGAAACCTCTTATGAAACCGTCCCTCTAAACTGTTCATCGTTACGGAAATCTTTGCCGACCTGTTTCTTACACACCAGGCTGAAAACCATCCTATTCAGCGCAGTAATAACATCATAACTAGTACTACCCTACTAACCCGTTCCTTTAGGTATCGGCCTCCAGTGTGACCAGTATCGCCGCGGTGGTGTCCGATCCGTCTGTTTGACCGTGTCTCTCCCCCGCAGGTATCGGCCTCCAGCCTGACCAGTATCGCCGAGGTGGTGCCGGCCATCCGTCTGACGGTGACGGCGGCCGGTCGGCGCGCGCCGGTGGCCGAGCTGCTGCTCTGCAGCGCAGAGACGGTGCTGCGCTCGCTGCCCGACGAGTGCGCCGCCGAGTGTGTGTGGCTGCCGCTGGTACTGGCCAGGGGCAGCGGACCCGTGCGCGACGCCGTGCTCGCCAGGCTGCGCAGCGTGTACGGCAGCGCCGCCGTGGC
Source organism: Amphibalanus amphitrite (assembly GCF_019059575.1). NCBI lineage: Eukaryota > Metazoa > Arthropoda > Thecostraca > Balanomorpha > Balanidae > Amphibalanus > Amphibalanus amphitrite. Next base: position 403,235 of record NW_024881863.1, read on the forward strand.
GCCGGGGTTCTCACAGGTGGGTGCAGCCGGCGGGAAGAAAAGGAAGAGGGATTCGTGAGTCTGCGGCTCTGTTTTCAGTTTAGTGTTTCTGATCGTTATGTAAGCCTCAAGGTGGGCTAGTGATCAGTCCGGAATAGCGCCATGTTTTTGTATGTTTGAAGCATCTTTCGAGTGTCTGTGATAAGTTTGTCTCCGTTGTTTGTTTTATCTACCCAATGAGTATCATATAGCTTTTACAGCATCCGCGCCGATGACCACTGTAGTCCGGGCGCCCAAAAACCCCAATTAATCATCATCTTTTACATCATCCACTGACCCATCCTCCCCGTCACGTTACTTACAGGACGACATGCGCTGGATGGCCTCTATGTGGGCGGCCCGACCCGGCATCACCTTCGACGGCGACGTGACACTCGACTACGCCACCCCGCAGTCGGTGTCAACTGCCGGACTGCGCTCGGTCAACATTAGACTGTCCGGGGAGGACATGGGACTCATACACGCCAGGTGAGTAATGAGTAGATATGCGGGGCGGGAGGTATTATGTTTGATGCTTGAGTTCAGCAGGAGTGAATTGTTATTACTTAGTTTGTAGTGGTAGATTTTGAATTGCATTTTATGACGGTCCTACGGCTAATGAATGTGAGCTGTTCTCATTTCGCTTACTGGTCTCGGTGTATCTACTGATGGCTTACCACGACTTATCGATACTTTATCTACATGTTTTCTCTTTTTAGATATATTTCGCCTACTTTCCTCCTTAGTAAGCAACACTGCCCGACCAATCTCTAGCCCCTCCTTCGTAAATCACAACCTCCCCTTCCCCCGCCCCCAGCGTTCACGGTACAAACCAAATCATGACCCGAGAGGCCATGCACACGTTCCACCGTGTGCTGGCCAAGGTTGGAGAGGACGCCGTCGGTCTTCCGCTGAGCGCCTTTGACCTCCAGTCGTTCGTTCTGCCGCTGGCTAAGGTGTACTCCGATGGGCGGGTGAGTGGCGGGATGGTGATGGGAGGGAGGGGTGATGGGAGACGGGACGCAGTGGTGGGAGGACTGATACGAACGGTGGGGTAGGTCTGATTGGAGTGATGGATTCTGGAGACACTGTAGGTAGAGAAGTTAGTGGCTAGATGAGTGAGTTGGAGTGGTGGATATATTAACCTCATAGATACCCTGGTTGGATGAGGGCAGGTGGGGCTCGGTGGGAGGGCACAGAGCTAAGGTATGAGGGGGGGGGGGGGGGTGCACTGAAAGAATGGTTGGTAGGTATAACTACAGAGGTACGCAAGAGAATATGTGCAATCTAGAAAATAACCTCTTTCGGACGTCGTAGTCAAACCATTGACCTTAGAGGTCAATGAGTCAAACGCGTTTGCGTTTAGAACAAGCCCCGGTAGGTTGCGTAGTTACGAGTATGATTCGGTTTAGTAACTGATGCTGGTAAAAGCCTTCCGAAGGGGCCAATGCTGTTGGAACATCTAACAATCTGGCACTTTGTTTTGTGCTACCGATCTGCTGCTCTAGAAAACTGCTCCGATATGTTGTCTCTGCCGTTCGCTCCTGTTGACGCCATTTCTACTGCCGTTCCCAGATAAAGTTCGGCTCGGCGGAGGCCGTCAGCCCGTGCCTGACGTTCCTGCGCCAGCTATCGGCTGAGTTCTTCGACCCGTGACCTGTGACCTGACCTGGAGAGTGAGAGAGCGCGGCCAGCGGCGCGGATCGGCTCCACCAGCTGAGTTAGCGCCGCCTTTTACGAACGCTTTAGCTTCTGTGGACCTGTTTTATCATATGCATTCAGCACAGTGTTTTTATGTTTTATGTTCTAATTAACGTTGTATAGAAATGTTTGTAAATATAGACAATAGACATAATATTATGCTTTTTTAGAATCATGTTTCAATTTGTTCACATTTTCTGCCAGAAGACAGTAGTGAAAGACGTTTCCTCCTCAAACCTTTCTCACGCTAGATGTCGCTTTTCACCGCTTTGGAGGTAGATGCAGCGGTTGTAGCGCCAGGATATGTTGAGGGACATCTAGCGCCACCATGCATCACAAATTACTGCCATTATAGTGGCCTGCCTTATGGGGAGACTGAGCTAGCGCCTATACGCATCGCACATTATAGTGGCATGCCCAGCAATCGCTATTTGACCGAGGCGATTTACCTAAGGTCATCGGTGTAAAGACATTTGCTGTTTCTAGGAATGAAACAGACTTCATTTTACTGGTAGACCCATTCGCAGTTAGTGGCTGCATTGTTACATCAGTATGCTTGCATGTACCGTTTAAACGCTGAGAATCATACGAGTTTAGTTAATGTACAGTTCAACGGGGACGAATTTCGCTTGCTGGTGGATTTCCCTTTTCAGAGGCAGCATGCCCAATGGGCAATGAATCTATTTTTATTTGCTTGGCTGGTAGTTCAAATTCTCGTAAAAAAATGTCTGCATCCTGCTTGGGAATTACCTCTTCCAAATATCCGTGTTGTCCAAACTCGATGCAACATTAAAATTTGATGGAAGCCAAAACTAGTTAGTTGTCAGGTATAACAATGCAGCACTTGCAAAAAGATAAGCCTCCTCCTATTACCTGCTCTCACGAGTTTCGGCCATTTTTTTGGGACACACTACCGTAGAGAAGATGCATCTTTATTCTGGTATGCGGTAAGGCTATTATCATTGCTTGATTTTTACCCACTTATAGTGGTATAAGCTGCCGACAAAAAAGCCTGCCTATCGAAACATTGACCCAGCACTCAGCAGGATTACAAAAGTAAGCGTGCACCGTTCATCCAGCGGCTGTATGTGTGGTCGTTTCGAGTAAGTGCGTCCGGCCTGGTGAGTGTGGATATGTCACTCTTTCGCAACGTCACGGCTGTTTGGAAGGACGATAACCACATCGCCCGGTCATTCACCTTGGACAGATACGAGCCTTCAGAAAGTTGCGTAGTTATGTCCTCATCGTCTTTGTAAATTCGTCCCGTCCACTTCACTCCATTCGTTCACTCACTCTACTACGGCACATTATTCTGAGAAAGTGCTTCGATATTTGTATGCTTGTCTCTCCCGATAGGCCAAAACCTGTCCGTGATATCTCCATCGCTCTCTAAGGGCCTCTCGCCTCACCCCGCGTCCCACTGCCCTACGAGACTACACATCACGTTGGCCCGATGCACTCTCGCTGGCCGGCCGGCGGTCATTGACCCCGCCCGGGCCGGGGTGAACGACCTCTGCCCGTGCAGGGAGGCCGCCGGCCGCTGAGGTGCCCCCAGAGAGGGTCAGTGCAACTCCTATTGGATGCTTATCAAATGCCGATGTATCGGAATGTTCAAGAGGCCTAGTAGGATGCTGTATGCAACAGATGACTGATGAGCGCCACAAAATTATATTTTAGCCTGGGTGTCTGAGGGGAAAAGCTAGGGACCGCTGTAACAAGGGAACGGGGACCAAAACATGCTAAATCAGCTGTGCGAATCATGCTATTGTCGAGTCGAATTACGGTGCTTCTCTTCTGGGTTAGCCTGAATTTATTTGACTGGCTGCTGATTTTACGATTAAAATGCCTAAGGATTAAGGAAGATGGCTGTTGCAAATGCAAAAATTTACGTGGATGGCTTTCCCTCCCTTTGGGCGCCGATGACTCTGTACTCTGTACCACCTATGGACTCCACATCACCAACCAGTGTCGAGCTACTTATCGTCCGGCCGGGTCTCTGCTAGATGTCGTCATTACTAACCGTCCGGAGTTGATCAGACGTGTAGGTGTCACCAGGTGTCACTACGGAGGTCCGCATGACTTCACTCGTGTTATGGTCACTCGTGAGAGTCGTGCGGCGCCACGCCGGGAATCCAGTGTGTACCGACGCCCTATCAGCAGGATAGATACAAACTCGTTTAATCAGCAGCTTGCTGATACCGATTGGTCTCCTGTGTATTTCTCGGACTCGACTGAGCGTAAGTGGAGCGTTTTCCGTGACACGTTCGTTGAACGATTGGATGCTGTCGCACCGCTCAAACGCGTCCGTGATAGGCAGGTGACTGCGCCGCCCGTGTCAGCCGAGACCCAGCAGCTGCTGCAGTCCCGCCGCGCGGCCTTAGCTCGGGGCGATCGAGCCGAGTACAAACGGGTGAACCGGCTGTACCGCGCCGCCGTGCGGAACGAGACCCGCGCGCGGTATGCTGGTGCTATCAGCCGCGGTGACCGGGGCGGGCTGTGGCGAGTGCTGCGGCCGGTCGTGGGCAGGAAGCAGCAGTCCTGCGAGATACCGAGAATCACGCCGAATGCATTGAATGATTATTATGTTGCGATCGGTCCTTCCACTGCAGCCAGTGTCCCCGCCGCTACTGTACGCGTGCCCACGCGACTCCCGAGAGTTTTGACGTGTGCGTTTGAGGTGCAACCTACCGATTTGGACACTCTTTATGCCACATTGCTGTCAATGAAACCATCTATGTCGACTGGCAAGGACGGTATCAGTGTGCGCATGTTACAGAAGTTCTTTCCCGGGATTGGCCATGCGGTTTTGGATGTTGTGAACTCCAGCCTTTCTAACGGAGTAGTACCGCAGGACTGGAAACACGCTCTGGTTACCCCAATTCCGAAAGGAACGAGGGCTACCGAGCCGTCCGACACGCGTCCCATCTCCATCCTGCCTGCGATTATGAAATTAGTTGAACGTGTCGTGCAAAAACAGTTGGTCTCTTATCTCGAAGAAAATTTCCTTCTCTCGGACGCCCAACACGGTTATAGAAAACAACGTTCAACGGAAACCGCGCTTCACGTCTTTACTGATCATGCTCTTCAGGCAATGGACAATGGTAACATTTGTATCTTGGTACTACTAGACCTCTCAAAATGTTTTGATGTTGTTCCTCATGTTACACTTCTCGACAAATTGTCTGTGTACGGTATCGAAACCACATGGTTCCGTGCCTATTTGGCTCACCACTCGCAGCAGGTCCAAGTGAGGTGCGCGGACGGTTCGACACTGCTGTCGGACAGCAAGGCTAACGCGATTGGCGTATACCAAGGCGGCGCCCTGAGTTGTCTCATGTACATGCTGTACTCAAACGATCTGTGTCTGTGTGTTCCCGATGACGTCACGGTAGTCCAGTATGCTGATGACACCCAGCTGATGGTTACTGGCAAGAAGAGCGACTTGAATCTGTTGACCGCGCGTATGGAGGATGCACTGGGTCGAATGTATCAGTGGTTCTGCCACAATGGAATGAGACTTAATGCTGCGAAAACACAGATGCTTGTGATCGGTACCCCAGCGATGCTTCGCAATTTGCCGCCTGTCACGCTGACTTTCTGCTCTACCACCATTACAGAGTCAGAAACTGTTAAAAATCTAGGAGTGACGATCGACCGTCACCTCAGCTTTGTGTCCCATGTAGACGGTGTGGCGCGGAAATGTACCGGGATGCTGACAGCGCTACTGCACGCTCGTCACGTTATACCGCGGTCAGCACTGAAGCCGATAGTTGAAGCTCTGGTTGTATCTGTGCTGCGGTACTGTCGGTGTACGGCTCGTGTGGTGAGGTGCAGTTAGGACGGCTGCAAAAAGTTATAAACTTTTGTGCACGCGTTGTGTCCGGTCGGCGACGACGTGATAGCGTGGCGGCTGTCATCAAGCAGCTGAAGTGGTTGACTGCCAAGGATTTGGTAACATACCACACAGTGAGTGCTGTCGAGCGTATCTTTGTGTCGGAGCAGCCGGAGTACCTCAAAGGTACGCTGGGGCAGCGGGCTAGCCAGCGGCACCGGCACAACACTAGGCAGGCCAGCTACCTCACCCTCCCCTTCATTCGAACGGAGTCGGGAAGACGTAGATTGTGCTACCGAGGTGTGACTCGTATGAACGAACTTGGAGTAGAACCAGGGACATTGTCGTACCGGGCGAACATCCGAAAGGTGCTGCTGTCTAAGCAACAGACATGAGCAATAGCATGTATGGGTGCGTGTGTGAGAATTATGCGTGCTGCACACTGTTCCTCGTTTTGTATCACACTATCATGACGTGGACATGTGAAAAGCCTCACTATTGAGAGGACCTTGTCTGAATATATCTGTAATCTGTAATCTGTAATCTGTAATCTGTAATCTGACCTCTATATAAAGCCTCGGCGCCCAAAAAATCACAAATTATCATCACTTTCTCCTTTTTCAATTTGTTCGTGAGGCACGCAAGTGTCTATCGAAATCCGTTAAAATTCACACATGAACTCACTCATTCGGGAGCCTGTGGCGAACGCACACGTGTCTGGATGGGCAATGGCCCGTGCGTGGCGGTGGCCCCGGTTTGACCCGAATCGGTGACACCGACCCGGGCCGGAGGGGCCGCTGTGATGGGAAGTTGCGTCAGCCAGCCGTTTGAGCCATTCGGAGAATACGGAAAACGGGAGAGAGAGAGAGAGGAACGACGCGTTCACTATGGCGAGGAATAATGAGACGACTGAAATGTGAAAGCTAAAAATGGTCAAAATATACATAACTTGGAGAGGGGCTGGATGTAAACGGCCGATGCTCGTACAGTTCTTCCATGACCAAGATCCTCAGAAACTGACTGTCAGTCAGTCCACTGTTGGCTTCACTTCCTAGTTCAATTGGAAATGACTGGAAGTAGGATTATTTTGACATTCTTCACAACAGAAATGTATAGTTTTTTAGTTCGCTTTTTTGTTAGATACCAAGTTTATTCTAGATTTTCCGAGTTGTTTCTCTTTTTTCATCATCCAGTACCTAGCAATTATTATAATCACAAGCATGTTTTGAAACCTTTGGCGGGTTTTAGAACGATCCCAGTGGCATTGTGCAAGGTAGGTAGAATGCACCGAGAATGCCTGGCGCTACCTATTTACCCCGCCCGGAATCCGGGGGCAGATCTATGCTGACTGCATCGCCATAACAACTACAGTCGCCCCGTGCGGCCTCCCCGGGGACAGCAGAGGCTCCGACGGGGTCGCTACTGGCTAGGGGCGGGCGCCAAGGGTCAGGGTGGGCCCGCTGGGGAGGGGGGAGGGTTGAAACCACGGGGACGGTCACGTGTCCTCGTGGGGGCAGTCGGGGGATCAGAGGGTGGTCCGCGGGGGGGGGGGGGGGGGGCGGCGGACAAAAGTGGGGTCGCCTGGTAGGTGGAAAAAGCTTGTGAGTCACCAGGGGGTGTGGAGGGATCCTTAGAGATAAAAGGATTTGACGGGGGTGCGCTAATGACTAAACGGTTTTGTCGGGGGATTTCTCTAATCACAGACTGGGCCATCCTTTGCCGACTGCATCAAAGGTTCTGAGGAGCCATTAGGGAAGGCATGTTGAGAGACGAGAAGCCGTGTGTCGGCTACCCCGCTCGCTGCGGTCAGTGACCCCGCCCGGTGCATGAGCACCGAGGCCCGGCGGCGACGCCGACCACTTTCACTTTAGCTGTCCGGACACCGGCCGCTCACGCTGGTCTGATGACGCGACTGGGCAGAGTGGGGCGTCAGGTGGGCTGACGGAGGCCAGAAGGCACCCTTTTTCGGCCCCTAAGGCTGGTCTGAGGCTTAGGAAGTTCTTCCTTTCTAGCGGCTCTCAGTTTTGGCTTTTGAACGGGACTGCCAGGCACCAAATGTATGCGATCAAAAGCTTGGCTATGTATGCCAATGCATCTTTCACGATTGTTTTTGACGGATTCTTAGTATAGATAAAGATACTTCTCCATAATGATACACTTCGGACGACTGCTAGAGCGTATCTTTTGATACACTCTACTCAAAACAACAAATGTGACCCTTGTCTTGGCACGGACCCTCAGCTGAGGTGGTCGCCGCTCCCTTATCTAGGACGAGTACGGGTCACTCGTCAGCGTGGGACGTGGGTGGTGCAGCGGGGCTGACCCGTCGCGGCCCCACTGGGCTATGTTTCTCGGGGTGTCAGGCCAGCGCGGCGCTGACATCAGCACTGAGCGGACCGTGATGAGCCATAGAGATTCACCAAACACGGTTGAGTTTGAGGGCCGGTGACCATATTTGGTTTCCTGTGCCAGCTCGCTAGAGGGCCCCTCATAGTCGTTTATTGAGCTTGATTTTTAGAATGCATTTTATGTAGGTAGATGCCACCAATCGACACCGATTGTTTCCTATGTTGAATAAAACGGTGTTGACGCGAGCCGACAGCAGCTTGAACTGGAAAAGACTAGTATGCTGGAAATTTGTATCATGGGCTTTATTTTGATCTTGAGATTAGAATGGATACATGCAAGACTGCCTTATTGTTGAACAGCTATGACGTATAATCTATGAACCTTTTCATGGATCGAAAAAAACTGCGTTTATCTGCCTCATATATGCGTTTCAGCGCACTTTCTAGCTTCTCAGAATGCCCGTTAAACGCTATAAGGATCCTGTTCGCTTCTCTCGCTCAACATTGACCGCCTGATGGATGAGAGAGTGACTCGAGGGTCCGTCCACTGGTATCTTCCTCACGGCGATCACTGGGAGAAGTTGGGTCGGGTCAGGACCTGCTGGCTGCGGCTGCGGTCGGGAGGACCCGCCGATACGCCGAGTTTCTCCTCCGTCCCTCTCCGAGCTCACATGCACTGCACTCGGAGAGCACCTGGCAGCGGGCCAACCGGGTCGGTCATTGACCCTCGCCGGGCCACTACTGACACAGAGACAGCGCTGGCAGCAGGGGCGCCGCCAGCGCTGCGGCCTTGGGGGGCGACCGAGCTGCGCGCGGCCCAGCCGCCACGGCCGCCGTCAGGAGCCGCCCCCGGGCGCGGCGCTGAGGCCGGGAACAGGCCAGGTACCGCCCGTGTATATAAAGGCACAGCCCGGCCGCGCAGCGGTAATCGTGGCGCGGGTAGCGGCAATTGTGGCGCGAGTAGCGCGTCCACTGACGGCGCACGGTTCGGTGACCCTCGGCTGACCTGACCTGACCTGCTGGCCACGATCTAAACTGTGGGTGACCTGCCACTCTAGTCTGACGTCACAGAGCAGAACTCGAGCGGCTGTCAGTTCCTCTGCGGTCTCCTGTGCCAGCACCGCCCCCTTTCGCCCCGCCGCCGCCCCTCTGCTGTAGATCCGCGCAGCGTTTAGTCTATCCCAGGGGACCGGCGAGATGGGTACAGAGACGGCCTCCGGTCCTACGGCCGAGCAGGCCGGTCACGCCGCCAACCTGGAGCCGGGGGAGGCGCCCGGGTCACGGCCGCTGCCCTGTCTGAGCAACGGTGGCTCCAAGCCAGATCCTACGCCCCCGCAGGGAACTCCCGGCCACCCGGCGGGCTCTGAAGAGGGCCCAGAGGCGGCCGCGGCCGAACCGGTGGCGTTTCCATACAAACTGCGGCCTCTGGACCCGGTAACTCAGCGACGAGTGATCGCAGACTTCCCTGCCCTGCCGCATGGTCTGCAGAGTGTACTCGACTGGGACTTCAAGGTGGCCGGCACGGCTACGGCGGCCGATTTCGCGGCGCACCTGAACCAGCCGCTGCGCCGGGGCGATGTGTGGGTGTGCTCGCCACCCAAGTGCGGCTCGATGTGGACCCAGGAGCTGGTGTGGCTGCTGGAGAACCAGCTGGACTTTGACGGCTGTCGCGCGATGCTCACCGACCGCTGGAGGTTCGGTGAGTCGCGCTTCGCTGCGGACCTGGAGGAGCGAGCGCGCATTGCCGCGGCGCGTCCGGCGACTGCACCGGTGCCGGACCCGACCGCCGCGCGCAGCCGCTTCGTCAAGTCGCACCTACCGCTGTCGCTTTCACCGCCGCGGCTCCTCGACACGTGTAAGGTGGTCTACCTGGCGCGCAACCCCAAAGACATCTGCGTCAGCTTCTTCAACCACGCTCGCCGCTACAAGACGGTCAACTTCGGCGGTAGCCTGGAGACGTTCGCCGAACACTTCCTGGCCGGAACGGTGGTGATGACGCCGGTGGTTCCGCACATGCTGGAGGCTTGGCGTCTGCGACATCACCCCAACCTCTGCTTTATCTTCTACGAGGATATGAAGCGCGACCTGCGCGGCCAGATCCGCCGACTGGCGGCCTTCCTCGACAGGCCGTGCTCCGAGTCGGACGTGGAGCGTCTAGCCGAGTACCTCCACATCGACAACTTCAGGAAGAACCCGTGGCGCTCGGAGGACTTTGGCAAGCAGGCCGGGATGGTGAACGAGGGCGCGGGCGAGTTTATCCGTACCGGGAAGACGGGTGACTGGAAGAACCACCTCTCGCCGGAGCTTAGTGCCAGGTTCGACAGCTGGATCGAGAGTCAGCTGAGCGACTCCGACCTCAGATTCGTGATGGAGCTGGACAAACAGGACTAGAGGGGCAGCGGTCAGATCTCTGCAGTGTGGACTGTTTTTGAGTAATTCCAGCATACGTTGGACCGATCTGATCTGGTCTGACCCTCTCTGACCTGACCAAACAGTCTTCCTTTCCGATCTAACGTGTTTTGTTCCGGTTTGACATGTCTAAACTCGATGTGACCTATACTGACCCTGTTTGACCTGCCGTGACCCGCCACACGCCTCCGTTTTTATCTCGTTACCATTCCGTGCCGTCAAATTTTTCTTCGTAATCCCTCGGTCAATCCAGTGTTATGAAAGTGGCCGCCAGTAAACGTTTGGTATAACTTCCGTTCTTATGCATTGTCAGAAGCGTTGATATCGTTTTTTATATTTGATGATGTTGCCTGCCGCTCTGCAGCTATTTTTGTTTTTGTATATATGTTTTAGATTAATCAGTAGGAAAAGTAACTTATGTAAGATGCCGTATACGTAATTGAATGATTGTGAGCTGCCTAGTGTGACAAAAGTTATTTAGGTTACCGGTTTGAGTGAGGCTTTCACATTTTTACTCGCATATTTATGCATTAGTTTTGTCTGTGTTGTATGAAGGTAGGCTAATAAAAGTACAATACCGCTCATGTAGTTAGGTTGTCTAATGCGTGGCCAGGGTGGTTTGCTAAGTGTGTTTTTTTTGTGTTGCGTAAAATCCGGCACTTACGATGCTATGAAATCATAGTGAATATCACATAACGCTCGAACTGCTAATCCAATCCGCACAGTAACTGACCATCAAATGACATGTGACTTATAATAAACGCCAGCTCACGCAAATTATCGTTTATGTGATGTTGAACCGATGAGGCTCGTCAGAGAAAGAAATGGGGGGGGGGGGAGCTCAAAGCGTGATTAGATTACCCGCTAAAGATGTCATCCTACTGCAAGCAGTGTAGCCGGGGAGGAAGGCGGCGCTGCAGGGGCAGAGGTAGACAATGGATTGGCCTCGGCTGAGCTCCGGCCCTCCAGTCTCTCTCGGCGGCAGTGGCTGAACAGTGAACAATGTCCTCCCCCCCCCCCCCCCCGGTGACCGGTCGGCCTGGTCAGCGAGGTTCTGTCCCTCCCCTCCCACACTGGTGACGAGTGGGGAGAGTGACACTTCTCAGCAGTGACGGGATGCCTCCCCGGCAGTGACCGGTGACACCCCTCTCCCTTATCCAGCAGTGACCGTTGGACTTTCGATCCAGTGACTCTGTCCCTCCCCGGCAGTGATGGGCAGTGAGGAGCCCCCTCCCCTCTCCAGCAGTGATGGACCAGCAGTGACGGTTTACGGAATGGCCCGTCCTCTGCCGTGCTAGGCGATCACGTCCGTTCCGGATAATGAATCCCACTGGTTCCAGTCAGCCGGCCGGAGCCGGGGCTCGGGCTCTCGGGCCTCCTCGCTCCTCAGCGCACACGGGCCATGGATTTCAGAGTTGCTAATGACCTGTGGGTGATCCGTGACCGGATGGCCTGTTCCACGTGGCAGACACCGTCGAAGATCCCTCCCATTTACCGTGACTGCGGTATCGGAAACTTATAATAATTGTTTTTTGTTATCATTTTTTGCCAGGTTCTGAATTGTGGAAGAAAACGCTTGCCATGAGTCGAGGGCAGACGTGTCAAACCGCGGAATCGCTCAAGTCCGTCTGTCGCTGTTCTGAGAGTCGCTATAGACACTGTCGCTATTGGGAGTATGTCGCTGTTTTCCCGTTTTCCCGTCGCTGTTTTCGGTCGCTGTTTTCTGTGTCGCGGTTTGACACGCACACGGAGTTGAGCTCGAGACGGTCTAAACGAGTAAATATATACGAGTAGAGTAGGTATTCTGCGAAAATGCAGTTAGCTTTGTTTAAAACTATTCCTTATTCCACAAGGGAACTAAGGACCTGAAAAAGAGGTGTGCCAGTTGCCACAATTGCAAGTCACTGGCGTAATGCAAAGAAAAGGAGCTAAGGAAGTAGTCATTGGTCACCAATGGCGTTTTTTTAAGGATCGTTTTCAGCACTTGCAGCAGAGCTTTGGTTTTTTTTTTCAAGTAGGTATTTTCCAAACACTATACCAGCACTCTGCCGACTGAAGCTCTTTGAACAGATCGTCCGTCCAGTCTGCGCTAAAATTGGCATCAAATTCGCTCCCCCTCGTCACATGCACGCACGTGTATCGTATCGTCCCCACGCCAAACCGGCCAAAGCCGCACCGGTCCCCTCCTCCCCATTGTGCCCGATCGAAAACCATGTGCACTGTTTAAATTGGTGGACTGAAAGGATCCCTGGGATTCCCGGTACCCTACCGGTCGGTGCCCGTTGTGCGACCCCTCCCCAGCTCCCATACCTGGTCCCTCGCACCGTCTTCTTTGATCCTCCACGCGGTGCGCTTGAAGTTAAATGGATAAATGGCCGGGGTGCGTGAGCCAGCGGTACCGGTCCGGGCCCCTCTGGTTAGCCCCCTGCCGTGCTCAGCTTCCCCCGCCGTCCGTACAAAATTACACACAAAGACACCGGGAAGGAAGGGTTGTCCCCCCCCCCCCTCCGGTCCAAGCTCATTACAGGTGAGGTTTGAATGGCGTGGTCATTCGGGGAAACCCGGGTGATGGCCCATGCGGAAACCGTTTGATTTCAGCCGGCCAGTCGCTGCCAGTTGATAGCGTCTGGCTTCAGGGTCGCGGAACCCGGGGGAGGGGGCTGGGGAGGGATGGTTAGGGGAGGGGAGGTGATTGGGAGGGTCAGCGGGATTGTGCCCTCAGGTCTGCCAGCTAACCACGTGGTCTGTCCGCCTCGTGTGTCTGAATCAAGGAGAGGTAGGCAAAATAACGCTCCCGTCGCAGCCGCGGCTCCCATGTTGAATAGCTGTTTTTGACTGCCTTTACCAGTTAAGGGATACAATTTTCCGGTCCCGCAAACATAACGGTTTCTTTCAAAATTATTTCTTTCAAATGGTCTCGTAGGCACTGTTGACGAAAATAAGCGACAAACATCGATTTTGGTCCTCAGTTAGCCCCCTACCGTACTACGTGCTCCATCGACATCGTCCAAGACATTTAATTCACTCCCTTCTGCTAACGGTACGGTACCTACAGTTGCTGCGTCTTAGTTGTGAGCCGCTTATAGCGAATGAATGACTAAAAGGCGACAGGGAGTATTAGGTATATTATTTTCTGCTTTTATCCATCTAAGGTCCTGGTTACCTTTTTACTCATATACGGCATCAAATTATACGGCATTGACATTGGGTGGCTCAATTCACTTATGCACGGTGACTTGTTATAGCTTTCTAAATTTTCACCTCTAAGGCTGGTTGTTTTTCATTATGATTTATGGCCATGGAAATAGCACGTATGTCGTATAGTTCCACTTTAGGATCCCATTTCGTTTCTCCGTTGTGTAGTTTACCATTGCCATTTCCACAGGGTGTCCCAAAATTGATGTCACACCCTCTCACAATCTTTATTTTTCCTTCTACGGCACAATATCAATATGATTTCGCCGGTACTGGCTCCCAGACCATATTGGTTACATTCTAGTCACGTGACCTTCAAATTGTTGTGACCCTGACCGGTCAAGGGGTGTACGGAGGTCATTTCCGGGGCAGTACCCAGCGCGCGCGGACCAGGTGTCCAGGATGGCAAAACTGCAGAGTAAATCGTCCCGCAGCGGGACAGTCGGCATGGTTGCCGGCGGCATGACCCACGGCCAGGTCGCCGAGACACTGGGCATGAGTTGCCGCACGATTTGGCGCGATTTGGCGCATTTGACGCGACAGAAGCGGATAGACGCCCGCGAACAAGCTAGGTCGCGGCAGGAAGACTTCCGCCAGCCGGGTAGTGCAGCTCGTCATCGCGAAGTGCGGAGCTGAATACGGGCTTATCAACAAGAAAACTGACAAGGAGGCTGTTTGCCAACAGTCATCCAGTCTCCAAGCTGACAATTCATCGGTACTGGAGGCTGTTTCTAAAGCTGAGGCCCACCAAGCCACGTTTCCAGCCGAAAACCTCTGCTGAACATGTCCAGGGCCATCTTTCAACAGGTTGGCGTCCCGGCTCATCGAGCTAGAACGACGAAGGACTGGTGCAGATCGAACTTCCCAGCATTCTGGGAGAATGACAAATGACCGGGAAATAGTCCCGACCTGTCGCAGATAAAAAATCTTAGGGCGATCGTTCGGTAAGCGGTGATCAAAATGGCACCAGCATAATCTGAAGGCACGCTGACCAGGAACGTTCGATCTGTGTGGTCCAAGATCAGTCCACAGAAGCTGGACATGTTGATGTCTGATGTCCCGGAACGTATGCTTGCCCGTATCAGGGAGAAGGTGGGATACATATGTAAGAAAAGCGCACCTCTCATGTTTGTTATTTTCATGCAATTGACGCTGGAAAGGTGTGACATTTTTTTGGGACACCTTGTACATTTATCGTGTTGGTCAAATCCGACCCGTACTTACTGAGAAAGGAAAAATACACGTTTTTAGGCTGAGGCAGCCGAAATTCTGGGAACGTCCATGGAAGTTTCGAGCCATGTTTTACCTATATTACCCCGCGCCCCAGTGGCGGTCTCAGCCAACTTCGCCCTAGTGGGGGGGGGGGGGGGGCATATGTTACCACCCACCTCTAACTCAAAAACTAAGAGGGATAGAAAGACGCGGTAAAAAGCAGTCGATAGCTCTCAATGCGTACGTTTGAAAGTATTCCAGTCATTTTTCACCTTAGAGCAATATTGGGGTCACCAGAGGTCATCAAAGGTCAAAATTTCCCAATTGTCATTATATTTTTTAGAAAACATGCCGCTATCTCAGGAACTATGGTAGCTAGAAAAACGCATGGAACAGCAAACGATAGCTTTTGAGCTCTTCTTTTGAAAAGGTCATTATCAATATTGACCTCAGGTCAACGGTTTAGCCTCCAGAGGGCAAAAACTCCAAAAAATAGCTGTTTTTACGAAGTGTTTTTCGACAATAACTTTTGACTGCAAAAAGCCACGGCATTTCCATTGCCAGAATCGTGTTCCCCTCGCCGAGACGCGTCGAATGAACTATAATTTGACCTTGAAAGGTCAACTTGAAAATTTGACCTCAGGTCAAGGTCATGACCTGACCGGAAAAGGTCATCTTGCATATCAGTCGATGCGTCTCAACAAGACAAACACAATGAGACCATCCCCAGCGTTCTATCTCTTTCCAATCGCGAGTTATTGGCAAAAAACTGTTTGTAGCCTCAAGTGACCTCGGATGACCTGCCTAGAGGCTATCAGCAAAAATGACACCTTGGTCATCACGAGTGGACTAAATCATTGTGATTCTGAAATATTTGGACTGTTCCTATGCGTACACACGGATCTAGAGGCATTTTCATTTTTCTCCATTGCCGTATAATGGTAAGGTCACGCCACTGACCTGACCTTAGGTCACGGATATAAAAAATCCGAGATATACAAATTGTAGGCGCCCATAACATCATGCAATCCACCAAGTTTGAAACCTTTCTGACAAACACTGCAGGCTGGACATGATTGCAAACTTTTTTTTAAGCTTGGTCAGTTAACTTGACCTGGTGACCTGACCTGACATGACCTGGGGTCAAAAATTTCACACATTGTCCAAAATTGATGTACAAAAAGCTACCCCAAGCGGCGCGGCGCTACGCGCCGCGCTTTTTTATTTACACGCGAAAAACGCGACAGGGTGGTAACATATGCCCCCCCCCCCCCACTGGGGCGAAGGTTAAAACGCTGCTAAAATGACCCTGACTAAAATGACAACGAATGAATCCTAACTCTCGCCCGTATTGGTTTCTCAGTCGCTAACGTAAAGGGTGTCCGTTGGACCCCTCTGCCGTTCGGCCCCTGATCGAGCTTGAGCTTCGCGGAAAAGAGAATCGTACTGCCCCGTAACGAGAGGAAGCCGATGATACCCTCCCAGGTCATTCATCGACCTTCCACGCCAGCTCAATGACCCGGCAAAAGTCTGAAAAATCGGGACCTGCTGGAACTTCCTAAAGTGGGGTTATTATGTTTTTTTCGGGGTCCTGATTAGGACTTTCATGTTAGTTTTAAACTCGGGCCAGGTCAGGTCAGGTCAAGCAATAGGCGTCCATAGGTGTCAACAACTAATGCCAACTTCGTAACATGTTACATAGGCACCAAAAATGCTTCTCAAATGAAAGCAGCTCCAAAGACTACCAGATAAACATGTAAAACTGGAAAAGTTTACAAGGGTTTCAAAGGGGGGCAGTAATCGCCACGCCATGTGTGGATCGCCCACGATCGTAAATACATGCATGCATACATACATACATACAAGGTCATCTAAGGTCAATGACCTTCATCTGACCTTCAAGTGACCTCGACAGCCACCATAATGCATGGTACAAACATCGTTTCACATGTTGAAACGTTTGCTAACCACAAAAGACTGGGAACACACGGAGAACGTTTACAACCACAACAAGACTGAAAACACACGAATAATGTGCGCTGACACACGTCCCATCGCTATTCTGGCCCAACATGACCTCGAGAAATAGGGTACATGTCAACGGTCATTTGAGTCAGGGCACAGATAACAGTAGTACTACTGTTATCTGTGATCAGGGTTATAAATTTTTCAGGGTAGGTGTAAACATGATCAACTCGAGAGTAGCCGAAGTTTCGTGGCGAAAGGATTTTGCGCGATTGATCCGTAAAAAAACGACGAGGGTCCGTTCGACCACCCCTTTTCAGTGTGAGGGTAAATCGTTATAAGCCTTATCATTTACGAACCCTATCCGATACGAAACTTTGAATGCAAACTTTTGCTTACGAACTTACTATAACTAACTTACTTTAAATTACGAACTTACTTATCTTACTATCCAAACCTTTTCTTTCTTTTTCGGCTTTCTTTTTTCATTTTCTTGCAGGACATGCTGTAGACACTAGACATGCAGAGGCCACTTTTAGCAACAGAAAAGTAGCCGCCTGCTGGAATTTTTTGACTAAAGACCGCTTCACATACAGAGCGTAAGCGGTATAGCCCTATCCGCTAACGTGCCCATCGCGTATGTGAAGCGGTCTTTAGTAAAAAAAAAAATCCGGCAGGCGGCTATTTTTCTGTTGGTATAACTGGCCTCATGATATGTTTTTTTGTTTGACCGTGTGCTACTGAAGGAACTTCCGTCTTGTCATGTTTTACTTTGATATCTTATACTAGGATCCAAGCATTTGGGTAACTTTGCAAAGCTTTCGCGGTCTTAGTTATCAATGTAAGCGCTAGTTTCAGTATTTTTGACGACATGAAAAAACCCAGCCGGGGTTTGTGTAAGAAATACAAACCTGCCATCTTCCTTCATTTCATTATAGTTTGCACTGAGGACTGTATGTCAGGCATGTGGCAAATACAGTGACTAAATAAAAAGCCCCATGATTGGCAACTTGATTCTATAATTGCCAGCTTTTTTACCTTTATTGAACTCCCGGACTATAGGGACAACAGTTCCGAAATAAATATGAAAAATCCAAGGTTTTCAGTTTTCACTTCAAATCAAACATGATAGGAAACATAGCAATATCGAGTGCCATACACTTATCGTAATCGTGCAAGCGAAAACACGTTGACGGCATGGTGGCCGGCCGGTCGGTGTCAGGACGGTACGGGCGGGCGTCCCCCCGCACCATCTGCCCCCGGAGGTGACCCGGGGCAGGGAGGCGGCGGGAAACCCCGGCCACGTGTAGCCAAATACCTACCCCGGAAAACCCCAGCCGGGCAGCGAGTTTCGACTGGTAGGAGGGTCTCGGGAGGGTTCATTACGCCCCGGGGTGTATGCCCCGACCGCCTGCGTGGGGGTATAAAAGGGACGACGGCGCCGACCAGCTACAGACGCTGCTGGTTCTCGACAACAGAGACTTGTGCAACACTTCACCATGAAGCTGGTAAGTCGCTGTTTGGGGTATATTTCGACAATTTCCGGTTGCCTCTTAGCGCATTGAAATAGAGTAATGGGCATTCGAGTAACACCGTTGTTTTGACGTTGGTGTTTCGAGTGTACACTATTTACTTATCTTTTTTGAAGAATGAAAATTGCCTCGAAACTTTTCATAGATATTCTGTCAAACGCTCTTAGAATTTAAATGCATTTTGCCTCTTTCACGTTGTTCAGCTTGAAACTGTCGGGCCGGCGCTCCCCAGTTTAACCCAGCTGCCCAGCACACGGCTCGTCTCTGACCCTGCGTCTCCCCCCGACAGTCCCTGGTGGTGTCTCTGCTGCTGGCGGCCGCCGCCGTCTCCTCCGGTTGGGCGCAGGACGTGGAGCTCGGCGAGGACTACGAGCTGGTGGAGATGGACGTCCTGCTGCCGGAGGAGGAGGGCAGCGGCATGCTCGTCCGCCAGGAGCGCGAGGATCACGAGGAGCATGAGTACCACGAGGGCCACGAGGAACACGAGGAGCAGGAGCAGGAGGAGGAGGAGGGCAGCGACACGGTTGTGGCTGAGGAGCAGGAGACTGAGGGAGACGGTGACTTGGAGGGAGCTGACTCGTTCTACCGCCGTACCTTCTTCCGTCCGCGCTTCTTCTACAGGTCAGTCGAGCTGGAAGTCGTTCATCGTAAATATTAAGCATGTGCCCGATGACTTTTCCTCTGCTGGCTTATTTTACGTTCGAGTTTTGCTATGCTTTGCTGAGAATAAGTGTCGTTTTATGCGGTTATCGCTTAGTTTGAATTAACGGTTAATATTGATTAACGGTTAATATCGAATATTGATTGATTTATTGATCTTTATATTGATTAAGTGATTGCACGCGTAACACTGATTTTGTCTTTGATTATGAATGTAGGTTTTACAGTTGTTTTTCTTCCAACGGCATTCATTATAAAGCATTTCGTAACAACATGACTGTCGCCGTCTTTTTTAGCATGTCATCTGACGCGGTTTTGCTTTTGTTCGCAGGCGTTTCTACAGGCCGGTGCACTTCCACCGCCCTGCCCACGTGCACTACCCTCGGTACCGCGTGAGGCCCTACTTCCGGTGGTAGATCACTGGTAGTTATCCGCAGTTTCAACGAGCTGACATGAGATGTTGGGCTCTGTCGCCGCCCAGAAACTCCTAGGCTGGTTAACGATTTCACCGAGGAAATTTGGGCGCCCAATGACCCTGCTGTCGATGCGCCCTAAAATCCCAACTCGCATTCAAGGAATCTCAGGGAAAGTTGTGTCATGCAAACGGACGGTTGTGCGGTCCTGGTGTGCGTTTTGTGCTGACTGATTGTCTTTCTTCGTGCTTTGCTGGATTGTCGGTTGATATGATGTGCGCTGCTTTGATGTTGTGTCATCTTGCTGGTACGTTTTACAAAGAAATGGCGTTTGTGGAAGATGTTGAATAAATGACTGATGTCGAGTACGATCTGGTTTGTTAATTGTTACCCAATGAAATTGGTGCCAGCTGCCAACTGCCAACTATGAGCTGGATGGTTGCCGCATAGAACGCTCAATTTACACCATGGTTTAGGTATTCCTGGATCGGACACTCCGCCGTTTTTCCGACCACGCACGTCGGCGAGGGCGTAGGCGCCACTTAGCATTGCGTGCTATGGGCGCCGATAATGTCTAATGGTTCCGTATGATAGTGACTAAATGGAGCCATAATTATTACAAGAAAGGACTAAAAATATGTTTAAATTGCCTGAAATCGTGTCTTACGAGCTAAAGCTCGATAATTTCGCTCTCCATTACCGCGTTTTCAGCACGCAAGCCGGTGCGGCGGCCGCCGGTGCACTCGCCGCCTATGTTTCGGCGCTCCGCCACCAGGGCGGCCGCTTGGTCGCCGGCGTTAGTGTTTGGGAATAGGTAGTGTTAGTGTCCTATCCAGGAATACTTCCTTCATCCATATTTACACTTTGCGTCGGATGTTGCAAGCCGGTGACCTAACCTCAGGTCACTGGGACTTGACGTTGACATTTTCAGGGAATGTGTCTAAAATATGTTTCATATGTCACTCAAAACGTCTCCGCGGCCCACACACGCACAATGCCCATTGCCCCTGCCGCGACCGCGAATAAGACTGACTCCCGATTCCCGATTCATTCCGTTCTGTGTCTTGCGGTACAACATACCTTCAGGCGCATACTACTAGTGACATCTAGCGACAAATAATTTCCTTGTGAAGGAATATCGTTGCACGGTCAATTAAAAAATTAATGAAAAAATAATTTGTGACTTAATGCTTCTTTTCTCCTAATTATTCTAAAAACATAGGGTAAAGAATTTGTTCGGAAGGTGTGAGCTTTCCAATTATAGGGGCAAAGTGCAAAATGAATATTTGAATGTCGAGTTCCTTCGCTTTTTTTCTAAGAGAAAAGGAATACTTTGCCGAATATGGAAGCGATGCTAAAATGGCGCAACTGAAACATATGTGAATGTAAACATTCGCGCACGTGTGACAACCGTATGAGACTGGTCCAAGCTGGTCGGCTTATTATATTTTTGATTTATTTGGATGTTATTCGGTTGCTGCTGTTGAGACCATGGACTTGCTACCAAAATCTGCTCAAGAATTTAATGAGAAACAGTATTGGGAGACGTTCTTTGCCAAACGAGGAACAGAAGCATTTGAATGGTAAGATTTTGCTGTTTCTTGATTTAAAAATCTTGATCTTTTGTCTTATTATCTGGCATAGTTTTTTGCCAATTAATGCACAGCTGTGCTTCACAAATCGATCTTTCACTTTATTGAATGATGCATTTCCCTTAGTATTTTAATTCTAGAGCATCAATACTGCCAATGGTACTACAACTAACAAATAGGTAGCATAGGTGCTTACCTAATACAAAATAAACTTTTTGCTTGTAAAAATTGCTAAATTGTTTATTTGCAAACATTTCATTTAATTGCATTCACTGATGTTGAATTTATGTTTTGATTGTTTCAGGTATGGAGAGTATCCTCAGCTGTGTGAAGTACTCAACAAATATGTGAGAACCAAGGATCACATTTTAGTCGCAGGCTGTGGAAACTCTACTTTGAGTGCTGACATGTGGAATGTTGGCTACAAGTAAGTGAAAGACTGTATATTGAGAGTTTCAGTCATTTTATGTTGTCAAAAAATCATCTTATTTTGAATTGGAGGCTTGTTCTTTTGGTATTAGTAAGTCTGGCGTCCCACGAAGATGCCAGATATGGCCACGGTTGAGAAATTCTCTTTTGAGGTTATTGTTGTTGTTTTTTAGAGATAGCATAAATATTTGCTGATAGATAAGGAATTAGGCATATCCTTTTTATCTGCCACACTTTCAAAACTGGTTTGGTGTGATCCCATTTTCCATTGATTCTTTTTTATTGCCAAGGAAACATCACTTTGTATTGATGATGCTTTTGATTTTTATGCAGCACAGCTGTTTATGAAGGATGAAAGCTAACTTCTTCTCCACCAGGTCAATGGTCTCTGTGGACATCAGTGATGTGGTGGTGCGCCAGATGCAGCAGAAGCACGCTGCAGCAGGCATGACCTTCACAAAGATGGATCTGATGAAGCTGGAGTTTCCAGACAAGGAGTTTACCTGTGTGCTGGACAAGGGAACCCTGGATGCTGTCTACACCCACGATGACCAGGAGACAGCTGAGAAGGTTGAGACAATGTTCAAGGTGAGACATGAGTGAACAGGCTAGAAATTTGTGCCTTCCTGACTAGCTGTTGATCTTTACAGCATGTGCCATCTTATGATTTGATTTGTCATTTCCCATCTTGTTCAAGCTGCATGGAACAGCCTTGTTTCCTTATGATATCATTTGAATATTCTAAGCCATTACATGATTGCTACATCCTGCTCTCCTTCCGCCTGGTATGCCCTTGCAGCTGCCCATCCTGGGTAATTATCTCTGGATTCCATGAATCATATGCAAGTTCATCATTGTTCAATGCTCATTCCTCACCCTCCCACTCTCCCAGCCTCCCCACTCACCCACCCCTCCCCACCTGCAGGAGATCGGGCGCGTGCTCCGTGTCGGCGGCCGGTACGTCTGTGTTTCGCTGCTCCAGGGCCACATCCTGGACAAACTGCTGCAGTGGTTCCCCCAACAGGGGTGGATGGTGCGCATATGCAGGTAAGCATACGGACATGATTGTTGTTAAGCGTGCTTTGTAAGGTCGATTAAGATGTGGACGAGGTCGATTCAGCATCGATGGACTCTGGCTTCTGGATAAAGTTTTTGTGTTTGTAAGAAATGCATTGTATATCGTGGCTTTATCTCATGGAGGAAACAGTGATCAATCAATGTATATTTTTATGTCACCTCAACTGCTGCAGTACTTTGCCTCCATGCATCTGATCGTGATTGCTAGACATTTGACCATATTTTATCGATTTACAGGTGTAAGGGAGCCGAAAATACCAACTCCGGAGGAATCCCGTTTCCCGTTTTTGTCGTCGTTTGCACCAAGTTCGAGCTGAAGCCAGGCAGCCCGCCAATGAACGTAAGGAGATGCCGTATAAGACGGCTACTAGTGTTGGCTCCTGCATTGAAACTTTAAGGCTTTTACCTTTCTTTGCGTTTTGTATCTGTGGCTCTCGTACTGTTTTTAGGATGAGCTTGGCGAAATGCCGCTTAGAGACGTCAGACAAGCTACTGGAACCAAATGTCGAAGGAAGACGTTTTGCATCGTCAATGAATTATGTTCCACTAATTGCGACATATTTCTTCTTGCTCGAGAGCTGACAACGTCGTTAAAGTTTACGTTCACTATACTTTTGCCGGAAAGCTGCGTTGACACCGCTACCTAGTCAACCACCACGTACCTTTACTTCCGCTGTCGTCCGCCAGGTGCTGGAGGTGACGCTGCAGGGTGAGAAGCCGCGCCGCCTGCCGTCAGCGGCGGCCGTCCGCCAGGCTGTGACGTCACTGCAGCAGTTCGCCTTCACACGTCACGGCCTGACGTCACCGGGCAGCGGCGAGGACCTGCGACTGGAGCTCTGCGACCCGGACACAGACAGCACGCGCTTCGTGCTCTTCGTGGTCGACCGGTGGCGCAAGAAGACCAAGAAAGCGTTTGCGATATTTATTGTGCCCCAGGGAAGGTAAGAGAGCCACGAGAGCCACTTATGCCTAAGGGGAGGAACAAAGTGAAGCTGGTAATCAGGTTAGACAGAAAAACAGTAGGACATCGGTTTGGCACATTACTGTTAACGGTGCAGTTGAAAAGCTATTTGCTTATGATTTAAGCAACCAAAGCTGCTCTGGCCTTAGCATACATGGCAGTTATGGTTTTGATGCCTTATTGCCAGGTCTGATAGCTTTTCACATTTGGCTGAATTTTGAAAGGGATCTACATTCTGACCAGTTACCATTGTTGACACGGGATTAACACTGCCGATAATTCGTCTGACCGTTGTTTACAACTCTGGTTGCCAGGGAGACGGAGTGGCTGTTTGGCTCGCCGGCCGGTCGCCGTCAGCTGGCAGAGACAGCCGGCCACGACCGGCTGGTGGTGGTACACCTGCCGGCGCGCGACCATCAGTACGGTGACCTGGAGCAGGTCAAGGCCGAGCTGTCTGAGAGCGTGATGCAGCTGCGGCCCGGACACCTCAGGGACGATGTGCAGGTAAAGGACGCCTCGGGGATGGCGTACAAGTCGGGGACATTTCAGGGACGACGGTCAGGTCAGGAAGGGAGGGGAAGGAACGTACAGCGTAGGGAGGGACACCTGCGACCTGATAGACAACTTGAGGGTCAGGGAGGGAGGGATATTGCGACTTACAGGTAGGGGGACGGGAGGGTAGGGGGACGGGAGGGAACTACGTTTCTACAGTTTAGGGCGGGTTATTTGAGCGTCGACGTACCGGTCAGCAATGAAATCTCACCCTCCTTCCTGACTTGACCCTCCCCCACTGTCCATAGGTACCGTTTCTAACACGTAGCGCCCACTGTCCGTAGGTACCGTTTCTGACGTGCGGGGGTGACCTGGGCCGGCGCGAGCTGCGACACCGCGGTACCAGTGCCCTCTCTGGGCAGTACGTGGTCGAGGACGTTCACCTAGAGGAAGGAGAGTCGGTCCGGAGGCTCGTCTTCCTAGCTAACGTCAATGTCATCCAGTCGGAGGCGCGTCTGAAGAGAGGTGAGGGGGCGGGGCAGGCAGGTGTTGCGATTAGGAATGTGTGGTCAGAGGGAGTGGTGGGGTTTTGATCCATGCCGGGGCTGGTAAATTAAATTGGTGATCGAACTGGTGTGGCGGTGGGGCTAAATCATGTAAGCGATGTAGTATATTGGAGGGATGGGAGTCGGGACGAAAACTTTGAGATGCTCGGATAGTTCGCCGTCTTCCTTTCATTTGATTGGATAAGCTAATGGTAAGAATTATGTAAAGCGTTTTTGATGGCCTCATGCTTTAGATCAATGATTGGCTTAGTTTTGACGTAGTTAACTCCAAAGCCGTTTATGAGTTGTATCTGTTTGAAGTGGTGTGAATTCCACGATTTCAGTGTCTGTAAAAGTAAATCTCTCTAACCCCTCCCGGTTCCCCGCAGTGTCTGTGAAGGGCCAGCCGGCCGCCCTGGAGGCGGACGGAGGCCACCTCTCGTGCTGCCATCACCGGTACATGGCTGCTGGCGTGGCGCTGGTGACCGAGCCGGCCGCTCCCGCCCCCGCCCCCGCCCGGGTGCTGGTCGTCGGACTGGGCGGCGGCGGGCTGTCCAGGTTCATACACGACAAGTTCCCGAAGGTGGGTTTTGATGAGACGGAGGTGAGTAAGTACTCTGTTCAGTCTTGTCTTCTCGTATTCACGTGCGTGCAGCTAGCTGTATTATACTATTATGACCGCATTGATCAAAAATATGCTTCATTGATTTTATTGTTAATTGGTTCGACGTTAAATCATTGAAGCATTGATATCGATAGATTTATTTGATATGAACAATGAACATTTTTGTGAACCCATGCCATCCTTAGGAACTCTTCCTTCCTCTACCACACGACTTGCTGATATCACACTCAGTACCGACTACCGAATCTTCAATTTAAATCACCAGCTTCGTCACATCGTTCTCAACTCTGACCATCGACACCGTTCCCCGTCCAGGCCTCAGTTGACGTGGTGGACATCGACCCAGAGGTGGTGACGGTGGCCAAGGACTGGTTTGGCTTCACAGAGGACGCCAGACTCAGAGCGCACGTGGCTGATGGACTGCAGTTTATCCGAGACTGCAAGGCCAAGGGTGAGCACACGAGAGATGGGTGAGGGGGCTGGAGCTGGGGGTCAGGATAGGTTCTGCCCGGCTGATGGTATGACTTTGACAGCTATAACAGGTGAATAACGCTTTCTCAGTTCCTTTAGTTTGGGTTTCAAGTATTATTGAAATTCGCTACTCGAAAGCGTCGTGATTTATTGTGTTGTAACACCCACTCAAGCAGCTTTTCGCCCCCGTCGGCTGCACTGATGCGAGACGCTTATTATTGGTGTCATGGACGCTACATTACGTGATGCATTACAGCCAATCAACAGACACTCAGACGCATTTTCTGTAAAATAGGAAACTGCATTAACGGACAAAGAAATAACACGAAGTCCAGGAACTACCAAGAAACCCGAAAGACTTCATTTGCACACAACAAACTAACTCATTAACAATTTTGTGTTCGCCCCTGCGATTCAGCAATGTTCTTGAGAGCGGGTTGACTTTCAGTAATTGTTTGAGGCATTTGATTTCAATTTACAATGTATGCAATGCGTCGTCAAAACGCCGATGGTTTTATCTGCTGAAACAACCGCCAAGCACTGCTTTTCAATATTACTTGTGCCTATTCCCATTCGCACTTATTGTTATCAGATTTTCTACTCATCCTTCTTATTACCTCCATCCTGTACCACGCGAGGCAACAGAAAAGCAAGATTCTCCACGGCCCGCATGCTTCTTTACCATCGTGTCTTGCATGACGCCGCCACGTCCTATTAGGTATCGTCACGCCCTGCTCGTCTCGCCATCACGTGTTGCCGGTAATGTTACGTCGTGCCAGTAACGTCACGTCCTATGCGTGACACCGTCTTGTCTTGTAGGTAACGGTAACGTCATGTTCTGCATGTAACACCATCAGCGATGTTGCACGCGATGTAGTTTCTGATGCTCGGATGAATGACGCTCGTATAAAACCCGGGCAGGCCGGGCGAGTTACATCTCACTGCGCCGAAACTCACCACACCTACCAGATAATAGCGATACATGTGTCGGTCAAACACCATCAGCGGTCCGCCTGAGTCGCCCGTGCACGAGTCAGTGTCCTCTCCGAACGCGCACATTTGCCGGTCTGTCAGCGGCATCTTGTCCTCGAACACCTCTCTGACGATGGTGTCGCGAGAGCAGTCGGCGCCCGACACTAGGCGCAGGTTTCTCGTGGTCTTGAAGAGCAGCTGTGGCTGCGGGCCGACCTTCTCGCGAGAGTCCACCCAGAGACGGCCGTACCCGATCACCACGGCCGGCATCTGCGTCAACATGTCGAACGTGTAGTTGGCCGGCGGGAGGCAGATGGGGTAGGTGAAGGCGTTGAGCTCGACCGGCTGCTCCAGGACTAATACTGCGAGGTCGCCGTCGAACTTGATGCCCTGGTCAAACGTGGCCATCGGGTAACCGTCCCAGACGCGATGAACCTGAGGTTTGTGCGTATCGCTGCGGCTGGTCCAGTTGTGGGCCCCCACGAGGGCGTACGTGTTACTCGGAGACAGACCAGAGTAGGCGAGCAGACAATGTGCCGCCGTGACCACATGCCTATCGGTGATCAGAGAGCCACCGCACATGGGCGGGCGGTGAAAAGAGCGGCCTCGGAACAATGCCACCATCCAGGGAAACTCCTCGGCGCGGGAAGGTTGTCCGTTGACGATCCGAGCGACCGGATACATCGGCACGCCGCAGTCGCACTCTGTGTAGCGTGTTAAAGAGTCGATCGGAGGTGGAGGAGTTTTGGAGGTCGCGGAGCCTGTCGGAGTGGTGGACGCCGCGGCGGCGAGGGAGAGCAGGCACGCCGAGAGGAGAGAGGAGAGGGTAGAGTGATGGGAGCCATCGGACTGCCGCCGAGAGGTGTTGGCAGGCATGGCGTAGAGGTCAGCGCGCTATGGCTGAAGTCACGTGGCTTCGAGACGGACTGAAGTGGCGGCGAGCATGATCGCTCTTGCGAGGGGCGAGCAATCCTATCTATGTTATAAATCCTAAGAGGGGATTCGAAGCCGGTTTGTGACACTCCGCGGGTTTGAGTTTGACGTTACCTTACAATTTTGGTATTAGTTAAAGAAACATCGTGAGATTAAAATACACTCCGAATTTCGATGATTTGTGACAAATTCACTTTCGTCTAATAAACTTCGACTTCGTCGTCTTTCTTGCAAAAACGTCTTACAAAAACGTGCCTCAGCGGTTTTGGGTGCTGACATGATGAGGAAATTGTATAATAACCAAGCGCAAAATGGCCATGTTGTCCATTCCTCAGGCTTTTGAATTCCGATGCGCATGCTGTAATGGTGATATTTGTGGATTGATCGTTCGACGACTCCTTCAATCCCATTGCTGTCATTGACTTGATCCTGAGGATACTTATAACCTGGCACCCCGCTGCCAAGCACCATACATAGTTTACCGGCCCAGCTGTGTGAGTAACATCACCGCCCTCCGTTTTCCGCAGGTCAGCAATACTCGGTGATTATGTTTGACGTTGACTGCAAGGACCCCAGTCTGGGTATGAGCTGTCCGCCGGCTCCGTTCGTCGAGCTGGAGCTGCTCAGAGACGTCCGGGACTGCCTGACAGAGGACGGTGAGTAACGATACTGATAAACCGATAGACATTAGAAAACTCGACGGGAAGGGAGAACTCGTTTGATGTGACCCTTATTGGAATGGAACATAGGTAGCCGGTCATACTTTGTTTAGTGTTTTTTTTTCATTTAAGTCAACCTTCCGTAACTCCGTCCTTCCAGGCACATCTCCTGGGGAGAAGTCTGAGAGCAATTCAAGGAGACCCTGCTTTGTGAATCATATTTGAGTAGTAAAGAAGCGAAAAGGCTGATGGTGTATGGCGGATGCGTGTTTCCTTTTATACTGCTGTTGACTAACAGCTTTTAAGTTCACTCAATGAATGAAACAAAAAATATTCACCTACCAAAATGTCGCTCACCACGTCGTTTCCTCTCCCCAGTTCACACCCATACCCCTAACCGACCCACAGGAGTCTTCATCCTGAACCTGGTGGCTCGGGACGCGGCGCTCGGTGACCAGGTACGAGCCGATCTCAAATCGACATTCGCCGCCTGCGTGACCTACTCAGTACCCGAGGAAGTCAACGAGGTGGTGTTCTGCCTGCGGCACCGGCCCGACAACGACCCCTGTGAGCGGATCCGAGCCGCGGCGGCCGCCCTGAACTCTGCGCTCAGTCGCAAGCAGAAGGGTAAGCCGCGCCAGAGCTTTATGGACATGTCCGCGTTCGCGCAGGAGCTGAAGAGTTTGTAGCGATTGGTGGGTACTGTGCGTTATTGGTGTGTGATGCTGGTGCAGATGATATACTGCTGTGAACGCTGGTAGGACTTTGACGGTTTTAATACATAATGAAGGCATGTTGATGTGACACTGCGAAAAAGCGGTTGTGAATTGGTTGTGTCGTTAACGAGTTACGCACTGAATTGATTCAATTCGCCTTAGTTTGAGAAGTGAAGTGTTCATAATTCACGGTATTATCGTGGATTAAGTTTATTTCATACCCACTTGCAAACTAAGCATTCGCAAAATAGATTCATCCAACGTTCATTGCATCAACCACACTTGCATTGTTTTCTGAGGTGTTAACCCCACAGACCCTCGATTAATTCTTTCTCGCTTTGCTCCGTCTCTGCACCGACCGAATCACTGCGTCTAGAAGTGATTCTGTGTTGAACAGTCCGCCTAGGGAGAAGGTGACGACTGACAGTACTGCCGTCAGAAAGTCCGGATCAGCCGCGCACATTGCATTACCCACCGAGTCGGTTTGACATATTCCATACAGGATAGTAAAATCCTACGCCTGAGTGACTGGCACGGTGCCACATCGGCTCTCAGCTTTCGTACACACCTCAGCACCGCCCCGTCGTTCGCTAAATCCCAGTCATGTTAACATGGCGCCTCATCACACAGCAGCTTAGCTAGTATCACGATGATGCGCCGCCGCCAACAAACTTGGTGTGCTTTCCCTGAGCTATCAGTTTTCCGGCCTCGTTCCTGAAGTCGACGGTGCTGAAGGTTAGCAGCTTGCCCGTCTTCAGCGTGTCGGCGTCGATGGTGATGATTTCATTTAGCTTGGCAGATCGCATATACCTGCAACACAGTGGTGAGCTGAGTAAAGGTAATGAGATGATACAACTTTTTTACAAAACGTGCCCAAGAACAACGTGTACATCTTCAGTATATATCTCCATCACAGGAGGATCCATGCAGGAAGAGCACTTACGCCACACTGAGGTCAGTGGAGACACCAGGGTTTCCATTGCCAGTGGTCATCAGTGCCAGTGTTGAGATCAGATCTGTCAGGAAGCTGGTGTAGCCACCATGCAGGGTGCCGTGGCCATTGAGATGCTCCTCCTCCACCTTGAACTGTACCTTCACCTTGCCAGGCTCAACAGAGACCACCTCCATCTGGTGGTCAGTTCATAGATCATTGGAGGGTGCACCAACCGTTGAAAATAAAAAGAAGTTCAGAGTTTGGTGGTTGTGGGAACCTAGCCAGCTCTGATTTAGATTGAATGGAAAATTAAATAATCGTTTTAATTAAAATTAAGAGGAACATTATAATATAATGAATTAAAATGGCATGCCTCTAAATTTTAAATGAACCAAAGTTGCAAATGGGAGCTCACATCATGCAATGAAGTGCTTATTACTCTGCAACATTACATGGATCTGAGAAAGTGGATCTGTGATCTGATCTCACAGCTCCTCATGTGGAATTGGGATCCAATGGGATCATAGAATCAGCTCCTTCACTGATCAAAAACTCTATTGGGATCCTAGTTCTGAGTCTAATTTGAACTTGAGAGCCAGTGAGACCAATAGATTCTCACTTATTTTTTGACAACACAAAAAACCTACAGTTGACTTGATGGAACCCACAAAAGTTATGTTTTAATAACTTTGTGATTGCACATTATAACTCATAATTTTATAGCACTTATTGACATAGAAACACTTGAAACATGGTTTCAAATGTTGCGCATCCATCCACCCAGATCATAGATAAATATTCTTTATTCTTGGTTTATTGTCAGATGCTATGAAATCACAGATCTGATTTTATTTTGTTTTTTTTTGTTATTCTGATATTATTTGATATTTTGATGAGGGATCTGGTGGGATCATAGATCCCAATTTGCAATTTGCCTAGAGATCCACTGAGATCATAGATCCATCACTCGGACCCATGCATGTCTCATGAAATGGCTGCATAGATTAGGGCGACTGATGACAATATCAATATCTTACAACTAAGTAATAATGGAAAATGGACACCAAAATTACATACATTTGAAGCTATCCTGTCAAATCCTTTGGTGGTTGTCAACGTTTTCATAATCTGTTGAACCATGGAAAACACGTGCTGGTCATGCCCTGAATATAACCTTGTTGCTATTGTGCTTGGGCGCATAGCCATAAGGCTTAATCGTCCAAAGATTGACATCATCCCTGCAAATTCAAAAAAAACCTCAGCTTGTTTATACGTCCAGAAGTTTTTTTTTTTTCTTATTTATTTACTAAAAACTTGCTAAAAATAAACAATGAGAGAGCACACTCGTCCCGGCTGCGCCATGATCGCTTATTTTTGAGCTGCCTCTAATTGGCAGCGTTTTTTCTACTAGTTTGAAGGAATTATGACTGCTGCAAATTCTAAAGAAAATGACGAAAATGACGTCAAATGAAGGTCAAAACTGTCGTTTGCCTAATACTCGCTTCATACCTAGTGTTCAGTCAAAATTTCCGTCAAATAAGCAAAAAGATATAATTGACCAGCTATTTTTCCTCACTTATCTCACAAAACTCACTTCAACTTAGAAAGATGCGGATGTGCAATATTGAAATTGATGCATCCATTTGCAGTTATCATAAATGTTGATTCTTATTTGGGTTATGTGCTTACATTTTCATTAGTTTTGTTATTAATAAATACTGATTTTACATTAGAATATACATATATCTATCATGCATTTAAATATGCGCCTCATATGACGCCATATAACGATTGAAAATCTTCCGCTTCGCACCTTCATTTTTTTACTTTACTAAATCGAAATTCCCTTCCCATTACACGGCAACCGTCAGGAATGGAACTAGTGCGCTGGTCGGATGTCTGAATATTATTATTTGTAATAGTCACCGTGACTACTATACCTAAGTGCCTGATATCACTTGGGGTTTTCCGTTTACATCTCAAATTTATAATTTTCTCTCAGTATATTTGTTTCTATGTAAAGTAAACAAGAAGAAAACCACACAATGCATGAGCTGCAGCATCACAATAAGGAGGCATAATAACATCTTGAAATTGGTAAGTTGGTTGGTGCCGTTGTAAGCTTCTTAAAATGGAGAATGTGAGTTTTTTCTTTTTTCACTGTGCTTTTTCAGGGTTTGAAACCTACTAGCTGTTTTGATATGGGAGGTTGAGGTAGATCAGATCAAGATTAACACTGGGCCGGTAGGCCCTGTTTCACAACCGCTGCCAGTGCGCTGCCAGCACATTTTGTGAGCTGACGTCACAGAGTGTGGAAATGTGGGAGCTGCAAGTTTGTTGATGCCTCCATGGAAACCCAATTTGACACATGCGCTGGCAGCACACTGGCAGCGGCCATGAAACGGCTCTGTATGGGCAGATAGGTACCTAGTACTCAAAAGGGGTCTTACGAACAACTGGATAAAATCAGCTGGCTGGCGACGTACGATAGCTATATTGCTTATTGCTATAAACACGGTACCTAGAAGATGGACATGAACACGTTAAATGGCACTCACAGAAAAATGAATGGGTTGATATTTAGTTGTTTATATCTAGCTTTTATTTATAACAAGCTCTGCTAGCGCCACCATACTGCTCCAGCTGGCAAATAATCCAGAAAATAGTAGGACCCCCAAAAGCGTGAGGCCATTGACTGTGACTGCTTATCACTTTTTACCATTGATAATATGGTTAAATTAGTAAGTAAGCATTGACTAGGCGAATTTGGTAACAGGTATTTTAAGAATTAATCCAAATGGGGGCATATTACAAAATGTTCAACCCTAGGTAGTACTACAGGACATTCCAAACTCACATGGTTTATGCTTGTATCTATTGGTTATAACAGGCAACTCCATTTTCCCATAATGAAATGTACTTAAGCACTGCAACTAAGAGCATTGCTACACTTGAGAGAAAGTTGATGTCACAAGTGTCTTGATCTTGAAGGAGATATTATTTCTTGCTTACCTATAAATTATAATTGGATATGTTGTTTGTGTCAGGTCACAGGTGCCCAGGAATGGTAGAGAATTGCAAGATGGGTATAGGGGAAAGCTATCTTATATGTTTCCCCTATACCTTCCTACATATAAAACAATGTTCATAATGCACATAGTGCAAAAAAGCATCGCAAAAAAGAATACCTTGTGACAGGCAAATTTGAGAATTAAAGAGAAGTTAAAACACTTTTTAACCCGCGCCCTGCTGGGGGGGGGTGTTTGAACACCCCCCCCCCCCTGTGGTTTTTCGCGAATATCTCAAAAACGGCGGCGCGGAGCGCCGCCGTTTTTGGTACACCTTATCATACATCAATTCTACACATGTTGTGAAAATTTCAGACCAAGGTCATTCAAGGTCAGGTCACCAGGTCACTCGAAGTGACCTCACCTCATAAAAAGTTTCAATGTCTGTCATAGCTACACCGAGTGACCGATCGCTTTGAAACTTTCAGCGATTGCTAAGAGCATTAGCATGTACAAAATGTATATCTCAGAATTTTGATATCGATGACCTAAGGTCAGGTCAATTTTGCGACCTCACCATTATAAGTCAATGGGAGAAAATTGAAATGCGCCTGTTTTGGACGAAAGACATTATAAACACTCCCAAACACTGAATTACAAGTGGTTTAGACACACTGAACATGAAAATGGTGTCTGTGACCCCTGTTTATGCCCTGAGGTCATCTTAGGTCACGAATGGTATCTAATAGTTTTTCGCAAATAACTTTTGATAGAGGCATGCTAGAGCGATGAAAACGCCTTTGATGTGTTCAGCTCGACGATACGGATCGACTGATATGCAACATGACCCTTTCCGGTCAGGTCATGACCTTGACCTGAGGTCAAATTTTCAAGTTGACCTTTCAAGGTCAAATTATAGTTCGTTCGATGCGTCTTGACGAGAGGAACACGATGCCGGTAAAAGTAAGCTCGTACAATGCTTGGGTCAAAAGTTATTGCAGAAAAACTGTTTCCGAAAAAATCGGCTATTTTTGCAGTTTTTGCCCCCTGCAGGCAAAACCGTTGACGTTAGGTCAAATCTGAGAAAATTACTCAGAAAGGGCGTTAATAGGGCTATCGAATGCGCTTTTCCGCGGCGCTGTAGCTCTATTGGTTCCCGAGTTATGCGTTGGCTTCTTGGAAATTTTCGACATTCGACCTGGAAATCGGCGAAAATTTGCCTTCAATGACCTCTGGTGACCTGACCTTTGACCTGACCAAAAAATTGACCGAAGTGATTTCCTCATTATTTTTGACGCTCTTTCGAACGCCGCCTTCCGCGTATCGCTACGTGGCCCAGGAGCCGAGTTAGAAGGGGGGGTGTTCAAACACCCCCCCCCCAGCAGGGCGTGGAAATCCAGGACCCCCAGCCGGGCGCGGGTTAAAGGAATAAATGGCCTTTTGTAGTAAGGTTATAATAAGGTGTTTCTCAGAAACATTGAGAAATGTGAATTTCAGCTTAGGTGCTCATTCATTGCTCAAATCCTTCCCTTAATTTCACAGTGCTATTTTCTTTAAGTCTTTTTATGCTGCCAAATTCACAGATTTAATTTGACAGTTTTGAAATGAGACAATGTTAGCTTATAGCTGTGCCCTTGTTAAAGTTACACACATTGTCACCATGCATTGAACATAATTAATTGCATGCACTTTCTGTTCTTTTTTTTCAGGGTCGCCTATGCTCCTCTCTCTCCAGTAAACTCTGAGTGGCACCATCTCTCTCCCGTCCCCCGCCGAGCTGCACCCCTCCCCCTCTCCCCCCACCTCCTCCCTCTCCTCCCGCTCCACTCCCAGCTCCCTCTCTCCGCCCTCCTCCGCCCCTCCCTCTCCCTCCGCCGGCGCCATGCGGGACCCGCCCCTCCCCCCATACCTGGACCGCGGCGACGGCCACAACCGCTGCTGCCAGCGCCGCTTCTGGTGCATCGCCGATGTATGCGGCGTGCTCTGTGTTCTCATCACCTGGCTGCTGATCGGATACGCCGAGTACGTGGTCATGATGATCCTGCTGTCGTGGCCGCACTCTGTGATGCGGGGCATCCACCTGGTGCTCTACAACACCCTCACCGTGCTGGCCTTCTCGAGCCACGCGCGCACCATGCTCACTGACCCGGTAAGGCCGCAGCGGGCAGCAGAGGGGTGCGGGGAAGGTCTCAATGGAATCATCATTTGAGGAGAAGGGAGGAGAGAAAATAGTATTGCTGGGAAAATGACTGAGAATCAAGGAAGCTATATGAGATTTTATTCACATTGAGTTCTAGGGTGATGAGATTTTGGTTGCATGTTGCTCATTTCAAATGAGTAATAAATGATAACATTGTCAGCCATCAGGATTGACTATCAGTGACTGCCTCGTTGCCGCTGTGTTGACTGATTGGCCAACTCTCTCTGGAGCTGATGTTTGTGTGTTCTGTGTGGTTGTTGACAGGGCGCTGTTCCGCGCGGTAACGCCACGAAAGAGCATATGCAGTGGATCACCAGTCAGGAGGGAGGCGTCGTCTATAAGGTTAGAGGGATGGAGGGATGGATATAAAGAGGTAGGGAGAGAGGGGTGAGAGGGAGGAAGGAATGAGTGAGAAAGAGAGGGAGAAAAAGAAAGAGGGAAGGAGAGCAAGAGGGTGAGAGACATTGTGAGGAAGCTGACTGATAATGTAACTTGTAAGAGTAAATAAGTCGAATTAATAGGGATAAAGATACTGATTTTCTAGCATAATCCACCAGACAGTCACATCATGCCGTTTGCCTAGTAAGCCAAAAATCGTTTTTCACCCCACAATCGAAACTGCTGCTGACATGACCCGCTTCTCTCCCCGCCTTCCACAGTGTCCCAAGTGTTGGAGCATCAAGCCAGAGCGGGCCCACCACTGTTCCGTGTGTCAGCGCTGTATCCGCAAAATGGACCACCACTGTCCGTGGGTCAACAACTGTGTCGGCGAAAACAACCAGAAGTTCTTCGTGCTGTTCACGGTGAGCGAGGAATGGTGGTGTTTGAGGAAATGGGAAGGTACAGCCCACCGCTAAAGTAATGTAGGGTTTTACCAATCTCAACGGTTGGCTTTGACTGGCGATTGTTTAATGCGGAGTGATCGAAAAGAAGATATCAATAGCTAAAGCTGCAGCTGCAAGGGTGACGATACATATAAGCTACATTCAAAGTTTCATTGTAGTCTGGCTAATCGTTCCTAAGCTTCAGAAGCAGAACATACCCATGACTGAAACCCCACATTACTTCTGCTGTGGACTGTACATTGGGGTGAGCGGTAGAATAGCGGGAATACTGGTGCGGGAACTTAAGTCTTCATGAGCATGCTTTCAAAAGATGACGTAAATAACTACATGTGTTTTTCTCAAACATTATGGCATAGGGCGGTTACTGCCCTTTATTACTACCCACTGTGCGCATAACTATATGTGTTTTCCCAGCCCCGGTCGGGAATATATATTCCTATGTCGTCTTGCAATTTATTGGCCACCGGCATTAGCAGAGTTCGGCCGGTTTCTCTTGTATGGCGTAGTTAGGTCGCCGCCCTACTCGCGAGGCCAATAACGTATGTTGAGGCCGCTAAAAAAGCAAGTGACCATGCCCTTGAGTGGTTCCATATCGCCGTAATACCAGCATTGTTTGGGGTGACATGCATTACGGCTTAACCCAAATATTTGACCTGAATGCCAACTCTCCGCCGCACCCTGCGTCGACTGTCAACTCCGAACCCCACAAATCCCGTCCGTGCCCGGCCTGATCAATGTCGGCACGGCCGCCGTTTGCCACGCCGCCTGACCGTCACGGGGAATTCGACTTGGGTCGGTGGGTCCCACTGCCGCCTTTACGGTCCGGCCCGGACGGAGCTGTAAAATTTAACCAACTGCCGTCCGCGCCCGTCCTTATGGTCGTGGGCGGCTGGAGGGGGAGGGGCTGGGCGTCATGGATCGAACTGGACCACTTCGGTGGAGCGGCATCACTCGATAGGGGCGGGGGGGGGTAACGGTGCGATAGGGTAGATTGGCTGGCTAGTGGCGCGTTGCCTGGACCATGGATAGTCAGATAATGAGGGATCCGAAGCTGCTCTTAATGGTCGCTCTATATTATGTTCGATATTTCCCAAAGTGGAAATCCTAGCCTGGATGTGCACTTGATTTGACATTTAGTCTTTGGCTCGGTTCTAGATGATTCCCCTAGCAATATAATGTATCAAAAAAAATTGGTTTGATTCGTGTAGTCTCAGGGACTGGATGCCTGACGCGCGCTAATGATGTTAGTCGAGGCACCTTTTATCGCAAATCATCGTTAATATCCGCAGATTGTCATGTTTTTGCCACCAAACACCACCATGCAGAAGTGGATTCATAGCATGCGATCGTGTCCCCTATGAACCGTCGACCAGAAACCTTTATCAGGCACATTGATGGCCTTTATCAGTGTTTATGGACGCCCTTATTGAGGCAGATAACCGCCGTCATCGGAATGGCATGCATCCGACAAGAATTATTGATGTTCTTTACCCCCACGACATCGCTGTTTCATTCCATATTGATATTATGCCATCGTCCCTCCAGTCCTGTCAATTGTCCTAGTTGGTATGTTTTACAAAACGGATGTATGAGTGCAATATTGCTGGCACCCTCTTTCGGCTCAGTGAGGTGGCTTTATGCCGCCTGCTAACGCATCAGCAGCGCTCGGACTCTGTAGTTTTTCTGCTGCGGCTTGTCCCGATAACGAGTGCTCTTTCCGTGTGATTGGAGCGCTCACGCCGGCTCGTATTACGCACCGAGTATCCGCCGACGGCTGATCGATGGTACTTGCCTGGAGTGTGATCAATAACGTCTGCCGCCCGACGCCGCTCGCCCCGGCGACGATTATGAGCGGCCGACTGACGCGGATAGGGGTCAAGTTGACAATACCAGCTCAGTGAACCCTAATAACCCGGCACAGTGCTGGATTTATATGTTTTTCGTCGCAGTATGCTGATAGCTGTATCTTTCTAGGTCACAATTACTGTCAACTGCGCATAATTTAATTATATCTTTAGATCGGGACCCATCACCCAGTTGTTGTTGTTAACCACTGATATTCATCGCTAGCAACCAGGACTTTGCACAGCATGATGAAAGGGCCTCTATCCCTGTTCTGTTCGTACTACTAGCGCCACTTTCGTCTAATAGCACCCGTTCCACGTCGCCCGTTTCTCCTGCCATCACCGTGTCCCCGTCTGTCTCTCCACAGTTCTACATCGCCTCCATCTCGGTTCACGCGCTAATCCTGGCCGTGAACCAGTTCGTCTCCTGCTTCCACACCGAGTGGAAGGAGTGCAGCATCCACACGCCGCCGGCAACCGTCATCCTGCTGCTGTTTCTCATCTTTGAGGGCGCGCTGTTCGGCATTTTCACGCTGGTGATGCTGTGCAGTCAGGTGCAGGCCATCTGGACCGATGAGACGGTGAGTGGTCGGGTGAGGGATGGATGAGGGACTAAGGGACTGACTGAGGGGTTATGAGACTGGCTGAGGGACGGAGGGACTGACTGAGGGACTGCGGGATGGCTGAGTAATTTCGGGACAGACTGAGGGTCATGGGACTGACTAAGGGGCTTTGGGGCAGGCTGAAGGATTACGAGACTAGCTTACTGTTAACGCCAGACCCCTTGAGACCCTAATTTTTCGCGATTACTTTTAAATGCGTGAAGGAATTTCAACCAAGCTCAGGACATGGCCGTTTCAACACAGGCCGAAACTTTTACAATTTAGATATTTTATCGCCATTTCAATATTTCAGGCACTTGTCATTGACTCGTAATGTTAAATTTCGAGCAAGATTTTCATCCGGTGTGTAGAGGCTATCACCAGTCAGTCTGTGATACGTTATGACGTCACAGCTAAGCCCCGCCTCTGTGGTCTTGGCCTGCGGCGGTTTCGGGCCGGCGCGCGGTCACTCTCGCTGTGGCGGGGAGCGGGGACGGGCGACGGGCGAGCGGTGCCGAAAGCCGGCGGAGTTGTGCGTAGCGTCTTGGCTGACAGTGCCCAGAGAGCGACATGATGACAAAGGAGTCATAAATGCTCATTGCGCATTGCTTCTACAATGCGCACTGAGCATCCACCACTCAATGCGCATCCACCACTCATGTTCGCTGATATATATATATATATATTTTTTATAAGCTGCAAATGACGGGCAGATGGCATATAACTGACATAAGGTTAGGAAATATTCACCTGTATTTAAAGCCTATGGCGTTGCAGATAATGCGATAATGGGATGTCGGATGTCACCAAGTAGCTGCCGATTTGTACATCGCTATGCAACCATCGAACAACGCAATAATAAGTTAATTGCCTGAGCTTCACATCATACGGCTCGCTCGTATTTCAAACAGATACCCTACATCGAAAATCGTATTTGTTAGGAATCGTTAACGTTTGTTCGAAGC
This sequence comes from Amphibalanus amphitrite, assembly GCF_019059575.1. NCBI lineage: Eukaryota > Metazoa > Arthropoda > Thecostraca > Balanomorpha > Balanidae > Amphibalanus > Amphibalanus amphitrite. The sequence goes on from NW_024881863.1 coordinate 442,390, forward strand.
ACGACTGAGTAGTAGGTTGAGGAGTGATGGTCCTCTTGGTCCTATATGTATACAAGAGTCAACAAGAGCCTAACATTTACTTGACCGTCTGCTGCAATTGACTCATAGCACGTGAAGCGTCAGCGAAATTCATAGTCCTTCACAGATGGCAGGGGTGTCGTTTGTACAGAGGTCGCTGATGGGCACGGGTCAATGCCGCAGTCGTGGGCGGAGCCTAATGTCTGACGTAGAAAGCCTCTATCCAGGATGGAAAAACAGTTAACATTACGAGTCAATGACAAGTGCCTGAAATATTGAAATGGCGATAAAATATCTAAATTGTAAAAGTTTCGGCCTGTGTTGAAACGGCCATGTCCTGAGCTTGGTTGAAATTCCTTCACGCATTTAAAAGTAATCGCGAAAAATTAGGGTCTCAAGGGGTCTGGCGTTAACAGTAGGTACTCACTGGAGGACAGAGGATGATGATTGGTCTGTGAGGAACCAGCTGAATGACTCTCTGACCTGTCTTTTATCTTTTGCTGTATCGGGCATGGCTGACTGCTAAAGTTCTCCTGGTTTGCTATTTTATCTTGAACTGACAGAGATAGTTGGTCAGATTGCGCAGGTTGAAGTTGGATGTAGGAAGATTGTTTTAAACGATTCGTTTATCGCGTAGGTTAGGTTAAAGTTTGCAGTTTCACTCAGCTATCAGCCGTCAACTTTGCGGAAGGCTGATGCTATCGATTTTAGCTGTCTGGTTTATGTGACCCATCTGGTCGTCCTGTCATTCTATCTGACCCCGCATGCCATTTGACCCTCCCTCTGCTCTCTCCCACCCCTTTCATGGTATTCAGATGCCTCCAACGCTCCCCTGACCCCTTCCACTCTCCCTCTGTCTTCACAGGGCATCGAGGCGCTCAAGGGCGAGGAGGTGCGCTGGCGGCGCCAGCAGCGCTGGAAGAGTATGCGCGCCGTGTTCGGCCGCACGTGGCACCACTGGTTCTCGCCTTTCACGCGGCCGGTGCTGTCGGGAGGCGGCGGCGGCCTGCGGCACGTGTACCCCGTGTGAGCTCAGGGGCCCCGGGAGCCGCCGGTAGGTGCTGCGGCGGCACCACGGCACCGCTCTGGTGGACGGGAGAGAGGTGGCGGGCTGGGTATTTAGCACCGCCGGTGGACGCGCCAGGGCCTGGGTGCGGTTTGGGAGGGTTTAGAGGTGATGGTCCGCTGGACGGTTTTGGGGCTTGGGTGCGGTAGGTTTGTTTGGGGAAATCGCCGGTGTTGGCCCAGGTCTAGTTGATTATTTACTTTGCTGGGCTGCATGAGTTTCTGTGTTGTCCATGGATAGTGGTCTGAGAAAATCTGCTTTGATTCAAGGTGGGTTTCGACTTACAAGGGATTCTTACATGATTGGTGTTGATGATGATGGATTGTTGCTTTGAGTGTGGTGTTTGGTGTTTGAGTTGGTTAGCCGGGTGAAATGTGGTGCGGGGTTTGAAATTCCGTCTCTCCCGTGTTTGTCCCGTGTTTGGTTGTAAGTCGGTGGTGGTGATGTCCGTTCACTGGTGGTGGCTGTACTGGTCTTTTACTGAGCAAATGGATGTGATATGTAAGAGGCAGAAGCACGACTGTGTCATTGAGCTAGTTGATGATTGTCAAATATTTCAAATCAAAATTGTTCGTATGTCGGTTAATTATTGGGAGCGATGCTCACCCAGTATGCTTTTTGCGTTATTTAGCCACCCGTTTCTCGTCGTGGACCACGTTTTAACCCCCTGTCTCTCTCTCTACCTTCTTCCCTCCCATCTCTCCTGTCTCTGGCCTACTCCGACTCCCTTTCTAATTGTCTCTCCGTCTTCCCTACCCTGGCTTCCCTACTCTGTGTCCTCCCCCTGTTTCCCCATCCTTCTTTTCCCACCGTTAATCCCAGTCAGCCGGACCGACTCCCCTTCTGACCCACAGACCAACGGGCGCTACCCCGCACGGCGACTCAGTCAGACTACTTGACTCCGGCTCCATCGACTCGAACGACTCTACCGACTCCGAGTCAGTGGCGGCCGAGATGGAGAGACGCACTCAGTCGATGGGAGATATGCCTGTTTGATTCGCCCCCGCCGCCGCCGCCGCCGCCGCCGCCGCCGGCGCCACCGCCAGCTCAAGCGTCCAACTCTGCTTGTTATGGTCACAGAGGTGGGTGTCCAGTAGGGACCGGGGACTTATCACCCACCGTGCGTTCGTCTATCGTCGCCCCCATCACTGCGATCGCATCTCTTCGTGGATAGACGGTACACAGTCACGTGGAGAGGTTGCAGTGTATGAAGTGGGATGAAGGCGGAGTGGGCAGGGCTGAGAGTTCAGTCGGTGGTGAAGTGTGGTTGCGAGGACTCCCAGTCTGATGTGTTGTTGCGAGGACACTGGAGATGGAACAGACAGAGGCGTTTGGTGGGTGGCGCGCTCCGGTAGCAATGCTGGCGAGATTATGCTTTAATATGTATTCATGGCTTAGTTATTCAGTGGATAATCGGCACGAAGGGTGAGAGGGGAGAGAGAGAGAGAGAGAGAGAGAGAGAGAGAGAGAGAGAGAGAGAGAGAGAGAGAGAGTCGGCACAGCGGTCGCTCTTGCGAAGACTGTCTGCTCCTCTAGATCAGCAGCGGTGACAGACACACCGACGCCACCTTGCGTTTCCCTTGTGACGGTCGGAGAGGACAGACTCCGGCGCTGGCATCGCGCACGGGCTGCTCCTAACTCTAGACACTGTCCCACTGTGGTGGAAAGGGCGAGAGAGGGGTTAACACAGAGCAATGCGAGTGGTAGATCCGTATCGCTGGCGGCCGCGTCATCAAGACTCTGCTGCGCGGGTGGCGAAGACAACAGACAGAAGTGGTGGTAGGGATATCGGACCTGGCCGCAAGGGTAGTGTCTGAAGTCTGACCGGTGCTGGGGCTAGCCGAGCCGCAGTCGACAGTGGGTGAGGATCAGCCCGTCACCCTGAGGGATACGAAGCCGTGCGGTGGGACTGGTAAATCCAGAGATGTGTTTCGTGTGTGCGTCTCATCGCTGATCATGGTTTTGTTTTACGCGTTTCGTGTCAGTGTTTTGTTGCGTCAATGTGTGAGAATGTGTCGCTTGTTGGTGTAATACTTTGAAGCTATTTCTCCTAATGGAAGTGGATGACCCATGAGAAACATTCAGCACTGCTGGCATTGATAGTGAATTCAACTACAGATTACCAAATGGCCGAAGCAATCAGCTGCTGCTTGAGTGTTCCCCCAATGACCGTGTATTTTTATGTTTTAACTTATCAGTGACTGATAGCTGTTCTGTCTCTGTTGTTGTCGATCTGCTTTCTTCGTTTAGTATTCGGAAGGAAAAGCGTTGTTGTTATTGAGTATTCGAAAGGAAAAGCGTCGTTACTGTTGGATTTGCGCAGCAGGAAACGCAGGATAATATTGCTGGTGAGCTACTCCACCAATCGTCGCTCCCAAAAAGTAAATGTCTGTTTATATTGTAGCTTTCTGTCACAAAGTTTCCCAACAAAGACGGCAAAAAGATTTACGTAACATATCAGCCGCAAGACTTAGTACTCAAGTTAACAGCCAAATGCTAAAATCTAGATAATAAACGGTGCTGTATTCTGACGTGTTAAGTTGGTCATGGACGAATGCTCAATGGTGAACTGTAATCTGACGGGAGCTAAATTGCTAATAGTTGTATCGCGATATGTCGTCTATCGTGGCTCAGGAAGCCCTAGAACAAATGCGGGGCGATGTGCAAGCTGTTTGACGAATTTGTATTTGCATGCTTAGTTGGCAATAGCGTGTGATTTTCTTCGTTCTCGCCACAGTTTACATTGTCGCTGCGGCGAGGTGTGCATTGTGATTCGTGCTGGCTTGAAAGTTACTGTATCGCTCTATCTTTCTACTACCGTGTGTGCGCCTTTTTGAATGGCCTCAGTAATGCTGGCAGGCGACGCCTGATTTTCTAACCTCTGTAGATTGCGCCGCACCACTTTCTCCTTCGCAAACCGATTCGAGAAACTCGTCAGCTGGTAGCGGACACACTTTACCAGGCGTTCTCCGTGTAATGTGAAGCTGAAGCACGACACTGTTGCTTGTTGGTACACACCAGAGCGGGATGAGTGTCGAGTCGATACTCTGGCCTGATGCCGGGATCGAGGCTTCATGTTTCTGTTGATGTGTCTCACAATGTCGCCACAACCGGCACCTAGCGATGGCTGGGGTTTACATTCCATTGATGACGTTACTCAGCAAATGTGTAATCACTGCACGCTGGTGTGCGTGTGTGCGTGTCAGGTTTGCGCCCTGTTCGTGTGTTACCGCGGGATGTTTGTGTGTCTGTCTGTGTGTGTATGTGCCCCGATCTCCGGCTGATTGCCGTGGTCCTTACGTCACTGTTATGTCACTGCGTCACTTGTGTGTCTGCCCGTTTGTCGGCTCACGACCGTTTTCTCTGCACGTCGCCTGGAGTTCACTCGACTGGCAATATATGTGATACGCCGCTGCTATAAATGTGTTTGCAATGCATACATGGATGAAATGTGAGAGGGTGAGGAATAACATTTTGATGACAGTATAAAATGTGTCACTAGTGCACATACTTGCGAGTTGCGAAGAACCAGGGTATGAATGGGATTGAAAAGATCGGAGTATATTTTCGTCCCTGTACTGTACGCCAGTACCTACATACTGACCGCAATGACATTCTTTTGCACTTTAGGGGCGCGAATGCGTTACATTAAAGGTAGTGTGCCAGCTTTCTTGGACCGTATGGAGTTAATGGCCCAGATAAGGAGAACCGGATTTTTAGAACTTATCCATACCTTCAAAACTCATGGAAACGTCTTAAATTCTTCAAATTTTGAGTACCCCAGTGCGAAATTCGCCCCGACGGGTTGTCGGTCGTACCCCAACCACATTTCACACCACTATGAACAATAAATGCACACACTGAAATCGCTATTACCGATATGCTCATCCAATCAAGTTTCGATAAACCCGTTCATCATCATCTCCTGCGGTTTCGAACACGCCTGTTAGGTGGCTTCTGATGCTCGTCGAGGTCGGAATTTCCAAATACGCGTGGTGCGTCGGGCCGCGCGCTCTGACTTCGGCCAAGAAAAATGCGTCAGCTGATCATTGTCATTTCTGCCACTTGCGTGTGGTGAAATGGGGTCATAACTTATAAGACGGCTTTTTCATATCAATTATTTTACATAAAATCAGATTTCAAACCATAAATAATGTTCGACAGCCAAATAAAAGAAACAATACCAATACGGGCTTACAGTTTAAGGCTCGACATTGTGTTGTCTACGATTAGACAGCTGATAACTCATTCCCGTACGTCGTATGGTCGTAACACTATAATGACCTTTGCTTATTGTCACAAGTGCGCCGCATTCGCGATTGTTGCCCGACGCCTGTTTGCAGGTGAGCCCACTACAGTTGTTATACATATCTAAAAACCGAAAAACTTTTAGGCGAAAAAGGCACTATTCCAGGCCCATTTTTGATTTTTTTTTGCGATATTAGGTAAAAACAGAAGCTTCTTATCCTAGGAAAAATAAAATGGGAAATCTTTCAAAGGTGGCACACTACCTTTAAGCGCTAGTGTGTGCGAATCAGCAATACCAATAATATCATCAATCATGATGCAGAGGATTAATAAATGGATGCCTTTCTTCTGAGCGAGACATGAAAACCAAAGCAGCTGCGTCCTAGGCATGCATGAATCTAAACTCAAAACGGCTACCTTTAATCGACAGTTCAATAATTGTCGGGTAAATCGTCAGTCGAAATCAAACTACTGACTTAAAAATGTTCCTCGCAAGTGCGTTTCGTACAGTAATGCGGCTGGGTTATCGGCCAATGCGTACTTGCAGTCTCTGCGAGAGCCTACTACGGCCGCAGATCAAACGCCTGAAAGTTAGGCTGTGCCGCAGCGCCTGGCGGCCGAGCGGAACAGTATCCTTGGCTTGGCACAGATAAACGGGAAATGCCTGCAAATGCGTTTCCGTCGTCTGAAGCCCAACTGATCAGTCCTGGATGACTGCAATGAGGACAACTCGCATCAGATTGCAAATACTTCGCGCGAATTGTTACATTTGACTTGAGAAACTTTGGAGAGCTATAAGCTGTTGCCACCTTCCTATACCTACCTATTGCACCGCCTTAAATTCGCCAATGTTTGCGCTATTTTGTGCCTATCAACGATTATTGGACTGAAAGGCTATATCTTCTTTTATTTGATTAGGACAAAATGAGTTGGTGATATATAACAATGGAATTATGTCAATGAAATACCTATTTATCATCACCGCCATGTTGGTAAAATTACCCATGAAAATTTTCAGAATGCCTAACGTTAGTTGATTTTCGCAACACTTCGTTTTCAAAAACAAAACATTAGACTTCAGACTTGTATTATTGGACAAACAAAATAAATGATAAATCAACATACTAAGGAATGCGAATGAAGCAGAAGTCGAGACCGGTCAGTTGTAGAACGGTTTTGACGGTCATTATTCCGGCCACGGATGTGACGATGGGATGGCGGCGGGCGAATACGTGGAGCGAGGCCAGCCACTGAGCAGCCAGGCCGGCAGGAGTTGAAGCCGTGGACGTGTACTGCTCCTGTGGCTGACCCTCGGTCGGCGCCGCCTGCCGACTGCCCCAGCTCAGCTGGGAGAAATGCCTCCGTTAGGAAAAAAGCAACAACAGGGAACGTCATGGCACGCACACGGGATCCACACACAATGAAACTCCGTCAGGATAATTATTTTTGCAATGGACCTGGCTTAAATGTCATTTAATTTCCCGTCAATTTAAGATTCTCATATTTAACCAACTCAGTCACTGCGTTCAAAATTTTGCAATGCGACGATCTGGTAACCGCCTGTCATTATTGTGGCTGAAAGGTCTTCCGCTTCCACATGCCTGCTTGACGCCCAAAGCTATATTATTTGGACTCAGGCATCGGTAAAATCCTTTTTGAAAGGATTGCATTCCCAATCCACATTCCTAGTGCCGAAGTGGATTGCATTCCTACCCGCAATCCCCTTTTTTCACTTGGATTGTGATCAAATCCGCAATCCTTTTTTGCAATCCTGTTGTATTATTATGTGCACTAGTGGATCTGGGGGAGGGAGGGGGGCATAGGGCCGTGCTTCCATCCCCAAATCACCCATTTCTAGTACCTAGTATTGCGAGTAATTCCTATCTAAGGCACAGGTATTTTATGGGAAATATTTTTGCCTTAAACACCCCCACATTTAAACTTCTACCCAACCACTGTTTTATATTTTTAAAACTCACCCTCAAATACGTAATTTTGCCCTTCCTATGTAGTTCATCAGCGTATATTATTTTGAGCGTTTAAATTAAAAGCGTTTAAATTATTTCAAGTTTCGATATAAAGCCCTTGATAGCAAAGTAGGTACATTAGGCCGATGAAGCCGATCTCATAATTTTCAATCGCAACAAACCATTTCAAAGCACTAATCAAACGCAATCCGGATTGGATTGCAAAAATTGGAAGTATGATGCAATCCAATCCGCAATCAAATCCTGTTTTTTGGAATGGATTTCAAATCCAGGTGCAATCCACCAAAAAGGAATGCAATCAGGATTTTGCAATCCTGCAATCACAATCCTACCGATGCCTGTTTGGACTGAAATATCTAACATCTAAGCGGGGCTAACCGACTCACCCAGCTCTTGGCAGCCGGCTTGATTGGAGCCAACACAGGTGCGTTTTCGTAGCTCGAGACGGCTCCACTCTCGGGGGCTGAAGCGACGGTGGGTCCCAGGTCTCCAGACAGGTCTTGCCGGGCTGCCTTTGATGCCTTGCTTCGCTTGCGAGGAGGCATTTTTCTTAAATCGAGTTAAATAACTGAAGTGTGAAGTGTTATATGAAAGAAATGTTATATGAATAAAGTGACTTACCAAAACGTAAAAGGTTAAAAAACAAAATGTTACAAGCCCTCCTAAAATTTTGTGTTTTGTAAATAACAATTATCTGTCCTTTGAAAAGAGCGTGCGTCTTTCTCGTGCCAAATGTAAATAAACGCTTTCACTTTACTGCATACATGACAATATCCAGATCCAGACGTTTTTGACACGTTAACTTCTGACGAGCAAAGCACATTGCTTTAGTGCAAATCAAAGGAAGCCTTAATATTGTTTCCGTATTTTTTTCTGTAGCAGTCAGCATCTAAGAAATGACAAACTGCACGCGTTTGTTGCGTTTTGGGATAGATAGCTTTCCTGTGCTCTTGTGCAAGGGTTGCTAGTGCTACGTTAGATTTGAGCTACATTTTGAAACAGTTTTACCATAGTGTAATAAATAACTTATTATTACACGATGGTTACACCTGAATAAAATAAAAAGCACGAAACATAGTTTATGTTTAAAACATAAACCTACATACCTGAACTCTGTGAACCAAGCATATAAGTACGCCACTTTAAACAATCAGCAGAAAATGATAGTAGAACTGTGTGTTGAACATACTGTACGTTTGAACGTTTCTTGTTGCAATGCCATATTTCCGCAGTCTGTTGACCTGACCTGAGGTCACCAAGCTTACAATATTAAATTCACTGTTTTGATGCTTACTTCGAAAGCTTTAGGAAATTATCATCGGAATCCCTGGCAGGGCGATGTAAAGACATTCCCTATTTACATCCATCATCCTCGATGTTTTAAATGCGTACCTATTTATTCCGAAGCCTCGAACGAGTCATGTGTTCATGTTTTACAGAAGCTGACACACTATCTTACACGTAGGTAATACAGCCGGTTTTGGGCTGTGCCGTTTCCCATAAATCCTCGTGAACTCGGGTTTAAAATTGGTTGTGAACGTTTATTAATTATCACTGCTATAAGTGAACTGTAATTTAGAATATTAGCAGAGTGCCATGGTCTCAGGAAGCATAGTGATCTATTGCATTATAAATCAATTTATAAACACCACGTAGACACCTGTATGACGATAAGGTTTTTATGCCAGGAATAGTTTGCTCGTGTTCAATAAAGGAAATTGGATGTTCAATTCCAGACGTTCTCAAGAAAGGTGCTTGACCGTCAAATGCTCGCGACATCGCGCGGCATCGGCCTAAATGCAGAAAAGCCTGTGACGCTTAAGTTCATTTTAGTGTCATAAAATTTCAAGTCAATATAAAAAAGCCTTTTGAAATCCAAATTTTAGTAAAGCTGCGTTTAAATTACCTATCTGAGGTTACTATAAACGGTATCTAAAGAACTAGGCAATCTTCAATATCCCGCGAGCGAACTCTGCAAAATGCCCTGTCGCGAAAAATGCCCGAGAGCTTCAAGCAGCGATTGTGTGCCACAATGCTCTACCGGGGCTTCACATTGCGATTCCGAGCCATCCTATTTCAGTATGGTGGTTGATGCAGCCTCCTCGATGCTTCAAGGCATCGGCCTTGTAGTAAGTACCTATTTATGTGTGCATAAGTGTTTATGATTTTTGTTGCTAGTTGACTTAGGCACATACCTATTTATATTTTTGATAACCTCGTTCTTTTATCTGAATAGGTGTTTAATTGTTGTATATGTATGTTTAAACAAATAATTTCGGAAGTTTTCGATTTATCGAGTCCAGGTGTTCATCGTTTTCACGGCGCACTTTCACCGTTCTCAGGCGGAGCGTTTCGTGTCGTGGTCGCCGCAGGAGCCGTGTCCCTCCGAGCCGCCCACCCCAGCCGTTCGCTCGTCGTCCTGTCCTCCTGCCGCTCTGCCGACCTGTCCTCCCGCCACTCTGCCGGCCTGCTCTCCGTCCCCCTGCGAGTCGCCTCGGCCATGCCCGCCGCCCAAGCCGCAGTCGTGCACCCTGTCAGAATCGCCGCAACGCAGGAAGCGCCGGCAGCGACGCTCCCGGCCCCACCCCGTCGCCAGGCCGCTCAAGAGCTGCTCCAAAGGGCAGTGATGACGTGGTTGGACAACGGTTCTGCGTCAACCAGCTGTGTGACGATGATCTATGGCTGTTTCAGGAATTTGCATGCCAAACTGGATTTTTTAATTTCGCCCTTATAGAGATGTGAGCGATTCAGGATAAATTTTCATAAATTAATTTGTAGATATCTAACGCCTCTTTATTTCGTGCACCCACACTTTCGACATATATTGGTTTCAAATCACAACGTGAAATATCCCACTGTGAATATACACTTTATAAACACCTGTCTTTATCTGGCTTCAGTTAGTCTTGAGTATCTTTCAGTTAACAGTCAATCAAAACCCAGAGCTTCGTCCATCTATTGACCAGGCCGAAGGTAACAAATACAGCAATACGAATGAGTAATAATGGACCAAACAAACCTAGGGCTTCTATCGCTGTACCTATGCTGACTATAGGGGGCCATTAGCAGTCACATTCAGAGGTAGGTAACTGTCACGAGCTGACTTGGAACTCTGCTTCAAACCCGATTTTTCCAATACTTGTAGAGGATAGCGCTTGTAGACGTAAAGCGCGTGCTTGAAACGTATTATTTCAAGTCAGCCATTTCAAAAGTTTAGTCACCAAATTAAATAAGTTGTCCGGCTTTTTGTATTTTGGCAATAAATTTTAAAGGCCATTTTTGAAATGTGAAATTTCAGCACTTAGCCAATGCAGTGACGTGTGCACCATCGCACAATTAAATTGATATCGGCATGTAAAAAATAAGTATTTGAGATATCGGCATGATTAAATTATCAGTTTTGCGCACCTGAACTTAACCCAGGAACGCCCAACTGGACATTTTTGTCCAACCGTGTCTCTCTGCAGTGCAGGGGACCCACAGCGTGCGACAGTGGAGCCATCTTTTAACAGCGGCCGGTACAAGTCGAGAAAGATCCAGCAAAACGTTTTAGAATGATTCCGAGCTTATCGGTCCAGTTTTGAGCGACACGTCGAGCAGCCAAGTCGCTCGCTGGATTTAGACCCCAAATCGCGATGACGTCACATGACGAAAGGTAAGATGTCATGGCGCTGGAGTATTAGCCAGGTAAATTAACAGTGTATTCATGTTTGGGAGACTTTGTCCCATGTTTTGATGCGCTAGCTTGTTCTCCCAGTTGCGTTGCATGATCATTAGAAAAGAAATTGCAAAATATGGACAAAATTGTCCACGTGGGCATTGCTGTGTACAAAATAGAGCTGGCTTGCACAAATGCTTATTTGGTATTATCTGTTACAGCACTTTCAATGGCTCCATTCCTGTTTCAGACACAAGACAAAGACACTGAATGATGTCCTTGACATGGTTGAAGAAGATGCCAGCGGAGATGAAGCGGACATCATCCTCATCCCTCCAGAAGGTGACGTATCTGACGGCTACTCCGGACCGGAGGACGAAGGCGAGGGCGACCCCGACCATCTTTCTGCCCCCATCCTGAAGTCTGAAGCTGAACTTCAGCGTCGCAGGAGTTCAAGGACTGAGACCACTCACCAGCCTACCGCGCGACGTCATCAAGCTCATCACACTGTGACGTGGATGAAGCCAGCGCCTTCATCGGGAAAGCCTACCAGGCTTTTCCCTGAGGCTAACTTCAGCCAGTTCTCGGGGATGAGTCCAAACGAACTGGTAACACTCTTCCTTGGTGAGGAGATCTTCGACCTCACTATCAAGGAGAGCAGCCTCTACGCTCTTCGAAACGGACGCCAAGATCCACAGCTGAGCAGGGAAGACATCGCCATCTTCATCGGCATCCTCGTCCTCACTAGCTACCTGACAGCAGTGAACACCAGGTTCTACTGGCAAGAGGCTGCGGACACTCACAATGAGCGCATATGTCAAGCCATGACGCGCAATCGCTTTGACACGATCAAGCGGAACCTCCACTTCTGCAGCGAGGAAGATCCTGCTGACCGCTACTGGAAGCTCCGTCCGCTCATCAAAATCCTGCAGGTCAAGTATATGGAGCATTTTGTTCCGCAGCAAGCTATCTCCCACGACGAGGCCATGATCGCCTACTTTGGGCGACACGGTCTGAAACAGGCGATCCGGAACAAACCGATCCGTTTCGGATTCAAGGCCTGGGCACAGAACACGCCAGACGGATATCTCCTGGCGTTCGACTTCTATCAAGGAAGGGGAGTCGCGGAGCACACTGACGACAACGTTCAGCTTGTTGGAAAGAGCGGCGCCACCGTGCTCGATCTGCTGGAGCACATGAAGCAGGAGTTCCGCGAGCTGCCCTTCCAGTTCTTCGTGGACAACTATTTCATGTCCATCCCCCTGATGCAGGAGATGACGAAGAGAGGATACGACGTGACAGGCACGATCCGGGAGAACCGCATCCCTGGCACGACTGGCCTCAGTGCGACGAAGGAGTTTAGGAAGAAGGAACGAGGCATGCACCAGGCTGTCACCAGTCGGGACGGGAACGTGATTCTCGTCAGGTGGCAAGACAATGCACCCGTCACTCTGGCCTCGACATGCTACGGCGATGTTCCCCCAGGCAAGGTGCGCCGTTACAGCCGTGTGCAGAAGCGACATGTGGAAGTTGACCGCCCTCATGTTGTCGGGAAGTACAACGAGATGATGGGCGGAACTGACAGGATGGATCAAAATGTCAACCACTGCAGGATCGCCGTCAAGGGCAAGAAGTGGTGGTGGCCGATCTTCACATGGCTTGTGGACACGGCAGTCCACAACGCCTGGCGTCTACTGCCGCGCTGGCGGCACGATGACTTATGTCCAGTTCCGTCGCGAGTACGCCTGCACCATCCTGCGACGATGGGCCAGGGGAAGCAAGCCCATGATGAACCGCAACCTTGCGGCTCCAGGATCCGAGGCCATCCGCTTCGACGGGATGGGACACATCATCATCAAGGCCCCGTCACGGGGGACCTGCCGGAATGAAGGCTGCACGGCGAAGGTGGGAACCAAGTGCGTGAAGTGTGCTGTGTTCCTGTGCGTCAACTGCTTCGCCGGCTTCCATGGCGTCGCCCAGTGAAAAGATGTTCAGGCTTCCACTGGTGGACGCCCGGCGATACCCCTGCCAAGCAGCGACAGTGCTGATGGCCCCAATTTGGGATTTGTCTCAGTTTGCTGCTTGATCTTAAATTCGTTGATTGATAATCTGGAGTGGCTGGATGTCACCGGTGTGTTGACAACATGAGCATGGAGAGCAAGTTGACAAGGAGAGCATGTTGACACTCTGGTTGATTTTTTAGAAATACACTTGCTTTTTAGCTGAATGGAGTTTTTTTACAGAAAACTTAAGTGGTCTGGTGTGGTTTGATCTAATCTTCCGCAAAGCACCATTTTTGTACATGGTAATGCCCATCTGGACATTTATGTCCAGTGCTATATGTCGAAAACTACAAAAGGTACAGTGATAATTTCTTCGGCTGTTTACAACACTAGTATAGGGGGGCAAACATGTGAATTTTCTTTGGAATCGGAAAACTTTTTTTCTCTGGGCACTGGGGGGTTAAATACATAACTCGGTGATTGCATTTTACTAAAGATTATATTGTACCTTCTACTACCAAAACGTTATCCTGAGAATAAGTGAGACATCTCATTTGATTTTTGACTTAAGTCAAGTTTTTCGTGCCGTTGAAAATGCCGTGTCGTCGAACCGTGGTGAGATGCACAAAGAAAACAATAAGTTGTCCGGTGCCTGCTCGAAGAAACTGTGAATCTTTCTTTGTCACTGCAATCCTTGGCGTGCAAAATGTGGTAAGTTAACTTTTTACGGTTAACATTTTAAGGGGAACCCTATAAGTCAACGGATGGTACTCAGACCATCCCTGATAATCCCGTCATCCAACCTTTTGCGTTGCATGCGGACCTAAGTCACCCGACGGAAATTGTTAAATGTTTCGGTTTGTTGTAACAGAAGAGGACATTTGGGTTATGTAGCCTGGGGAATATGCAGGCTGCATGCAGGTTTTATCTGGATTCACAAGCCGTTGTGGCGTTTCCAGATTCAGCGTATGATCAGCTGGTGTCCGCCCGAGTGTCCGGCCGAACCGGCTTCCTCCGCCGACTCAGACTGCGAGCCTGCAGAGGAGGTGCCCGGCTGCAACTGTCCGCCCAACCCGGCCAAATACCTGCGCCGCCTCTGGAAGATCCAGGAGAAGATCATGTGCGCTCCGGCCACCCGCGTGGTGGTAGCACTGCTCGCCTGCCGCGCACTCCTTCAGACGCTCGGCGTCAAGGTCTGCTTCATGAACTCAATGTGATTTGCTGCTCAAATCCCCACCACTCGTCATCTGTGCCGTATGATACTGATTGCTAAATTTGTGACGATTCCGACACATTTTTACGCTTTGACAGTTTTTTTTTTACTCATGATTAATCAAGTGCATTTTCGCCGCCACTTTGCAAATAATACACTAAATATTTGTTTTTCAACACGGTACGAGTCTCCTGCGCGATGGGCCCGATGCCTGTCGAGTTTCAACTCACTACGGTGGTTATAACTGTTTCATAACGAGTGATGAGCATTAAAAGTTCGTGACTGGGAGTTGAGACAGTCACAAGGAACACTGCTTTCATGACAAATATCAACGCTCAACCCCCTTTCCCACGGAAATTTCTATGTTATTGCATAGTGAATTCTTTCAATTTATTCGACTAATTTTAAGAGGTGTGAACCATCCAAACAGCACGAAAAAATTAATTGCGAAGTTTACGGTGTTGCAACAAGCAGTTTCAACCAACGCGATTAATCTGCCACCCATTTTATTGCCATGACCATAGACCTATCTATTGACTTTCTTACGACCTATTCATAACAGAAATACACAGTCGCTTATTACGTATTCTCACAGTGCAGGTTAAAAGTACCCACATTTAGGTATAAATGGGTGACTAGCGACAGCTTAGGTATATCTATTTCCATCTTAAGTGACTACCTAGAGAGATGAAATCTATATTACTATTTATACAGCAAACAGCAGAGCCTATTTTCAACGCCAAAAGACTTTGTTTAGCAAATAGCAGCAGTCAGCACCACAACGTCTGTAAGGCAGAAGACTGAACTTTATTTACATTACAGAACAGAGCGACTGTTTGTCTTGTTTCAACTGTCTGTTAAATAAAAAATAAAAAAACGATTCGGGTCGATGACACTATTCCGAACAGAGCGCCGTGAGCCGATCGGTCGCTGTCGGCGGTTGAGGCCCAGGCCCTGGAATAGCATTCCACTAGCTGCAGGTCCGGAATTTCCCATTTGAATATCCTTATTTACGAGTCGTCGTGCTGGTAGTTGCGACGAAACCAGCCGGGTATTCCCCTCACAAAGCCAGTGACCGAGCTGGACATTCTTCGGAGCGGTGTCATCTGAACCTCCTGCTGCAGATCCTCCAGACTAAAGCCTGCAGAGGGCACCAATACTAATCAGCTCATCACCAATACTAATAGGCACCGTGAAACGAGACAATGTCCGATGGTCGCAATGTTAACGCTTCTAACTACATGGGTGAGGCGATCGATCACACCTATACCAGGGTGATCTGGCCGCCGGTATCACCTATACCAAGGGTGATCTGACTGCCGCAGTGTCATCTACCCACGGTGTTCTGGCTGCCGGTATTACCTTGCCTATAAGGTAATAAGGTAAGGTAATAAGGTGTTCTGACCGCCGCCGGTCCCACGGTGTCGTGGCCGCCGGTGTCACCCACCTAAGGTAATCTGGCTGCCGCGCTGGTAGGTGGGCGTCATTGACACGCCATCGGCGAACGCGCCGTCATCGGGCAGGCTGAGGGCGGCCTCGGACTGGGCTAGGCTCTCCGTGTCCGAGCGGAACTCGGCACGGATCCGGTCCAGCGCTGTCCAAACACAAACACTGGGTAAAACACAAACACAGACACTGGTAAAACACAAAGACTACAAACACAAACACCGGGTCATTGCGGTGAATGGGTAAATTTGTGAGCGACAAATGTGCTTGAAATGGCCAATTGCGAACGTTAAGCATGGTGTTGCTTGGTATACTGAAAAGGATGAGTAGCCGATACTTCTTTGGCGACTGCATATCCGTAACCGAAGGTTTGTTGTCAATAGTTAAAACACTATTCTTTAGAATTGTGTTTTTCTATTGAAAAACAAATCTGAGTTCCCTGACAATTTGGCAAAAGCTGTATGTTGATCTGAGGACCACATGCCGTCGTCAGATGCACAGACCGCTGTTTGCGCTATTTTTATATTCATGAACGACTCTCAATTCAAGTCTTATCACAGATCCAATGCTGGTAGCTTGCATTCTCAGAGCCATACTCAGATAACTGACACCCAATGTCAGCCCCAGACCTATTGATGATGGTTGGTTTAGGGCCTTGGGCTGGGTGAATCCCATCCATCCTCTGATGCTATAAGGGTCGCCGCCGGCCCCACTCTCGGCTATTGGCTGTCGGCTGCGGCTCGGCTGTGTGTGCTCAGTGCCCACCACTCCATCACTGCCGGCCAGCGAGAATGAGTAATGAGTATGCTGGGGTGACTCTGTCCAAACACTGGCTATAGCTCTGTCCGGGAATCCCAGTGCTGCTTACACATTCACGTACGTGGCAACTGACCTCAGCGGTGTAAATGTCTTAGCATGCACATATAATCTGTATTAATATTTAATGCGACAATTGTATTGTATTGTATTACCTTCATGGACAATCCACGCGGGGCGTGGCGATTACAGTCCAGAGTCTGAGTCGGGCACAAACAAAAACATGCGGGGACAAGAAACACAGGCATACAGATTCAATCGCTTGACATTCGCTCTCTCTATATACAAACGGACGATTCAGACAGCACACCGCACACGGATGTCGCACCTCCTTCCCCTGACACGGGTCATCGTCGGGCGGTCGCCATCGCCGGACAGACTGCAGCCTTGGCCGCACGGGCGAATGGGGCGGGGCGCTGTTCGATGACACCGGGAGGCAGACTGTTTAGTAGCGCCGCGGCCCGGTAGCCGAATCGTCGCTTGCCAGTCTCGAGCCGCGAGCGTGGAAGGTGGAAAAGGTGGTCCTGCCGGGTGGACCTCTCTCGCGCGTCACTGTTATTCGTGAAGATGGCAGCTAGTGCTTCGGGCTCGCCGTTGCTTATTATTTTCTGCGCAGTTACCATGGTTTTAACATCGGCCATAGCTTTCGGAGGCATCCATCCGAGTGAATCGCGGAGGCCAGAGACGTGATCGAATTTCCGGCGGCCGAATATGACCCGTGCTGCAAAGTTTAGAATTTTTTGAAGTCGGTCGAAGTTTTTCTGGGAGCCATTTCCATATACAGTGAGGCAGTACTGGACGCGCGAGATGACGAGTGCAGTCACGATCGTTTTGAGGATACCGTCTGGGAGGCAGTGTCGTGCGTGGGAGAGGCCGATCAGTACGCCCATGCAGCGACGGCTCAGCTCGGCCACGTGTGCTTCCCAGGTGAGTGCGCCGTCGAATACAACACCCAGGTTTCCCACCTGCGCGCACGGCAGGAGCTCAGCGTCACGGAAAGAGATTTTGAAGCGAGGCAGGTTACGTAGGTTTTGTCGGCTACCGAATACCATCAGTTGAGTTTTAGAAGCGTTGACTTTCAGGGCGTGTGCGCAGAACCATGCGTTAAGTGACTCTAGCGATGTCTCCATGCGCGAGATGAGACTCCTGATGTCGTTGCGTGGGCCGCTCACCAATATCTGGGTGTCGTCTGCGTACTGATAAGCGGTGGCGTCTCCGGCAAATAGTGAGAGGTCGTTGGAGAATATAGTGAAGAGGAGGGGACCCAAAGCCGAACCCTGGAAAACTCCTACGGTGTTTGGGAGCGGTCGAGAGGTTATCTTACGGCCGGTTTTGTCTTTCAGGGATACACTCTGCGTGTGTCCCTGAAGATAAGCCGAAAACCAGGAGGTCTCAATACCGTAGATTTGGAGCTTTTTGACAAGGAGTTCATGGTCAATGACGTCAAAACATTTGCTAAGGTCTATGAGGCATAGCATTGAGATCTCACCCCTATCGGTGGCGGCAAGGATGCTATCTGTGACTGACAGCAGTGCAGTCTCAGTGGAGTGTCGGGGGCGGAATCCGTGTTGGGTAGACGAAAGAAGGTGGTTATGGGTGAGATAGTGATAGAGCTGCTGATGGATTACACGCTCGATGATTTTCATGATTACGGGAACTAGGGAGATCGGTCTGAAATTGCTGGGGTCAGATGGGTTGCCCGACTTGAAGATCGGTTGAACGATAGAGTGTTTCCAGGGGTCAGGAATGTCGGAACGGGTGATTGAGACGTTAATGATGTGTAAAATGATGTCGCCAATAGTTTGGAAGCATACTTTTAACATGCGGATGCATATACCGTCAGTGCCACGCGCGGCAGAGTTTCGCATGCTGAACACTGTGAGTCCGAGTTCCCCGAGAGTGATGGCCCTCGGCCTAAAGCTGCATGCGCCGACACGGGGTAGACGTACATTTAGATCAGTATCGTTGTTTTGGGTACTCAGTTCGGTGGCAATGCGGGGCCCGACAGAGACGAAGAAGGAGTTCAGATCGTCGGGAGATAGATCGGGCTGAATATTTGGACCATCTTTCTTTCCAGCGATCACTGATTTGATGCTTTGCCAGACTTTGTTTACCCCACGCTCGCTGATCTCGTTTTGGAGGACGTGACGGCGGTCTCGGCGTAAGGCGGCACGGACGGAGCGGTTAAGAGCCTTATACTCGGGAGACTCGCGGCCTAGCCGACGTAACGCGGAGCGACGCCTGGACATAATGTCGCGGGTGGCGGCAGATACAGGGGGCGCTGTAGGATTTCTTATCAGCACATTTTTGAGGGGGGCATGGTCGTCGAAGACAGGTAGAAAGTTGTCTAAAAAGACCTGCCACTTGTCAGCAACAGACGTCGAGTTATAAACTTCCTGCCAATCGACACTCAGCAGCTCTTGGTTGATAGAGTGAACGTCCACTTGGTTAAGTGATCTAGATTGGATGACAGTTGGTTTTAGGCGCTGCTTAGGCACGTCGACGGTCACGTGGATGAGTTTGTGTGGGCTGAAATGGCAATGGACTACGCTATAAGAACGCACAAATTTTCGGTTTTGTACAATACACACGTCCAAGAGAGAACCGGTAGTGAATGTTGATGTTGTCACGAGTTGATCCAGGGAGTAGTCAGAGAGGAACTCGCTGATGTGTTGACGGGCGGGAGAGCTAGCGCTCTTTAACAAGTCACAATTCAGATCGCCGCATATAACAAACGGGACGTTGGGGTGGTCGATAAGGACACGCTGAAGCTGGGTTTCCAAGTCTGTAAAATCCGCACGCAGTGCGGTCGCGGAATAACGCGGCGGTCGGTACACCGAGCAGACAATCAGATTGCGATTTTTTGGTAATTTCAACAATGCCCACTGCGATTCCAGAAGACTGTCCGGGCACTGCGAGCTTGGTGGCTTCAGTGCTACAGGCGTAAGGTCCGCTTTGGTGATGATGGCGACGCCACCAAAGCCTCGGCCGTCAGGTCGGTCCACCCGGCTGATGGAGTAGCCAGGGATGACCAGGAGGCGATTGGGTGTGCTCGGTCGTAGCCAAGTTTCGGACAGAAGCATGACGTCGAGATCTTGGCGGTTAAGTTCGTCCGACAGCTCCAGCAGTTTGGGCTTGAGGCTCTGGACATTGAGGGCTCCGATTTGCAGTCCGGTGCCGGGGCGATGAGCGGTGGGCGCGGTCGCGGTGCGGCCGCCGCCCCGCCCCCTCCGTCCACGCGCGCCGCGGCGCTGCGGCCGCCGGCCGCCGCCTCGGGCCGACCTAGGGGCGCCGGTAGCTGGTGCGGCGGGTTGACCGGCTGGAGCGGGTGCGGAGGCGAGGGCGGTGGGGAGCTGGGCGTGAGGCTCGGGCGATCCGCCGGTGGGCGGCGGTTGTGGACGGCGTCCGTCGCTGCGGGCCGGCTTGTGGCGCGTGGAGCCTCTGATGGGCGGGGCCTGGGCTGCCGGCTGCGCGCCGTGGGACGCGGGCAGCGCGAGCGGCCGCTCCCCACCCCCGCGGGCCGGCGGGGCTCTCAGCTGGAGGGGAGGGTGAGGCGACACGGCCGCCAGCTGGCGCCCGTGGGGCTCGGCGCGCGGCGCGGGACTGCGGGCCGTCGTCCCCGAGGCTCGGGAAGATTTGAAAACCGGCAGCCGTTGGGTGGCTAGAGCTGGGGCCGGGTCACAAGTAGAGTTAGATGAATTCCGAGAAAAATTGCGTGGGAAAGCAGGTTTTCTTACGGTGAGGTGGTGCCTGAGACGGTGATCGGCAACTCGAAGCGTGGACCTGGGTGGCGGCGCTGGTGCCGGGCAGGCCACGACGGTCAGTACCCGCACTACGGCGAGCAGAACCAGGAGCCGGGCGATATCACGGTGCATGTTGAGGCGAAAGGGGTATTGGCCACGATGAGATCTTGAAGAGGTTGCAAACGACGTATCCATGTAGAAACTGTTCAAGTAGCACAAAACCACACTCACACTCACACTAACACACGGAGTAGGCAGAAGGGGGTAACGGGGAGGAGTGAGCAGCGCTCGCGTCCGCTCGCGGCGGCGCGCTCAAACAATGTGACCATGAGCTGTGCGACGCAGTAGCTGTGTCGCTGAACCCGATCGACACCTGCGGAACTTTGGCACTGCTGAGAGGTGACATTGGCCACGCGGGGCCACGGCCGTTCGCCTGAACGATTGGCATGCATGGTTTGAAAAGTTATCGGGAAAGAGGCCCTCGCGGCTGGCGGGTAGTGCGAGAATACATTTGGTTTGATAAAATTACAATGTTTCGCATGCACGCCATGACACAAATTATTTTGCAGCGGATATTTTATGACTTTTTATTGTTTGATTTTATGATTGGCGTAATTATCGATAAGTAGGACTGTAAAGGCCTCGCTACACTATGCGTTTTCTGCGTGCGTTTTTTGCGTGTTTGCAGGTTTTGCGTAAAATCGTTTTAGAAAAATAAACGATATTACGTTTTCGTGATGTTTTTTATATGTAACTGTAGTTAATATAAGAGTTATATTAACTTCTGCATATAACTACATAATGTAAAAATTATATTATTTTTTACTTTTTTCTAGAACGATATTAGGCAAAAAACGCAAACCCACAAAAAACGCACGCAGAAAACGCATAGTGTAGCCAGGCCTTAAGAGAAGAATGGTTAATGTCCTACGTTAATAACTAGCAGTGTTCATTCTTTGCAAGCTTTTTGTCTTATGATGGAAAATATCATGAAATTGGAAAACTTGTAAGGTGCTCAGTGCTTACCTTTCTTTAGGTCCATTTCATCCATCTCAATATTTTGAATGATCTTCAGCTTTTGCCGGAACTTCTTGGCGAGCATCTTTCTTCTGTAGTCTGCCTCTATTTCCATTTTTGTTCTCGGGATGCGAATACGGAAGCAGCAGCAAAAGAAGGTGACTGAAGCAGGCGTAAGTATACTCAGTACTCGTTCTGCCACTATCAGATGCGATACGGTGATGTAATGAAGATTTAAGGGCACAAGTATTTCAAGGGAACTAATGCATTCCAATGCATGCTGCTTTGTCGTATTTACTTATATGACAAGATAAATTGTGTACTGTGTAACTGTTAATGTTGGGTTTATTCACTTGAAATTTCGGTGGAATTCACTCCTACGCTTGCGGATAAAAAGTGCCGTCTAAGCCGATCCCCGGCAGTATGTCAGGCAGTATGCCTCACCGATGGCCTGAATGCCGGCGGCCGTGAGAAAGATGACGTGCCACCGGCGGAACCCGCCCACGATCCTCTGCTCGAGCCAGTCGACATCGTCGTCCAGCTCAGACGCCATGATGTCGGTGCAGTTCTGAAAGCAAGCGCCGCGCCGGGCGGCTCAGAAAGGCACAGATACCGGGGCTGGAGTTTGGAGGCATGGAGTGCAGAGTTTCGTAGAGCGCTACGAGGAAAGATCACTCCAATTTCCAATTAAGCTGTTGTTCGGAGTCCGTATGAAATATTATCAAGTGAATTAGAAGCCTGGCCATTTAATAATAAACCGATGTCTCAAATGAGAAAACTTGGTGAAAATTGCCACTGCTCCCGCCGAGTCGGTACAGGGCACAGCAATGTCACTGACCTGACCAAGCAGAGGGTCGCACTGCATTATAGCTGTATCCATGTCGGCTGTCCGTCCCGTGGAAGCACAGCTCGGGATGACGTATGTGCTCTTCGGAGCTCAACTTGCCTGTTGTGCTGTTACTGACACCCTGACACTGCCGTGCCGACACCGCTGTCCTGACGCCGTTTCCTCACACTGCTTTCCTGAAACTGCCCTCCTTTTAACTTCGGCCACGCACCGTTACCGCTATGACTGCACCGTCACCAAAATCCTTCTTGCCGTCTTCTTAGCAGTAGCATGGTAGCAGTGAGTGCTGACTTTCAGACCTTCTTAACGCTTCTCCACCTCTCTCGTTCACCGCTCTTCTGCGTCCTCAGCCGTCTTCTTTTCCCCACTGACCTATCGCCCCCACCGGTTACCTCGACTGGTGAACCACACACCGGTCCGCGCGGGGGTAGCGAGCCGCCAGGTGTGACTCGGCACCCTCGCAGCGCGGCGGGCCGCGACCACACCCTCTCATCTGCTAATGGGACGCCGCACCCGGTCGATGGCAGCCCGGTGAGCCTCCGTCACGACAGCGCGCTGAAAGCCGGCCAGTTCGGTGACTGATGGACGGTATGAGCCGACCCGGATGTCCGCACGGCGGTCGGGCTGCCTGACAACGCACGCGGGGCCAGCGCCGAGAGCTGTACGGTCAGACATGGTATAATTACATACATTGCACACAGGTTAACGGAGATTAACAGTAGGCATAATGTAAGTACATACATATCACACAGCACCCTGCACTGCGGACTTTGTCTTATGTAGGACTGATACTCTTTCAATTCAATTCAAGTTCGTTTCATCAAGAGCATGCATCGGCAATCTTCTTGAGGTGTGTACTTACGTTACACCGGATAAAACTGCCATCTCTTGAACAGCTACAACATAAAATGAGCGACCATTACTTGTAGTAACGTTTGCGAAATATGACTGTACAATGAATGCGATATGAATTTAGTTGCGACAGCTGAATATGTTGTTATGCGTCACATATGTACATGCATAGTACAAAATGCACTCTTCATTGCCCTGTGCCAACAAGCAAAGGCTAGATTCAAAGTTTTGCCGATGCTAGCCGCGGGCTGGACGCCCGACGGTGCATGGTCTCCATGGACCAGACTAGGCTGCCGACCCTGGGGCCGAGAGTTGAGCTGCCAGGTGCCGGTTGGTGGGCAGAGGTCACTGACTCTGACGGACCGGACCTTCAGTATATAAGGACTCAAAATCAGTGAACTGGGCAGGCCGGTGAAGAGTGCTTGGGAGAACAGGCTAGAGAGAGGCCAATCATCATGGCAGTCGTCAAGATACGCTCTACAAGGACCGCTACGATGGTGAGTGAGTAGACTCACGAATTAATTAATTTCAAAGGGCTTGGTCAAAACTTATAATCGTTAAACTAAACTATATGAGACTGCGATTAGCGTATCTATCGCATAATCGGATCCTGTTACGAGGATTTATCGGGATCCGTTCTCTTTAAACGATAATTGAGTTTGGACACTGCTTGCCTCTCGAGTTCTCGAGTCCCGACTTGTTATGTTTTTTTCTTTAAAGCGCCGTGAGTTCATTTAAAGGGATCGGATTCCCATGGAACCTCGTAGCGGGATCCACTTCACGAAACACAAGGAGTAAACAATGCATATTTTACGTGGCTGCAATGTGCTTCACTACCATCCTTGCGAAGTGCTTTTGGTCGCGAACTATGCTCGAAAAAACATAGCTGCACAGTGCACAGATTGTGCCCGAGAGTCGGTGCCTACGATTCAGGGTTGTATACGACTCAATCAATAGCTCAATCAATTCAATCACGACAAATTTGGGAAACCAATCAGGCAATCAAATCAATCAAGTCAGAGCAGTTTTCGGGAATTGATTCAATCGACTCAAACGCGACAATGAAAGGAATCAATCAACTCAATCAAACGACTCAAACCAAGACATACATTAGGTTTTTTGCCCCACCAACTTGGAAAAGTGTCCATAGCAGTCTGGTGTGCCTACCTACCTACCTACCTACCTACCTACAGAAGAAACATAAAAATATTGTCATTTAAAATTATAAATTGCCATGCCATTCAAAGTTTCTATGTAATAAGGAAGGATACCTAGTGATGGACAGGTGGATCATGATATTGAGGTTCAATGGGTAGAATTGGAGCAGAAGTTTCATTTAATGGGTGCAAAATAACCCAGTAGTTTACTCGCCCCTTCACCCAAATCACCACCTTTCACCTAAAAGCTGTCAATTTAATTTTGGCCATATTCCAACTCCATTTACACTAAATACCAGAAAACGTTTTGCCAATATGTAAGTATGCTAAGTTTTTATACGTCCTTATTCTACGTCTTTTGATTTTTTGGTAAGATGACGTCATTGATTATCATGTAGTATGGTAGATCATCATAAAATAAATCGGTTGTACAACACCAATTTCGTTTTAATTATTATTTCATTTGAAATAAAACCACTTAATAATATTCGGTAAAATATTTTAAGGAAAATGAAATCTATTAAATATGTTATGCTTAGGATCTCAGGAGAAAAGGATCAACAAACGTTCTGCTGCAAATTAAACAATGCAGCAAATTAGCTATTAAGGTACGTAAACGTAATTAGCGAGACGAAAACGGCGCTTTTGTTTCAGTTATTTTTGTAGGGGTTTCAGATATTTATAGAGTTCAGTGGGTTGTTTCTGAGGAGGTGTGGAGGTGTGAATTATTAATTAATCACACTTTATTAGTATATAGGGCCTTGCACTTTATCATTTGGATTAAAAAAAAACGTTTCCTGCTGAGTGCAGAAAGGTAGGTAGGTGCATCGCCAGGTTCTATCACCAGGATTGGAGCAGTTATTGCAGTTGAAAGTCAAAGTTGGCTGTTCATGTTTAGGCCCTGTTCTTTATTTGGCCATCTACCCCATTTTGCAGTTGTGATGACAAGCAGTTTTCAGTGTAGTTTTGTGCTCTTTGATGTCATCAATTGGTGTCATTATTTTTCGTCAACTAAAACTTATTTGAACTTTCCATTCAATCGACTCAATCATACGAGTCACTCTAATTTTCGGGAATCAAATCAGTCAACCAGTCGCTAAAGTCAAACGAGTCAGTCAACCAGTCATCTCGAAAAGTCAATCGACTCAATCCAATCAACTCAAAATACGCGTTGAAACAAATCAATCAATCCAATCGACTTGATTGGTATACAACCCTGCTACGATTAGGCCCGAAAGTTATGCTTGCCTCCCCTTTTCTATGAATAACATTAAAGTTATCAACATGTTCGCCAACAAACATTTGGGAAGCACTGCAAAAACGATGCAGTGTATGCATGTACATTGTATGTACACGTACAGCCCTCAGCAGACTGCGTGGTTACGGAGCGAGCGAAGCGAGCGTAGTCTTTCCTTAGATTAACGGAAATTTCTGAGTATGAGCGGCCGGCCGGCCGGCCGGCCGGCCGTGGTCACGCTTTTGCGAGGCTTATATCTCAGCAACCACTTGACCGATTTACACGCGGTAATTTTTGTAGGGTAGCTTCATTCCTTCTACCAAGTATTGGACTATTCCCGATGCATGTGGGTTACCCCTTATGCACGTGCCACGTACAAAACGAAGAGGTGTCACTTTTGTAATTGTTGCAATATCTCGGTAACTACTTGGCCGATTGCGCTGAAAGTTGGCATGCAGGTAGGCACCCACTAGGCAATGCATATCCATGTGCCAGAGT
Source organism: Amphibalanus amphitrite (assembly GCF_019059575.1). Classification (NCBI taxonomy): domain Eukaryota; kingdom Metazoa; phylum Arthropoda; class Thecostraca; order Balanomorpha; family Balanidae; genus Amphibalanus; species Amphibalanus amphitrite. The sequence continues at coordinate 468,197 of NW_024881863.1, forward strand.
TGGGGTGCTGCTGCACGTGCGCACGTGCAGGGGTCGATTCCAGAGCTCGAGAACGGCTGGACCGATGGCGCTCAAATTTGGTACATGGCTAGGGACCGGTTAGTAGGGTGCAGTGCAAAAGTCAGTTGGGACCCATTTTGCACGTGCGCACGTGCAGGGTGCCGCTTCCAGATCTCGAGAACGGCTGGGCCGATTGTGCTCAAATTTGGCACATCGCTAGAGACCGGTTAGTAGGGTGCCGTGCACAAGTCAGCTGGAGGTACCCCCTCGAAATTTCGCACGTGCAGGGCTCACCCTCTCGCTCGCTCCGTTAGTCGCCCCAAAATGCGTTATACTGGTAGGTATTCTTTTTTTCGACAAAACCGATAATAGCTCAAAGGCGGAACTCATTGCACATAGATGCGCCATGCTCCACTCCTTCGATTAGGTCTATCACTAAACAAACTATACGCCTTGTGTGGCAACAAAATGCAAAAGTTTGTTTTGGGGGCAAATATAAATTTTTGGGTTTTGTTGCCGAACTAGATGGAAAATGAATACGGTGATGATGCCAACCTAAGGTATGGAGTCTCACGCGTCTTGCTGTTACGATTTCCGAGTGACCGATAGCATGGTATTCGCGTTATTCTCGTTTTTGTCGAAAAAAGAATACCTACCTACCACGCAGTTTGCAAGAGGGCTGTACATTGCAAGTACAACTGCAGTCGGTTTGTTTACTTTAAATAATATTACATCGGAAACAAAGATGTTTCCGTTGTGATTAAATCCTGCTTTATACCAGAGACAAACATCGGTGTGCTGTTTCAATAATAACTTTAAATCCAGTGAGATAATTTCAGCTTTAACGTGCATAATGTGTAGGAGTGAGAAATTGTGTGTACATTTCCGCAGTCACCTGATAGTGCAAACGGATGGTATAGATGGTATAGAGTTTCATTATTCCAACTAAATATCTTAACATGTTTCGGGCCTGCTTCCCATCGATTATATTGGAACTAAAGCGCTTCGTATACGTATTCATTAAAACTATATATTTATTTATAGCCAGTTAATTTGATGTGTACCTGTCGCCTGCGGCGTTCACGTGCAATCTAACATTGTCAAATCACGTTTTGTCCTCAGACGTGTCTGCTACTGTTGGTGATACTGCTAACTCTCGGTCCGAGCGGTGAGGCGGTGGCGCCACGGCCTGCTGAGCTGTCCGGTCTACCGCGCCCATTCAATGCGAATCCTGGGGTGCTAGACCTTACAAGCATACGACCTCCTACACAGATACGACCTTCTACACCGAAACCCACGTTACTCGTGAATGTGATACCCCCCAGATGTGCGCGTGGATTCGAGCGCTGTGGTATATACCCCAACGTGCTCTGCTGTCGGTGTTGGTGACATACCAGGGAAATAAGCTAAAAGTAGAGCGCTCTATTTATTGCTCCTGCCCCATGTTGAAGGGATACCCCTAAAAGCGTGATCTTTAATCGGCCCTTACGCAGCAAGGCAGTACTTCTCAGACCGGTGGATGGTATCAATAGAAAGAGAATGCGTCAAATATTAACATGAACTAATTAAAATAAAATTAAAATGTTTATTAAGCGAGGAAATTAGTCCCAAACATAAGCTAAATATTGCTCCTACCTCGGCGACCGCGCTCCCCGCAGTCAGCTGAGAAGCTAAAATAAGAGCCACCGTCCTCCTCCATAAGTCAATTTTAGAGCGGCCGAGTGGGCCGATGCGGGGCCACCACACTGAGCTAAGACGTGGCAAGCAATTGCAAACCGCCATAGAAATCAATATCTTAATACGTACAATAAGGGATGATTACTCTGAAGCTGGTGTGAAAGCATGAGTAGATTGCAAGAAACGAAATGCATAGATTGGTTGAATCATGTACAATAGGCACAGCTCAATAAATGAAACCATTTCTATGATGTTGGCGTTTGATATAACCCTTCCTCTCCTCACCGAAGTGCATTGGCAGTTGCCTGCATAGTTTTTGAGCACGAGTGTAGTTCGCCATCGGACCGCAATGCATGTTGCTAGGCTGCTGCAATGACAACGAACATAAGAATACTACCTTCATTTGTAGACGTTTGTTTTAAGGCGGTCTTTGACGTACAAGGGGGCATACCTGTCGACAACTTGAGTTTCTACGAATTTCAAAGCTCCCAGAATTTCCATTCCTTATGCACTGTTGTAGGTACAGCTATGTTCACAAGTTTTCGTTTCCTCCTGTCTAAAAAGGATGATAGGTACCTATTTGTCGAAATTTCGTGTGCCGCTGATAGTAGGGGGTGTTTAACCCTCGCCGGCACAGGCCATTTTGCGTCCTTCGACGGCACAAGGGGGGGGGGGGTTGGTACGACCCCCCCTCGCGTTTGGCCCCTGATCGAGCTAGAGCTTCGCAGAAAAAACGAGCGTGTTGCCCGTCACGAGACGAAGCCGATGATACCCAATTTTAAGGTCCTAGGTCATCGGGTGACCTTCCAGGTCAGGTCAATGACCCGAAAACCGGGAAAATCGGGACCTGTTAGAAAGTCGTAAATTGTGGCTGCTATGTGGTTTTCCGGGGTGCTGATCACGAATATCGTGTTAGTTTTGATCAGAGATGATGTCTTGAAGCATTTAGACCAGGTCGGGTCAGGTCAGGTCAGGTCAACCGGTAGGGATTGTGACGGGTATTCGTAATACGTGTCAACCACCTCTGACAGCTTCGTAACATGTTACGAAGGCACCAAAACTACTTCGTAAATGTTCAAATGGTTGCTAAATTCGAATTCAGCTCCAAAAACTAGCCTATAGAAACATGTAAAACTCGAAAAAGTGAACCGAGGTCACCCGAGGTCACCAAAGGTCAATGACCTGACCTGACCTACAGGTGACCTTGACACCCACCCTAATGTATGGGAGCGACATCAAATCACATGTTTGAACGTTTGAAACCACAAAAAGCTTGCAAACGCGCGGCTAATGTTAGCCGACATACTCCGAATCGCGATTCCGGCCAAACATGGTCTCGGAAAAGAGGTCACAGGTCAAAGGTCATTGGGGTCAGGGTCATGAAATTTTCAGGGTAGGTGTAAAATTGATCAATGCGAGGGTACTGAAAGTTTCGTCGCGATCGGCCGCTTTTTACGCGAGTTATTTGCGAAAAACCTTAGGGGGGGTTGCATCAACCCCCCCCTGTGCCGGCGAGGGTTAATAATTAGGCCAAATTGCAATGCTTTCTGCATCCGCGAGTACCTTCAAAAGGGAAAATGATTAAATTCTATGGGTAATTTTTTAGCTCGCTCTGGATTCGGATGCATGCGATGTAAAAAAGTAGTGTTGACAACAAACCAACCTAAGCTCTTACATTGCAAACTACACCTTTCAAGCCGTCACTGGCATAATATCAATGTTCTCTAACTACTATCCCACGGCGTTCTCTTAAATTGTGACTATCTGAAGGCCCGAGAAAAAAGACTCAGATCCCTTTACCTACATCTGAACAACAGTTTCCATTTATTACACTATGGGACATGGGACAAAATGACCACTGGAACATGCATGAAACGTAGCTCATGTTCCTAAAAATGTCTACAATCACTTCTTTTCCGACACTATTAGCAAATACCGTCTCAAGTTAGGTGGTTGACAGACAGTCAATGGAGATCTGGGGAGACTGAGTGATGCCAATTCACCACTTAACTGATAATGAGGGCCGAGGGGAGAGAAACATGCAACATGCACAACTGACAACTTGACAAGTGACAAAACACTACCACTATTGCGCAGTGCACAACAAATCACAGCGGCCAGCCCAAAAATGCTTTTGGTGGCTAATTGCAAAACAAGTCACTAATAAATGTCTAAGGTGCAGCTGAACACTGCACAATGATCACACTGTTCACGCATTGAGTGAGATGCCACACGTGGTTCGAATCACACTTTGGTACAACTGCAAATCTGAAGTGGTGTAATGAGGTTCATGCCTCCATGATCACAGCACTTTGGTGGTGGTTGGCATAACACTTGTATTCTGCAGAGTTCCACATGAACCATGCAGACACCTCATCTGGTGGTCTTCATGTTGCTCGACTTCTTCAGGAGGCAAGTGTCGACCACCCAGCGGAAGCATGATCCTGCAGAAGAAAAGGTAATGCATAAGGTACAAACATTATCTGCTGAAACAGCCCCTTCTGTTGGCTGTTATTAAACTTTTATAGTACATTTGTTGAAGTAAAATACTGCCGGCTATGTCAAAACCAGAAAATGAAATTTTATTGCGGCATAATTCACATATTCAGCTATCAGCATCAAATAAGAAATTTATTTAAAATTTGGCATATTCTATAAAAACAAATTCATTGAATATTCTACTTCACCGCACGTCACAAGAACTCACAATCTTTCTGTTTGGTGTTTAATTGTCGCATTAACTAAAGTTTGTCTTAGGTATCATTGCAAAACATTCATATTGCATTTATTGTATCAAAATACTGCCGGCAATAACAAAACAAGAACATGAAATGTCAATGTGCAAGTCACCTTTCCTAAAAATGGGTTGCTATGAAAATGATTTTAGGTTCTTTTAAGGAAAACGAGAAATGATTATCAGGTAATTATCAGAAAACCACTCAACCAGCAAGTGGCTGGATGGTTTCACAGCAAACATCAAGCAAAAACATATGCTTATTACGAGCGAGCGAGCGCAGCGAGCGAAACGAGTCTTTTCAATAAACGGAAAAATCTCAGTATGAGCGGCCCGGCCCAGCCCGGCCCGGCCTGTAACGCTTTTGAGAGGCTTATATCTCAGCAACCGCTGGGCCGATTGGCCTGCAGTCTTTTTTGCTGGGTAGCCCCATCCCGTCTACCCCGTAATTGACTGCTTTTTTGTTTCTTTTTTTTTCAATTTATTTTATAATTCACACGACAGCCATAAACAAACACATGTAGGGGAAGTTGGGGGAACGCCGAATACTTTTTTTCTGACGCCCGTAGCACGCAAGGTAGACAACATAAGCTATTCTTGTTGGCGTCATTCGAGAGGCCAGTCTTTTGTCTTTCAAACATACCAGGCGCATTTGATGAATTCGCATACCGTTAAGCGCAAAAAATAAAAATATAAAAGAACTGACTTTTTCGGCGTTGCCCCGGACTGCGGGGAAAGCCGGAAATGGGATAAACGAGGAATGCTGACATTGATGTTTTGCCAATTTATCTCAAACTTTATCCAAAATTCATCAAAGCTGACACGCGTTTTAAGAGCTTGAGGACGCTTGGTGCACACTGGAAGTTATAATTGTGTGATATAATAAAAAATGCTAGGTAAATCATTCCTTATAGGTAACAGGCCGTTGTGCCGGCTGAAAGTGTAATTTGTTTGACTAAAAATACGCGTTGCTATTCTACAGCAGTAAAGTCCACGTAGCGTGCTTTAACGTGCGTAATTGCACGTTTTCGGCATTACCCCAGCCAGCCATACTTTCATTTGCAGGCCCATAACTTTTAAACGTGCTGTATAAATTTCAAATAGGCAGCACACTTATGCAAAGACATGCTGAAGATTACTTGACCGAATTGGCCAGACAAACGGTAGCATAATGAGTAAGAAATGCAGCTTCAAAGGCGCATGTAGTACAAGGGAAACGTACCTTGAAAACGCTTTTGGCGCCCTCACAGCCGAAGTATTCCAAATGACAACTCGTAACAAACATGCGATAATTGTAGTCACTTAAGCTTCAGAGCATCACTGAGACGTGGCATCCATGTCGTACGGTTTTAGAAATATCTCGAATTTCGGCTTTGCCCCAACTCCGGCATTGCCCCAACTTCCCCTACGTAACAGGCCACAGCACGTCGCACACTCGTGCTCCTCGCGCGCTCCCGGCAGCTCCAGCCTACTCTAACATGTATCGCAGGGAACGAAAAACGCCATATATAATAGTGACAAAAAAGAAGTAGAAAAATAGCGAGAAAAAAAGGAGCGAAGGCACTGCCGGCGGAGCGGGCGACAGCACCACCGGGCACCCCCACGACGAGCGGGCAGGACCGAGAAGCTACCGGGTGACAGTCGCAACGCCGCGCCATGGCCGCCGGGCCCCAGCCGGAGGCCCACGACGACCGGGAAGTCTCGCATGCACGTAGACTTGTGGGTAGGATGGGAGAAGGTTCCGGGAAGAATATGCCGTTAGTTTTAGGGCCCTGTCCCTGAAACAATGCTCGCGACAGTGCCCCACTTCGACTCAAACCTCTGAATAGAGTGCCGTTTTACAGCACATTTATACTCTTTTTCGGTTTCCATTTTAAGTAATGAGTGAAATTGTTATTTACTTGTAGTACCTATGTTTTTTTATGTCTTGCTCTGAATATTACTTGTTTTGCAATTGTTATTATCAATATATTAAGTATGTCTTCATCCGCTAATCTTGGGAAAATCCAATTTTCTACTGTCGATCTTAAAATCAAATTATATTTTTCCTGAAGATGTCTTATTATTTCTTTCAAAAAATCTTTCACTATCTCACATCTCCACAAGATATGGTGTAGTGTTTCACTCTCTACGTAACAAAAAGTACACAGAGGGTTTTCGGACTTTCCAATGCGAAATAAAAAAGTGTTTGTCGATATTATTCTGTTCACTATGCGATAATGAAGTGTCTGTAAGTAAGTATTGCATGTAGATTGCCGGATGTCATTAAGTGTACCTTCATGCATGCATCGTATATCTCTATTCCACTTATATTTTATGTGTGTCTGCTTAAATGTATCTCCTTCGGGCTCGCGTAGCGCAAATACAAATTATCTGTGGGCTAATCGTGATGTAGGTATTGAGTTGCCTTGCCAGTAACGCTATTTTGTATGGGAGTATGGGGTGTGTGATACTGCGAGCGGCTGCAGCGTTATCATTATGATGTGGTATGCTTTTGATCAGTGACACGTGACACAAAAACGACATTTTTATGTCGAAAGAATTATTTAGAGTTTCTTTGTTTGCAAGTGTTCCACTGTTATTACAGTATAAATCAGCAATGAATCGCAATCCACTTTCATTCCAATCCTTGACTATGCTCGTTTTAAATTTGGTGTGATCGGAAAACCATAACTTACCTATCTGCTAACGTGTTCCGGCATTGCTCTAAAGTCCGAACAGAAATCTGCCCAAGCATTCAAAACGTCGCTCCAAAATGTGTTTTGCATCTTATTTTTAGCAATGTCCCTCAGCTTGGCTGCTCCGTAGCATACTAAGTCGCAGATTGGTGGAAGTCTGTCTTTGGTATGATTCGCCTACGCTACATTTGAGCTACACCAATATAACCTTTTCAACTAACTAATTTTCAAGCCTTTAATAAAGAACATAACATTAATCATTTTCAATCCGCCTAGACCATAGTCCTGTACCAGCCTTTTTCTTTTTATTTTATCTCGGCCATCATTCCATATGTATTTAAAAATGATGCTATTTATATCTCTTATTTCGTTTTTGCTTGGATTTGGTAGCGCTGATAGAATGTGTACTAATTTTGAAATCACCATTGATTTAACAACGGTTTTTTTCCCTATTAGAGTGAGGTGACATCGTTTCCATTGTGCTATTTCCTGTTTTACTTTGGGAAGCACTTCGGTGAGGTTTTTTTCTATGATATTTGTGTTTGAGTTGCTAAATAGTACCCCTAGTACTTTATGTTCTTTCACTACTTGCACCCCGCTGCTACTGAGAAATGAATTATCAGTTTGCTTTCCTACTTGAAGACATTTCGTCTTATCAATATTTATGCGAAGACCTGATACTTTGTGAAATATTTCCAATTCATTAAGTGCCGCTTTAATTGATTTAGGTTCTACACATGAAAATAATATCATATCATCCGCATACTGCGATAACCTTACTTCTGATTCAGTTGTCATCGGTATGCCTTTAATATCATTCGCCTGAAGTATTTGATTTGTTAGCGGCTCCATCACCAAATTAAATAAATATCCCGATATGGGATCCCCCTGTCTGATTCCTCTTTCCATTTTGATTTTAGGGCCCAGAAAACCATCCAACATTATTCGCGAAAAGTTGTTGGTATTGAGGTAAAAAGTGTTGATCATGTGTGTACTTAGGTATGTACCGGGCCGGCTGGGGGTCCGACGGCGCGTTAGCTCCGGTGCTCACCTGGTGGACGGGCGTTGCCGTATGGGTGCAGCGGGCCTGTCACGTCTGCCCAGGGGCCGACGATTGCGTTCCGCGCTGTGGTTTTGTTCGTGGGAGTGAGCGGTCGGGGTCCTGTCGGCCGGGGTAACAGAGCGGCAGTAAGGGCGATGTTTGCCATCCTGGGGGTGGGATGGTGACGCTTAGGTCAACTAAGACCCCAGTATCGGCAGGGGGGGGGGGGCATTGGCGACACAGCAGTCCGCCGAGACGTCACCAGCGGTACCATGGCTACGATAACGTTGGGGCGGTCGGTGGGGAGAGCGCGAAAAACAGCCCGGCCACCGTCAAACACCAGGCGTGCGGGTAAAGTAAACAATGGACGGCCAGGTGTCAACCGCAGCGCACGTTTGTCCACCGCCGTGCCGAGTCTGGGCGACCCCGTTCTTACTGGCGGTGTTGCGTTCGAACTGACGGGCCTGGCCTGACTTTCAGATCTTCTTTACGCTTCTCCACCTCTGTCGGTCACCGCTCTTCTGCGTCCTCAGCCGTCTTCTTTTCCCCACTAACCTACCGCCCCCACCGGCCACCTCGACTGAGTGAACCACACACCGGCCCGCGCGGGGGTGGTGAGCCGTCAGGTGTGACCCGGCACCCTCGCAGCGCGGCGGGCCGCGACCACACCCTCTCATCTGCTAATGGGACGCCGCACCCGGTCGATGGCAGCCCGCACGACAGCGCGCTGAAAGCCGGCCAGTTCGGTGACTGATGGACGGTATGAGTCGGCCCGGATGTCCGCACTGCAGTCGGGCTGCCTGACAGCGAATGAGGCTCGCGCCGAAAGCTAGGTAAGGTCAGACATGGGCTCAGTAGAATCGTAAAATTCCATACATTGCACACAGGTTAACGGTGATTAATGGTAGGCATATAAGATAAGTACATATCACGGGGTCGGGGCACTCTGCACTGCGGACTTTGTCTTATCTATATACTCTTTCAATTCAATTCAAGTCCGTTTCATCAAAAGCATGCATATGCAATCTTCTTGCGGGGTTTACGCCGGATAAAACTGCGCGGAAGTCGGACAAATCATTTCATATAGAGGATTCTTCATGGCTCCGAGTGGAAGATAAGGATATCTTTTCCAAGCGGGTTACTGAAAAATCCGAGCGACGAAGGAGCGAGGTTTTTCTGTAACACGCGAGGAAAAGATATCCTATCTTCCACGAGTGAGCCATGAGGAATCCTATATCTTTCTATGTTGAGGTTTATTCTTGATTAATAAAATATTATATTTAAATGTATTCATCTATGTAAAAATAGATTCAGAGTAGTTTGTTCTTATTTCATAAGTTTCATCCATAAACAACCATTAAAAATTTCGTTCGGTTATTGACCCATCATCACTTGAACTCTTGATTTTTCGCTATGAACCCTCGAGACCTTATCTTTGCATCTCAGAGACATGCAGAGATAACAATTTCTTATCTCTGCATCTCAGAGGAGTGCGAGATAGAAATATCCCTGCACTGTAGACCCAATATAAACCTCAACTAGAAAGATAAACAAATACAATATACAATGTACGACAATCACTTAAACGTTTGAGAAATTGACTGTGCTATGAATGTAAAGGTCAAGCTACACGGGACACTTTTTCGGTTTTTGATTTTTCGGTTTTTCGCTTTTTCGGTTCGATTTATCGCTTTTTCGCGTCGGTTTTTCGGTTTTTCGATTTATCGCTTCGTGACTTGAGTTTTTCGAGTTTCATTGATTTTTGTTTAGTTGGAACGCGGCTGTGCAGCCGCCAGCTCTTTTTATTTAGTTTGCAACCAGTGCAATGCGTTGGTCCCAGTTTTCCTAGGGGCTTTAGGGGTCTGTTTTGTTGTCTGTTTTAACAGATGGAAATTACTTAAAATAGATCTCGTCTGTTTTGTAGTAGGAAATTGGCTTGACTAAACTTCCAGCAGCTACTAACCGGCGCCCCGCTGGGACTCCTGGATTTCCACGCCCTGCTGGAAGGGGGAACACCCCTTCTAACTTGGCTCCTGAGCCACGTAGCGACACGCCGTAGGCGACGCTTGAAAAAGCTAAAAAATAATAAGGATCAAACTGCTTCGGCCATTTTTAGGTCAGCTGTAGGCCAAAAAGCGGGTCACCAGTCCAAAGGTCATCGAAGGTAAAATGTCGCCAATATCTATAGGTCAAACTTCGACAATTTTCGACAAATCGGTCCATAGCTCAGGAATGGATAGAGCTATAGCGCCGCGGAGAGGCGCGATCAAACGTTCTTTTAACGTTCTTCCGCTAGCATGTCCTCATATTTGACGTAAGGTCCACGATTTATCCTGCAGGGGCATAAACGTCCAAAATAGACAACTCTGCAAAAACAGTTTTTCCGCAATAACTTTTGACTCTAAACTTGCACGAGCTTTCCTTCACCAGAAACGCGTTTCTCTGGTCGAGACGCTTCGAATGAACCTTAAGCTAACTAGACTGGTCTAGGTCATGACCTGGCCGGAAAGTTCGTGATACATATCAGTCGATTTGTATCGTCCAGTGGAACACATCGAATGTGTTTTCATCGCTCTATAGTAGCATGCCTTTACCGAAATTTATTACCGTAGATTGTGCATACCTTTCGCGACCTGATATGACCTCAGGGCATAACAAGGGGTCACGGGTGCCATATTCCGGTTCATTGTGTCATGTGTACCTACTTGCATAGGCGTAGGAACAGCTGGAACATTCTGGGTGCAGAAATCCAACCATCGCCGGTCCCGTAGCTCAGTTGGTTAGAGCGTTGGACTCCGCGTGGAGAGAGCACGCGTTCCCGGTTATGACAGTCCGGGTTCGAAGCGCGACGGGCGCTCGACATTTATGGGTCTCCTGACAGGTATGGCTGCGGTTGGTGGCAGGCCGTAGCCAGGCGAAGTCAGCGAGGGGACCTGCCGTGCGCGGCTTTGTGCGCACGTTAAACTTTGGACTCTAAATTCTGCCATAGAATCGAAATTGCGCGATCGGAGGGTAGAGGGCAGGGTCATCGCAACAAGCTTCGCTTAGCGGTGGCTCTGTCCTTGTGAATCCTTCCCATCAAAAGGTTCGGACTAAATTTATAAAAAAATCGCCCGTGGAGCGGGGGGGGGGAAGGGGTTAGGGAGCGGTACCGGGTATCTTTTTCTCTCTCTATTTTGGACTGTATATCGCCACCGATATTAGAAAACGGTTTCATGCGGGAGGCTCATTGCGATCTTCGAGGGGTGTACGCAGTGGCGGCGGAATACCTTCAATTAAGAGGGATGAATTGACCACATCTGGATGAATTTCAGGTCGAGGTCAGGTCAAGGTCAGGTCAAGTTAGTTCAAATTTTGAAGTTGGTTGTTAAGACCTAAAAAGGTGTCTATCTGATGCAGTTCTTCACGGCGAATCGAATGGTGCTATTTTGTTTCCGTACGAGGCCTAGAACTTCCAGAAAATTCATTTGTCAAAAATTTTGTGTGTCGTGACGTCATAAAATTTTGAATAACTCACATTTTCGGACCAATTCATCTAAAAATTGGTAAGTTGGTGCACATAGATCACTTCTCTGACATATATTCCGTTTTTTTCGATACACTTAACATTTTGGATTTATAATTATTTTCCCAAAAGTCGTTTTTTTTTAAGAAAAAAGTTTTGGGCCAAAATCCAAAATTTTCAAAAAACCGAGATAGCCATTTGATAGACGAAGTGGAATCACGTATAGCCCTTTTTTTGTTACGTCTTGATTCCTTTAAAAATGGAGATGTTAGCGGCGTCTAAAATGTTGCCGTTTTTAGGCGGAAATGGCGGACATGACGTCACTTAAACGTCATTTTCTCAAAAAACTCCCGATGCATTTCGCTCAAATTTTCAGGCAACGTGTTAAATTGATGTATGACAAGGTACTGAAAGTTTGACGTCGCTGGTGTGACGCGTTTAGAAGTTATTGGCGAAAAACGGGAGGGGGCAGATTCTGCCCCCCCCCCCCAGCGGGGCGCGGGCTAGCAGGGCGCGGCTAGAAGCATGATAAACAGGTTTTACAAAAGATGAAATAAATGCGTGCATACATCTCGCATAATTAACCGCTATTCAATCCTTTCACGTGGATAATATGTGCATACCTACACTGAAATACTATTGAGCGATTACATTCCTTCCTTTCCATTAGGAGTACCGAAATGTGAATCGTCGGAAACATGCATCAGTATTACCACATCGTCACGTGCTGAAGCCAAAAACCCAAGATTACTTGGAAAAGCTGATTGTCGATCCAAACTTTTGGGTTGGACGAGTCGCTTCGTTTTTTCGCTTTTTCGATTTTTAGAGTCGCTTTTTCGCTTTTTAGAGTCGTTTTTTTCGATTTTTCGCGTCGCTTTTTCGAGTTGCTGATTTCGTTTTTTCGGTTTCGCTGCCGTGGAGCTACACCAATGTTATCAAGTGAAGCTGATCGTCTACTGAAGCCGAAAAAGCGAAAAAACGAAACGAAAAACCGAAAAAGTGTGCCGTGGAGCCTGTACTTAATACGCCCGGATTACGAGTTGCGACAGCTGAAATATGTTGACATGCGTCATATGTATACATACATAGTACAAAAGGCACTCTCAAATGCACACAAGCAAAAGCTAGTTTCAAAGTTTTGCCGATACTAGCCGCGGGCCGAACGCCCGACGGTGCAGTGGTCTCCAGACCAGACATAGGCTGCCGACCTTGGGGCCGAGAGTTGAGTTGCCAGGTGCCGGTTGGTGGGTGGGCAGAGGGCACTGACTCACTGACGGACCATGAGTATATAAGGACGCCTATATCAGTGAACTGGGCAGAGCGGTGAAGAGTGCTTGGGAGGACGGACTGTCAAGAAAATAAAGAAAAATAAAAGAGAGAGAGAGAGAGGGAGGGAGGGAGAGACCGTCATCATGGCAGTCGTCAAGATCCGCTCCACAAGGACCGCTACGGTGGTGAGTAGACTCACCAATTTATACAACGCAATGTGCTACTATTCAAAATTAAATTCCGTTCAGTTTAAATAATTGATTACTCTCTGTCTGAACTCTTTAACGTGAACAAGACTTTTGAGATTTTTTTTAACACCTTTCTATTGCTATTTTAAGCGCCGCACACTCGCTAGGGACCGCTTTTGCGGTAGAAGTAAATGCACATTTGATGTGGCTGCAATATCTACCCTTACATTTCACCCTCACGAAGCATGCGGTCTCGAGAAGGTCCAATGTGTCCGAAAGTCAGGCCTGCATTTGCATGTATGTGTACTAGTGATGTCAATTACAGAAAAGCGTAATGCCGATACCAAACCAAATACCAACCAAAACCGTGAGGAAATACCGAAACCAAACCAACTTGAGAAAATGAGGGAAATACCAACTTTTTACTGATTTCTCAACCCCTTATACATAAGTGAGGGTTCATAATGCCTACAAAATACCAAAAACATTCAGATTGAAAGATGAAATACCAAGTTGGCATCGGTTTGGTATCAGTACCTATACCAAAAAGTTGGGTATTCCGATTGACATCTCTAATGTAGGTATACTTACTGTACATGACTTGTTTTACTGCGTGGTGGCGGTGGGTATTCTTGTCTCGACAAAACCAAGAATAACTTGAACTGGAGGGCTATGCTATAATCAGTCGATCAGAAATCAAAACACCAAGACGGGCGGGCTCCTCACCAAAATGGTAATCATGCCACCCAGGCTGATGGCAATACAGATATTTTAAATTGTCCCCAAAATAAATGTTTGCTTTTTTGGCACATTGCGTGAATAATTTATTTTGATAGACCCATATAAACAGTGGAACGTTTTGCGTCTTTGTATTATGATTTCCGAATCCGAATAAGCATTTGAAATTTTCGATTTTGTCGAAGAAAAAAAATGCCCAACACGCATACAACTTACAAGGAAGAGGGCTGCACCTACATACTACACGTGGGTTGGTAGGCTATAGGTGGGCTATAGGTACTCATGTAATTATCTTCCCTGATTTTTTATTGCCATGGAAAGAAATTGCTACTTTGAAGAAGAGGCAAACCAGCTAAGATGCTTTCAAAAATAGTAAGAATATCTTTCAATTCAGTGCACGGGCGACACTTTCCGAAATTTGTTGGCATAGCTCTATGGTTACTTTAAGGATATCAAAGCCATCTTTACCATGCACCGCCATAGGGCTAATGTTTAAATTCTGAAATTTTTGGTAAGGCTCTGAAGTCTGAACGTAATTTTGGGGCTCGAGCCCTATACCAAGCCTATACAAAACGACACCCATGACCCGGTGTGATACTTTCAAGTTTCAACGTGCAAGACGCACAACGTAAACACCTCATGCGATATGTTATGCATCTCTGCATCTGCCATATAGTGCGTTTGAAGGGAAGATTTTTAGCATTCCGACCTTAAATTTTATTCTATAGTCCGTTTTTCTTAAGTTCGACCCTCACTGTAATCATCTCCTTGAACACAGCACGAGAATTGCTAGCTGAATTACTTAGAAAACTGGCTGGCGCACATTGATTTCACAGACAATTAATTTTACTCAAAAATATTTCTTCCTGGCTCTTATATGCGACCGCTGTCCCATTTGAATAAACACCAGAGTGACTCGAGTTCCGAAGCGCTACTAACTGGGCGCGGCGAGACCGGCCGACCCACCGCGGCAGACGCTCCTACGTGCGCAAACGGGGTCCCAGACGTCACCGATGTGACTGGACCGGCTCGGCCGGCCCCCGCGAGCTCAGACTGTGCGCCCTAAACGTTCAGTCGCTCAAACCAAAGTCTGTCGAATTACATGACGAGATTGATCTTTTCGCTTACGACTTTATCAGTATATCGGAAACATGGCTCAAACCTTGCACACCAAACCGATTACTGACCTTCCCGGGTTACAGTATAAAGAGGTGTGACAGGTCCTGGCCTCCGCGAGGATATGGTGGAGTAGCTGTGTTGTATCGCGATAAATACCAGTGCAAACCCATAGTCGTTCCGGAACGAGTTAGTAGCGCTTCGGAACTCGAGTCACTCTGGTGTTTATTCAAATGGGACAGCGGTCGCATCATTGTGGCATCACTGTACCGTCCGCCGCGTCACACAGCAGCCGCTCTCCAAGCTGATTTCGATACTCTAGAGTCACAGTACCAATTTGTATTGAACCATTACCCTGACTGTCCCATTGTTCTTGCCGGTGACCTTAACTGTGATCTGTTGTCTGACTCCCAGTCTAAACGGCGCTTGCTTGAGTTCATCTCTAGCTACTCTTTGAATCAGCCCATCACCACAGCGACTTTTAGATCTGGCTCGTTACTCGACGTTCTTATGTCAAACCGTGACTTTAAACACTCAGGTACCCGCGTTTGTCATTTTAGTACTCACCGTTTTATTCGTGCCGTTCTTTGTATACCTCGTCCGCGTTTTAAGCCATCAGTCATTACCTGCCGCTCTTTCAAACGTTTCGACCTACTTGGTTTCGAATCCGCGCTCTTAGCAACCGACTGGTCATCTGTGTTTTCCTCCACGAATGTGACTGATGCCTGGTCTGCCTTTCTGGAGCGCATGTCACCCATTGTTTCTAGATATGCTCCTGTGAAATCTGTCACTGTGCGAAATCCGTCAGCACCACCTATATCAGACAACACTCGACAACTCATCATGCAGCGTGCGCAGGCGCTCAGAATGTCAGGTCACGGATCGGAATCTTACCGTTCTGTGAATCGTCTCGCTCGAGCCGCTTTTAGAGCTGACAGGCGACAGTACTTCGGCGCTCGCATACTCGAGAGCGGCCGTGCCAGCTGCTGGAAAACTACCAAGGACATTATCGGCAGTAAGCGTTCTTCCAGTGCTCAGGTGCTGCCTACAGTGTCACCGAACGATATGAATGAGTTTTTCGTCAACGTCGGCTCGAGCGTCGCGAATGAACTGAGAGCGTTAGGTCAGCCACCTTCGCTCCCCACCCGCCTACCGAGGGTGGGTGCGTGTTCGTTTGCCCTGCACCCTATCAGCCTGAATGCTCTGCACCGCATCGTGTCAAGCATGCGAAACTCCCCGGCTCGTGGTGCGGACGGCCTTTGTATCCGCATCCTGAAGCTCTCCTTTAACTCCATAGGTCATGTTCTTTTATTCCTCGTCAACTCCTGCATCACATCCAACGAAATCCCTGCCCCCTGGAAACATTCCCTCGTGTACCCCATTCACAAAACCGGTGATCCTAACAATCCTTCAAACTTCCGTCCCATCTCCATCGTCCCAGTCATCGCCAAAATAGTGGAGAGGGCGGTCCAGCGCCAACTCTACTATTACCTATCATCCAACCATCTCCTTTCCCCCACCCAGCACGGCTTCCGCCCGCGGCACTCTACGGAGACGGCGCTCACCCTCATCAGTGATCACTTGCTTTCGGCGATCGATTCCGGTAAAATCTCTCTCCTCTGTTTGATCGACCTCAGTAAATGCTTCGATGTAATTAACCATGGGAAACTTTTGGAAAAACTTCGGACTCTAAATATCGACATCTCATGGTTTCAAAATTACTTGCACGGTCACACACAGAGTGTCAGCTTCACTGGCTCTGATGGCAAGGTGAAAACTTCCACTCCACGTCCCATAAATCAAGGAGTTTTTCAAGGTTCTTCTCTCGGACCGATCCTTTTCTGCGCGTTTGCAAATGACCTGAGTCTTCATGCGGCGGATGCACTCGTCGTGCAATACGCCGATGATACTCAGGTCATGGTTTCGGAACCAAAATCTGCTCTTCAAACACTTATCGTTCGCATGGAATCCGCTCTTGCCTCACTTGGAGATTATTTTCTTAGCAACGGTTTAAAAGTTAACGTAACCAAGTTTGAACTTCTTACCATTGGCTCACGACAAAATCTGCGCTCACTCCCAAAATTCACTGTCAAGTTTCGCGACACCTCCCTGACCCCTCGTCCTGAGGCGCGAAACTTGGGAGTTATCTTTGACCAACAACTGACCTGGGACGCTCACGTGTCTGCCGTCTCCCGAAAGTGCTGCGGTATCCTTGTCAGCCTTTCCCACATACGTCACTACCTCCCGCCTGAAATCCTTCCTCAAATCATCACATCCCTAGTGTTCTCGCACATCCGCTACTGCCTTGTCGTGTACGGTTCTGGCGCAGCCGGAAACCTGCACCGCCTTCAAAAACTCATCAACTTTGCGGCTCGAATTGTTTCCGGAAAACGTAAATTCGACCACGTTTCAAGTGTGCGGGAGGCGCTGGGATGGTTTGACGCTCCTGACCTCTTCCTTTTCCAGACCCTCTGCCTTCTCCACAAAGTCCGCCGCACCAGTAGGCCGGAGAGTCTTGCCGACCTTTTTACCACAAACCGCGACATTCCCGATCGTTTGCGACACACCAGACAGGACAATCTTTTATCTCTACCAAGAGTCAGAACCGAAACCGGGAAGAGGCGTTTCGCGTACCGCGCAGCTCTGGAAATGAACAGACTTCCATACGACTGCGAGAATATGTCAGTCGGGAAGTTTAAGAGACAGCTGCAGCGGCGGCTCCTCTCTCAGGTCACTTGAAGCTGATTTTTACGGAGCGAGCGAAGCGAGCGGAGTCTTACGTAGAATAACGGAAATTTCTGAGTATGAGCGGCCGGCCGGCCGGCCGGCCGGCCGTGCGGACGCTTTTGCGAGGCTTATATCTCAGCAACCACTTGACCGATTTACACGCGGTAATTTTTATAGGGTAGCTTCATTCCTTCTACCAAGTATTGGACTATTCCCGATGCATGTGGGTGACCCCTTATGCACGTGCCACGTGCAAAACGAAGAGGTGTCAGTTTTGCAATTGTTGCAATATTTCGGTAACTACTTGGCCGATTGCGCTGAAAGTTGGCATGTAGGTAGGCACCCACTAGGCACTGCATATCCATGTGCCAGAGTTGGGGTGCTGCTGCACGTGCGCACGTGCAGGGGTCGTTTCCAGATCTCGAGAACGGCTGGACCGATTGCGCTCAAATTTGGTACACAGTTAGGGACCGGTTAGTAGGGTGCCGTGCAAAAGCCAGTCGGGACCCATTTTGCACGTGCGCACGTGCAGGGTGCCGCTCCCAGATCTCGAGAACGGCTGGGCCGATTGTGCTCAAATTTGGCACATCGCTAGAAACCGGTCAGTAGGGTGCCGTGCACAAGTCAGTTGGAGGTACCCCCTCGAAATTTCGCACGTGCAAGGCTCACCCTCTCGCTCGCTCCGTTAGTCGCCCCAAAAGGCGCTATACTGGTAGTAGGAATAGGCGCGTATGTATGTTTTTTTTTATTTGTATGTGTCGCGTTTTACCCTCGCTTTATGTACCTAATATGACTAAGAACTGTAAAAACCACATCCGTGTGGATAGTTCGTGCCTTTACAAATACAACAAATACAAATTATTTCCCAGACTCCTAGCTCGTATTTGCCTTTAGGGTAACTGTGGGGAAAACGCACCCCTGGGTTAAACGCCTCCCCTAAAAAAATCGTAGATCTTATCGGCGGATAGGTGTTTTATCCTGTCTTTCAGAACAGTCAGCTGCTTGTTTACGTAGTTCTCTATTTCCGGTTCTGCGTCTTGAGGAGCAGCGCGGGTAGGTGCTGATGTTGGTTTTGGGTGTTGTTTTTGTTGTTTTTACAGAAGATTCCTAAGCTTTTGATGCCCTCTTAATATCACAAAACTTGCTATGGTGCACATCACTCAAAACTGCGTTTTATCGTCATTCTGTTGAATTTATTATGCTGCGGCGTTAGTGGCGCGTTTTTTGTCAATATTTTGTTGACCGGAAATGGAGTGGATGGGGAAAGACGCCTACTCGATGCATGGGGCAAGACGCCCCCAGTTTTCTGAAAGGGGGCGTTTTGCACGGTGGTGAGAGTGCAGGGTTGCACCCTGTAGGTCGGGGCCGAAAAGGCCTCTCCCTGTCCTTTTTTGCTGATATATCCTAAACGACTGCAGATATCGTCACCAAACTTTCAGGACTCCTCCGGGCATCCATTTTACACATTGCAACAACATTTTATTCCAAAGGCTATGATAGGTTGACCACAAATGACGTCAGAATGACGTCAAGTTCTGCCATGTTCATCATTTTCTGTTGATGGATGGGGTGGGGGCGCTTTGCACATGGGTGTGGGCGTATTACCCAGGGTGTGGGGCAAAACGCCCTTTTGTAAGGGTATGCGGAAACCTTTTTGGGGGGTTAAATACCACACGCAAGTGTCTTTTCTTGGTCTCAAAGCGTAGTAAAAAGAATGAGCTACATGATGGTGCCCAAAGGTTTGAGTAATCTGGGTTGGGTTGAGTGTCAGAAGGTTTCGCGCTTAATGGGGGCGTTTTTGACCTATTCACCCTATATACAACCCCAAAGGGATAGACATTTTGTCAGAAATTATAACTGAACTGATCAATAGATCGCACGGCGTTTAACAAAACGGAATATCATCGGTGTTTAAAACTTATTTGGAAAATATTATTAATTTCTGCAGTACAATGTGCGCTAACCAGTTTTCTAAGTAATTCAGCTAGCAATTCTCGTGCTATGTTCAGAAAGATGTTTACAGTAAGGGTCGAACTTAGAAAAAACGAACTATAGCATGTTTCGAGTCCGTTTTTCATCGATCGTTGGACACTAACCGCGCATTCAGTGCCAGTACACCTCCATCTGAATAACACATCGCTGTCGTGCATTTCCACAGGTATGTCTGCTGCTGCTGGTGATGACTTCCATGGCGAGCTCACCCGGTTTTCCGATAGTCACAACCGCTGCTTACCCATCCCGAGCCGTATATCAATTCGTTACCGTCACCATTACTAAAACCATTCCCTGTGTGAGTTTCCCAACCGGTACCACTACCAAAATCAGTCCCAGTGTGAATTTCCCAACCGTTTTCCGACTCCGAACCGCTGTCCAACCCTAGGCTTGGAACAATGCTGCTCGCCGCCGCCCACGTCCACGACCCCGCCCATCAGTCGGCCAGGACTCATCATCATCATAGTCTTGAGTCAATGCAAGCGCCGCTGAACAAACGTCTCAGCTGATGTGTTTTGGGTCAGTTGATCTGTGGATATTTGGATGGGCTACGCCTGAAACTGTCATTTCAAGCTGTATTGGATTTATTTCAGAACGTATAAGGTATTAGGAGGCTTCTTCGGTTTAATCCAAGTCATGTTTTGAACCAGCATGCTGTTTTCACACTGGCTTCAGCTTGTTTTATATACAGCTTCCTGCACTACCAGTGTTATATCTACAGTTGGTCGCTTTCAGCCGGGTCTGCCATGCAATGACTACTCATGTTAAAATCAGGGATGCGGAGCCGGAGCCGGAGTCGGAGCCGGAGCCGCCGGAGCCGGCATATTTTGCCCGGAGCCGGAGCCGGAGCCGGAGCCGTGAAACAATATAGCCCGGAGCCGGAGCCGGAGCCGGAGCCGCCAAAAAAGGGGGCGACTCCGGCTCCTTTTTATTTTTTGAAGAGGAAAAAAATAATTGACCTAGTTCGGTTTGACAGTACAAGGCAGTAAAACGATATGGTACTTACGTCATGGGCCATCAAGTGAATGAAAAAATCCGAATATCCCCAGTATCCCACAGTACGCAAACAACTTCCTGTTTGCTCTTCCCCCCCCCCCCCACGTCTACTGCATCCCCAGAACATGAGGACCAGTCATCAGGTGACGGCCATTGTTTTCAAACCAGTGCAGTGGACTGCGACTCCCAGCACCGTCTCATCCCCCCCCCCCCACCCCTCACCCCCCAATGCAGCCGAGACGGGTGTCAGCTTACGATGGTTCACTGAACTCCGATCCGATTCGCGGCGACTGCGTTTCCAATGCCATCGCTTCCTAGCCCTTTGTTCTGCCAGTTCTCTCCGAGGTGCGTTTGCGCGGGGACGCGGTGAGCCGGTCATGGCAAAGAGTAACGCGTATAACCAATCCAATTTTTCTTCCACCCGTATTTAATTGATTGCGTAGGGGATGTACTGAGTCGGAGCCGGAGCCGCCGGAGCCGGAGCCGCCGGAGCCGGACCATTTTACTCGGAGCCGGAGCCGGAGCCGGAGCCGCCATACCATTTCACCCGGAGCCGGAGCCGGAGCCGGAGCCGATTTTTTTCTCCGGAGCCGGAGCCGGAGCCGGAGCCGTCTGAAATTTCCACGGCTCCGCATCCCTGGTTAAAATTAACACAAAAGAGTCAGTGGCTTCTCGTGTGTTCCCCGTCCGTAATGCATTTCTGCTAGCTGTTCCGTATCCGCTTGACTTTCCGAACGCTGACGACGAGTGCTTACCTAAGGTGCTCGCAGCCTATTACATGTATGTAGGTATGCTGTATCAGGTGCTTTGCCTAATCAGGTGCCTGTCTGCTAGTTATGTAAGCACCAGTCGCTCAGTGAACCCCACATATAGCCGGCTATCAGAGCCAGGGGAATACAGAGACACCCTCGGTACGATCAGAATCCAGAGGTAGCCGAGTGAGACGCCCTCTGTGCTAGGTAGGCCGGCTATGCTATTGCAGTGGCCTCTGAGACGGGAGACCCGAGCGCACTTCTGCGTGCGCGTGTGTCCGTCTATCTGATTGTCTGTGTGTCTGTGTGCCCCTGTCCGAAAAAGCGTGTGCTATGTTTTGCTAAACAATTGGGTTGCGGACTATATGTGCTATGTTTTGCTTATTACCTGCGTTGCTGAATACATGCTATGTTTCGACTCATTCGAGTCACCTTCTTGTACGTGATACCAACAATACGTGCACCTAATATGTATCATAATGAAACACAAATCTAACATTCGCGAGCATTGCGATGTTGCTGATTCTCTACTCCCCGGTTTCTTCGTTATTTTCAACTCGCCAATCTTTTTTTTTATTCTGTGGAGGGTTACCTATGTTCAATTACGTTCTGAGAATTCGACACAGACCAAACAAACATTTCCCAATCAAACACAGTGTATTTCACAAACGGAATTCCGAAGGTTTCACACGTCATGATAACAATAAAACACGGTTCACTGCGTACGATTATTTAATTCAAACTCATTCATGAACATCCACTCATATGAACTGTACATACAAGTCAAGTACACCGCAACTCACAAACGTCCAAATTTACATATGTACAGTCGCGCAAAAAGATATGCGAGATAGACGGCTTATATCCAAGTTAACAAAAACACGCAGAAATGCGCATACACAATTCCATCCATCCATACACAAACATACCTACATAAATGCATCATACACACATGCATATACTCGTATTACATACATACATACATACACACGTACGACTATTGACTATCGTTGATCTATTGGACGGAAATTGTAGTCATATCACAGGCGTATTCCGGAGCTGGTAATAAGCGAATGTCGGAAACTAAAATTAGTGTTACGGTGATCATGGATCTAAGATCAAGTATGTATTTCGCAATGAGTGTTCAACATTTGTCTGAAGAAGTGTTCTAAGGACATTCGAACATAACGGACAGAAAAACCATGACCGGCATTTAACCCTATTACTGGTAGGGGGGGGGGGCGAATCGGCCTCCACCTGTATTTTTTTTTTGCTCTCGACGGAAAACCACTCTAGCTAGGGGCTTGAGGCAACCCCCGTCATATGTATGCACCTAAAGACTATGTGACGTCATTCTACAATGAAAATATTGGAATAGGCGGACCCAGGTACGTGAGAAAGGGGGTAATCTCAATGTACTGCCCCCCGTCTTAGCATGCCTGAATCCACCTATGCTTAACGAAAACGTGTATTTTGTGCTCACGTTGCATATTTTACATGATATATGACATATCATGTCATAAGACACATGACATACCATGACAAAACCTTAAAACATCATCCCAAGTTAGGTTACCTGAATCCGCCTATGATTTTTTAAGTATCCAAAATGCCGGAATATATATGATAGACCAGTTCATGAAGAAGGGTTCCCTGAAGTTTTGTCGAAATCGGTCAAAAATAAAGAAGTTATAGCATTTTGCCGGTCCCGTAGCTCAGTTGGTTAGAGCGTTGGACTCCGCGTGGTGAGAGCACGCGCTCCCGGTTATGACCCTGACAAGTATGGTTGCGGTTGGTGGCAGGCCGTAGCCAGGCCAGGCGAAGTCAGCGAGGGGACCGGCCGTGCGCGGCTTTGTGCGCACGTTAAACTTTGGACTCTAAATTCTGCCATAGAATCGGAATTGCGCGATCGGAGGGTAGAGGGCAGGGTCATCGCAACAAGCTTCGCTTAGCGGTGGCTCTGTCCTTGTGAATCCTTCCCATCAAAAGGTTCGGACTAAATTTATAAAAAAAAAATTAGCGATAAGATGTAAAACGCGATTTTTGCAAAAAAAATTGCTTCCAGGACCCCCAATTTTGAACTTTTTTTTACTTTTTATAGCGGATCTGAAAGTTCATGATGAGAACGATCGAATGGCGTTTGTTCCATTAAGATCGGACACTCAGTTTTTGAGATATCAAGGGGGGGGGCAAATCGCCCCCCACCAGTTAACGTAGTCCAGAAAGCCCAACAGTAATAGAGTTAACTATGTCGGACATAAAACTCGATACCTCTTGCACCAAACTACCTAGCTAGGTAAAATCTAAAAACCGGTTTCAGAATAAGCTAATCAAACGGTGGTAAATTTGGTTGCAATAGCCCAATACATAATCCTACAGGTGCTTGGTCAATTTTACACGCAAATTGTCACATTTGAGTCTTGGACTGGGTACACGATGCAAAATAATTCAAGCATTGGTGCAAGAGGATTTTGGTGCAAGAGGCCTCAGCTCTCAATTGCGACAATGCCCATGCAAATAAATAGCACTCAGAGCTGAATTTAGCTCCTCAATCAGCCATAAGACTATGAGATTATGTTTAAGTGGTTTTAGCGGACACCAGCCGTGATCATATGTAGGGATTCATTGTCAGTTTCATGACACCTAAGAGTACCAGATTCAACCTTAGCTAAAGCAGCTATGGCGACGACCAACAAAACAATGATCGTGCTATTGATAGATTGCATATGTTTACGCGCGTAAGGCATTATTATTATATTAACATACCCTTGGGAAATATAAGTAAAACATCCCAACCATAACCCGCGCACCGACGGGGTCTGCGCCAACTTCGCACCGACGGGGGGGGGGGGGGGGCGGATGACCGCCCCCCTGAGATCTCGAGAACGAAGCAAGATAACGACAAGCGGTAAACGGCATCGGATACGCACGGACAAGGTCTACAATTTTTACAAAGGTCATTTTCAGGTCAGGTCAAACATGACGTCACAGGGGTCGAAAAAGTCAAAATGGCGGCGCTAGATATGGAGAGAGTTTTTCTCAAATTACTTTCGAATTAGTCAAGATAGGAACAAACTAAGGGCATCATCGTGATCCTCTCGTCAATCCGCATCGAATGATATATATGTTGACCTCGAAAGGTCAAGGTCAAAGGTTGACCTCAGGTCACGTGACCTCGAGGTCATCATGTATATAATTCGATGCGTCTTGACGAGCTGAACACAATGAGACCATCCGCGCGGCTGTATCTTGTTCCTGTACGGAGTTATTAGCAAAAAAACCTTTGGTGACCTTTGATGACGTCACATGACCTTACAGCTGCCCAACAGCAAAACAGACCTCAAGGTAGTGAAGGTTGATCATATATGAAGTCATGTATGGTATATGGGGCCATTCCGACCCGTTTTAGTGGTGAAAACAGGGAGTTGATTTTTCCCCCCATTGCATTGACTTATAATGGGGAGGTCGCGAAATTGACTTGACCTTAGGTCACCGATATCAAAATTCCGAGATGAACAAATTGTAGATACTAATGACCTTATAACATCCTGCGACTTTCAAAGGCCTCCGACATCTATTGTAGCTCTGGCACGGTGACAAAGTTGCAAAAAAGTGACTTGAGGTTGAGTCATTCAAAGTGACCTGGTGACCTGACCTTTAAAGTTTGGAGGTTCAAACTTGCACACCATGTGTAAAATTGGTGAGAAAATAGTCGTACCAAATTTGGCGGCGCTACGCGCCGCGGTTTTCCCGCTATCCGCGAAAAACCTCAGGGGGGGGGGCGGATATCCGCCCCCCCCGTCGGTGCGCGGGATAACATGTCTTGGGAGCTCAGGTCACTGGTCACTGGTCAGTTGTCAATAGTCTGCATAATATGATTGAAGTGTTTTGTTTGTGATTATTTCTTGTTTACTGTTCAGTCACCAATCGATCGATGCATAACTTTGAATGAAATAATAGTATGAATTAATCGTATAAAACAATAGTAGTAGTATAGGTAATATCAGTAAAAAATAATGAGCTAGTAACAAAAGGGGTTACCAGCTAGTCAGGTGCTGTTTCAATATAAACGGTAAGTACAATTCATCAGCCATTACAATACATTGGTAACGATGGCCGTTATTAGACCAATAATTAACCCTAGTGCATTTTATCATTTTCGCAACAGTTGCCACAGACTTCAGAAGCGGTGAACATTATGTCATGACGTCATCTGTGTAACGTCTTCTCGGATCTCAACACCACTCACGAGAGTTGCACCGCAAAAGTCAATAGTCGCACAACGCATTCAGTCACAAATGCCACAAATGAGCCACTGAGCCAGCGTAGTGGCATCAGCGAGACATAGACTTACTCAAAGATAGAACGAGATTCACTTTCGAATGCGACAATAACGTTCCAATGTGAGATGTACGATCGAGTTTCGATGACTCCCAAGATTAGGCGAGACTACTTTTACTTTTGCTGAGCTTTATACGGACGCGACATCATATTGTAACATAATATCTCGTAATATACCATTTTTGTGATTCAAACCGTTGTGAAATTCACGCGAAACTGGTTTTCACAACGCAGTTACCTCTAGCTAGCTAAGGACACACTCGGGCACAGTGTGCTTTGCATTGGACACCACACAGACTGCTGATCTCGATACCTCTCCATTGTAACGTCTCTGCCTCTCCATCACGCGTCTCACATCACCAGCCGTCGGTGAGATGGACCTGCTGGTGGCCTAGTTGAAGAAGTGGTCCTCCTCCTCCGTCAGTTGCGGCCGCGACGCGCTGTGCTGGTGGGTGACGACGCCGCCGAAGTTTCGGAGGGCCTTCTTCAGCTGCACCTGCTTGGCGTGGTCCTGGCGATTCTTCA
This sequence comes from Amphibalanus amphitrite, assembly GCF_019059575.1. Classification (NCBI taxonomy): domain Eukaryota; kingdom Metazoa; phylum Arthropoda; class Thecostraca; order Balanomorpha; family Balanidae; genus Amphibalanus; species Amphibalanus amphitrite. The sequence goes on from NW_024881863.1 coordinate 494,477, forward strand.
GCTTGTCTCGCAGCTCGTTTAGGTGCTTTTGTCTGTGGGTGCACAAGATGAAGACACGCTAGGGTTAGAGGGCGATTTCATGCGAAAGTATACGCCCAGGGATGTCTTTGTATGTGAGCCTTTTCTTTCCTGTACAATGAACACAAACACGGACTAGGAATTCAACGTGAGCGAGCTCTGAGCACTGATTTGGAAATGTTAGCTTATAGCTACTCCACTTCTCAATGTATTCCTATTTGTTCAGTTAGATATAACTTGATAGTTGATTTAGTTTCAAAGATGGTATCTAGAAGCAGCAAGAGAGCTCAGCAAGAGAGAACTGTCAAACTATAAACGCTTTAAAGGGTTGGCAGAGCTACCACAGAACGATATTTCTGGTCACGTTTCTGTCCACAATGCAAAAGTCACAGCTTACAAATGAGCGTTTTACAGCACAGTGTGGTTCATGATTTCTTTTCAACAAAGCCTCAGGAGAATTGGGTGCAGAATCGCGTGCATAGTTTCAGCACTGACTGGGTGGTGGTTATTCATCATAAAGAACAGTTTTGAAGGCGTACAAATTCCCTAATCATGTCAACTTCAGGCTTACGGTGGCCGGTGGCGATTAACAAACTATCGCAAGTTGACAAATAGCTCACGTACCGTTTATCGAGGGCCGAGTCGATTTTCTTCTCTAGCTGCTCTCCCTTCTCCTCGATGCGTTTTTGTTTCGCCTCCTCGATGTGCTGCTGCTTCATCGCGATTCTCCTTACCCTCTCCTCTTCCGCGGCCTGAAGGTGTCGGGGTAACACACAAACGTTAGAGACGGAATACCAACTCGCAGAGGCCGATAGATGAGTTAAAAACACCAACAAGGATGAAAGGCGTCGAGATATCAATAAATACGACATACCTTCGAACATTACGCGCACGGAGCTTTTACAATGAATCAGGTTTTTATTTACATATGTAGTCATAAGGTTACGTTCAGAGAAAGTTGATAATTCTAATTATGGAAAAGGGTGGTGGAAATCTACATTGCCAGAAGGGGTCTGAATGTTGGCATATCCTATAGAGGTCGATATAACTATCAGTCATATGGGCAGCTACCTATATACGCAGAATCACGGAGCCTGTATCAACATATCCAAGGTCAGTGTATATTGACCCAATTGACCCAGTAATGACATATCCGTGGGTGGCGGTCTCAGGTCACCCATGTCGTGTCACCCGATAAGGAAGATAATCTCACCCCGGCCTCGGTGCCTGCTAGTTCTTACCACCGGCCCGATCCACGGACGGGGGTGATACCGTCAGCGGCATTGGCATGCAAGGTCGCCGGTGTCACGTGCCCCACTGGACGGGTGAGGGGGCAGGGGAGGGGATGGGGAGGGATCAATACCCCGTCTGTCCACCTTCCGAATGACCGCCCGGGCAACCAAAGCACCGGTACCGGCCGTACCTCGCTCCGACCGTCTGAAGGACGCGCCCGAATTACCCCCCCCCCCCTCCCGACCTTCCGCGCCGCCCCCTAATGGCCTTTGACCCATGGGACCCCTGCAGCGCCGGAACTGCGTAGGAAGGCTGCGGTTACCTTGTGTGGTGTTTTAATAGCGAAGTGAATAGACGAGATTAATTACAGGAGTGGTGGCTGGGGCTCCTGTGTGAAAATGGGGCTTTTACGCTGATGTTGTTTTATAATAGTGGAGCCTTAGCAGATGCAGTGATATACGCGCTTGCAGTTCTGCAATTCGTGTAAGACGTTCGATTTGTCATTCACGCTTTTCTGCTTGCATTATGCCCTTAAAGCCTTAAAGGTGAAAAGTCTACTGCGCAGTGTCTCTTGGAAAAAGTTCATTCATTGCCGTTGGCCTTTAGTCATGTTATACCTACCAAGGCAATGCCTATTTTTGTTGGGTTTGCAAAGGAAATATTAGACATTGGACTTTGGGAACATTCATGCATTCCAACGCTACCGTACGTTAGTTTTCCATGAAATAGAATTCCGCACCGCTTACAAACCGGCCGGGCGTTGATACTGTGCCGCCGCACACGACTGCTAGCCGGAACAGCCTACCTATCATACGGCTCGTCAGGCGAGGCCGAGCGAGCCTTGCTGCATTCCAGACACTCCAGACAGCACTAAGCACTGAGCAGTGAGCACAGTGTTCACTGTTCAGTGTTCAGTTTACTATGATACATCCAGCTGATGCAAGTATCAGTTTTCAGCTAGACTAGCATCAAACTTCTAGCAACATTAGGTCCTGTCCTGTCGGCTGTGACATTTCTTGCTCGTAAGGCTAATGTTGTATTATATCTCTACTGTGCCTAATGCCTATGACCCCATTATCTACCTTCATTCGCGTTTCTTGCTTGCATCATTGGCATTCGAAGTGATCAGTCTGTCGTTTTTATGCCTTACCTATTGCTCAGTGTTAAGCCTTCCAAATCAAACGGCATTATAGGCCACCTAAAACGTTGGACACATGTCCTTTATGTAGACATTCTGCGTGTGAAACTTCATGTTCAGAGTCAAACAGACGAAGAACAATAACTTCAAGAAAAATCGCATGCCATCGCCGTTTAACCACACATTTCCCATCAACCCCCATACTTTTTCTCGTGTGTGTCCTCCCGTCCTCCCATCCACGCACCTTCCTCCTCTCCAGTTTCTCCCGCTGGTCGGCGTCCGGGTCGAGTTTCTTCTGATGTGCCTGTCGCCTCGCCTCCAGATTCTGTAGCTGGATGGCCGGCAGCCGGTCCTGGACGGCCGACGGACCGCGACGCTGCACCCCATCCGTCTCCTTGATGTCCACGATATCAAAACTGGCGATGGACAGAAGAAGGGAGGTTAACACGTGTGCTATCAGATAGGAGTTTAGTTATTTGTCGACGACTTCAAAATTAAACATAGGGCGATGGGCGAACACATGAGCTACATAAAGAGAGGGTGTAGCCATGTGATATGTCTTGATCCAATAAGTACACTGAATTTCACTCAAACAGAGTGCATTAAGATGACATCCGAATAACGACGAAAGTTTTCGAAGTTCAGCATAACATCTAACTTAAGCCTCGTAAAAGCCACTACATAGTATCTGTTCGGTGGACCAAAACACAGTTTCGCGTTCGTCCAGCTCGCGTAGCCGGGCCCGCCGCGGTCGTCAATGGCCAGGTTTGTGCGCTGTATCGGCGCCCGGGCAGCCAGCGTCGTGGATACCAGCGACAACCGAGCCCGAATCCGGTATCGACCCTCCCCGTAAAGACTAAGGGCCACGGGCCCGCTCAGCGACACACCGAGCGACACAATGGAGCAGATTCAAACTGCACATTTAGCTGCATTTTTAGTGCATTTAATGTGCATTTTTACTTTTTAGTATCTGTGGGTAGTAGGCTTATCACTATCTTTGGTCTCCAAGATTACATGCAGCTATAGGCACTGATCTGAGACCGTTGTTGGTTTTGGATTAGAAGCTTACAGGCAGCTGTAGGCACTGACCTAAGACCGTTGGTGGCTTTGCCTTTGGGCAGCTATAGGCATTAGGCACTGACCTGAGACCGTTGGTGGCTTTTGATTACAGGCAGCTATAGGCATTGACCTGAGACCGTTGGTGGTTTCGGCTGTGGATAGCTATAGGCACTGACCTGAGACCGTTTGTGGCTTTGCCTTTGGGCATAGCGATCAGCCCCTCCTCCCTGAGTGACTGCAGGATTTGTTTCTCCTCCATCCTGTTCTTCTGGTAGCCGGAGAGCAGACGGGGCACCGCCTTGCCCACCACCTCCAACTCTGAAATAATGCCCAGTCAGATGCCGGTTGCACACACATTCATGAGAACACAACAGGGAGAGAAGATCGCGTGCTTTTTGGGAGAAACTTGCAATATTGGTGTTTATATGAGCACTGCTTAACCATCTGAACTTGCAACAGCTGCAACAAGAGTAACAAGACAGCATTTTCAGAATGAGAACCGAACAAGTAGCGCTTTGCATGCAAGCCGGTAAAACTAGTGACTAAAAATGAATGTGTTGTAAAGAACTACGTAATGGTGAGTGCATCTTAACTCGAAAGTGGAATGGAAACCGACACAGGTGCCGGTTTTATTTGCGAATCGGGGATCAGGAATTTGACCGAGAGGCACTCAGACTCATTGAAAATCGTCAATTGATGGCGGTTTACTGCAGGACAAAGTGCAAACTACATTCGTATATCATGTTGCATGAGCCTTACAAATTTTGCAGTGGCCATTGTTCCTTTGATGCTCCTTTACCTCGACACGACCGCGAATATACGACTCAATCTAACAACACGCAAGCACTGCATCGCCTAACAAAGTGGGCATGCACACACTAATCCGTGGGTATATGACCCCCTCCCCATCACCGTTCCTTCTAGTCCAGGTGCGGCCTCTAGACTAGACGCGCCTTGACCTTTACGGCTTGTGCGACGGTGCACCTAATAGGAGGTCGTGCACATTGATCGTTGCACAATGCACGGTGCACACGCGCCGACGAATCGACCCGTGGAGCTAATAGTCAGGGTGCAAGGATCGCTCACCGAGGGCTCACTTACAAGTTACAAGGACTGTTGCATGAGTTTTTTTCGAGGACTTACTTGCAAGGGTTCTTGCGTGAGTTTTCCCCTTTTGGCTGTATAGCAGCTAGAGGGATTACTCTCCTCTCCTTTGAGCAGCGCTGGTCTAATCAATTCTCACGCTTATATAGCTCGTAAGTCGTAGGTAGGGCGGCTGATAGGACCGCTCACCTAGCTCAAAAAGCGGCTAAACGAGACGCTCTATTTCATCCACAGTACGACTAAAAGTACTGCTCGCCTGGTTCGTAGGCCGTCTCTCAGGACCGCACATCTAACTCGTAGGAAGACTCCAAAGAATGCTCACCTGGCTCCTAGGGCGATTTGAAGGACACCTCACCTAGCTCGTTAAAGACCACTCACCTAGCTCATAAAGCAGCTTGAAGGACCGCTCACCAAGCTCGTAGGGCGACTTGATTGACCGCTCACCTAGCTCACATGCGAAGTCCGAACTGGAGTGACTGCTCAGTACTCACTTAGCTCGTAGGGTGGCTTGGAAGACCGCTCACCTAGCTCGTAGGGCGGCTTGAAGGAGCGCTCCACCTCTGCGATGACATCTGCCGGCGAGTGTTCGGTGATGACGTGGCTGTAAGTCTCGTCCAGATCGTAGATACCGCTGTCGGCACTCTCTTGTGACATGGCCGAGTGCGATTTGGCAGAGCCGAACAGCAGCGTGCCGTTCCGCGCGTCCAGTGACTCCTGTGGACGGGGACGGAGAGATGGAAGGTCAGAGATGGACTATAGGACAGATATGGAGACAAAGGGTTAGAGACAAGAAGCGAAAGGTCAGAGACGATAGGCAAGGGACGAGAGACCAGAGGGGGAGACGGGAGGTCAGAGAATAAAGGTCAGATGAGAAGGTGAGAGAGGGAACGAGAGGTCAGATACGAAAGGTCAGATAAGGGGATGAGTGATCAGAAGAAGCGAGAGTAACAGATAAGAAATGCGAGATCAGAGCCAAAGACGCCGGAGGTAGCGGGGCAGGTCTTGTGTAAAGAATGGCACAAGTAGTGTGTTTGAGAAAATGTGACCTTTCTAACAGCACACATGCGAACTACGAGTTCGATAGAGGACGAACGACAGCTAAAGTGAAGGGGCAGACAAATCAAGAGAATAACGGGAAGTCATTCGCTATCCGATCGTTGATCGGTCAATGGTGCTGTTCCGATGCGCAGCTGGTCGAGTCAAAGACCAGGAAACCTTTTCCGCTGGACAGAATCCATAAACCGAAGGTCATGCGCGCATGCACACGTGTGATCACCGCTGGCTGACTGAGGGCGTATGTCGTGACTGTCACCCTGTCAGCTGGCAGTAGTCACGCTCGGAGATATCTCCATAAGCTACTGAGTACTGACGTATACTGTCACAACAGTCATGACAGGGAAGGCGGTCGGGTCTGACCGATAGCCTTATTATCTAAAGCAGTGGTCGGCAGGCCCTCCGGGGTCGTGCCCCCTTTTCGGGCGCCAGGCAGGGCCATTACCCCCATCCTACCAGACACCATTGCATACACAACCGAGATCACTGAAATGTCATACCTTTCCGTGACTCTTTGGGTATTTCGGGTGTTATTATGTAAAAACGTCGGATCACGACACAATTTTACCCTCGAGCCGATCATTTTTTTTTATCTGCCATAAAGCATGTCATACGTTGACAGAAATAACTGTTGACTTGTTAGGCAGTTGTTTCTTGAGATCATGGTGGAAGGTCATAAAATTTCAATTCTAGGAGGTACAGTGGGTTCTGATCTACTACACAATTGTCATTGACCCTTTGAAAGTCTTAAGTCACCTCATGGCCAAGGAAGTTAACCGTCACCCGTATTGGTGTTTTGCCAGCCGCTTATTTATGGGGGGAGAAATTCGTGGGACCCCTCTTTGTCGTTCGGCCCCTGATCAAGCTTCGCGGAAAAAACGAGCGTGTTGCCCGTGACGAGAGGAAGCTGATGATACGCGATTTTAAGGTCCTAGGTCATTAATTGACCTTCCAGGTCGGCTCAATGACCCAAAAAGTCGGAAAATCGAGACATGTCAATGGGGTGAAACTTTGACATCACCATTGGGGTCCCAAACGTCCAAGGGGGCCTCCATTTAGTGGGGGCCTCCAAGCAATTAGGGGCCTCCAATTGCGGAAGCGGTAATTTACGAACCACGTCAGGGCCTCCTCTAAGAAATTTTCACTGGGGGACCAGAGGCTCAGAAGCCAAACCTAGGGTACCCCCAAATCCAGTTTTCTCATTGGATTTAGGCCACTTATTTTTCGTCACAGCCCGGGTGCCATGATTTTTTTTTTTAATATTAATAAAGAAATGGTAGGTCACCTGACCTTACTCATGGATCCAGGCCAGCAGGATGACATTGTATGTAAATATCCCCCGCGTCGACCGAAATCGACGAAAATTTCTGGCTCTTTCACTTTAATAAAAAAAAAAATTAACGGCACAGCATTGCGCAAGAAATCTAACCGACCCCAGAAAGTGTGAGGGTTAACCCTAGCCCGCACCTGGAGGGAGGGTTGCCACCCCCAAGTTAGTTTTTCTGCTCTACACCGAACATTTTTTAACCCTCGCCCTGGCAGGGCATTTTTCATAACACGGCCTGGCAGGGGGGGTCGATGCGACCCCCCCCTCGCGATTGGCTCCTATGGCACCTAGAAACACCAAATTTGGTAGGTAGATGGGCCCCCTGGAGTTCTCACCCCTGTGCAAATTTGGTTGCTCTAGGTTATTATTTAGGGGGGTTTTGGGGGGTATAAATGTAAAAATTTCGCTAAAAACAGGTCAAACGTTTTTCGCTTATAACTTTTGATCTAATTAAGATAGAGCAAAAAGAAAAGCACCAGTGAACTCAGCACGTCAAGGCGCGTCGAATGATATACTTTTTACCTTGCTTAAGTGTACTTAAATTAATAAATTAAGTTCAAGTTAACCAAATTGCGTCATATCGTATATCATTCGATTCGGCTGATCACCAGGAACACAATGATACCATTTTTTAAGCTCTAGCGTCATTATGTGCCAAGTTATTGGCAAAAACGTCATTTGACTTCAGTTGACCTCATTTGACCTGACCCATGGATAAGTACACCAAACAAAGAAGCACCAAGTGACCTGCTGTTAAGTACTGTGGTTTCAAAGCACAAAAATGATAGAACGAAGTGGATATCTCCAGTATTTTCCGAATTCAGTATTTTCCCATAGGCTTAACATTACGACGTAATGACCTCTAACTGACCTCAGGTCAGTGACCTCAAAAAACCCGAACTAAATGTTATACAACTCGGTGAACTTAGCACATCCTGAAAGTTTGAAGGAAATCAGTGAAAAACTGTGAGTTGGACAGGTGCAAAAAGAAAATTGAAATTTGACCATGACCTTGTACCGGTTTTTCTGACTTGGTGACCTGACCCAAGGTCACCCGGATCTGAAATTTTCAGGTCATATGTAAAAAGGTTGCCCCATAGGTTGTGCCAAATTTGGCGGCGCTGCGCGCCGCCGTTTTTACGCTATCTTCGAAAAACCTTAGGGGGGGGGGGTCGCATCGACCCCCCCTGCCAGGGCGAGGGTTAAGCTAGAAATCTGATTTTTGGATAGCTGCTTTTCTATCTTTTCTAAGCGTCCATTGACAATTTCAAGTTTCTGTGGCTTTTGGGTTTGGAGATATGATCTTGTTCTTCAGGTCATGTCATGACCTAAATGACGGATACCCAATATCTTGCGTTGACTATGGGCCTTGTGAGCTTTTGAGGCACCTTGATGTCGTTTTTTTTTTTTGCCAACCTTACCTCCCACCTATCATTGAACATGTTCTGCCGTCTGCGATGTACAGATGTCAGGGTCAGGGTACATCAGTACATACACAGACATACACAGACAAACACATATCATTGACCTTGACCTAACTTGACGTGAAATGACCACAGCCAGCAAATTAGTCGGATAGTGTGACAAAGAGCTGTTCTAGCTGGCTTGGCACCAATACGGCAGCGTCATCGGTATATGATGGGTTGGCCCGCTGCTTGTGTAGGTATTTTATTCGACATAACCACAATTTATTCAAACAAAATTTTAAGCTTCGCAGTCAAGAGCAACATATTCTTTGGGAAGAGACAAATCCAATGATACCAAATTTTACCTCATCAGGCAGTCATTGACCTTCCAGGTCAGGTCAAACTAAAGAACGTTGCTGTTTGGGGTCACCGTTGCCCGTTGGAATATCACGTGCGCTGCTCATCATAAACCGATGACGCTGCCGTATTGTGGTGCCAAGCCAGCTAGAACCTCTTTGTCACACTATCCGACTAGGTTTTTGCTGGCTGTGGTCATTTCAGGTCAAGTAAGGTCAAGGTCAATGATATGTGTTTGTATGTCTGTGTGTGTGTGTGTGTGTGTGTGTGTGACTGTGTGTGTACTGATGTGTGCACCGATTATGAATGTGTCCCTATAGCATGAGATCATGAACTGAGAAGCTTTTACCAAATATACAGTCAAATAAACTTCACGAAAGTAAATTCAGCTCGCCTAAAACGCAAAATTTTTAGATGACCTAGGCTGACCTTGACCCTGTCCCTAGCGTCTGTACATCATCGAACAACATGTTCCATGATAGGTGGGAGGTAAGACTTGCAAAAAAGGCCGAAATCAAGGTGTCAAAAGCTCATAAGACCCATAGCCAACGCAAGATATTGGGTATTTGTCACTTGGGTTATGACATCACCTGAAGAATAAGGTCATATCTCCGAAACCAAAACCACAGAAACTTGGAATTTTCAATGGACGCTAAGAAAGGATAGAGAAGCAGCTATAGCTATACGAAACATCCGGCTTCTAGCAATCAAAATGTTGAGTGCAGAACAGAAAAAAACCCTGGGGGGGGGGGGGTGGCAACCACTGCCCCCATGTGCGGGCGAGGATTAAATAATTTGAATATCAGGAAAACAATTTATTCAAACAGGTATTCCAACAGAGTCCCGCTTTTTTATAGGTGACCTCCGATTTGTGTACCTAGCCTCTAAGTTGCCCAGGGGGCCTCCATATTTGTAGATACATACAGTACAGAGAGCCTCCTACTTCGACTACTTGCACAGAGAGCCTCCTTCTTGTACAGGTCACCGCTGAAGTAATGTGGGGTATCCGTAGTGGTCAGGCGCGGATACAAGGGGGGGGGGCCATGGGGGCCATGGCCCCCCCCCTTGGCCGATTTTTTTCAAAAATAAAATAAAAAGTTAAAAAGTTAAAAAGCTGAAAAGGGGGCCTCCTGAAAATAAAGTGGCCGAAATCCGATGAGTTTTTTTTTTTTAACCTACCCACTTAGTTATTTCTTAGAAGACTAGCTGAGAAGACTTCTTTGTTAGAAGATTGGTAAAGCTTTTCATAACTTGGAGGTCTCTTATACTCGCAGAGATGACCACTTTTACAGGGCCTCCTAACCTGCACAGAGGGCCTCCAAGCCTGCACAGATGTTGAGATGTTGCCTGAACAGCTAGATAAGCTCAATAGACGCAGTTTTTTTTTGGGGGGGGGGGGCCCAACAAGTGGGAAGATGGGGCCTCCAACAGGTGGGATTATGGGGAGGGGCCTCCTGGTTTCTAATGGCCCCTCCCTTGGAGATTTTCTGGATCCGCCCCTGGTAGTGGTTAGAGTTTGCATCTGTATATTGGGAACCATTTGTCAAATTATCATGAAACTTGGAATGTAGCCTACATGTGCCATCATCATTGCAGCTGTAAGCTCGTATTATTTCACCTACCTTTAGATCACTCCGTATTTAAAAATCGTCGGTCAGAGCCATCTATTGGTGAGATTGGTAACTAAATTCCTGATTACGCCCAAGGCTATAGAACTCCATTACGCCACTGATGCCCCAACCACGTGACTCTGCAGCAAACCAATCACCGTGTTCGGAGGCAGCATGAATGGCGCCAGATGCCCCTGCGTCGAGGCTGGCGCCTCTCGGTTGTGGCGTGAATGACCGAGAGTCTGGTCGCGGAGCGAGGTCAGTGGGGTCAGCCTCGCCAACCGCCTCCGGGCTAGCGGAGCGCTGGGCAGTGCGGGTCTGTAAGGTTGGCATACCCTCCGCGGCACCGAGCGTGCCGATAGTTCTTTCTAGGAAAATGCGGAATGTGTTCGTGGCTGAACTAGTCACAATGCCGTTTACATGATCAGGGCAGGTTGCATAGTCACCGCAGCCAATGGACTTGTCTGTCCTTTTAACAACCTTCAAAATGGTCCTGACGAGGTCACATTTCTAGCAACTCACTTGCCAGTGCAATGACGTCAAGTGAGTTATATGATGATAAAGTGAGTCAGCTACTTTTTGCGAATTAGAAAAGAGATATTTCCATACACAAACATATAATCGGCTAATATCTTATGACCGAACAAGAGTTAACGAATGTCGATTGTATTCATAGTGCTCGTGAGGTCATAACCTCAAAAGATATATCTGTTACGGGCCAAGTGCGAAGGCTAGTCCGTTTGCGAACGGACTAGTCCATTCGCGAATGGACTAGGCCGTTTGCGAATGGCGGTCCGTTCGCAAACGGACTAGTCCGTTTGCGAATGGCCGGCCATTCGCGAATGGCCTAGGCCGTTTGCGAACGGACGGGTTTGTGGCGTTGCACTTAGCCGCCGGAAGCATGGATCCTCGGATTGGGGTACGATTCCGAATGAATGGGGGACCGCTGGTCGATGCAGGGGCGTCGCCGACGGGGGGGGGGGGGGGTCGGAGGGGTCCGGACCCCCTCCCCACACACACACATTCTTGAAAATATGCCGGTCCGACGCCCCCCCCTCCCCCCCCACACACACTTTTGGCCACAAAAATCGATCAAGAATAAAATAAAATATTTTAAAAACGATTTTGGTGCATTCTCAAAATAAAATTGTCTAAATCCGAGGAGTTTTCAGTATTTGGTGGGGATTACTTTGACTGACCGTCCGACCAGATCCCCTAGTCGAAAATCCGTGGCGACGCCACTGCGTCTATATGTTTAGTTTGTTCTCCGGAGCAGATATGCGAGCTGGCGCAACTCTGGGTTAAGGTCTCCACACACCTGGTCCATTCGGGATGCGACTTTCCGCTGAACCCTGCACAACGCGGAAATTATAGCAACGTGTTGCCGCTGGCCAGGCTTCGGCCACCGATCTGGATCTGGGGAGGTCAAATATCCCCGTGACCTTCGAACAGCGGAGAGTCGCGTGGTGTGCGGAGACCATTAGTACCGTGCTCCGGGCTCCCCGCTGATGACCCGACCTGACCATGGTCGAGTTTGTGGCGCTCGATTCATTCTGCTCTGGTGTGGTGTACCGGGACGGTGCGGCTTGTGTGTGGTGAGTGCGGTGCGGTGAGTGTTCGAAAAAACTGTTGTGTTGCATTGCATTGAACAATACGCGCACTGCAGGGGGGGTTGCTTTCAACCCCCCTGTGGTTTTTCACAGATCACGAGAAAACGGCGGCGCGCAGCAAAGCTAAATTTTGTATACCTTTTCTCCCATATTCTGCGCACATTGTGTGAAAATGCTGACTCCAGATGACCTAAGGTCAGGTCACCAGGCCAGGTTAAGTGACGCCGGTTGAGTTACCAATACTTTGCACGCATCATTTCACACGGGACTTTGCACATGCGAAGTTGACTTGCCAAGTTGACGTCACTTTGCTGGATATTTCGCACTTGGCCTGACTTCGCACTTGGACTGGGAGCATAAACGCCCGTCCATTCGCAAACGGCCTAGGCCAACTGCAATAACGCACATGGACTAGTCCATTCGCAAACGGCCTAGTCCAAGTGCGTTATCGCACTTGGACTAGGCCATTCGCGAATGGACTAGCCTTCGCACTTGGCCCGCAACATATCCATCTCGCCTGAGCCGGCCAGAACCAGTCTGTGGAAAACGGACAACCCCGGCGCGGACCGAACCCGCGACCCCGCGAGCTATAGCCTAACGCTTAACCGCTCCGCCACGACGTTTCTGGTGTCACGGCTGTCTGCACAGTAGCCGCGATGTGGTGAGTGATTAACCCTATTAGTGGCAGGCTCCTGGCTACCCCATATTAGTGGCGGGGGGGGGGGGCTGTTTACGACCCCCCCTTGATATCTCGAGATCTAACCGGCCGATTTTCAAAATTCAAACGGCATTCGATTTGGCTCAACGAGATCTACATTTCTAAAAAAAAAAAAAAAAAATGTCAATAGGGGGGTAGAGGGGGGGTAAAAATGGGCAAATTGCAGATACATTTTAGACTGTTTATCAGGGGCGTAACTTTGTATACTTTTGGGGAGGCAGGTGCCCCCCCAACTTGAAATTTTGCCACCCCAACATTCCGTTTGCCCCCCCAACCTTGGTGGGCGCCCCCAGGCCCGAAAGGCGCCCTCACGGGCCAGCGGCGTCATAGGAGCGCGTGCGCCATCTTTCAAGGGGGCGCCATCGCCTATATGGAAATGGGATGCGTGAGAGGGGAACCTCTGAGGCCGTGGGGGCGCCTGCATGCGAAAGAGGGGCGCCCATGAAGTCCTCAGGGGCGCCTCAATGCAAAACACGGGCGCCTGAGATGGCCACAGGGGCGCCTGCATGCGAAAGAGGGGCACCTTATTGGCCTCTGAGGCCCTTCGGGGTGCCTCTGAGGTCTATAGTATAGGGGGCGCCCACATGAAAAAGGGGCGCCCATTAAGGCCATAATGGCGCCCCAATACAAAAGAGGGGAGACGGCATGCCAAATGGGGGCGCCTCCGAGGCCCATAGAAAGAGGAGCTCCAGTTGAAGCCCAAAGGGGCGCCTCAATGGGAATTAGAGACGCCTGTGAGGTCTATAGGGGCACCTCTGATGCCCATGTCGAGAGAGTCGTCAGTCGTTTGTGTAACGTTCCTCAGGGATGGTGCGCCGCTTGCGGCAAGTAAAAACTTAGCTAAATAGCGTGCCCCATTGGTTAAAAAGCGCCCCTCGAGCCAAAGTGGTGCCCCTCTGACAACACGCACGTCTTATGTCATCTGTTTTGCTAATAACTAATGCCCCCGCATGCAGAGCGGCGCCCCATCCGTTTATCAATGTGACCCTTCAGGTGGATGAAGCGCCCCTCTGGCCAATACCTTATCATCATTGTTGCTAGAACAGCGCCCCCAGTCCGTAGACTGCCCCATTGGCTCCTGAAGGCGCCCCTCGTGCCCGTTTTGGCGCCCCTCTGCACTGAGTAATGAAATGTATGTGGCCTACCAATTCTTAAGGGCGCTCCTTGAGTCATAATCATCGCTCCTCGGGGAGGGGGGGGGGGGAGGCTAGAGGGCCTAGATACCATAGCACGCTATAGTGTGTTATGGCATCCCTGCTGCTAAAACGGCACACTTAGCTAGGTTAGCGCCTCAACGGTTTATACAAGCGCCCCTCGAGCCGAAGTTCGCGCTCCTCTGACTTACATAATTTCCTTGCTAAGTACGACGCCCCTCGCTGGGCATGGGGTGGCGCCCCACCAGTTTACCAACGCGCCCCTTTAGCCACATGAAGCGCTCCTCTGGTCAATGCGGTCAATACCTTATTTCATCACTGCAGCTAGAGCGGCGCCCCTATTTCGGTGGCTGTTCCATCGGTTCCTGAAGGCACCCCTCGAGACAGTTTGGAGGCCATCTGCAGTGAGTATTAAAATTGATGTGGTTAACTGGTTAAGAATGGCGCCCTCTGCACGGTGTCGCACCGATTCTAAAGGGCGCCCCTTGAGTCAATGTAATCGTCCCACAGGGCCTTGTGTGTTATGGTATCCCTGCTGTTAAAGCGCCACTCTTGCTTGGCGTAGCGTCCCAACGGTTCATAGCACCCATCGAGCCAATGTTAGCGCTCCTCTGACTATACTGGTATCCTACATCATCTTTTTTGTTCAAAGGGTGGCAAAATGTGGACCCGAGGACCCGGTCAAAAGAACCGGTCCGGACCCATATGGGTCCGGACCGGTTTCTGGAAATTTTCTGGCGGGTCCAACCGGGTCCTACCATAAACCATACATAGTGGACACTACATATGATTGCAAAATATGAAGTGAATGGAAAGAAAACATTTGCTCATGTATGTTCCTTTGCACACTGTAGTTCATAAGTATTATCAGTGGGAAAAGGGCTGTTTTACACGATCAATTAATGATTTCTACAAACGGTTTGTATTAGGTAATTGACTTTTGGGGAACGGGTCCAACTGGTTCCGATTCCAACTTAGACCGGGTCCGACTGGTTCCAGAAATGTCCAGCCGGGTCTGGTTCGAGTCTGGTTCCCAAAATTTTCACGTTTTGCCACCTCTAGATCAAAGCAGGAGTAATTTGTACCTATCATTTCGTGATAACTTGATATCACCTGGTGAGCCACAGATCTCTGCATGTCTCGGTATACAGAGGTATATGGGTGACCTAAGCTTGAACGCTCTCAGCCTGGGATTAACCCGCGCCGGGCTGGTGCTCCGCGACTTCCGCGCCGGGCGGTGAGGGGGGTGTCTGGTCTAACTCGGCTCCTGGGCCACGTAGCGACACGCAGTAAGCATCATTCGAAAGAGCGTCAAAAATAATGACGGAAACACTTCGGTCATTTTTTGGGTCAGGTCAAAGGTCAGGTCGCCTGAGGTCATCGAAGGTCAAATGTAGGCCATTTCAACAATTTTGGAAACTGCAACGGCTAACTCGGGACCAATAGAGCTACAGCGCCGCGGAAAAGCGCATTCGATAGCCCTTTTACAGACCTTTCTGACCATTGTTCTCAGATTTGACCTAAGGTCAACGGTTTAGCCTCCAAAGGGCAAAAACTGTAAAATAGCAGTTTTCACGAAAACTGTTTTTCGGCAATAACTTTTGACTTAAGAGTGCCACGACATTACTTTTGGCAGCATCATGTTCCTCTCGTCGAGACGCGTCGAATGAACAATTTTTTGACCTTGAAAGGTCATTTTTAAAATTTGACCTCAGGTCAAGGTCATAACCTGACCGAAAAGGGTCATGTTGCATATCAGTCGATCCGTATCGTCGAGCTGAATACATCTGAAGTGTTTTCATCGCTCTAGCACGCCTTTATCAAAAGTTACAGCCAAAAAACTGGTGGTGACCGTCTATGACCTGAGATGACCTCAAGGGCACACAGAGGGGTCACAGGTGCATTTTTTCCGATTCAGTGTATCATGTTTACCTATGAAACGATGTTTGAGAGGGTTCTAAATACCATTCGTCCAAAAAAGGCTCATTTCAATTTTCTCCCATTGACTTATAATGGAGAGGTCGCAAAATTGACCTGACCATAGGTCACTGATATCAAAATTCCGAGATAAACATTTTAGACATACTGTTACTCTTATCAATCGCTGAAAGTTTCAAGGCGATCGTTCAGTCGGTGTAGCTATGACGAGGATTGCAACTTTTTTCTGAGGTGAGGTCTTTTGACGTGACCTGGTGACCTGACCTTGAGAGCTCTGGGTCTGAAATTTGCACATGTGTAAAAAAAAAATGCATGAACAGGTGTGCCAAAAACGGCGGCGCGGAGTTTTGAGATATCTGCGAAAAACCGCAGGGGAGGTGTTCACTCCCCCCCGGCCCGGCGCGGGCGGGGGGGGGGGGGCAATTTTTTATTTTTTTTCGATGAGGGCAAATTTTTGCCACTGGTTTGCTTCTAGAACACGTGCGGAAAAGATGCAGTATGAAGTGTGTTCTTAACTTAAAAGGGGAGGCGTAAAAACGTCCCTTGCTTCTGCGTGGGGTGAAGTTCTACAGATTTGTTTCTTTAATCTCGCCTTTTTATCAGTTGTTTTTTTCTTTTCTTTTTGTCAATTCATCAGTTCGTCTCGTTTCTTTAGAAGAACTACCATATGCGTTGTTTAATAAGGCGTCACTACCCTGGTCCCCAATTCCACTACCCGCCCCCGGTCTCTGGTCCCCAAAGTGCTTTCAAAATGTATTTGGTTACAAAATAATTCCGCGCTTTTGGCGCGCTATTTCAGAAAAAAAAACTGCAACATAACGTGCCAAAACACGACGGCACAAAAACAACGTGCTATGGTAAAAAAAAATGCTGCCGTAAACTGAAATAAGACTTATTTCTAGACAGTCACGGGGAGGCGCCCCCATGCCCTTAAAAAGGCGCCCCTGACAGCGTTGCCCCCCCAACGAAAACCAAAAAGTTACGCCCCAAGGCCAGGTTTCTGAACCAAGCTTAACGCAACTTTTGCCGATCGATAGAGAATGAACCAGGAATTCACATGGATCCTAAAAATATGCATTTTCAAAAATCATAGGCGGATACAGATCATTGAGATTGGGGGTACACAAAAAGTATAGTAAATAAGGTTTTTGTTGGTACTGTTTCTAAAAAGGGTGGCAATGGTCTTGTTATGTTACAATTTTCTTATGAGAGAACGACTAAAATTGTATTGGTCATGCATAGGCGGTGTCAGGGCACCTATGTTGGGAGGTAAAAAATAACCCCCCTTTTTGGACGCCTGGATCCGCCTATTATAGCAAAAACGTGTCAAAAGAGGATGCACAATAACTTTGTATATGTCATCACATGATACCTTTCATTCACTGTTCGTAAAACTGGTGCAGCATCGTGATCTTCGCCCAAATGACTCGCTTCTCGAATAGGACCCCCCAATTCCCAGTGCTCTGGAGCCGCCCCTGGTAAAGTTATGAACTTGAAATTTTCAGGGAATGTGCCCAATTTAGTTTTAGGAAAAGTCAGAAAATTTCAGCATCGTAGCTTCAGCGGTTTCGGAGATATTCCCGAAAAACCTGAGGGGTGGATAAAAACAACCCCCCCTGCCACTAATAGGGTTAAAGCAGCATGGCATGACGCCTACCGCGCTCCGGGTCAGTCGGCTGGGCCTCCGGCGAGGCCAATCACGTGACCAGTCGGCGGTGAGGGACGGACCCCGTCCTGTAAATAAAGGGGAGGGGTCGAGGAGAGAGGGGGAGGTGGTCGCCGCCCTTTAAGATGACAATAAACGTTTGGTCAACGGAAGCCGTCCTACTTGCAAAACAGTTGTTTTTTATCGCAAAGCGGAAAAATTCAAACTCATCGGCACATGGGTGGCGCAATTCACCCAGGTATTTCAATTATTTATCCCGATAGCTTCAGATCGTGTACGGAATGATCACCAATTCATATTGCAATCGCTAAAAAAAAAAAAAATACCAGTGTGACTGCAATTACATCGCATCCTTCCATAAATATAAATTTAAAAAAGTATTGGCTCGCTTAGTAGTCAATTAGTCATATGCTTCAACGTTATTTTTCTCTTCGTCTTTTTTTATGAAAACGAGTGAACGTTGAAAGAAATGTTATGCTATTCATCCTCTGACCATTTTATTTTAGAAACTTATTTGTATGTCGAATTTCTCCCCCCACCCCATTAACTGGCAACGCCGTCCAGAAGGCCTCTTCCAAGTATAGGGTTATGGCGGTATCGTGCTTCGCTGTGATCTCACACGCAGCACGCACACTGAACTGACTGTGATTGGCGCTCACTGAGACAAACCAATGAGCCAATGAGCGCACTGTTGAGTATCCGCCGGGGGCGGTGGACGGGGTCAAGGGTGATTGATACGAGCATGACCTCTGGCCGGCCTCCACCTGCCTCGACCCAGTTGTTGGGCGCCCGTGCCTTTGTCATACAGCATTTCTACTCATACAGCTAGCGTAGGATTTTGCTACAGCGTAAATCTTGTAATACAGGTCATGTCGATGAGGCCCTCAATGAACAAAAAAGTTCGGCGGACAACCGAAGCCAATGCAAAAATATTTTACAGAATTAGACTATACAGGTGGTTAAAATTTAAGGTATTCTGATCGGCTATTGCAAAACATCAATTCATTCAAATATTTTAAATAAAATAAATGGTAAATCTGATATTGTAGTAAGTTACAACTGCTCATTACGAACATCTTCTCTCATATGCTGCTTTTTTCTATCTTCAAAACCGTAGCCTTGATAGTTATTTCAGTCAAAGCTCCCACGTGAATCCGTGACACGCTGGCTGCTTCACAAAATGGCATCGGGCATCGCTTTCGCACGCCTCGGGTCAAAGCTCACTGTTGCCCTGAGGCTGGTGTCCCTGTCACCCTACCTCCACCCACCCCTCCCACTGCACCGGCCGGTTGCCCCGCGGTCAACCCCTCCCCACCTCAGACCCTCCCCCTCCTCGCCTGTCAGAGAGCAGCTCCTATCGGCCGATGCTGTTGTCCGGATCATCAATGGCAGGGCTACTCTCTACTGGAGGGTCCAGCAATGACTCCTTACTATTGCGTAGTACGCACGCGCGTAGGTTTACAACTCTGTGTTCAGTGGCGGTCACAGAAACATGACTCCGGGGTGCTCCAAGGGGCTCGATATTTCAGTTTTTCGATGATAACGAGCATGCTGTGGCAGGTAGAATGGTGACACATTAGAGAAAGTTGTCAATCTGAAATACGAAGCTGTGCGATCCTCGCTTTTGACGATATATCTTACCGTCAAGGAATGGCGCTATGTTTTGTTCGATCACAGTAGAACCCCACATTACTTTAGCGGTGACCTGTACATACAGCTAAGCTTCTACAGGTCGAGCGCCGGCCTCCTATTTGTACGTACAGAGAGCCTCCTACTGTTACAGAGGGCCTCCTATTTGTCTAGGGGGCCTCCTATAGGTTAATGGTGCCTCCTATTTGTCCAAGTGGCCTCCTATTCGTCTAGGGGGCCCCATGTTTGTCCAGGAGGCCTCCTGTTTGTCCAGAAGGTCTCCTATTTATCCAGGGGGCATCTATTTTCCAGGGGGCCTCCTCTTTATCCAGGGGGCTTCCTACGTGTTCAGGGGCCTCCTATTTGTCCAGGGGCCTCCTATTTATCCAGGGGTCTTCTATTCGACCAGGGGTCTCATAATTGTGCAGGGGCCTCTTATTTGTCCAGGGGTCTCCTACTTGGGCCAGGGGAGGCCCTCCTTTTTTGAAGGGCCTCCTTTTTGTTAAGGGAGCCTTCTAATTGTTCAGGGGCCTCCTATTCGTACAGAGGGCCTCTAGCTCCTACTTGTCCATGGGGGCTCCTATTTGTTCAAGAGGCCCCCTATTTGTACAGGGGGCCTCCTATTTGTCCAGGGGGCCTCCTATTTGTCCAAGCGGCTGTTATTTTCCTAGGGGGCCTCCTATTTGCCCAAGAGCCCTCCTATTTGTCCAGCGGGCCTCCTACTTGTTCAGGGGGCCTCCTATTTGTCCAGGGGGCCTCCTATTGGTAAAAGTAGCCTCCTATTTATCCAGAGGGCTCCTATTTTAGGGGACCTCCTCTTTATCCAGGGGGCCTCCTTGTTCAGAGAGCCTCCTATTTATCCAGGGGCCTTCTATTCGTCCAGGGGGCCTCCTATTTGTCCAGGGGGCTCCTAATTGTCCAGGGGGCCTCCTTTTGTGAAAGGGGCCTCCTGTTTGTCTAGGTCTAGGGCCTCCTATTTGTCCAGGCCCAGGGGGCCTCCTATTCGTACAGAGGGGGCCTCGCCGCCTCCTATGTCCAATACTTGTCCATGGGGCCTCCTACTTGTTTAGGGGGCCTCGTACTTGCTCAGGGGGCCTCCTATTTGTCCAGGGAGCCTCCCATTTGTCCAACAGGGCCTCCGATTTGTCCAAGGGGCCTCCTATTTGTACAGAGAACCTTCTATATGAACATCGGACCTCCGTTTGTAAAGTAGCTGGTGCGTCTCGGGGGCCTCCACTATTGGGGTCCCAAAATGACAATTGGGGTCCCAAATGTTCGCACTGGGGTCCCACATGGGACCTCGAAAGTATACAAAGTTACACCCATGGACTCAGAACTTCGTAAAGTGAGGATGTTGTGAAGTTTGTCGGGGTACTGATCACGAATTTTATCTAAGTTTTGATCACAGATGTCTTCGTGCATTTAGGCCAGGTCGGGTCAGGTCAGGTCAACCAATAGGCGTCCTGTCGGGTATTTATAGTAGGCATCAACAACCACTGACAGCTTCGTAACATGTTACGAAGGCACCAAAATTACTTGGTATATGTTCAAATGGTTGCGAAATTCTAGGTACAATGTATAGAATTGATAAACCTGTACTGAAAATGTCATCGCGATCGGCCGCTTTTTGCGCGAGTTATTCGCGAAAACCCGAGAAAAAGGGGGGGTCCCCTATAAGTGCGAAGGTTAAAATTGGGTAGCAGCGTCTTCCTATCGTCACGGGTAGCACGTTCATTTTTCTACCGCAAAGCTCCAGATCAGATTTCAGAGGCCGAGAGGCTGGGGTCCGACCGGCCCCTCCCCGTTTACGTTAGCTGTTATGAAAACGCCAATAGAGGGGCAACGGTTAGCGTTCGATCTTTGAACCCTGAGACCAAACAGGCGTGATGTCTGTCCCATCAAGGGAGACATTAATTCTAAGATAAGGCTTTCTCAGAGGCCCCCATTACCCCCCGCCGAGGGGCTCCATTACCCCCAAAGGGGGCATGCCCCACCATTTGCCGACCCCTGATCTAAAGAACCTCCGTGGATATCGGCATAAGACCGGACACACACGGCAGCGACCCTGACTACCAGCCAGCGTCCATTATTGGGCACTGAGGTCAAACACTCACCCCGAGGTCACAGTTGGGAATGTCGAGGTCATCCTCCACCACCAGCTGACCGGACAGGGCCGGCGGCGCGCTGCCCGTGGACCTGCCGGAGACTCCAGAGACCCCTGACCGCGGCTTGGTCAGGTCCACGGCCTCCTCTGTCGGGTCACCGCGCCCGGCCGGACGAGCGGTGGTCACCTTTATCTTGGTGCGTGCTGGTTTACTCTCCCCGCAGCCCATGGCTGGCTATTGACTGAGGCCGGCTCCGGGCCGAGCCTTCAGACGAAGACGGCGCGCTGGTCTGAGGTTGGGGCCACCGGACGGTCCGGCAGGGTGTTAGGGGGTATGGCGATCACTGGTGTTCAGAGAATGGGGGTGACCGGTGGCGTGACCGTTAGAATGGACCGTCCCTGGAACAGAAACGGAAAAAAGGTCAATTAGCGGCACGAAAGAAACGTAGACAAACATTCTCACACGCACATAACAGCTTAGATCCATCCATTTATTCGTTCGAGGAAGGAGTAGAAGCATGCCTATACTGATTGACTTCAGGCTTTTGGAGGCAAGCGTTTATAGTATTATGTACATATATGTATGTCCTCGTTCTTAATTTATAAAGCATTTTAATGACTTTATTTAGCTCTAATACAAACACATCAACATAGCTAAGCTAAGCTCTTCACAAAAGAAGCCGTGCATTTCGCAGAATCTAGGGTAATCAAATAATGCCTTACTCGGAAATCAATGCCGCTGTACGGACTTATTAGCCATGCAGCGCAACGCAATATCCGGATCGGCCCAGACTAGCTACAGTCAGGGCTAAAACATTCAGGGATCCAGGCTGACAATCGAAACAATCGAGAACGTCTCAGTAGGTATCGATTTGGATGAATGAAGCATTAGCAGTGACCAGTGCCACTTCATTACAAACTAGCGATTGGAACATTCTGGGACAACGCAGTTTACTATATGAGGTTGTCGCTTGCAAGGGTGACACATTCCGTGACACATTCGTTCTAGAATGTACCTTAGTAATCATTTAAAACCTCTGAAGAAATCCAAAATAGGTTCGATCGTTAAAAGTAACCAGCAGAAAATTCCGTACGTATATAGATAACGCCATAACGAAACTACTGGTAAAGTAATTTGGATAACGCTAAATGAAACAAAGCCCTGCAGCCCGCGTTTTAACCCTCGCATGTGTGCGGCGTTTGCCAGCTTCTAATGTGTAGGGGGGGGGTCGGTTGGACCCCCCCTTGCCGTTTGGCCCCTGATTGAGCTAGAGCTTCGCGGAAAAAACGAGCGTGTTGCCCGTGACGAGAGGAAGCCGACGATACCCAATTTTAAGGTCCCAGGTCATTGGTTGACCTTCCAGGTCAGGTCAATGACCCGAAAACCGGGAAAATCGGGACCTGTTAGAAAGTCGTAAAGTGTGGCTGCTAAGGGGTTTTTCGGGGTGCTGATCACGAAAATCGTGTTAGTTTTGATCACAGATGATGTCTTGAAGCATTTAGACCAGGTCGGGTCAGGTCAGGTCAGGTCAACCAGTAGGCGTCGTGACGGGTATTCGTAGTACGTGTCAACCGCCTCTGACAGCTTCGTAACATGTTACGAAGTCACCAAAACTACTTCGTAAATGTTCAAATGGTTGCTAAATTCGAATTCAGCTCCAAAAACTAGCCTAGAAACATGTAAAACTCGAAAAAGTGACCCGAGGTCACCCGAGGTCACCAAAGGTCAATGACCTGACCTGACCTTCAGGTGACCTTGACACACACGGGAGTAACATCAAATCACATGTTTGAACGTTTGAAACCACGAAAAGCTTGCAAACACGCGGCTAGTGCGAGCCGACATACGCGAAATCGCGATTCCGGCCAAACATGGTCTCGGAAAAGAGGTCACAGGTCAAAGGTCATTTGGGTCAGGGTCATGAAATTTTCAGGGTAGGTGTAAAATTGATCAATGCGAGGGTACTGAAAGTTTCGTCGCGATCGGCCGCTTTTTACGCGAGTTATTCGCGAAAAACCATGGGGGGGGGTCCATCCGACCCCCCCCCCCTACACATGCGAGGGTTAAGTTCCCTGGGAGGGTAGGCTGTACCGCACGCCAGGCGTGTCGTGCGGAACAGTCTACGCGCCAGTGTCCACGCTACATTAGATGCGTGCAAAAACGGGCGAGAGTCCTAATACACCAAGGGGCAAGGGCTGATATAGGCATTCATAACTGGATATTTTAATTAAGGCTCTGTCTTACGCGCCTCTGCTGTTGAATTGTGCGCCTATGTGCGTTAGTGTTGCATGAACTCTTTACCAGCGATGGACCGCATTCTTTGAATGTAGGGAACTGTGCAAAGGCTTATTACACCCTACAGGGGGAATGCACGCTTAGTTTCGATCGACGTATTACTTAGAAAGAAACGAAGATACTGATAGGCGATTGCCGCTTGTAGATACAATAACCGAATGCATGTTTTTTTTTTCTTTGAGCACTGAGCAGTGTGGAAAGCTCACTGATCCGAGGGGCCGCGCCAAGGGTGCTAAGGGATGATACGACAGCCGGGACAGCCGCCAAATTGTATAGTCGGGTGCTGTTATATATCAAGTTAATGGTATTCCTGTGCTCTGCGCACTCAGGGCAGTCAGACTCAGTAATGCACACAGTCTAATAACGTCATGTTAGCCGTGTTACCCAAATACACTTTAAGCACACAGTAGTGGCGGAACACCCTCAATTAAGGGGGGGGGGGGTGGGGCACTGCCGACTTTTGGTCCCATGCTTTCCATGCAACGCCCATAGGGCTAATGTTAAAATGCCAAAATCAAAGAAAAGCACAGTGACCCGGTGCCCTCCCCGTTCCGCCGCCTATGTAAGGACATTTAAATGTGATATATTTCGTACTAATAGTTCTTATTTTATTCGGCCGTTTTTGACAACAGTCGACACCAGCAGAGTAATGCTCCAACCTACCTTCCCGGCTGTCCGTGGAATCCTCGTCTCTCTCCTGTCGATCAGCAGCACACTCTCACTGCGGTGCCGGTCCACGTCCTGCTCACTGACTCCGACTCCGACTCTGACTCTGACCCGGTCCCGTCCGTTCGCTGTTTACCCACAGTGTTTAGGACGATTGACATGGCAACCGGCCCGCCCCCCGCACGGGGTCGATGGGAGTGACGTCACTACCAGCGGCGGACCGATCGGTCGGACCGCAGGTTCACACCACGCCGGAGCGGACCGGAACGGAATCGGGTGAAATCACAGCAAATCAAATCTGAAAAAGATTTGTAGATAAATGCGTGCTTTAGCACTGGTAAGAAGAATGATTATGCAGATGGAATATTTGTCTGACAGCCAGTGGCGGCGCCACGAATTTTCGCCAGTGGGGGCAAGCTTGAGGTGACCCGACTGTTGTCTGATACCCCGATCTGCAAAATCCATGAGCACCTTGTTCCTAGATGTTGCCAATTAAAAATTATTATGGTTTCAGGTTTCATGCATATTGCATACGTATTAACCCTCGCGGGCCCGGAACAGGGGGGGGGGAGCGTTTTCTGCCTCCCCTGGCGAATATTTGCGATACCTCATGAACGCTTATAAGTAGAAAGACGAAACTTGCTGTACCTTATCCCCCATAAATTTGAAATCTTTTGAAGCAAAACAAATTGGACCTGGCCTTCTTGATAACGTCTCAGGGCCGATTTTTCTAGACTCCTGCACGGCAAACTTTGGTGTGACAGACGCGAACTTCAACCAGCTGCCAAAAACAGAGTCTTGGAGATAAAGATAAATAACGAGCACGGTCGTGTAGCATTTGACCTAGAAAAATACTTAAGTAACTTTGGTGACCTGAGGTCAGAGGTCAGGTCAACGACCCCGAGCTGAGGCTTGAGTTTTTTTTCGCAAATAACGTCAATAAAATGGTCATAGAGCTACGGCAGCGGTACCTTCGCAATTCGCATTCGTCTGGTCGAGACGCGTCGAATAACATATATATGGTTTGGAAAAGGTCAAGTCTTATGTTGACTTCACGTGACCTCGAATGACGTTTGGTTGACTTTGACACATGAAAGGTTGTTTGTGACGATTTCGTAGCCGCTGATCACGATTCTGGCATTCATTTTGCTCTAAGCATTAATTTAGAGCCTCAGGATGGCAAAACATGTCTTAATTATTATGCCTGACTTAAATAAGTGAAATAGCCTCTAGCAAGGATACTCTCTTGTGACTTTAACCTTCTAGCAGCCTGGTATCGTAAGCTAAAGCACAAATAGGGGCCCGCTAAGCTTCAAAACATTTCAAAACATCTCGGAATTTAGCATACAAGATATAAGAAAAGTGCGAAGTTTGTGGTAAATTTTGATCACGACCGTGACCTTGACTTTGAATGTTATGCACATCATCGGAATCCTCAGACTCTCTCCTTTCGTTTAGCATCCATTTTAGCCGGTTTTATGCACCATGCCGTCCTCTGGAACACGTACTTTGAGACCACTACAAAAGAGCCGGTTTTTGCCTTTGACCCTGACTTTTGACCTTGAAAATTGACCTAAGGTCAAAAAGTTAAGGTGCTATAGAATCTTCTCGTAGTTACCTTTCGTTTGGTACAGTCCACAGCAGAAGTAATGTGCGGTTTCAGTCATGGGTATGTTCTGCTTCTGAAGCTTAGGAACGATTAGCCAGACTGCAACGAGACTTTAACTGTAGCTTACATGTATCTTCACCCTTGCAGCTACAACTTTGTCTATTGACGTCTTCTTTTCAATCAGTCCGCATTTAAAAATCGTCGGTCAAGGCCAGCCGTTGAGATTGGTAAAACCACACATTACTTTAGCGGTGGGCTGTACCATTTTTGGTTCCGTAGCTGCCTTATTTACGGAGTTAGACAGGGGGAGGGCTACCCCCGGGCTGCGGTGGGTGGGATTACCCCCCTGGGCCCGGGCGAGTCGCGAGCAAATAAAACTATAAAACTAGATTGCGAGACACAAACCTGTGAAAATGTTATGTTGAGATGTAAAATGGTGCATTCCTCAAAACAATAATCAGTACCTAGTTCTCTTTTTTACCGTAGTGCGTATATGTGCGATTCTCTCACACACGATTGATACCAGAATAAGCTCTATTAGGGCGATTCACATACATTTCCAGCTAAATCGGATATACATGCCTACCTATCACATTTTGTCACACCTCCCTGAACTCAGTCTCAGTGACAGTCTAAGGGTCCCCAAAAGAGGATGATCTCTTCTCTGGGCGATTTTGACAAACTGCCTCTCAACCTTCTCGAGGTCAAGCTCGAGGGCAGCCTTCTGGTGAACGAAAATGAGTAGGAGAATGAGTGGGAGTACGAGATATGCGACAGACGATCCGAGAACGAACGTTCTGCTGATGCACTTGATACGGGGACCGTCAAAAACAGGCGTACAACTATAACCGCCTATCATGAATGTTGCACCGGTCTTCTGTTCCCATTTCAACATCAGCCAAATTTTGTGGGGGCAAAAACATAGTCTTGCCCCCACGGCCTCCTGCCAGTGGGGGCAGTCTGCCCCCACTGCCCCCACGGTGGCGCCGCCCTTGCTGACAGCGCATCTGCAGAATGAACGTTCTCAGTCAGTCAGGCGTCGACCATCGCGATTACCGTGTGCGGCTCAGAAAGGAATGCATCTCTATAGTACCTACAGCTATATAAAATTCGTTCAGGTCCGGCTGATCCCATTGACGACTCAGAGAAACTACGGGCAAGAAAGTGAAACGCAGTGGTCATTGAAGGTGAATAAATGCACCTTTGCTGCTCATACGCCATCGAAACGTTTCCTTTTTAGAAATTATTTTTACTTTTGTATTTCGTTAATTTTTTACTTTCATGTCCCAAAAGACCTTAAAACTACGAACCATTGCTGACAAACATTTCAGACATCATTTCACCTTTTTTAGTCAGAAATATAGGGACTATGAAGGTGGGGAAAATTAGGCTTAGGGATAGGGTAACTGTGGGGAAAACGCACCCCTGGGTTAAACGCCTCCCCTAAAAAAATCGTATTTCTTATCGACGGATAGGTGTTTTATCCTGTCTTTCAGAACAGTCAGCTGCTTGTTTACGTAGGTCCCTATTTCCGGTTCTGCGTCTTGAGGAGCAGCGTGGGTAGGTGCTGATGTTGGTTTTGGGTGTTATTTTTGTTGTTTTTACAGAAGATTCCTAAGATTTTGATGCCCTCTTTATATCACAAAACTTGCTATTGTGCACATCACTAAAAACTGCGTTTTATTGCCATTCTGGTGAATTTATTATGCTGCGGCGTTAGTGGCGCGTTTTTTGTCAATATTTTGTTGACCGGAAATGGAGTGGATGGGGAAAGACGCCTACTCGATGCATGGGGCAAGACGCCCCCAGTTTTCTGAAAGGGGGGCGTTTTGCACGGTGGTGAGAGTGCAGGGTAGCGCCCTGTAGGTGGGTGCCGAAAAGGCCTCTCCCTGTCCTTTTTTGCTGATATATCCTAAACGACTGCAGATATTGTCACCAAACTTTCAGGGCTCCTCCGGGCATCCATTTTACACATTGCAACACAATTTTATTCCAAAGGCTATGATAGGTTGACCACAAATGACGTCAGAATGACGTCAAGTTCTGCCATGTTTATCATTTTCTGTTGATGGATGGGGTGGGGGCGCTTTGCACATGGGTGTGGGCGTATTACCCAGGGTATGGGGCAAAACGCCCTTTTGTAAGGGTATGCGAAAACCTTTTTGGGGGGTTAACTACCACACGCAGGTGTCTTTTTTTGGTCTCAAAGCGTAGTAAAAAGAATGAGCTACATGATGGTGCCCAAAGGTTTGAGTAATCTGTGTTGGGTTGAGTGTCAGAAGGTTTCGCGCTTACTGGGGGCGTTTTTGACCTATTCACCCTAAGTTTAATATTTTCACGTAACATGTAAGGAAACGATTTCACCGATAGGATGATCTCAGCTGAAGTTAATGGTGACATGAGGGAGCCATCGCCGGCTTGAGGCCTGAGCGAGCCAATTCAGCTGTTTGAGAACAGCTCGGGCTGATCCGAGAGGAACCGTATATAAGAGTGCAAACTCAATATCACTGGCGGATCCAAGGAAGGAGGGAGCTCAGCAATTAGGATTCCAAAGTAGCACATTTCAATCTCTGAATCAACAAAGGGACATCGAAACATCTACCTAAGGCTCTGTTGAGTTGTGATGTGACAATTATTTCATAAATTGATGCGATATAGGCTGCAACAAAAATTACCCGACGTTTCGTTTATTTTAACCTTTTCAAGGGTAATGACTCTTTGAAAAAGTTATAATAAACGAAACGTCGGGTAATTTTTGTTGGAATATCTTGCATATTTATGAAATCTATGACTCCATTGCTGTTTCGGACTCTTGATTTGGTTTATACTTTTCAACCGGATGCGCTATGTGAGAGGGCGAATTTCAGAGGTTGAAGTATTCGTGCAAATGCAATTAAATACCTAACATCCACATTGCACAGGCTCTGACCAGCTTTATATAATCGTACGAAACTCTGGACGAAGCGGGTGAATAACATGCCCCAAATTTGTAAGGTATGCAACAGTACAAGAAGTAACGCTGGCCTTAGCACCGTCTCCACTCCATCCCGTCTATACAATATAACAAGATCAGTTGTACTGATTGAGACAATTTCTATCAGTGTGAATGGTGAACAAGTATCTATCATCAAGGCAAAACGCCAGGGGTGTAGGATCGCAAAATAGGTTGGGGGGGGGGGGGCTGAGCCACGGACGCCGGTGGGGGCGGCGACGAAAGCTGCTCACCGGGGGGGGGGGAGGGAAAAACCAGCAGTGGAAAAGGTGTTGATCAGGGGGGGGGGGGGGGGAGCGTGGACCGTGGTGGTGAAAAGCGGGTCTATGACTTGAGTGATATGACTTAAGCTCTCCCCTGGATCCAAGTTCAGGCTTATAAAATAAGGCGTAGGTATTTATATTCCGGTTCAACGTTTTACAAACACATGTCCACATTTATGCAGTGTATGTTTCCACTCTTCAAATGCAAAGTGATGCCACTAAAACAGTATATGTATGCTCTTCTTATACTTTATAATCCTCGCCCCGCTGCGGGGTCAATTTGCCCCCCTGTGGTTTTTCCTGAATAACAAGAAAACGGCTGCGCGCAGCGCCGCCAAATTTTTAGTACCTTACCGGGCATCAATTTGACACCATCACACAAAATTTCAAGTATTAGATCACCTTAGGTCCGGAGTTATTGAGGTCAAACTGAGGTCATATTCGAACAAAAATGAGCAAAAAACATGAAATGTTGAAAGGCTCACAAAGCTAAGCAATTTCAAAGTTCTTTATATGGTCATGTAGAAAAAAGACTGGCTACAAAACTGCTATCTCGGATTTTAAAAATTGTGGAATTTTGACCCCAAAATTAAAAAAGTTGATTTTTTTAGACAAACGCAAAAAAATCCCAAAAGTTTTTTTGACTTTCGAACAAACCGGAATATATGTAATATTCCCAGCGCTCTTCTGTCCACATACCAATTTTAGATCGATACCTCTTTTTTTGGCCGAGTTATAGCGAAAACACTGTTCAAAATTGATGACGTCAAATTTTTGAACTCAATTTTTGGCAATTCTAGAGCACGTAGCGCAAAACAAAGACCACCATTGAACTCCCCGTGACGAGCTGCATCGCATAATACCTATTTTATGCAAAAATATCAACTTTTAAATTTGACCTAATTTGACCTGATCTTGACCTAACCTTGACCAGAACATAATCTAAACTGACCTCAAAGGCTGCCTGACCCACAAAATCGCATTTGGCATATAAAATGGACCACAAAACATGCATCACATGATATTTTCATATTGTGACCCTCAGTGACCTGACCTCTGTGACCTGACCTGGTATCAGTGACATTAGATAGCAAAATATGTGTTTGACAAACAATACCCCATCGATGATTTTCAATAAAATGCACTTAACTCGATTTTACAACGCATTTCTTGAAATGCCTGTAAAAGGTGAAAATCCGACATTTGACCTGACCTGTGACGTCATCGGTTTGAATATAGGTCAATGAAATTGGGTCACAAGGTAGTTCCCTGTTGGGGCTATTCAAAGCCTTTTGCTGCTTGTCGCTAGGTTGCGTGGTTCTCGAGATCTTTGGGGGAGGGGGCAAATTACCCCCCCCCCCCCATCCAGCAGGGCGCGTTGCTCGGCAGACCCCAACGGGGCGCGGGTTAAGGCTGATGAGAGATTCACTTTATTGATTCATTCAGTATTTAGATTCCTATCCCCTAGTTTGGCAAACTGTTTAAGGGGCTCCTTAGAGGGACCCTCACTTTCCTAAAATCTAGGTACTCATTTTTCACCAATCACCCACTTCATTTCGGAAGAGTCAAATTTTTGTGTACATAAAGATTGTAGACTGTTAAATGGCTCTCTTTTGGCTGTTTCAGGGACCACCTCGACTACTTCTAGGGCCACGATAGCGGTACCGACAAAGTAGGCGATCGTGATCGGTAAAGCTGCAGGACCGTCACAGAACAGTTTCTGTTGTAGTATTTTGCAAAACCCCCGCATTCTGCATATCATCGGAAGCATAATTTTATTTTTAAAGTTGTAGGTCGTGTAGCCACACGAATACTCCCAAAATGCAAGAAACAATTGCAGGCACATACCTAGGATTTGGCCAGGAGGGCGGAGGATCCCGGGAGGCCTCCTCTCTACAGGGGGCCTCCTCTCTACAGAGGGCAAGGGAGCATCTAGGCGAAAGTTTTTTTTTGTGTTTGTGGGGGTGGGGGGTGGGGTTACAGGTCGGCCGACATGCCGGGGCTGATGGATGAATTCTGACGACCGGGGGAGGGGGAGCGAGTATGTCGAGATCAAAAGGCGTTTTGTCTTCGTCGTTTCGAAGATGAAGCTTTATCCGTTATAAGTCACTCGGCTCAGTAGTTTTAGTTAAATTCACCTATACAAGTGCGTCGCCACGGATTTCTCACTGGGGGGTTGGGGGGGGGGCGTATCGACCGACTTAAAAACCCTGAAGTTGATATTGTTACCGCACTTTTAGCCTAATTCATTAGAAGCATAGAGTAGCGATCTCTCTTATTAATACCTGATTATGAATCGGCGGCGCGAAGCGCGGCGAAAATTTGCAAAAAAAAATAGTTGTCAAAAGTTAAAACACAGCTCTAAAACACAAATTTTATGACCCTTTTAGCATGCTAGTACAAGCCGGAGTTCCTTAACAGTACACATATGAATTTTGGATTCAATTTGACATTGTTGGTTGTATTACAGTCACGATATTTCTTATTGTAAGAATCGGAGGCGCGGAGCACCGAGAAAATTTGCAAGAGCATTTGTCAAAACAAAGCTCCAAATCACACATTTTACAACTCTTTTAGCATGGTAGTACAAGCCGGAGTTCCTTCACACTCCACAGTACACATATGAATTCCGATTCAATTTGACACGGTTGGTGTAATTGCAGTCACGGTCTCGTGTTGACCTGTGCGTACAATTTGAAAAAAAAAAAACAAAAAAAAAACAAAGAGGGGCCTCCTCTCTACAGAGGACCACCGCTGTACTGTGGGCCTCCTCTTTTCACAGGGCCTCTCAACTACAGAAGACCTCCTCTCTACAGAGGATTGCTCTCTACTGAGGGTCTATCCCTTTCAGAGGGCATCCTTTCTTCAGAGGGCCTCCTCTCTAGTCTTTACAGGGGGCCTCCTCTCTACAGAGGACCTCATCTCTGCAAAGGCCTTCGGCCTCCGGCTTGCTAAAACCACAGTTGATTTGTATGTGTGTGTACCTTCCTGGTTTTGTTTTTCTAGTATGTTCTTTCTTATGACTCGAAAGTCATTTTATAAATTAAATTTACTCCCTCCATTGCAATGCACATTTTCAAGGCCACCAGTTACTTTTAAAGGAAATAGTTCACTTTCATGAAATTATTTTTTTTGCAACGATTTATGATTTTTTATGTTCAAAATAATCAGCAAAGAAAATAAAACCTTTTTATAACAAAATATTTTTTTTCTATATTTTGATATAGGAAGAACTTTTCAGTTTCTGTAAGGCACACGCGATCCAGTATGAAAAGAGCATGGGTCCCGAAAATTCTTCAGAAACAGAGAAATTATCGCAGCCACCGGCATTTGGGCGATCTGCTCGATCTGATAATGTTCCCCTGAATGTCCTAATTGATCAGTACGAGAATTTCTCTAGAGTTCTCGTAGATAATTTCTCTAGTTTCTGAAGAATTTTCGGGACCCATGCTCTTTTCATACTGGATGGAAATATATGCAAGGCACACATCCTCAACGCAAGACACCTTTTTCGGGACGAGAAATAGAATATCTTTGCCTAGGGTGATCGTTGGGCTGTAAAAGCTCCTGATTTATGCTCGTCTCAGCCCAAGCTACGGAACTGCTATTCCAGTTCAAAACCCATGTTAAAAAGTGAACTATTTCCTTTAAGGCCAAAATTGGGTAGTCGTAAAGCAGAGAGGCGCTATACCCAGACTCCAAAGATGCTTTATAATCGGACCAAACCAAACCAAACCTAACCAAACCTGACCTAACTTCACCTACAACCTACAACCAAAAACCTGCAACCTACAACTTAAAACCTACCACCTAAAACCTTCAACCTACAGCCTAACCTACAGCGTCTCAATGGTTGCAAAAAGAAGTATGACGCCTGCTTTACTACTACCCCAAGTCGTACCATTTAACCTTGCCAAGTTGAGCTTTCTTTGATTTGTCCATATTTTAAAATGTTGGGGGGGCTGACTGGCAAGTTGGGGGGGCTGACCAGCCAGTTGGGGGGGCTGAAGCCCCCCCAACTGTATAGGATCCTACGCCCCTGCAAAACGCTTCGAATCTGTCTCGGACTCTCGAGCACGTTGCACGCCACCGGTCGCCTTACGGTCGTCTGACGCATTTGGCTAGCAAGTGAGCTTCATATTTGGGATTTTAGAGACTAAATATACAATATTCGCCAGACTAATCGGTTTTCCGTTTCATGCCATCCGGATCTGGTCCCCCTAAAAAAAAACACACACACACACACACACACACACACACACAAACAACCAGGCCGGCTACCCCTGGTTGTTTACCGGGGTGAGCTTCACCGTTTCATTCATTCTTATTTAATTAAAAACTTCGCGAAAAAATGAGTGTTAGCCGTTACCTACGAGATGCAGTGGATGACCCCTACCCAATTTAAAGGTTTCAGGTCACACTGATTAC
The DNA here is from genome assembly GCF_019059575.1 of Amphibalanus amphitrite. Lineage (NCBI taxonomy): Eukaryota > Metazoa > Arthropoda > Thecostraca > Balanomorpha > Balanidae > Amphibalanus > Amphibalanus amphitrite. The sequence goes on from NW_024881863.1 coordinate 527,855, forward strand.
CGTGGCTAATTAGCTGAATAGCAACCGTTTTAGGACCGTGCCGATATCCACGTTCAATTTAGGTACAAGGTCGTATGCTATGGCACACCTACGAATGTCTGCAGTCAGATTTCACTGTCTGACTGCAGTCAGACAACGAAGTGAGCTACCTACCTACCTGAAAATGAAATAGATGACGGACCGTTTATCACCGTGACAGAAAGTCGCCACCGCTCAGATGATCAAAGGTCTGAGATTGTCAAGCCAAAATTCAGCTCTCTCTTTACGTACATCTCCAAAAGATTCAGAGCAATCGCAAAAACACGTCATGGTTAGGTATCACCAAACCGGAACACTCCTCGTCCATTGCGAGCTGCGCGAATTAAATTAGCCTACGATAAAGCCTTGATCACACAGATCCACACTACTTATGAAGTTCTGTATGTTGGAGACGGAGTACCTGTGCCCATCGGCATCGTCAATGGTAGTGCCGCCTTAAAACTTTTCTCGTTTCCCTACTCCGCCGGTTGTCAATAGTCGAGTTCTAGGAATCAATCGATGGCACCATAAACAGTCACGCGACAAACGCGTCAGCTGCCGCCAGACTTCACCAGGCGCTCCTCGAGCTGGCATCATTCCGATGCACGGGCACCACCGCGATTGGCTGCAGGGTGTGACGTCATACCATTCACCGCCTCTGATTGGCCAAACGGCTATGACGACACAACGACCGCGCGCTTCTAGTGGACTGGGTGTGACGTCACCCTTATTACGCAACACATTCTCGAGCCTCGTCGAAAGCTCTGGCCAAACGCGAACCGAGCAAACAGAACTACTATAAAAGCTGAGCACACTCCGTCGAACAAACTTCCTGAACGAGGACGGGTCGACTTTCCGGCGGAAGAATCATCGCAGTATGGCGCTGCGGCTACAACAGCTGCGGGGCCCAGCACTGGTGCGGCCAGCGCTGAAGGTCCGTCCCGCCAGCACCAGCTCCAGCACCAGCACCAGCGACCAGTCGTCACCAGGCCCGCGCCGGTACCGTCTGACCGTGGACGCCGTCTCGGTGCGTCTCTACCCCCGGTCTTTGTTCTGGGACCCGCTACCCAGCGCCCTGAGTTGGTGGAGCAGCCCCCTCAGTCTGATTAGCGGCCCCCGCTGGCCGCTGGGGTTCGGAGGGGTGGCGCTGAGACCCGGCTGGTTACTGGAGCAGGTGGTGCTGAGCGGTGTGCTCTCACCTAGACCGGAAGGACAGAAGACGCAGCAAGAGGGATCAACCCCTAAGGGACAGGAGCTGCATACATCTGCAGGATCAGAGGCGAAATCTTCTGATACGCCGCAAGGAAAGTCAAACGGAAAAGCGAATCCTACAGCAGTTGGCGAGGCAACCAAACCCAACACCACAGCTTCTGAGGACAGCAACAGTCGCGACTCAAACTCCTCACCGAGTCAAAGCGGCGCCTCTGACTCCGACTCCTCATCCGGAGTCACCGACTCTCGGTCCGGAGTCACCGACTCTCAGTCCGGACTCCCCACCTCCACCGACCCGGCGTTTCGAATGAAGACAGACGTGGAGGGGTTTTCTGATGACGAGGTTAAAGTGACGGTGGCGGACGGAGCTGTGACGGTTCAGGCAGAGCAGGAGAGGACCACCGATGGAGGGAGGTTCAGCAGGAGGGTCTACAGGAGGGTCACTCTGCCTCCCGGAGTGGAGGAGGGCCAGGTCACTGTTAGGAGGGAGGGGGGTGCTGTGATCGTGGAGGCGCCACTGCCCCAGTGAGGCGGGGTTTGGAGAGAGGGCGGAGGGGAGGAGAGAGGGTGGGATAACATCGGCTGGGATGGTGGACAGTGACAGTAGCGTTGGCGGTAGTCTTGCGAACACTCGTTCATACGTATCTCGGGCATTCGATCGTGTGAGTGAAAACCACGAGCGGATAATGCAGAAATAAAACAAAAGATAAAATGATAAATCGACTCTTATTAGAAAGACAAAACAAAGATGATCACAACCGAGGCCTCCCGCTGACTGCGGCGAAAAACAATAAATAGAAAACTACATAGCAGAGCACGATGTTCGATGAATACACAAAAAGACAAATATAAAGCTCGACAGCTGAGCAGAGATTCTGCGTGGCAAACAAAACACTATCACTCTGCCACACATTCTATTTGTGACGACACACGACTTCGCATAGTTTTATCACAGACACAACATGCACAGACTCGTTTGTTTTGATTCTACGGGTTGTCCGTCATACGGACTTTGGAGGCAGCTAGCACACAGACTAGCACAACACGGCTACCATACGACCATCCTATAAAACTATTGCCACCGCTTTATTTGTACACAGATCCGGGCTGGAAGAAACTGAGGGCTCGTCACCGCTACCGACGCTGCCGACGACGCTACCGGCCGCGCACCAGCACACCCCGCGCTCTCTACCTCTGGAAGCAGCTAATGTCCGGCCTGGGCGCCGCGCCGCGGGCGGACACTCCGCGCTACACTCCGCTGACGGCGGACGCTCCGCTGGCGCGTCTCACTACTACACGGCGCCGCCGTTCTCGCCGCCGCCGCCTGTAGATGGCAGCACGACCGCGTCAGACTCGGCCAGGTGGCGCCACTCGCCGGCGCCGCCGCCGCCCGACCAGGCGGACGCGGCCTTCTGGTCCTGAGCGGCCCAGGCGGCGCCACTGCAGCGTCCAGAGTGCACGTGACTCGACATGTGGTGCTTGTGCGTGAACTTGCGGCCGCAGCCGGAGCACGAGAAGCGCGGCTCGACGCCGCACTCGTACTCGCGGTGCCGGCGTAGGTTGCCGCGAGTACTGTAGAGCCGGCCGCAGCGCTGGCACTGGGGAGGCGCCGAGTTGCCGCCGCCGCTGCCGCCGGTACCGCCTCCTCCTCCGCCGGCCGCACCGCCGCCCTCTCCGGCCAAGAAGTGCCGCAGCGTCGACAGGAACTTGTCTGTAACACAGTAGTCAATGAGCGCCGGTGTGAGACATTGTGAGGACGCACAGTACGTCGGGCGAAGGTTAAAGATCGCCGAGTATTTCAGGTGATACCTACCTGGCAGCTTAAAAGGGGTAGGAATAATGGTTCACGGATCGGTTGGAATTTACACAGTCGACATGGCGAGAGGACATAGCGATATGAAATTACGGTCATCTACACCAGGGTATACCTACACTTGCATCATCTACACATGCAGTTGCCACCGCTATTATCATCTCTAAAGGTCTTCTCCCCGAAGCGCTCCCGACTGCTGAGCTAGTCACTCTATTCATTGGCCCAGCTAACAGTATCCTTTCGATATCATGAGTTGAGTTTCACCATCGCCCAGGCGACGAACCCAGGAGCTTCATCGGTCTGCCCCTACAACTAACTAATAATCATCGTCCCTCAGATTCCAAGCTCTCCCTACGATTCACAGCCACCCCATCTCAGTCAGTACCACAGCCGTCTCACCAAACGCTCCGGCAGGGATTTGACTTTATTGTTGTATTTCTATGTTACATTATTTCCGGCAGCACGCCGCCCCTTCACCGACACCTACTGGAAGACTAACGGCCGCTCAGCAGACGACTCGCGCTCCCTGCGCTCTCCCTGCGCGCCCGCTGAAAGGGCGGCCGGGGTTCGAACCTCGAGCCGTCTTCCAGGGCGAGCTCAGGGTGTAGAACGTGATGGCTCAGCAGACACGAGTGCACACCCGGTATCGACGGCACTCTGTCCGCTCAGATACAGATACACGGCGGCGGACAGGGTGCGCAGGATGACGCCAGTTCCGCCGCGGACACGGAGGCGGCACAGGCGCCGAGTCGTTGAAACGTCACAAGGCGACAGGCGGCGGCCGGCCGGCGGGACCGCACCGCTCACAACGCAAACATGGCAGGCAGGCACCTTTTGATTTGGACACTTCACCACCCCTCCCTCCCCACTCTGCCGACCCGACTATCTACAGTACAGCGGCGGCACCACGGCGGTCACTGTCCCTCCCTCCCTCTACCCATCTGACCCGTCACAATCCACGGCCACAGGCCTCGGCACCAATTCTCTCTCACTCTCTCTCCCCTCAGGTAGACTATTTCAGCCCTCAAACAACGGCAGACGCCGACGTAAAATTACCAACGCTTCAATCACCTCATCACACCCGCGTACCAGTACATAGTAAAACACGTCATCGCTCGGGTGGTTATCTCTGAACACGGCTTTACACCTGTGCCCCATACACGCATGGTTTCCTGAGTGGGTTGATTGGGAGTGGGCTGGGGTAGTGGAGAGTGTAGAGCACCGAACTCTATAAAGGTGTAGAGTGACTACTCTAGTGGACGGGGCGGGGTGGCCGGGGCCACCTCTGATCAGTCGGGCAAGCGAGGGTTTGTACTAAGGCGATCAGGCCAGGGGCAGGCCAGCGTGCGCCCCAGGCGGGCCGTCGCCAGCTGCTGAGGTCGACATTGCAGGAACAGTCCACCAGACGGACTAAACGGGAACAAAACCTGAGACGTTATCAATATGACAAACGGGGCAACATTTCCTGAGACACGTTTCGCACGCGGCAAACAATGCCGTCATTCCTGAGACAATAGGTAATCAAAGTTCATCGAAGTCCCTGAGCCAATCAGCTACCGACAATAGTCGATATTCCTGAGACAAAACAAACACAATCGGACACAATCCGTCATCGCGCGAACGAACACACAGAGCACACAAACAGTTCTACAATCTAATACAAAATTTGCACCGGCACGCTTCCCTGAGGCGAATAAGGCCGAATACATTGGATATCCCTGAGACAACTCGAGAACACCCGAAGTCGCCGCTCTCACGCCGCGCCGGCCGGCTGTGCGGGGAGACTGAGGCGCCGGGCCGGGCGGGAGTCAGCCGCAGGGCCTCACCGCCACAGGGCAGCCCGGACTCTACGACTGACTCTGACCCGTCCGGCCCGGAGACCGCCGTCCTGCGTCAGCCGGCCGGCGCAGCGACAGCTAATCTCGCGACGCAACTCATCCCGGCGCCGGCCGCGGCGGCGCGCCGTCAAAATCTACAGAATCTAAAATAAATGCAATTAAAATCCCTGCTGGTAAGTAACCGTATGTCGCTAGTGGGCTTCTTGATTGGCTTGCGAGTGCCCTGCGCGGGGCGCGCCCGCAGAAGAGTCCGTTTTGCACTAAAACAACAACACTGTCGTGGTCTCCTGTGAAGGGCAGACCACACCACAGTCCGCCAGGCTCCGCGGGGTGTCCGTAGTGGCGGAGACCGGCGCCTTTCCGGCCTTTCTCCGCCGGCGATGGCAGCGCTTTCAGAGCACCCGCTATGTACTTGCATATTCCCTGAGGTGGTTGAACCAGCCCAGCCGGTCGCCAGCAGCGCGGCGACTCAGCGCGTCTCGTCCCGCTACATCAGATACTCCTTGATCAACTCCGGGTTTTCCGACTTGTGCGTGGACACCACGTGAATCTTGACCGAGTGCCGGTGCTGGAACTTCTTCTTGCAGACGGGGCACTGGAACTGGGGTTCGACGCCGCACTCGTATTTGACATGCCGCTTCAGGTTGCCGCTGGAGGCGTACTGCCGGCCGCACTTTTCACAGGCGTACTGTTTGCACGGTGATGTGGGCGACTCGCGTCTGAGCAGGAGCGGCAGGCCCATGGGCCCGGGACCGGGGCCGGGGCCGGGGCCGGGGGGCGGCGCGGCGCCGTGCGCCAGCAGCTGGTCGTAGCGCTGCTGCTGCAGCAGCTGCTGGAAGCGCACGTTCAGGGCGCGGTGCAGGAACGCATCTGCAACGAGCCAGGAGAACACAAACGTAAGCCGAACGCAACGCAGCAACCGAGAGAGAGAAAAGAGCAGAGCAGAGCAGAGCGGAGCGAGAGAGAGAAAACAAATCATAACGTCAGCGGCTGCACAGTGATCGAATCGAACACAAAAACGGGTGGCAGGGCGGTCTCAGAGCCGGACCAACTACGGCCCAGCTACGGCCAAACTACGGCCGCTACGGCCTAAACCTACGGCACGGCGGCAGCAACTGAACGCAGCAGCGCCAAAAACAAAACATACCGCCGTCTACGGCACTACGGCTGCGTAGGGTTCATCCCAGCGAGGCAACTGGGGAGGGGCTCGACTAGGCTAGGGCACCGCTAGGGGCTGGTCATGCAGCAGGCAGGCAGGTTGGGGTGGGGTGGGGTAACATGCGGCGGTTCATCAGCGCAGGGTGAGCCGGTGCCGGTCGGCGGTCAGTCGTACATGCGGCGGTCTACAGGTCGGCTCGGCGGCGGCTCGGGGACGTAGGGTGCTGACCGGACGTTCGGGAGAGGCAGAGAGTGTGACGGAGAGGACGGCGGTTGGTCGAGGAGGGCGGCCGCGCTGCTCCACGCCGCGTGGCACCTCGCTGTCTTCGGCCGCTCGTCCGGCGCCCGTCCTCTGCTGAAGTGCAGCACACAGACGCACACACACACCCGGCGGGCGTTGATCGCGACCGGCATACACAGGGGGAGCTCCGACGGCGGGCGGGCGGCCACATATCGGCGTCATACGCACCCCACACAACCGGCACACGCAGCGGAGAGAAGTGCGCCCGGAGCGGGCGGCAGAGGTGGTGTCACACCCATCGCCAGTGCTCCGAGTGAGACAACACGCAGTGAGAGTTGCAGCAGAGCACACCGTGAGTTGAGAGTGGGGGACAGAGTTAGAGAGGGAGGGGCGAGCTGCGGCGGCCACCCGATACGTGGCGCCACCTACAGCGGTGGTGGCGACGGCATCCTCCACCAAAACCTCATGACACCCAATGTGTTACACACACAGCCAGCACCCAGTGGAACCCATGCAGTGCAGCACACACCCGCCAGCACCCAGTGGACACCCGGTGCACCCATCACCGTGCTCAAACACCCACTCAGTCGCGCAGGGAGGGGAGGGGAGGGATGAGGGCGCTGGGGGGCACTGCCGCCACAGGAGCGCCATGGGAGGTGGGGTTTTGATTGGCAATTTGCCGGGGCCAGCTCCGGGGGACGGCCAGTCAGCAGCGCTGCTGCTGTTGTATTGTGTTCCAGACAGTTCCGGGAAATCGACACAGAAAATTGGCTGTCGAGCGAATTCGCGCAATGTCCCAGTAGAGTTCTGGGATGGTGAGGTTCTATGGGTATCGTACACACTATCCAGTACTGGTGGTTATGTTCCAGACAAGACAAAAATGGTTATCTACTATTACTCCCGTGCTTCTGCAAGAACTTTAAACTCTTATCTAAGTAGTCATGCGCACGACAATTGTTAGTCATAACCCAGAGTGTGTGAAGAATACTTCCCCGCACGTTGTGTTTAAATTGTTGAAAAAAAAAACACAAACAGGGAAGGAAAAGTGTTACTGACAAGCACTGTGTCGAAACAACTAAATCTTATTTCTGTCTATTTCAGGACAAAAAGAGAGAGCCAAACATCAATATCCTGCGGCCGTTTTCGACCTGGACTGAATCAATTGTCCGCCCCACTGGCATCTATTTCCACACCACTCCAATTTCAATTTGTGGCGTGCCCGGTCTTCCGACCTGCCCCCATTCCACTGGTCCCCACAGTCGGACCCGTGCGGCGCCGAGCCTGCACGTGAGCGGCGAGCAGGGCCGCGGCGCCGTCATCCCGCCCTGCCGGCGGCGGCGGCGGAGGCCGCGGTGAAGCCATTACCATGGCGATGGCGGCAGGGCGGCTTCTGCCAAGGCCGTCGGGTGCCGCGGCGGCAGGGCAGGGCAGCGCGCAGTGGCAGGACGCGCCCCGCGGCCGGCTGCGTGAGCCGATACCGGCCGGGACCGACCGGCCGGCCGCCCCTGTCACCGGCCGCTAACGCAGGGACCGGAGGCCGCGGCCATAGTAACCGCGCGGCAGGGCACGACACGGAGTGCCATGAAGCTGAACCGTACCCATCAGAAAAAGCGCACCCTCTATAGTCTAGACACTGATTTTGTGCCAGACCAAAAATTATTTCGGTGAAAGATGTTTTTTTTTTTTTAGAAATTGACAACTGAAAACTGCATCATATTTCACCATTGGATGGAAGCTACACAACTCGAAAAACTGTAGACCGCGCTCAAGATTAACTCCGGAAAGTCTAGCTAAAAGTTAATGAAAGTAAGGCATACAAGCTCTAACAAATAACCATTGTATCTAGTCCGACCAATGTGTACAGATGTTTTACAGCCCAAATCAGAGCCTGAGGAAACAGCTTGAGATGTTTCACAAGCGATAAACTGACCGGGTACGAGCAAAAAACAACCCCGCGGCGCTAACCATGCGCCCGATCAAATAAGCGACCGCAAAAACACCAACCCAAACCCAGCCTACAAAACCATTACGGTAAACATTGGTTATAAATAAGCTTCTTTTCTGGGGAACGTTTTCCAGCTGGGTGCGGCTGCGGCACCTGACTCAGTATCGCTACCTTATTCATACGACCCCATGCCGGTACGACTGTTGACGGTAAATAATAAATAGGCCGCTGCAGACGGCCCAGCTGTGTCTCGGCCGTGGGCGGTCGGGGCAGCACATGTGGTGTCCACGGCTGTGTGAGTACTGAGGTAGCCTGTGTACGGGGCGGGGCAGTGTGGGTGTGTGGGGCCACGGCGCGGTGACGGCACGCTACCTTGGGGTCCGCCGGCGTCCGTGGTCGGGATGAAGGGCACGTCCACGCCGCCGCTGTCGCCGCCACCCATCTGCCAGTTCATGTAACCTGTCGGCGGAGACGGTCCCGGTTAGAGCCTGTCAGCGCGGCTCACACGGCCGCCGGAAACGGCGGGCGGGGGGGGGGGGGGAGGGGGCACAGAGGGGCTGGGCGCCAGTAGGGTACACGACTGGGTCACTGTGGGGCGTGGAAGCTAATGCTATATGGGTAAACAGATTGGCACTGGATCGCAAGAGGTGCCACTTGGCACACCGATAAATAAGCCACACATATCCCCACTCGCGCTCCAAGGTCGTAGGGTATAAACGCGCAATAAGAACCAGACAAGCAGCCACACGAACGGATTAATTCAGCACCTACAAAACCGGATAGCCAGCACAGGCGAAACGAATATTTCGCCACGGGCGGTCGCGCACGGCGATTAAATCGCCATCAAATTCGGCCAACAACCGGGTGGCGCCGGCAGGTTCGGTCTCCCGACCGATTTCAGTAACGGTACCTCTCGCATTTCGGCCACTCCGTGCACGAGCAGCGGCGATTTAATGATACAAATGTGTGAATCCAATTTCGAGCGGGCCATCGTATCGTTCGGTACCGTTCCTCCACGGGCTCTCATCCTCAGACCATGACTTTAGCAGTCGAGTCACTTGTCGGCTAGACTGAAGGCACAGCCAGGTAACGCATGTGGTGGAACATTTCACTTCCGTAGTGCCACAAAGCAGGCGATGCCTGCCACAAGTAACTGTAGAGGGTCCCATTTGACACGCTTCGAGGTGGATATTTTGACATAAACAGTGTGTAAATCATAAATGCTGTGATAATTCCCAACAATTATGTTAATCTCGTTCGAAAGTGCAATGTCTTTGGTGACTGCCACTGTAACATCACGAGCCACGACACCCAGTTTTGTTCAAACACATCCAAAAAGACCTTTGGCTCCCCCCAAAAAAAAACTTCCCTCAAGCCTACAGACTGGCGAAAGCGCTAAAGATGCTGGTAGTTAACCAGCCTTTGGCTAAATCACGCCAAAGATATGCATCCGCAGACTACCGTAGACAAAAGGCTCCAACCACCCCAAAGACTGCCGCTCACATCACATACCGCGGCGTTTAATCGACAGTAGCCGCTACTCCCCAGCCAACACACCGTCAAAACCACTGCCGGCGTCATCTCAAACAGCCAGCCGCCCTTCAAAGGTGCTGCAAACAAGTCTCAGCGAAAAATGCCGCCGCCGCCGCCGGCCAGAGTCAGCAGGGACCGCTGCCATTGGGAACAATGAACGGTCGGGCGGCGGCCAGGGCCGAGGGTAAGGTAGGTCGTACACACCGACCCGGGGCTGGGGGGGGGGGGGGGGTCCGCGGTCACCTGCAGAGGTGCCGCTGCTGGGCAACAACACCCGCCCGGGACAAGGTGATGGTCCGCTGGGGACCGCTGCCGAGGGAGAGGGGGAGAGAGAGAGAGAGAGAGAGCGGTGCAGAGGGAGGGGAAAGAGGGGACGCCGCGCCAGCCGGCCGGCCAGACCTGCAGTGGCCCCGCTATAACAATGGTACAGCCGGGCCGGCCCGAACAAAAAAACATCATAGCCGGCCGCGCTCGGCTGCCACGCAGCGTGGTTCGGCCGGACCGGGCGGAGAGGTGCCAGGCGTGGACTTCGAGACAATCAACGGCAGTGGCGGACCGACTCATGGTCGGAGTCGGTCAGGGAAACAACTCTATCAAACACAACTGAAATGCGTAAACCGCTACCACCGCCCATAGCAAAACGTTGGCACCTCCAGGGATGCGAACTCGCCGGCTCCACTGGGGCGTTTTATCGTCCAGCCAAGCTACTGAGGCCGACAGCAGCTGCGGCGGGCGCCCACCGGCTGTCACGAACTGAGTGAGCCATCAGGCCACCCGGTCCCCGCGGCGCGATCCCCCAGCCAAGACAAATCACCCTCAGCGTAAAAACACACATCCGCTTTTTATCCGGGCCCGGCACGCGACTCAGTTTGTCGAGTACCCCGTGCCGTGAGAGGGCTAACGTGTACCAAGCGACGAGCGCAAATAGACCGACTCACACCAGGGGCGGCGGCCGGCGCGATCAGCAGTCGGCGCAAACCGGCCGTGTCAATATCCCCGCACCGGACGTTGGGTCCGGCTGGCCCAGCGGGCCGCCATGTGTGGACAGCCGTGACACAGCGCACCCGCCCCCGACAGGTCGGCCGGCCTCGCCACTGACACTGTATTCAGGGCAGACGGGCCGCCAAACTGTGACAGGAAGCCAGGGCCAGGGCCGCGCGCGCCGAGCGGTCAGCACCGCCCGCCTCCTCCCTCCCACCGCTCGCCCGGGAACAGACCAGAGACCGATCCCACTTCAGTAAAACAAACACTCCACAGGGCAGAGTGCTAAACGATCAGCAACGCTGCTTAGATATACATTTTTTACGGACACCGTATTCAGAGCTATGACCACAGAGTACAGTGATATTAAAAAGTTTAATGGCAGTGAATTTCAAAGAAATGGGCCACATAGCGATGAGTTGCTGTGTTTTGTTTTATTTTCCTTCTTTATTAACATCAGGGTTCTTTTTAAATCTCACTTTGAGCCACAGTTCAATCATGTCAAGTGTTTGGGTGCCTGGTACATCACCAAATCACCGCTTTGCTGTAGCGAATTCCCAGATAAGATCGCTGTTTCCATGCAGTATGAAGAAGGAAAGTCTTTACAAATACAACAAAAAACGTAAAACACGCTACGTGCTCTTAGCATTTTTACGTGCTGACTTCCATCGCAACATTCCAGACCGACGATCGTCTGGATGGATACCTCCCCAGTGGCCATCCCCCCCCCCACCCCCCAATCATCTGTTTCTAGCTGTCAGTGGACTGTGTCCTATGGCCCCGCGGTGCCGGTCCTCCTGGTGCACTACCGCCCATCAGCGGCACCCACTGCGGGCAGGGGCGGGTGTCCTCGACTCTGCCGCCCTGTGCCGCCGAACCCACGGCACAGGCTCACAAAAACAGCCGGCGCCGCCTGCCATCAGTTCGAACCCCCCCCCCCCTTCCCCCATCCTCCGCGGTGCGTAGGAATTTCCTGCCGGCCAGTTTTTTTCTTTGCCATGACTCGGCGGCGCTGCAGGGTCGGTCGGCGCGGGCAGAGTGGGCCCGGCGGGGCGGGAGAGAGAGGGCGCACGGACGGACGGGAGCTGGCGCGGGCGGGCGGGCGCCGCTCCCGCTCCCGCCGCACAGAGCTGGCTGCCCAAGGCCGAGCAACCCAAAGTTCAACATTCCCGGCGGCTCGGCGCAGCGGCGGCGCCGGGTGAACCCTCATGTCGCCGAGCGGACCGGCAGGCCGACATAGAAACTGGTGGCAAAGATCGGCCCCTGACAACACCCAGACCAGCCATGAATTATTCTCGCGCGTCATGTATGTTCTCTGTTCTGGCCAGTTGTATCCAACTGCGGAAAGACAGACCAGAGCCAGCACACCCTGTAATGTCAATTGGCGTCACAAAGTGACGCGAGCTAACGCCACTCGGTGTGACGTGACTGACATCACTTGGTGATTGGTGACGTGACGGTTAGCTCAGCTGGTGAACCACAGTTTTATTTTTTATCAGTGAGAGCAGAAGACCACCGTGGGCGTCGGTTTGCACCTGTTTCGCCTCCAGCTTTTTCTTTTGCGACCGAATGCTGCGAAACGGACTCGCTGATCCGTTTACTGATTTCACCGATCACTGCAAAACCCTGCGAAACGATCACAAAACAATCTGATCAGTGTCAGCCGTCATTCGCTTCTGCATTACCTCCAGTACACCGCACCAGCCATTGCTATCTCCAAATCACCCTGGCCAAAACCGTGTACCGGACGGACCACATTCCTCGTCTCAGTTCGGTCCTGATCCCACTCCCACGCCGGGCTGTGGCGGTGGAGTCGGCGGGGACGGGAGACACGGCCCCCGGTGTCCACCAGAGGTGACAGTTACCGCTCTCAGCGCGCTGACAGCAGCTCATGGCGACGCTAATACCCGCCGAGTGGTCAGCGGCGGCGCTGGGGTACGGGTGATAGCCATACGGGGTCGTTCCCAGTGAGTGCCAGTGCCCGGTCGCGGGGTCATTGGGTGCAACTGCACACCAGCGGCCGCAGTACGCAAGCCGGGGGTTAGCCCCCTCGGCTGCAGCGCCAGCCATTGGCCCCACTGCATTCCATCAGGTATTGTTCATCGCGAAGTCCCTGCCCCAGGTGGGGAGGCGTGACCAGGCGTCCCGGGACTGACCGAAGTCTGATGGACACACGCCCAGTCAAAATGGCACACAAAGGAGGCCGCCGGAAAGGATCAGTCCACCCGACCCGACCCGACCGGGCACTGTCAGTGCACGCAGGGAAACCGCTCAGGCAGAACGATTCCACTCAGCAGGGTATGGACGAGACTCTGTCGGGTGTAATCCCACGCACAGATCCGCCTGGTCGCACGGTCGGCGGGCTATTTTTAGGGTCGAGCCCTTTCCGGAATCAATGGATTTATTCCGCTGCAGAGGGGGAGAGCCAGGGGACAGACAGAGGGGTGAGCGCCGCCGCTCAGGACAAAACTGTCCGGCTGTCCATGACACGCGTGAGCGGGCTCCGGGCGGCCCTGACCCGATCCCGGCTGGTATTCACGCTGCTGCCGCTCAAACGGTCACCGCCGGCAGAACAGACAGTCTGCTTCACAAATCGAGCCTTTTCATCGCCTAATTCTGCTCACGTCCCCTTCCTATGTCCCCTCCCTCGTGCAGCGCAGTCAATTCATATTATTGCCACTCACGTCTCCCCATCCTGTGGAGCTTATCACCGTGAGTCACCAATTATTGTCCCCCGATTTCTCCTGAAGCCCCTCGAAACCAATCTTGCTAGGCCATCGATAAAAATCGACCTGTAACCACTCCTCTTCCCTCGCATCGCTCCTGCTATGCTTCACTTTCTGGCAATCTGTCCTTGCTTCCCCATTCCGCCGAGTTCCCTTAGCGCGCTGTCGCTCCATCTACCGTCCCACGCGCTCCCCGTCCCTGCAGACCCTGGCGGCGCCCATGGCGCGCTGCCCTTGCCAGTTATCGGCCCGCTCTCTCCCTCTCTCTCGCTCTGTCCGCCCGTGCAGCAGCGCGCCGGGCGTGACGCACGCAGCGGCTCCATGAGTGACCTTGCGCGCCGGACGGTTGCGGCGCAGGCAGGCGGCCGATCTGGCAGTGGTCGCCGCCAAGGCCAACACTCGGCCTGACAGCAGCCGCCGGCCGCCGGCCAAACCGGCAGAGGCGCCCGCCGCCGCCGCGCCGCCCGCTGCACGGGCACCCCGGGGCGGCGCGGCGGCCGAGCCTGCCCCAACAGCGCCGTGGGCCGCCGCCGCCGCCGCCGAGCCGCCGCAAATAAACAGCGGCGCACACACAGCTCGACACACCTACAGGATACCGCACTCGGCGAGCGACCAGCTCACATTCTGAGTGGCTGCACAGGGGACGAGAAGCCCTCATCTTCTGTCATCCAATTCGAGAAAAGCAAAGAATGGAAAAGAGTTGCGAGATTATTACCAACAAGAAAATGCAGCCTTTGAAGAAAGAGAACCCATATGCCTCAGCGAAATGCACCACTATGAGTGGGGGTCGCTCATGACAAGACATCCCACCAATACGACAAGACAGTTCCGTGGCCTACACGTCAACCGCCTTGACAACCGGCACATGCCGACAGACACGGTCATAGGCCGTTACCAACCGGCCGGCCATGTCCCCGGCTAGCTCCACATGCAAATGGCCGGACCGGGCGGCGCTGGTCGGTCCGATCGGCCGCCGGCCGTTCCCACCGTCCGTAATGGTCCCCTGTGGCGGGGCGGTCCAGCGTGCGAGACCAGCCATGGCAGGTCGGAACCTCTGCGGTCCGGTCGGCTGCAGTCCCGCCCCGCCCCGCGGACCGGGACTGCCTCAGAGGTAGCTAAGGACTGAGAGAACGGTGGGACAAGGCAGTTGCGGGGCGCGAAAGTCGCGGCAGGCAGGACGCGCATGGCAAGGGCAGCAGAGGTGGCAGCCGCGTGGCGCCTGGCTCAGTTTGTGTGACCTCATTTCACCCAACGCTTGCCACATGTGCCCGCCAGAGTCATGCTTTTTCATGACGTTCAGTACCGTTAGGTTCGATAAAAAATACACCACCGGTGGTTTTACATAAACGAAATTAACATCGCACAGATTCCGCTCCACGCCGAGTAGCGCACGGCTCAAGGCTTGTAAAAAAAGGCAAAACGGCACTGACCCCAGGCAGGCCGAACAAAAAGAAAATATAAAAACCTAGACCCTAGCGGTTCAGAGTGAAAACGAGTTACTAATGGAAGGGACAAACAAGTATGGGGCGATAGGTATCGTGTTCTATGCCATAACCACTGTAAAACGAGAGACCAAGAAGCCAGAGGCGACACCAGACCGAAAATTCTGGTGTGCGGCTACAATGAATAAACACATAGATGGATTTATATACCCCGAGGTCTATGATGCATCTTACTATCGCATCTCTAGGCTTCGACACTGTTCAGATCTACTACGAGGAGTCCAAGGCCCGCACTAAATGCGCGTCATTCCTTCGTTACGCCTTTTGTGCGCCAATGCCACGTTCCGCCGTGCGCGACAGTCTTTTTTTGTGGCGTCTTTCGTCCCCACAGCGAGCAGTCATCGTCCCTTGCCACGGTCCAAGTGGGCGTGAGCCGTCCTCTTCAAAGACGAGTCGCCGAACCACGGAAGGGCAGCTCTGCCACAACGCCGTCCCATCCGACGAGCCCACCCTTCACAGGGCTTGTCGGTGGCGGGCAGGCTTTACATACCTAAATCACCCGGCTACAGACTACCTGACTCAAATAATTACCGCGTGGAGGAGAGCGCTATGAGGAGACGGGACGGAGAAAGGGAGCCGGGTCGCATCGCAGGCTCCGAGCGAAACCGCTAGTCACTGGAATGACTTGCACGTCATGCAAATGTCTGAGCTGCTCGTCATCTTCACAGACACTGACATCTGACCCTGCGCCGCGGGAGTCATGCTCGGTCTGTTTGGGTCAGACTCAGTCCGACTCCGAGTCCGACTCGGAGTCTGTCTGCCGGCGTGTACCACCGAACCAATTACCGGTGAACTGAAGAGCGCCGCCGCGCCATAAACCGTCCGTTTCCTGCCATTAGACGGTGATCGCCGTTCGCCAGCCGCCGGGCGCTGCGCGATGCACTTCGCCCGCCCGCCACTGCCGGCGTCACGCCCGTCACCATGGCAACGGTTGGTCGTGTGACGGACGGCAGCCGGCACGGCAGCGATACGCCCGGCTCCGAAACACACAGACACACACACACGGCGAGCTGATGGAAAACAATCGACGGCGCGCCGCGCACCGCTCAAGGCCAGCCGGCACGAGCGGCGCACATGACGAGCCGCCGCCTCTCCTCTCGTCCCTGGCTCGCTCCGCTCAGCTAGCAGCGAGCAACGCGCAGAGAACAGAGAAGGGCGACGCGGAACGATGTGGCAGAAGAGACGACCGAGTATTAGCATTTGGAAAGCTCCAAAGAAAGCCGAGGTCATGAGTGGCTAGGAGGAAAAGATCCCTAAATTTCTAATAAGTCAGAATTCGTTTTTCTTTTGTCAACTGAAGACGGATATCGACAAACTGTTCTGAATGAGCAGCTCAGGACTAACGTGCATAGAACCAAAGAAAAAGCGACACAGAAATCAAAAAAGATTTTCCATTCAGTATCGACCATCAGTCAGCTTTGATATTTGTCCAAATGCTGCTGATCCACCCATATCACTGAACGGCAACATTCGGAGAAGTGCCGATGGAAGTCGCCGCTATCAGATACAGCGTGCCTGCTGCACAGTCCCGAGCCGTCCCGACAGGTGTGGCCGCGCCGGCTGATAGGCACACGCACACGTGTAAACACATACGGCAAGTGTGCGACGACACTAGCGGCAGGGCCGGTGATGGGCCCGGCGGCCCGTCCACCGCCTCTGCCGGACATCAATGAGACCTTGCCAGGTATCCTTAGTATCCCTTGCTGCCTCAGACAGCCACCTAGCCACTGCAGCAGCTCCAGCTCCTCAGTCTGAGTCACTGCCGGCCGTCTGTGGCGGTCCGGCCAACAGCAACAGGCCACTGTCCGACAGAGCAGCACGCCAGCCAGGTAGCAGAGCCCGCCCGTGGACGGGGTCACTGACCGGCACTACCAGCACGGCACGGCCCGTCTACCCATCACGGCACGGACAAGGGAGATACGGGGCCGGAGGACAGCGAGAGGTTGTCAGAGACTGAATGCATGGAGGGAGATGGGATCAGCGCTGCTGACCACTGTTTCCCAGCATCAGACACCAATAATACCTTGTTGCTTGGGCAACACATTCTACCCTTGACGGTTCTATCCTTCCTAAGTCATGCATGTGATGCTGGCCATTAAAAAAGCAACTTAACTTATCCGCACGCACTGTGTCTACTTAGCAGTCTACATCCCACACGTCAAACCAAAAACCACACCGCCGTCCGTCACCACGGACAAAGCTCTCATCAGCGCAGCGTGTGGCGGGGATAATCAACCGCAGACGAGGCGCGCCTGATCCCGCTCTGCGCCGGGTTCAAGGCAGGCCGGCTGGCCGGGTGCCGGCGCCGCTGACGGACGGAGCGGGCTGCGTCAGCGCTCCCCGTCCGTCCGTCCGGCCGGCACCCATGCCGAGGTCACTGCCTGGGGCGAGCCGCGCGGCAGCGCACGCCGAGGTCACCTGCCGGGCCGGCACGCATCCCGGGGAGGGAGGGAAGACAGCCAGAAGGGCGGCGAGAGACGCCTAACGCCGATCTTCTCTGAAGGTTTGCCAGAGCCGCTGTCTGTCGACACTCACTCCTCCCCAAAACTAGGGAAACTGAACCACGAGCCAACGGCAATGAACCACTAAAGAAACAGATGAGTGGAACAGAGAGCGGATATTTGAAAGAAAAGTGGCGCTAACAATCCTAGACGATCGACGATCACCATGGTATGCGGGAATCTGCCCGTCTGTCTACTGTCCTGAGGCTGCAGTGCACACATTGCATGACCGAGTCGCCGACGCGGCCCTGCCGCGTATGGCGCGGGGCGGTGTCCCGACCGGCCCACTGCAGGGCGGTATTGGCGCCCGTCGCTGCTGGCAGGACCGCGTCCGGAATGGGGCGGTGAAAAAGGAGGCTGGCAGCAGCGGCCGACAGCGGCGGCCACGGTCGACTGATGGAACACAGCACGCCACCGTCGGGACGCAGCCAAAACGGCGTGTCAACGGCAAACGGAAAACGGCGCCCATCAACCGGAGGTCTCGTATCAACCCAGCGCTTCAACTCTATTCTTGAATACACTGAATCATGATTGCTGATGAAAATGAGCTACGAGATTAACAAGGTCCCGAACAAAATAATGAGGTCTGAACAAAGTTTCTGGTTTAACGACATGCCAGATCACGTTACCAGAAATTCCTGTGAACTGATTCTGTAATCACATGGCCCCATCGCCCGGGCGGATTACGCCCGAGTTATACATGAACCCACCCGTCCTCTGCTGGATGGAACGGTGGCAATTTCTGCGCACTGCGTGAGGAATGCCGTCGGCCTTGGACGGTGCTCAGCGCAGGTGCAGCGCAGACCATCCGATGGACACGCAAACAAAGCGGGATGGCGACTGGACGGCACTGATATGGGCGGGACTGCAGCTGCCAGCACACTCGAGACTGAGGGGCCCCGATTCCGGAGATAAATCTCCGGCAGAATGTAATATCTCGCTTCATTGCCGCCAAATGGCCGACGAGCTCGACATGCTGAATTTCGAAACAGCTAAGCTATGCAATATACAAAATTAGAAGCATCACACAGCCACAAGAGAGCAAATAATTAGGGAAGATGGCGCCCACTGAGTTTCATCAGCCAAGCCAAGTTGGAGTTGACTTTAAATCCGCAGAAACCGCCTTCACAATGACCCTGCTCGAGCAGACCTAAATAGCTAGCAACATTATACCAGAAGACAGCAAGATACATTAGGGTCGCATTTTTGCCCTGGTTATTTGACTAGGGTATCTAACGGGAGTCTCGGGTGGCTTCCAAACAAATAGCGCGCACAACAGTGAACGAAATTTCCATTTGCGATTCAATTCAGGGGTCATCAGAGCAACCCACTACGAGCATAACTTTTGAAGGAGCACCATGAAGTAAACAAAAATCGACCACATCGGCGAAAAAAAAAAACAACGACGGACAACAGATGCGCTAAAGCTAAAACCAATACCAGCCGCAGCAGCAGCAGTACTGACAGAACCAGTAGCGACCCTCGCAATATGGTCTTCTGCAGCGGACCATGAGCGATACCTCTAGCAGCGCGCCATCCCATCATCCCCCCCCCGGCCCTCATCAATCCACTCATCACGACCTGTCCTCCGATCTCCTCCATATCTCGGCAGCATCTCCATCCGTCCCGCGCTGTCACCTCGTCTGCAGTCGCCTAATTAGCCTACCCGTCCGCCGAGCGAGGTGTCCTCAGTGCGCGACTTTTCCGCACCGCGGCCCAGCTCACCTCGCCCGTCCACCTAGGCGTCAAGGACACCCGTCCGTCTGTCTGTCTGTCTGTCTGTCTGTCACCTCGGGGGCACCCAGTTGGGGCCCATGGAGGCCCGCGGGTACTCTGATGGATTAGGCTGATTACCGTAGCGGTCACACGGAGCTCGAGAAACGCAGCAGGGGTTGAAAAACCCAGGCGAGATAGACAGATAGATTGGGTGGTGATTTGTTGGGAAACAACAAAGAAGCTTGAAACTTGTCCGACAAATTTCAATAAAGACACTCATGTGAATGTAGGCACCTATATCATGCTAGGTTCAAGTGACCATCAATAATACCTATTGCCCATAAGAGCGACTGGACAATAATTTCTGTAAAGGAGGACTCCTTTTCCAAGGAAACAAGAAAGGGGCGGAAACAAGTCCATAATAGCCCGGGCGGTTCACGCACGTGGAACAGAGTGGAGAAAAACAAAGATACTCAGCGTTGTGCTGGTTGCCTATCATCGTCCACTCCCTCCCACAACCAGCACAAGCTCGATGACTCAACAAAACACCCGTCGTGATCGTGATCCAGCCAGACTACGAGTGATGTGTAGTAAATACGAGGCGACGGCTGAAATGATACAGCGCAAAACCCAAGCAATGTGACCCTGCCGATTCAGAGGGAAATATTTGGCCTGGGTTTACTGGTTACAAAATCTGACCTCAGATTTGTGACAAACTCAACACCCAAAACGCCAAAGAGTGCCTTTCTATTATTCACTACCAGCAACCATAAGCAGATTAAGAATGGCCTGTTCCGATCACCCAGCTGCAGATGCCATCCCACTCTTCTCCAAACATCATCCCACCGTCTCTCGAAACCTACAGCCCCCATCCCCACCCACCCCCACCACCAGCACAGCCCCGCGGGACTCACCTGAAGAGTTGAGCATGCCGACATCGGGTCCCGGGGTGCCGGTCAGCGGCGCCGACGGCCCGGCGCGATCCTCGTCCACCGCCGGCTCCAGCTCGTCGCCGCCGTCGCCCGCGTCGTCGCTGCGTGGCCGCGGCCTCTGGTCGGCCTCGTCTCCGTCGCGCCCGTCGCCGGCCGGCTCTGTCTTCATGGTGGGTCGGCAGCTGAGGTCCAGCTCGGCCGGAGAGTCGGCCCGCGACGTCGCCAGCGGGGTGATGGTGGCCGGGATGCGCGGCAGGCTCGGTGACGAGTGTGCTGATGGGGGTCGCTCCGGCTGATCACCAGCCGGCGGCGGGCTGCCGCCGCTGGCCGGGCTCGTCTCGCGCGAAGGACGGCGCGCGCGCTTGGTGGGCGGTGGCGAGACGCGCCCGTTGAGCTGGTCGGCGACCGGCCGGCCCAGCGGCGAGCCGCGCGGCGGCACCGCGTGCGGGCTGGCCGAGCGGCGGCCGTGCTGGAACGGAGGCGGCGGAGGCGGCAGCGCCAGGCCCGGCAGCGGCGGCAGGGCGGCCAGCGGCGGCAGAGAGGCCAGCGCAGGGATCGGGGGCGCCGTCGGCGGCAGTCTCGTTGTCGGCAGGTTGGGCAGCGGCAGACTCGGCAGCGATGCCGGTGGGGAGGCCGGCGGCGGCGGCGGCGGTTTGCGGCTGACACCGTCGGCCAGGCCCTTGATCTTGAGCGACTCGGCCGACTTGATGAGCGAGGCCAGCTGGTCCTGGCTGACGTTCACCTCGCCGATGTACATGTAGTCGACCAACGCGCGCAGCTCGCTGTACAGCACATCCTTCAGGATGATGACTGGGTGGTTTTCAGTGTGTGCAGAAAAGATGGCCTGGAAAAGAACACAGATAAATGCCATTAAATATTATGCAGTTGAGTTCACCAACAAGAATAACCCAGCCCAGATCATTTTGTCTAGAAGCACCACAACTGAAGTTCAAATGTAGAAATCACATTATTCCCAGTCACAAAAAATGTAAATGACCAGTTATGGGCTCAGCATATCCCAATTTTTCATTTCGGTGAACATGAATGTTAAGTTCTGCTCTATTATTCAACTGCACTGAGTTCCAAGATAAGTGTCATCCACAGATCACAACTACCTGTGCCCACATTCATCAATGTTGGGTGCAACTGTGCACCTTCAACCTTGAGGCTAAATGGCAATAATACATCAGATATTGAAGGAGGGACATCTACCAATAAATATAAATAGGTAACACATGATAGATGAAACCAAAGACTTTATCTCACCTTGAAGTAGGGGCTGCATGCCGAGAGAACCACTTTGTGGGCACGCACTGGTCGCTCCTCTGCGTAAAGGGTGACATCAACCAGGCTCTCATCCTTCAGCAGCGACTCAAACACGTTGATCAGAGTGGTGTGGTGGTGGTTCCACCGCAGGCAGAACTGCTGGTCAGCCATGCTGGATCTGAGGGTGAAACAGAGCAACATGACAGCTTTGGGGATACAGTGGTTTTGTATCAAAGCCTGTGGGCTGTGGTCATTGGCACGCTTAGTGATGATCGCTTATCTAACAGATCAAAGCAAACTGATATAATGAACAATGAAACAAAAGCACTCACCACACTAAATGTCCCTTGTAACAATACACTGCACTGTGTGATTTGACCACCTCCAATCCAACGTCGTGGTGAGTTCAACGTCACAGACAAAAAACCAGTCATTTGCAGATGAGCGTAGTTTAATAATCATCATTCTAAAAATGTTAACTTCTTTTAAGCTTGACATGGATTTAAGAAGACAAATGTGACAAACAAAAAGCATTTCAATAACCAGTTATAGCAAGTATCTTAGCACAACACTCTCGTAATTTATCAACTTGATGTCAGGATAGAACTGACACAAGTGCAGAATGCTAGCTGCGGAACAAACCAATTGCAGACACAATGATGAAAGGAAATAAGTTTTGAAACTGAAAAAGTACAGTCTACTCACCAGGAGCAATCTTTTTTAACAAAACATGTCCACAGAAGCTAGGCGCCTGCAGAACCGACACTTCAACGACAGGTTTGGGTTAGAAAAAATAACTGGTGCAGCCGTAAAAAAGAAATTTCGCAAAAATATGCCAAGTTGCCACATGAAATGTGTAAAACAGCAAAAGTCTAACACAATACAGCAGCACAACACAAATATTTAGTGTTTGCGATCATGCCGTTCCGCCATTTTGAAACGTAGGTAGACAAAAACGACTCGACCCTTGAATCGCATTTGCAGCTCAAAGGCAAGCAGAGAAAAAAGACTGCACAAAACTATTACCATCAACAACTGTCGTATTGATACTTTCATAGAAATAAAACTAGAAAGTTACCTTACCTTCTCATGGGCCGACTTCATACAGTTGCAATTCAACGCATCTTCCCGTTGATTTCTTCGGTGCAATGGACCTTTCATCAATGCGCCCACTGGTTTCTGATTGGCTGTCGTTGCAGGAGGGAGGAAAAGCCGACGACCGAACCAATCTCAAGGACAAAGGCACTATACTGAGCGGATGGACCAGTAGCGTGTTCGGTATGGTAGTGACTTCGCCTTTTTACAGTTGTCTGCAATAAAGCAGAAGAAATTTGGAAGGAGGTGGGGCAAAATCAAGCAATATAACAACAAAAATTGCAAATTTTTGTTATTTCGCTGCAAAAAGAGCCAACCTACCTTATCTGCCTTTTGAATGGCATCTTTCTTTGATTGTTGCACACATGGCATGCGCGGAAGACGAATCCAAGGAGTGAGTTAAAAATAAAAAGGTGTCCATGCAATGTGGGAATTGCTCAAAAGCTGTGAAGAGAGAAGACAGCGGACGACCGTCGCGGGAGGAGGAGCGGGAAGGGAGCGGCTGCGGGTGGGCCGCAGCTGACGGAAAATGACAATCAAAAACATTGAATGAGAATCAAACCAAGGCTTAAGTGATTGAAGAGGAAGTGCAACAAATACTTATCAAGTAAGTGTTATGTCTGATTGTTGCAACGACCTTGCAATACCGTTGCAAAGCCGTTTCATTTTGGTTTCATGGCACATGTGTTGGTTAGAGCTCAAGCTTGTATGAATAGGCTGGATTGTTCGTCTTTTGCAAATTTCAATATTGCATTGTTGCATTATAATCTGTTGAATTCTTAGATGTTGCCTGTTGCATGCCACATACATGTGTTGCATGTTTCCTGTTGCATGCTTCCTGTTATTCGGGGGTGTCAGTGTCTAGAGGTTTTGTTTTGACTTTTGATCATGATCATTGACTGCGGAATATCAGTTTCTAGCTTGCTTTATGACTACCTTTTTAGCATTTCACATGCTGTTTATTTTTGTGCAATTTTGTAATTATCTGCTGTTGGAATATATTGGTCCTGAATTAAATTACAGTTATGCATAAGATTAAATTGCTCATCTCTTAGATGCCAATGCTATTTAGTTCTGGTGCGATGCATGCAATGATCATATAAATTATTATGGATTGTAAATGGTTTTGGCTATAGGTATAGGTTGTTTGGAAGTGCTCGGAAATTGGCTGAAGTATTGTATGCTAGGTATTAATGATCCTGAATTGTGCTTGACTCTACTCTTATCCTATAAAGATCTACACCAAGGGATGGTCAACTCTAAAAATGATTAAGTGATTGCATAATTTAATGTACCCTGGGCATTTTTTTTTTTTGAGCATATTCATGTATTCTGGGACTTGCCAGCATATGTTCCTTCACTAAGGCTCAAGTGGCATACTAGAACATTGAATGGTCTCCATTTCCCACCTAAATATAACTTGTTTTCAAGCATACCTACTTAAAGTGAAAAGAGTGATGTGAAGGATACCACTATTTCATTTGTGCCCATAAAGATACCATTTGTGAACTCATGTTTGCTACTCCCAAGTCCAACTCAAGCCTACCTACATGGGATCTTTTATCACTACCCATGGATCTACCTATTTGATTTTTACAATTATTGGATATGGTGTCTGGCTGTGACTTTGTCCAAGACTACAGTCAGGTTGTGTCCAAGGCTGTTCCCCATATCACTGACCTAACTCCAATTTTATTACAAGCTTAAGCCATTATTCCATGCTGATCGCATAGGGACTCGACTTGCTTTTCTCCATAAGGCCCTTGTTTTGTATCATGAGTGCTTACACCCTTCTGTCCCTATTTCAGAATGGAGGAGGACCAGCATTTCTGTTTGAAGTGGAATAACTACCAGTCGAACATGACTGCTGTGTTCGACCAGCTACGAGAGAATGAGGCGTTTGTGGACGTGACACTGGCCTGCGAGGGCTCCCAGCTGAAAGCCCACAAGGTGAGGAACGTGGCTGCCTGTCCGGCGGTGCACCCGACAGTCCTCGGTATGTCTGGGCGGGGAAAACTCGTCATAGATGCAGAGCGATGTGACCCCTCACCGAGTGGTATGAACAGTTTGCCGATA
The DNA here is from genome assembly GCF_019059575.1 of Amphibalanus amphitrite. Classification (NCBI taxonomy): domain Eukaryota; kingdom Metazoa; phylum Arthropoda; class Thecostraca; order Balanomorpha; family Balanidae; genus Amphibalanus; species Amphibalanus amphitrite. Next base: position 552,408 of record NW_024881863.1, read on the forward strand.
AAAGGACGTTCACATTTATTTTCTTCTCTGGTCCGGGATGATGGGACCTGCCGGGATTTGACGGGATCTGCCTTCAGCGATGGAAAGGAGCTAGCTTTTGTAGCTTTGGTCAGGACATATGTTTTGAGTGGAGTATATGGATAAGCGACATCCCTTATATCGAAGCCTGCGAGGGATTCGTCATAGGGCATACGATTATATTGCTGTTCAACATTGGTTGATATTTATTTGACGTAAATGCGGAGTAGTTGCTGTATCCCGAACAGTAGACGGTCCTAGGAATAAGGAAGTCGTTCCAGTGTCGACTGCCGTTCACCCTGAGCAGGAGGCTATTGATGGCTCTTCGTCAGTATCTGATTATTCGCAGGTGCGGTACAACGCAATGCATTGATAATGATTCGGTTGATTGTCGACCATACTCTCATGTTTTCCAACAGTTTTCGATGAATATGGATGCTCCAGGATTGGACGAGAAGCGTTCGTGCTCGCGATATGGCGCTGAACTATGCACTGAAGTATTGATTCGATATCGTTCTTGGTTTTGATACGGCCTTGGTTTTCAGTGTCACTCAAAAAGGGAACGGTGTCAGCACAACTCCGGCGCATTGCGTTCTATTTTTTCTTGATATATTATTTGCAATATGAAATCGATCGGTTGATTTGATGTAAGCGCGGTCAGTTTACATGTAATCAGAGTTCCAGGGTTCGTCCCTCCTTACAGCGCCAATTTAATATGTCGTCGTCAATGCGGCATGTCTGCAAATGTTCGATTTGCTCACTGGAATGTGCCCATTAGTTTGTCTCATGAGCGATAGGTAGGGGGTCCTAACCCTCCCACCCCACCGATATTACTAGACCCTTCCCTGTCAGAATTTAGGGATTATGTATGTGGAGCATTAACCTTTTTTTATTATAAACGGATTATCCTAAAGGACTGGCGAAATGCATTCGATGTCATCCCGGTTGTCGCATTTGTATTGAACGTTCATTTCATATTTTTATCTTAACAATAATTATCGTTCAGTACATTTACGTCGCACAATTATTTTGGCTTCGAATAGGCTATTCTTGGTCGGTTCATCAATTACCTGTATTGCTCATGCTGGCATATTCTCTGCCTCTCTGAATATCCATATGGTGCATGCCTGCTCTTTTTAGCTCGTCCGCTCTCTGCCGGCCCTTTTCGTTGTTTCCATTGCGCCGGGACTGAGACGGCAGGGAAAGTAGGTCGACCGGAGCGCCGCACCGCTCCGGCCGGGCCATGAACAGCGTGAAACACTTCTCCCGGCGGCCGGCCTCTGTCTGATTGTGCAGTGGCGCTGTCGAGCCGCTCTCTGAGCCGTGCGGATCGAGCATGTTTATGTTTTGCTACATATTCGCTTTTGTTGTCACTTTATCCAGCGTTTTAATTCATACCCCAATTATTTTTCCACAAAGGTTCTTTTTTCTCCAGTCGCTGAGGTGTTTATTTCAGTTCTTGGTTGCGTCTATCTCTAAGATGGTATTCTGCGGGCTATGTGAACTTCCCACAACTATATCTAGGGCGTGCAGAAACGTTCACTGAGCGAAGTCGGCTGCAAACTGTCACTGGGAACTTGCAGAAACTCTGCACCGAAATATGGTCCATCTTCCCGGCCATGACAAAACTTTTGTGGGCACGAATTCGTCGCCTCCGCTGCAGACGGAGGTGGGGCGGTCGGGGGCAGGAGCTGTGCCGAATTCGTCTTTCCATTGTGTCCGGCGGTGCCCTGGGTGCCCCGGCACGGCGCCCGCCGGGTGGTGTTACCGTCTCGGTTGCCGCTGTGTTGAAGGCGACACGTGGCACTGTGGGGACAAGGGTCGGACGGCGCCGCTCGCATGACGCGGCGCAACAAGAGCGCCTCGGTATCAGATCAGCGGCACCGCGGGCGCTGCACAAACTCTACTGAAACCCGGCCTGCGGCTGCTGTTTTTGGACGGCCATTGCGCCCGCCCCGTGTGCTAGTCTCGCAGAGATGAGCGGCTGGCAGCGTGCACAGAGAGCTGCGCGCTGGGCCGTTATCATGCGCTGGCAGACGGACCCGTCTCGAAAACCGGTCGGCTGAGGTGGGCCGCGCGCACACGGCCGCCCGCTGCCGAAGGCCACCGTCTGCAGTCCTGTGAGGAGCAGGTGGCGATTTCACGCCGTCCTGCTCGGCCGGCAGCCGCTGCTGCCGAGCGGCGGGCGGAGCTGAGGGCGGACCGGGCCGAGCTGCTCCGAATGTGGGCCGCCGCCGCCGGGCGGGCCGAGCCGCCGTTTTCCCGCCGCCATGAGCGGCTGCAGGCGCGCCGCGCTGCATGGGAATCAGCAGCGGCGGCTGTGCGTGGCCCGGCATGCGGCGCGCTGCCAGCGGCCGCCGCATGACCCCATTCTGGCCCGACCTTGGCCACAGGCAGACGGCGCTGAGTGCAGGCAGAGAGAAAAGGCCCTCGGCCGCTTCCCCGACGCTGATCAGATAGCCGAGTTGGCGGCGCGGCGGCGGCAGAGAACTCGGGCCAGGATAATCCCCGAGCGTGGACCTTGGCGGGCCGAGTGGGTCCGATCAACGGCTCACCGGCGGCGAAGGTCCCCGGCGCACGGGAGGAGGCGATACCTGATTAGGGGTCGGGCATCTCGACAGCAGTCGCACGTATTTGAGGGATTGGCGTAGCAAACCCAACAGGATCGCCTTTAGTTGCCAATGGCCAGGCAAGAGTTAAAACAACAACGTGGAATTCGATGCGAATTTCAGGAAGCAGACAGGGTTTTGAGACTTTGCATTGTCGAGGCCGTATCTTTGATGAGGCTTGTCACCGCCGTGATATCTGGGCCGACTATTGTCTTTGGAAGACTTCCAGAGCAGAGGTCAGCGCTATAAACACATCAGTTATAACAAACTGTCCCAGATTGATCGAATAAAAATGGAAATGAATGCCCCAGAACGCTGTGTGAATGACGTATGGCGCTCTTTCTCATGTCTTCTCATAGCCATTTCACAAAAAAAAGTAAACGAGTACCAAAGAGCTCTGGCCGATTGTCCAAAGCGAGAATATGATAGCCTGCCCTCTTTATCAGGCATGCGTTTGAAACAAAAACGCTATCATCTGCCACTACTCCGAACAGAGTGGTAACAGCGCCTGTGGCGGCATCTTCTCTGCAGCACTCGAGACCGCTTTCACAGAAACTGACAGCGGGATTCTAACCAAACTCATTACCGCCTAACTCCCACTCTGCTCTGTTTTACTTTCGAACCCTTTCGAACCCTTCTCTTTAGTTTCAGACTGCCTGCTCTTCTACTGCATTGGTGTAGTTGTTACTCTGGGCTCCGGGGAATGGTTCCATTATCCTAGCCATATGCACGATACTGATGGTGATAAAATGACACTATAAAGCCATTCAGCCAATCCCTGGCTTTGGAGAAGTGAACTTCAGTAACAAAGGACCAGTTAGCGCTTAAAGCATTGACACGTAATGCGATGGAAAACCTAGAAAACGGCGCAGCTGACATGGAACAAGGCAATGGAATGCACCAACTCATTCACATTCATTTATGATGCGAGAACAAAGTGTCATGCTTAACGATGATGAAAATCAGTGGACGAGACTGTCTGATCCTTCACACGCCTCGCCCTTTGAATCAGCCATTTCTCGTTCCTTTTGTTCCACTTTGAATGCATAATCAAGTTGCCTTGACGATACGCCTGGGTGTCGTTTATCTTTTCCTTTGCGCGCCTCCTGCAACCCACCCCGGTCTCTCTCCGCGCTCTCACACTCCCATTTCCATATCCCACTCCCATATCGATCCTCTTTACCACCTAGCTCGAAGGAGCTTTCTCTGTCTTTACGCGAGCGAACCCGTAATGTGCTCGGACAAAGTAACATCTTCAGTCGCTTACGATGTCTTCAATGCCAATGATACTCCTAAGTCCCAGCTGCTTACGATGCCCCTAGCTGCTATTGACACCCAGCTGCTTACGATGTCTTTAGTGCCAAAGATACTACGAGCTGCTTACGACGCCTTCAACTGCTTATGATACTCTCCATTGCTACTTACGGATTACGATGTCTTCAGCTGATTTTGGCACTCTCTGCTGCTGAAAACGCCCCCAGCTGCTACGATGCTCCCAGATACTACGATGCCTACCGCGTTCTGAGCTTTGGCTGCATAGTGCTTAGTGCTTTACGATACATAGTGCTTAGCTAGTGCGTCCTGCCGAGTCCCCAGTGGCTTGGCTTCGCCAGTGACCAGTCCGTTTCACCCATGTGTAACACGTGGAAGCAACAGTTGAACACCCAGCGTGATGCAGACAGCTGAGCTCATTACTCGGTAAAGTGCAGAGCCACCGCCCTTGTAGAATGTATGTAGAGTCAAGCTACCACCGTTCCAAGCCATCCAGACAACTGGAACCTGTTTAAATCAAAGCAGCTCTGTGGACCGGCCGAGTGGGCGGGCGTGCGGCGGTGTCGCTCCGGCCACCGCTCTACTACAGTAGTGGCGTGCCAGCCGTGACCTGTTGACATCGGCCCGAGTATACCGTGCAGCCTGCTGCAGACGGTCGCGGTCGCAGGGACGGCCCGCTGCCCCGCCCCTCCGCTCGGTGGGCGGCACGGCAACACGGTCCAGCACAGGTCACTGACTTGGGATGCATGGAAGAGCTCCTACCTGACTCGGAAAAATCGCTCTTATACATACCCGAAATTCCACGTCCCGTTGTGTTTACGTGGCAAAGAGTCATCTTCCGGTTGCAAGCTTCCATTTGGGTATGGGTTTTCGACCCCAAGGGCTAGCTCGTAATCGTCATGTAATGTGTATGTCATTACCCTTGACGGACCTTGCAACGTGAGCATCTCAAACCGCTTAGCAAGGACATGACGCAACATTGCACAAAAATACCGTGCCCCCGAAACGCATTCATCATAAAATCAATAATCTAGAGCAATGTCGCGGACCATCAGGATCGTCACGGACCTGTAACGGTACCGCCACGAACTCCTGGTATATATGACGGCGCTAACAAGTCTCTCTCCCTCGGTCTCCCGTATCTCCCGTGGCTGCGCCGGACGGCGATAATAGTTTCGGTAATGAGCGGCGCGGCGGGCGGCGGCCGTGGCCGTGGCCGCGGCTCCTCCGTTCTACCCCCGTGTAAACACCGAGCGCCGGCCGCTGACGGATGGCGTTCGCGAGCCGGTCACGAGCCGAGCGGCGCGTCCTCCCCCGCCTCCGCCGCCGCCGCCGCCACCAGCCACCTGACACTATCAGTCTGGTATGCCGAAAACATGCCCCCGCCGCGCCGGCGGACCCTGCAAACCGTCGCTGTTTGGTTTCAGTCGTCCGGTATTGCGCATGAGGAGTAGGTATTATGGCGGCGGGTGGTTGAGGGAGGGGCATGGGACGACCTGTTTACCCCAGCTCTGTTTCGCTGCAGTGAATCGGTCGCGTGGGTCGGCCGGCGGCGACCAAGTGATGACGCCGTTGAATATTACCAGTCACGACAGCCGGGAGGAGTGGGTCGGGCCCCGGCTCACGGCGCAATTACATATTTATCGCTCTGTGCCGAGCGGCCGGCCGGCCGGCTCGACGGACAGCCAGAGACAAAGGCCGCTGTCGGCTCGGCTGTTCCGCCCCAGTGAAGGTGGCGGCGCGATAGCGGGCGTAATCCCGTCCACCGGCGACTGTTGGACACGGAGCCGGTGTCGGGCCGACGGCAGTCCCGCGGGGCGCTGCGCCGCCCACCGGCCATGGTCGGCGCCGGCAGCCATGGCAGCCACACCCGGCAGCGGGGAGCGATGCGTTGACCCCGGCGATCGATGAGGTGCCGCCGCCGGCCGCCCTCGACTCGGATGCTGAGCCGCCGCGGCCGCCGGCGCGCCCTGTTGCACGCCCGGTCAAAGCCCGGACCGGGCGCCGTCGGCTCCGGCGGTTCCATCGTCGGTGGAGGCGGCCATTGACAGAGCCGGCCGCTGTCGCTCCGCGCGCGGCCCCGCCCTGCGGCCGAGAGCGGGGGCGGCACGCTCATAAAGACGGCGCGTGGCGCGGAATGGGGAGGCAGGTGGCACATCCGACCGGCATCCGCGCACGTGCGGCGGCCGATTGACCCACTCCGGTGACAGACAAACGCATACACTTGCCCTGCTGTCTCGAGATCGACAGAGGCAATCCATGCCCATGACCGATCCCAGAGCTCATCTGCGCCCATTGCAATCGCGGTCGGCGGCGCCGCTCCGTCTGACCTTTGGGAGGCTCAGGCGCGCCGTCCTGATCGCCGCCCGCATCGACGCTCCTTATTGCATAGTGTTATCGGCGCGGCGCGCTATTTGTTTGGAAAATCCTCGGCGCCGCCACCAAACGGCGCCCGTCGGGAGTGTTCCGAACGCCGCCTATCGAGCCGTCTGCATACCGGGAACGAGAAATGACGGGCCCATGTCCGACGGCGGCCACCGGGCGAAAACCACTCAGCGGCGCTCGTAAAGAAACAAATAATTGACAAGCGAACCGACCGCAACATGCCGGCTACGGTGATTTGCAGTGAGGGCTATGATAAGCCCTGTCCCTCATGGGCGCGCACCTGTAGCAGCGCCGGCTGGGCTGGGGGCGGCTGGGTCCGCGGCGGCTCCCAACTGTCCTATATCCTCCTCGGCAGTCCTTCCCTCGCCCATGACGGTCTGGTCGCGTGACCAGGACCCATGACGGTCGGCCGGGGACCGCCAATCCTCGTCGCCGCCTCCGTCGGCACACATCGCGGCCGCGTCTAATGACTGCTGTATTAAAGCACAGAGAAATCGATGAACCGGCTCCTTTGTCGGAAGTCGTTACTGCTAGCGGCTGGCGTCGGCTCTCGGAGCCCGCTGTGCTGACCGGACGTAATGAGCCATGATCTATGAGCTCTGTCTGAGTGTGTGGCTCCCCTGAGGGGCGGTGGGTACGCAGGAAAGCCCGCCGTATGGTCCCGAGTTCCGTCGCTCGAGCCGGGGAGGAGGGAGTTTCGTCGGTCGGTCGGTCGGTCGGTCGGTCGGCCTGGCTCGCCTGACGCGTCTGGCCTCGCCTGTCGGCCGGCTGGGCTCGGCCCGGCGCGGCTGCAGGCGTCATCGTAATTGAAGCGGCGTCTCGGAAATATCAGTCGTCTTTGTCCCCGGGCCTGCAGCGGAGGAGGCGGTGGGGAGAGGGCTGTGCTGACGACACCGACTCCGCCCCGATCAGTCGCAACGCCATCGGACCGCGCAACCCGCCCGACCCGGCTTCTCCGTCACAGATATGTGAGACAGTTGGGGCTCCAACAGAGCCAGGAGAGTCGGTAGGCAGGAAGGAGACATTTGAGATATAGACGGGAGAATCATAGACACAGTGTGGAGTATGGATGCATCAACATTGATCTCAGTCCTGAGACATTCGAGGCACATTCCTCATCCTGAGACATCAGAGTCACACTCCTGAAACATCGATGACACAGCCCTTGGGCATCGGAGACACAACTCTGATACATAAGTACCATGGCCAGGAGACGTCGGATATACAATCTAAATAGGAACATGTGAATCATTGAAGTCAAGAACAACGAACCCTTGGAACGTCTCACGGTCGCAGAAGGGCGCGATGGATTTCAGAGGGCTCAGAACGCCATACCAGACGACCCGAGTTTGTGCCTGCCTGCAGGTCATCATGAGACGCCAGAGGAGCTGGTAGGGCAGAGGGCACAGAACGGCCGGGAATCATCCGAGCGAGAGAGGCGCCAGACATCTGAGAGGCAGTCGGTCGAACAAACAGGGCAGGGCACGAAGGGCGCTTCAGAACCCCCGGGAGAGGCTGGCAAACTGCGCCATCGGGACTGGACCCACTGACTCGGATGGACGGGTTATCGGCGGAGAGGAGCGCGGACATCCGCGGCTCTCGCGCTGGAGCGCCTGCAGACTGCGATTCCGGATAGCCGGCGTGTTTTAGCTGGAAGAAAGTCGCGCTCGGCCAGTCTGCAGGGCGGTGCGGTGCGGCAGCGCGCCGCGGCGCTGAGGTCGTGTTGACAGTGTTATACTCTGCAGCCGCGCCGCGGCCGTCCCATAAATTCCCGACCGGCTGCTAGATCTCCTGACCGGTTCTTTATCGGCCCGAGTCCACCAACAAATTCGCAAGTTCTGAGCTCGTCCTCGCCCGCGTCCGATACGGTTCAAGTTTGCAGATATAGCGGACGGCTGGTCGCCGTTATCGACGCGCCGTATCGAGTCGCTGCCGCCGTGAATCATCGGCTCGTTTATAATGGTGGCCGCTGCCGCCCGTGATCCGCAGCCCGTTCGTGACTTCATCAAACGGCCTGCGCTGCTGATGGGCCTGCGGCGGCGGCGGCGGACGAGCGGGGAGGTCCCGCCGCCCGCCGCCGCCGCCGCGGTTGCAGCCCGCTCAGGCTCCGCTGTCTGGCTCATTTCAGCCTGTGGAGCAGTATATCGGGTCTCTCGGCATCCCGACTCGCCGCTCCCCAACTTTCTCTGATCGCTTTACCAGCGGCGGGTCAGTCATGCGCGGCAGCCGCCCCTGCAGGACCGGTCCGCAGGACGGCGGACGGCGGCCGAGCGGAGGGCGGAGTGCGGGTGAGACCGGTCCGGCCCGATCGGACGCGGCTTGAGACGTGACGGGATCATGGCGCCGCGCCGCGCCGAGCTGCTGACGGAGAGACCGGTGTCCAGTAGCAGCGGGCGTCCTCTGCAACGGAACACCTCCCACCAGCCACTGCGTGCCTCGGGGCAGTCGCCGCGCCGGACAGAGTTTCAGTTCTCAGAGACCGGCTTTATAGATCTACAGCGTCATGGTGCCGCTCTCTGCTGCTGACTCGGCGCAGGAGAGGGAGGCAGGTCGGCTAGGGCTCCCCGCGGACCACCCAGTCAGTGCAGAGACAGCAGCAGCCGGCGCGGACCAGCCGAGACTCTGATGACCTTTCTGATGTGGCCGAGTAAATCACGCCCCGGACGGCGCCACCGACGACCGAAAGGAAAATTGGCCGCCGGATCGCTGCGGAAGGCTTATTTCGGGTCTTCCATAAAACTTCCCGTCCCAGACACGAGTTATGACGCAATATGAGGGATCTGGGTTTTATTTGTAATGTGACAGATGGTCATTTGATGATCCATGGGGGTGGCGGCCGGCCTCGCTTTCCGGTCCTCCCGGAGGAGGCATTGTCGCAGAAACTCCAGCGAACAGCCTCTTGGCAAATCACTCGGCGAACTCGGCACTGGCGGCGGTGCCAGGCAAAACATGGCGCCGACATTTTACCTGAATCGAATGCCGGTGTGGGCGGTGCAGCGTTGCGGAAAGGTGTCGGCGCACTCGCTCGCCGCTGCACGCGCAGTGTTTATTTAGTCGGGATTCGGCTCGCGGCTGGCTATGCCGGTGACGCGGGGTTCGGTTGGCTCCATGGCAGGTGTCGGGGCCACTGACCCGCTGCTCCTCCGGTGTACGGCAGGCGCGCTCCACTCACGTTATTTCAGCGTGACGCTACCTGCTGTCAACTGTCAGCGACAGGTGATTGGTATGCTAATCGAATAACCCGAAATATCGCAGAGTCAATAGCGACGATCGTGGCGCTGACAGCCCGGCAGCGTCCTCGGCCGAGGCTCGCGATACGGATGCTGCCAATGTTTATTTTCAGAAGACATGAGCACCCATGAGTTGCACTGTGGAGGCGTTGCAACGTATCGCTTATCTGTCTAAACCACTCACCGTGTTGGCTTATGACATCTGATAAAAACGAACGTTTTCCTTCCTGACCTGTTTTCCCACTATTATCATTTACCACCAACCTCTACAGATCGGTCGGTCTGCGTCCCAACACAATAATACCACCAACAAAATCCACCAACAAAATGCCGCCAGGCTCTGTTATTGGGGTTTAGCGGTCGCCGCCGGTCGTCTCGTCTTACTACGGGTGGCCGGTGGCTGGCGTTTTTGTGCCCGTGAGTAGCGGGCGGTGTACGGGCACGTGCCCGTAGGATCTGTAGTGGTTTTTGTTGCCACACGAACGGGTGTGGCCGCCGAGCGTGCCTGATTACGGGGTAGAGGGGAAGGGGTAGGGTAGGGGGTGACTCCAGTGGTTTGCACTTATGTCATTTCATGGGAAAGAGAATTTCACGCTTGATTATTCAGCCTACCTGCGCTCTGAGCGAGTAGCTGCGCACGTCTTCTTGGTATGATTGGCACTCGACAGGCCTGCCACCTTTGGCGTTCCCAGCGCTATTCCCAATGCCACCAGGTTAGGTCTGAATGTAATCCGTTCACTGGGGACTATACCTTCCGGCGTGACCCGTTGTCAAAGGTCGTCAGGTGTAGAGAGGTGTTGAACGGAGGTCATCAGGTACGCCGGACCGGTAGTAGGTGGAGGTTGAGCTGACTGTCATGAGGACCAAGTGGCGCAGGAAAAGGGTTCCTCGCTGCCGCCGCCGCCTCGCTGCCGCCGCCGGGCCGCGCTGCCGCCGCCGCCGCCGCCGCCGCCGCCGCCGCCGCCGCCGCCGCCGCCCTCGCGTGTGCACAGTGTCGGCAGTGATGCACAGTAGCTGCCAACGGTACCCGAGTGGCATTATGGATCGTAAAACAAACCGAAACAAAATCACTCGCTCGGGTGCACCGTGCGAAATCAACAGTCGCTCCCGTCTTGGTCGGTAGTGGGGGTTTTCCTGGTGCGTTTTTGTGCACGGTGCAGTTGCAATAATGGAATTGATGTGACGTGAACGATAAGTCTTTGCTGAGTGGTTGATTTTTGTTAAAAATATTGCTAATCGTTCAACGTTTGGGTAGGTATTCACCATTCCCAAAGCACACAATAACGATATATGTATTGGAGAATATTGTGACATGTAGGGCGGGTAGCACAGTCCCAAGTTGCACTGCCACTCCTAATCAGTGCATGGAAAGCCCTGCCAGTCCATTTGGCGGCGTTGTTTGTCCGTGTGGGGTATACACACTGTGTTACACTGTGCAGCCGTCTCTGTCTGTGTCGCTGGTCTCGGGACTGTGGCGCTGCAGACGGCGCAGTGGCCCGTCCTGTCTGCCTGTCCGGCCGCCCGGGGCCCACTCCGGTGGGCAGGGGAGGGTGGCGCCCCGGCCCTGGTATGCCACCGCGTCGTTCGCTGTGCCCTGCTCCATGTCCAGAGCGGCGCGCTGTGGCTGGCCGCGATTCGCTCATGGGCTCGATGTTATTCTTACCAATGCGGTTTGCACTATAAACAACAGGAGTCGGGCTGGGCGGAATCGCTCCCAAACTGTCACAGCCAAGGACGAATTAACCGGCTGGTGGGCGCTGCCAGCGCGCAGCGGCGCTGACGCCTCTCACTGGCCAGCTGGCCCGGCCACGGAACAGACAGACTCCCTTCGCCAAAAACGACGCCGGCTTTTCGCGACAGTCTCCGTCTTTCCCGGTCTCACTAAAAATGACGCATGGCGTAGGCCCGTGCGGCGCTACCGCGCAGTTTATGCTGCGACGATGCTGCATAGTGCATAACTTGTAGGTTTTCCTTTGTGTACATCACATCACTTTAGCCTTCATTTGTCCTATTTATATTGTTGCTCGTTTGCAGTGCTCTCTTGCTTGAAAAGTCGCCGTGTTTGATGGTTTGAAATATTATAAGGCAATTGATGGTGTGCTTATGTGCATAAATCCAGTCACATGATGTGCGACCACTGACCAGTATGCTGAGCAATAACCCAAATATTTGGTGCGCGTTTGCACTTTGCAAGTAACCTAAGCAGCTATGTAGGCAATGAAACATCGGTATGACAACTCATTGGCTCATTTCGAGTGTTTGGTTTCTGAACTGCTATGGAGGCTTGGCATAGCATGAGTTGGTAGCCTAGCAATACATACAGTTGGTTCGTATGGCACCTTGAACTGTGCTGTGTACCGCTATGGCACGGATATGAATATGATACTTTTATAATTCACCCATTCAGTCTCGTGTAAATGTAGAACACCCCGCTTCCATGTAGGTTGTGTCACGGCTATGATAAGTGATAACCCAGCTAGTTATTCATACCGCACGTTTAGCACTCTGAGCAGCTATGTAGGCTGCCGCTCGTGGCCGCCCCCATCACGGGGCCTCCGTGATTTGGTTCGCGTCTGCGGTTCGCCGCCCCAAGGTGTCTGTGGTCACGCCGCCTCGCCCGTTCTCAGGCTTTCATGGTGCGGCGCGCGCTGCCAAACCCTGCCGGCCGCGCCTCGGCCCGGCAGAAATAGGGACGATGGCGCGCCACGGCAGATAAATGGCGCGACGGCCATCGCGGGGCCGTTATCCTCACCTGCTGATGAATGGCAGACGGGCCGGACCGTCACCTCCCCCCGGTCCAGAGGGGGGGGGGGTGTCACTGGAAGAGGACCGACCGACGCTCTGCTTCTGGCAGGCAGCGAGGTTCGACAGTCGGTGACGTAGAGTGGATTGGGAGTGGAGCAACGAACTGAGCGGAAGGAGCCTCGAAAGTGGAAGTGTGAAATGAAAGCAAAGATAGATGCGCGGAAATGCGGGCTTGCCACTGAAGACATACTGGTTTGGACTTTGGACAGACACTGTTGGATCCATTGTCTATGCATTCTGGCTGGAAGGAAGTGGCTGAGAACTAATCCATTGATCATGTGGTCTCACCGACTCGCCATGCAAAGAGTTGCAAAATGCCTATCGGATATGTAACCCCACCCCGTCGACAGTCGAGGAGTGGCTGCCGTCCCGCGCCGGGCGCTATGCAGATTATGATAAATGACATCTCGCCGACCGGGTGGGCGGTTCGCCACCCCACAGTGGGTCAGCCGGGCTCATCAAGGTCTCCGGTCCACTACCGGTCGCAGTCGATCCACTGCCGACCGACGGCTCGCGCCACAGGTGTGCCGTGATTAGTCCGGAGCGCCGCCGCACACAGGGCCGATCGCCAGGTCTAGCACGACATGGGTAAAAAAATCGAACTTTGTGGATGTGCAATGAAACCTATACCAATTTGTTCAAAAATGATCATACTACATTGCTGTGGTCTTTGTTTTCCAACACAATGGCTATTTCATGGCGAAAACTCAGCTTAAACACGAACTTCGGAATCGTTTGGACCGAACTCGTCCCCCGCACTCTTCGACAACGTATCTTTGATCCACGAAAACAATCACAATTTGAGGAGGAATTCCACATTTATATACATCAAACGATAGCTCCGGGTCTGCAGAACACACCTAACCACATGAAAATGGCGAACTCTTACTTGGTTATGATGTATTGGCACCGCAAAGATTTAAAGACGAAAATATAATTTCACATAATTGATGTCACACACAAATAGACTTTTAAAAAAAGTACCGCAGAGTACCGCTTCGAAAATCTCGCTACATGTCAATGATTCATTGCACTACAAGATCCGACAGTCATTTTTTGCGACTTTTTGCGACTTTGGATGTAGCAGCCAAACATCAACCCGCGCCGGACCGGTGCTCGGCGTCAAACGCGCCGGGCCGGGAGGTGTTGATTGAACACTCCCCTTCTAACTCGGCTCTTGGGCCACATAGCGACACGTAGTAAGTGGCATTCGAAAGAGCGCCCGAAATTCCAGATGGAGTAATTAGTCATTTCTAGGTCAGGTCAAAGGTCACGCCACCAGAGGTCATCAAAGGTAGAATGTTGCATTTATCAACATTTATCGAAAACCGGCTCTTACATCGGGGACCAATAGAGCTACATCGTTGCGGAAAAGTGCATTCAATTGCTCTTTTAGCGGTCTTTCTGAAATAAGCCCTCAGATTTGGCTTAACCCTCGCCCCTAGTGGTGTTTTTCCAGCCGCGAACGTATAGAAGGGGTCCGTTGGACCCCCCGCCGTTTCGCCCCTGATCGGGCTAGAGCTTCGCGGAAAAGACGAGCGTGTTGCCCGTGACAAGAGGAAGCTGATGATACCCAATTGTAAGGTCCTAGGTCATCGATTGACCTTCCAGGTCAGGTCAATGACCCAAAAGTCGGGAAAATCGGGATCTGTTAAAACGTCGTAAAGGGTGGCTGCTATGGGTTTTTTTGGGTGCTGATCACGAATATAATATTATTTACGGTCATAGATGATGTCTTCATACATTTAGGCCAGGTCGGGTCAGGTCAGGTCAGGTCAACTAGTAAGGGTTTTGCCGGGTATTTGCAGTAGGTGGCAACCGCCTCTGACAGCTTTGTAACATGTTACGAAGGCACCAAAGCTACATAGTAAATGTTCAAATGGTTGCTAGATTCGAATTCAGCTCCAAAAACTAGCCTAGAAACATGTAAAACTCGAAAAAGTGAACCAAGGTCATCAAAGGTCAATGACCTTACCTGACCTTCTGGTGACCTTGACACCCATTCTAATGCATGGGAGCAACATAATATCCCATGTTTGAACGCTTTAAACCAAGAAAAGACTGCAAACCCGCGGCTAATGCGAGCCGACATACGCTGAATCGCGATTCCGGCCAAACATGGTCTCGAAAGAAGGTCACAGGTCAAAGATCATGAAGGTCAGGGTCATGAAATTTTCAGCTTAGCTGTAAAAGTAGTTATCGCGAGGGTACTGAAAGTTTCGTTGCGATCGGCCGCTTTTTACGTGAATTACTCGCAAAAAACCAAGGGTTCCGTTCGAAGATTCAGGCCCTGTCGCGCTAGAATGGCATATCGGCCCACTGTGCGCCGGCCGACACCGGCACCTCGTCGGTCGGCGGGGCGGCGCCTCGTAAAGACGCACACGTCAAACTAATGCCGCTTTATGGCCAGTGTGTGACGATCTGACACTGCCTGGGCGGTGGTGAGTGATGGCGCCCCGGGGGCCGGTTTAGCCGCGGCGCCGGCCCCGATTCATTGTTGGTATTTGTGAACGTCAGCCGAGCCACTGCTGTGGATGGCCGATCATAAGAGAACGTCAGTTGGGAGAACCGACCACCGTCTGGCCGGCTGTTATCCTGCGCACAGACGCCGTCCAGTGATGGAGGCCGGTGGCCGTGTCATTTTTCTCGTACAGCCCGGCTTAGTGCGAGTTTCACACGTTGTTCTGCGCCTGCTAACCTTCACCGCCGCTTTTTGCGCCGGCTCTGGCCACTCTGTTGTGCTGCCTGCACGGGCATTTTGCAGGTTTTCCCTTTCGCCCGCCGCTCTCGGCGCCGAGTGGTCAGGCTTTGTGTAGGTACTTGTACCCTGAACCCGAGTCCGTCGCCGCGGCCGGCGCCGGCGCCGCCTGCTGTTGCCTCGTTCTATCGGCGGCCGTTGCTCGTGCTATCGTCGGCTCTCTTCTGTCTGTCTGCAGACGTCAGCCGGCGCGCCATGCTTCGCTCATGTCCGTCTCTTATCGGTCTCTGTGGACCGGCCGCCACCTGGGTCCCTCCCACCCGCTCGGTCACACGAGACTCTGTCCCTCTGTCTCTCGTCTTGAGCCTCATCGGCGCGGCTGTCTCGGCGCCTCTCCGGCCACCCCGCCCCTCCCCGTTTGCAGTCTGGGGCTTTATCCGGTCGTTCCCAATATACCGGTAGCTGAGAGTCGCGGGCGCGGCCCATGTTCGTCGTATTGGCTGCTGTGGCGCGGCCCCGCCCGGCGCTGCCGTCTCGCCACTGAAGCTGCGCGCGCGCTGATCTTCGCCCGCCAGCGCGTGCGGCAGCCATTGTTGCAGCGTTCTGATCAATGCCGCCGCTGCCGCCGTCGGCCGATGTATCGGCCATGGGAGGCGCCGCCCCCGCCCCCGCCCCCGCCCCCGCCCCGGCCCGGCCCAGCCGCTGCCGTCGAGCCGGCAGACGCCACGGCTACCTTTGTACCGGCTCCTGTGTCGACCCATTGTTTCGTCGGGCGGGCGCGAGCCATCGGCTCCGGTTGCAGAGATGCGCGCCGTGCCGCAGCGGTCGGGCCGTCCCGACCTTGGCGGACCAAACGGCCAGCCATGTGCCGTCATGCAGCCGAGCGCGAGAACGGAGCTCTCTGTATTGATCGGGCGAGAGTGGAGCACGCGGCGGCGGCGGCGGCGGCCGGGCGCCGGTCGAGCCGGCCGATCAGCCGTCACGGGCCGTGCATAATGCGTCCGGCGACTGGCTTTGTGGGCTCCTCAGGCAGCGCCGACCTGTTGCCGCCTCCGCGGCGCCGATCAATGACGGCTGCCATGACTGCCCTCCCATCCTACCCTCCCTCCCTCCCTACGCCTCCGCTCGCTTCGACTGCGTGCCATGACCGGCGGCAGCGCGCGGCGGTGCCTAATTTTAGATGCCGTCCGCCGAACCGGCACGGTGGAGGCGCTGTGCAGTAGCTGTGGCCGTGAGAGGCGCCCGCCGCGCGCGGCTGACGGCTGCGGTGTCCCGCTCCGTCGAGCGGCGCCTCTACTGAGCGGCCCGAGTGTGCATGTATCACAGAATCACACCCAGGGAGCCTGAACGGGCCCTGTGGGAGTCGGCAGAGCCGGCCGTACGCGCTATGGCCACACCGCCCACACGGCACGGCAGCCGGTAGACAGACCGAGCAACATGTGCCTGCACGGTTCGGGCGACGCTGCACGATACCTACCCGCCGCCGTCATGTGGCTATGGAAACAGCCGGGCGGCCGCCGTGCTGTCGAAGGTGAACCAGTTTCAACGCGCCGCCTCGGCAATGAATGGGTACGCATCGGCTGGCCGCGGCGGCGGCGGCGGCGTCAAACCACGGCCACGGCGAGCTTCGGTGGCTCGGTAGCTAATTGGCGCTCGGAGCCGCTGGGCCGCCGCCGCTGACCCCGTTCCCGGGTGGCGAATACCGCACCCGCTCCACGCACTGATGAATGAGCGCGTATCGGAGTTGACGATGGTGGCAGCTCATGGAAGCCCGGCGCTACCGCTGTCGTTGTTACCTCCGCCGCATTTGCAGTCGTTGCAGTGCACCCGCGGTTTTATCGGGTACATGGTGAGTCGGTAGCGGCGCCGACAGCCCTCTCCGCCCGGCCGCTGACCCCGTATTTACGTTGGACCGAGCCGAGCTGCTCGGCCTCCGGCTGGCTGCGTGTCGAGACAATGGAGAGGGAGGAACTGTGCCACAGCGCGCCACGGTGGCTGGCTGACCCGGCCTATGACGCTAGTCAGATGATTGTTGCAGGCTTTCATGCAGTCTCAAAGTCAAGATTGCCATGAACGCTGGATTGTCTTCGACTCGCTAGGACAAATGGTGGATGACATCGGCATTGATTGATTTTATTCTCCGCATTCTCTCTGTCTCTTGTTTTCTTTGTTCTGCCGGCTGGTTCTCCCTCTCCCATATGCATTCCATGCTCCTGACCGGACCCCAGAGGAGGCGGATGCCCTCTGGCGCGCGCCTTGTGCACGTATCAGTATGTGGTGAACGGCCGGCGCGCGTGCCGCGTTCCTGCTCCGAACCGCCCTCCTGTCCGCCTTGTCCGTCAGACCGGCCCAGAGCGCGCCGGGGCTCAGCGGCGGCTCGCATGACCGGGCCGGCCCCGAAAAGGCCGCAGCCCGCCTGTCAGGCAGCCGGGCGGCGCAGCGCATAGTTTTCCGGGAACCGGTCCCGGCGAACGGAGCGGCGCGCACAATGTATGCAGCGCCGCCGCCTGCACCCAGCAGGTTATGCTAAGCGGAGCCGGCCGGCGTGCATGGCTCTCCTTGTTCTCCCTTCCTTGCCGGGTACGGGGCGCGGGCGCAGCCCCGCTGCCGCCGCCGACACGCCGGCCGCAGGGCATGAGAATGTCATACATTTCAAGCAGGCAGAAGCAGGACGCGTGAAACGCGCCGCGGAATGGGAACGGTCACCAGATCCGGCTATTGCCAGTCGGCATGGCGAGAAATTCGCTGCCGAGATTCGGAGCCCGTTTGGCTGCGTTTGTAGTCATGGGACGGTTGTTCTGTATTTTCGGGTAATAGTCGAGCTGATTTGGCCTCATGTGGGCTCCATGTTACCTTGGTTTCTGTCGCGAGCAAATTGGATGTAGCATCTTGCAGCTTTCTCGTCACATCCTACCGATGTTATTTCTTTGCTCCGACTGTACTTCGGAGCGACCTATCTTATCGAAGGCACGGGTGCATTGGGATCGAATTCTTTCAGAGCTAAATAAAACTCTACCTATAGTTAGTTACCTTTTTGTCCTCGCATACCTACAAGCTGAAATTTGACATTTTCACTATCACATAATTTGTTCAAAGCTGTGCTCAATACATACGGTAAAAATCAAAAGGCCATTACATCTGAAATATTTGCGGTACCCAATATCTTATATAATTCACCAATTACCAAGCCCCGATTATGATTGTGTGTGGCTAGTCATAGTGCGTTTTATCATGTATCACTAACATTCAGACATCAAACTCTAACGTTACGCTCCTCTGTTCGGCAGGTGGTGTTGTCCGCGTGCTCGCCGTACTTTCAGTCTCTGCTGCTGAACAACCCGTGTAAGCATCCGATCATCATCCTCCCGCGGGACGTGCGCTACTCGGACCTGCGGCACGTCATCGAGTTCGTCTACAAGGGCGAGATCGACGTGGCGCAGGAGCAGCTGGACAACCTGCTGCAGACCGCCGACCAGGTGAGCGAGATAAACATGCGGGACAACCTGCTGAACATGAACACTGAATATGAACCTTGCACCTTGCTAATGCGTATTAGCAAGGTGAGGAGGACATCATGTTCGCTAGACAACATGCTGGCTAGCCTGGTACAGGCCAGGATGGCTGGCCAACATGCTGGAAAAGGCTGACGAGATGCTAAAAGTGGCAGCTTTGCATGGAAAGGTGGTTGACCCGCTCATCAGTGACAAAGGATGGATACTGGATATGTAGAGACTGGGTGGGTTTTGTAGAGACGCCTTCCCACCCTAGGCGGTACTGACAGACCAGAAGCTGATGGTGAAACTGCTGTCTGCCGACAATTATCAGCCAACCGACCGCCGCAATACTGTTGACCTCGCGGGGTCAGGTGAGGTGCTGGTACAATCTGCTTCAACTGCTCGCCAGCATGGCAAGACGTTTCAACAGGTGGAATGGCCGGTGGCGTCGGCTTTGCCATTGGGAGGCTAGCTGGCTACGAGTTGCGATTCGCAATGCGCATGGCTGTAAAATTCTGTTGAGCTTGTAGGATCCCTGGGCAATGTTTATGCTGATTTGAGGAGTTTGATGGCGTCTATTCGCCGTAGAATAAACTGCATATGGAGGGTCATTGACACCCGCCCTGCATCAAGTAACCTTCAGCCGGCGAGTATTTGCGTGCACGGCATCACATGACGCAGCAGTCTGCAAACTGCCCACCCGGCAACTCTCTCTCTGCCGTGCAGACTCACAGGTCTGCAACTGACGGGAGATTTCAGTGAGCCAGTGAAGGCATCTGACGGACGGTTCCGGCGGTGCACTGCTCAGTGCTCACCAGGTCTGCACGCATCAAACGCTGTGCTTATGGCCGATCGTTGATAGTCATGATGGCCATGGTTGATTGGATACCCTAACCGGAGGCCTGAGCTTGCCTGGATTATGTGATTAGCAGCCTGTCCGCCGGCCGGAAGTGTCGAGACGAGGACTGTCCACGGGTCATGAGTGGCCGTTGACGACCGACGGTGACGGGCTGGATGGCGTGTGTCATCGGTTGGTGGACTTGGTCCGTCACCACGGCCGGGTTAGGTTTCTGATAGTGCAGCTAATGTGTTCCTGCATCGAGCCACGGTCTATCACCGTGCCCGTCTCCTGACACATCCGGTCTCGGTCTGACACCGTGCTCGACTCCTGACACCGGCGCTAGTCTCCTGACACGTCTGACACCGTGCTGTGTCCCGTGACACGCCACTAGGCGGTGTCAGTCGACACTCCACACTCGCCAGACAGCTGGCTCGATGGCCCAGATTGCCGCGCTGATTAGCATAATGCATGGCCTCCGAGACGGCGGAGCGGAACAGAGCAGAGAGAGAGAGGGAGGAGAAAAAGAGAGAGAGAGAGAAAGAGAGAGAGAGAGAGAGAGAGAGAGAGAGAGAGAGAGAGAGAGAGAGAGAGAGAGAGAGAGAGAGAGAGAGAGAGAGAGAGAGAGAGAAGAGAGAGAGAGAGAGAGAGAGGCGCGGATGGGCGGTGCCGAGAGGTCAGCGGCGCCGCGGTTACCTGCCGGCGGCGACAGACCAGCCACTCAGCAGATCAACGAGCCGGCACGGCTCCGCCCGTCTGTGTGTGTGCCTCGCGGGCCTGCCTCCTGTCTGCTGGCTGGAGCGCTGACGGGCGCTGGGTGCTGACGAGGATCGCTGACGGCCTCTGAGTGCTGACGAGGAGCGCTGACAGCCGCTGACTGACACCGAACATAGCTGACAGAACTTGCAGGACAGGTGTCATGACCGACTGACGGTCGCATGTCGGGAAAGCGATGACTAGTCAAAAAGTAGCTCTGATAACCCCCCAGAGTTGAACAGACTCTTGACAGCCAATCCCGGCCGGGGACAATGAGACTCGGAGATGCTGTTGAGACAAGGGCAAACTCGGACCAAACTGCAGCGCTTGACTGACGCTCCACTGCCCTCCGGACGGCTCCAGGCGACATTATAATTCCACGGGAGCGCCGCCCCGCCACCCACGCCCTCCTGTGACCCCGTTCATTGCTGCCTGTTTGTCGTCTGGCTCCCGGCGCCACCACGGTGACCTTTGTGCAGTGCGGGATGTCCAAACACCGGTGCCCGGAGGCGCCCATGGTCCCCGTTCGCCGTCCCTCGGACAGTCGCCGCTGCCGGCTCGTGAGTTGTTTTTGCATTCCGGGCGGTGGCAAGGGATGGGGAGGGTTGGGGGAGGTTGACCAGACAGAGAATTGAGGTCATGGATGAGGACTGCGAACAGAGAGAAGCGCGCAACAAAGCGTCGGGCTGAGTCGAGCTGAAGCGTAGCTTAGTACGTGAGGTACGCGAGTTACGTGAGTTCCGTGAGCTAAGAGCGGTGTGTCCAGCCGGTGTCGGTCGAAATGACCACGCTCGGCGCCGTGCCGCGCCGGTTCTGGCCGGGATTTTGTGAGGGATGTCCGTCTCTGACCGGGCCAGTATTGGGCCAACTGTGATGGAGCTCCGGCGGCGTCAGATGGAAGCCAGTTATATTGCTGCCCGGCTGTCTGCGGCTTATCGAGCCGAGCTGCCGGCCGCCGGATGGCCGGGCGGATGGGCCTCCTCCGTCCGCGCCTGTGGGGATCAGAGGATCAGCGGTGTGATCCGTGTGGAGCGATCGGTGGATCATAGTTGGATCAGGTCACACGAGTCTGTCCGGTAACATTTGTCATTTTAGAATCGGTATTTGAATCGGTACCTCAAGAAAACAGAAGACAGTGTGGGGTGTTTGATATCTTCCGGAAATGTTAAACTCCCAGTCAGTATCGTTAGTTCGTAGCTCTGCCGGTGATGGACAACTCATTGTTGAATTACTGCTATCCGCCGTACCGGGGTCTCAGCATCCCGTCTGCCGGCTCTCCGAGGCAGACAGCAGTTAACCGCACCGCCTGGCTCTCCACCCTTCTCTCAGCGGCGGCTTTCTCATTGTTTGCCGGATCTGAGAGAGACAATGGCTGCCGCCAGTTCCCACCGTCCTCACTCTCTCTCTCTCTCCCCTCTCTCCATGCCGGTCGAATGGCCTTGTCCGCCGCTCCTCTCTCTCCCCTCTGCTCTCTCCTAGTCTATCTTTGTTGGTGTCAGTGTGTACCCGTGTTGTTGAAAGCAGCGGTCGGCCGTGGGATTAGGGATACGAATATTCTAGCATGAAATTAGCGGCGTGTGAAAATAGACGGAGATCGGCACTTGAGTGGCCTGAAAAAAGTGGAGAGCCGCGCTGTGTTTTTGCAAGTTGTACTGTTTACACATGCTTTGCATAATTTGAATATAATCTGGCACACCAATCTGTTATGATTGCTTTGATAGGCGAGCGGGTATTTGTACCGTTAAGAGCATGTTTTGGGGATAGGGATTAATGTCATTGACCGGGAAATTGCGTAGGATCTATTCAAACTCGTAAATGTTGACAAAGAATCCTTTTAAGAAAACAAACTGACGGCGCGTGTTCTTCCTCAGTTATCTGCGCTCTCATTCCCTCTCAGCTATCAAGCTGCTTTCTTTCACAACTCCAATGACCCCGCTCTCGTTCCAGCTGCTTGGTATCGTGACTCCAATCCATGCTCTCCTATCCACTCTCGGTCGGCTCCAGTCATAGCCCGGCTTTCTCTCGTTCGGCCCTTCGGCCTGTCTGTAGACGGGAGGGCAAACTGTCTGTCATTAGATAATGAGACTGACGGGAGAGCTAATGAACCGACGCGGCACAGTATGGCTCCGGTCGGGACAGGTCACAGTGACCAAAATTCTCAATACATCCACTAAGCTGCCTGCAACTGCCGAGGCGACTTTGATCAGTCAGGGTTCCTGGCGTACGCACCCGTCAAGAGTATGCAAGTATGCACTCTACGTTGCCAGATAGTTGATCCAGTCTGACTAGTTTATTCCTGGAGAGGCCAGTTATGCAGTCACTGAACTTCGAACCGCCCGGGAAACGACCGATTTGTGAAGTATGCTACTCAGAAAGGTGCGTCAAAATAGCAGCATAGCCAGTCGGATCAGTTATTATTTCTGTGCCCTATGCTGCTCGCTTCATTTTGACGAGCTGGCAAGATTTTTTTTATTGTGTGTCGGTAAGGATGACATGGTCCAATTAATGGGTTTTGTGCCAGGAACTAGGTGTCGGCTTTATCCGTCGGTTCCGTGTTTAGCGAGGCTTTACCTGTCGACTCCTTGCTTTGCTCTATATTCCGGCTATGACCGCAGGCACAGTGAAAACGCAGGGCTGCAGTGGGGTATGTTTGTGCGCCCTTGCGGAGCGGCAGCGCAGGAGGAGGAGGAAGGGTCGGCCGGCCCGCTGGCACAGTTGGCTCCTCTCCAAACACCTATCAGGGGCGCCGCGACCGATCCCACTGGGGCACCTGTCGCCGCTCGTACTCTGCGCTTACTATTTTTAGTAATCGTGTTCCAAGCCTCCGCCTGTCTGTCGTTTGTTTATCAATCTTCGTCCTTGACCACCTCTCCACGGATTGTCTGCTTCTATTATTCGCCTGTTCCTAGCCTGCCCTCCCTCCTCCCGCCTGCTGCGTTTTCCCTCCATCTGTCCTCAGTCTTTTCCTCCTCACGGCTCACCTACTTTGTTGCCTCGAATATCAGAGCTGGCGCTTTTGTCTGAACTCTCAGCCGCTACCCACCAGTTCCGGGTCATTGCCATTCCACGCAGCCACTCTGCGTTACAGCAGTTGCTTCCGCGAGCTATTCAATGTCCATAGCAATCACCGCCTGCCGGAGCAGACCGCTCGATACGAATTGGCCTCTCCGTTCGTTGATTTGACATTTCGAGAGGGCTCTTCTGATGACCGCATACGTCCGATTTGATGCTACTGGTCTGTCTATGCGATAGGCGGAAATGTCTGTCTTCCCTGGACTTTCCTAGGACTTGCGTCACTCCTAGTCTAGGACTGACGCTGGTAGGCCCGCACCTTCGATTAGTTCCTGCAGGCTTGCTGTACCCATTGCCTCCACTCTCGCCCTGCTCCCTCCGTTGATATTGCTATCCACCGGGCGTGTCCTACGCCCGTACCGCAGTTTCTCCCGCTCCGCCGTGGGAGTTGCGGCGGCCGCAGAGGAAGGGTTTCACACTCCTGGCTCTCACTGTGCCGCTCTCCGACTCTCTCCCTGCCGCTCCCCGCTCTCTCCGACCGAACGCCATGTGTCGCCGACCTTGTCGTGCCTCTGGTGGAGGCCGGGACATTTATTGTAGCGGAGGAAAAACGTAGGTGACTTTTGAAGAATATATTGAAGAATTCCGGACGATAGATGATGTTGAACGGTAGACGAGGGTGAAATTGAAGAACGCAGAGTAGACAGGTAGACCAGAAAACGCACTAGCACTATCGATGGTCACTGTTGTCCGCCGAGGCGGACACACCGGCGCCGCCGCGGACGGGGGCGCCGTCGGATTCACTCGCAATACGCCGGCGCGCGTCGGGGCGCCGGCGAAATCGCGCACTGCCACTGAGCTACGCGCTCAGCGGCGTTCACTTTGGCAGCCCACTGGGGGTGCCCGTTCACTTTAGCAACCCGCTGGGGGTGCCTGTTCACTGCGGCAATCCACTAGGGATGCCGTTCACTCTGGCAGCCCGCTGGGGGTGCCGTCGGAATCGTGCGCGGTGCACGATTCCGTCACTTCACTGACACCGGCGCACATCGGGGCGCCGGTGGAGCCGCGCACCGCCACCGAGGACTGTACTCGGTGGCGTTCAAGTGGAGACTGCCCGCAGCGACTCGAGGAGCCGCCGCGGGCACAAAGAACAATCAGTCGTACATCTAAAAGCAATTAGAATATGAAACGAGAAACCTGTGAGAAGAGCCAGAGCAGGCTCGCGCGGCACGTTCGGTTATACGATACGGCGGCGGCGAGCACGAACAGCCGTCAAGTGTGAAGCGATAGCGCGAGTGACAAATTGTAGGCAATTAGAACTTGAGACGAGAAACTAACACAAGAGCTGGTCCAGGCTCACGGGGCATGACCAGTACTGCGATAGATCACGCGTGGCTGTCAAATGTAAAACGAAAGAGAAGAACAACAGGGCAGTTCATTTCGTCGGTGACACACTCCTCCCCTGTGATCGACTTAAGACGGGAGATCACACAACCACTGAACACCGACGGAACATTCTGTACATCCACGAGATTCACGACTTCGCTACGCAGGTTCTCGCGAGTTCTTCCTAAACTACACAAGCACCTATACAGATTTATGGTACACTACCTATATCACTTAGTACTAAATCATAACGAATGCAAACACTTTCGGCACCTTCACAATCGTTCATTGCGCTAGACCTCGTCCCTGGTCATCTGCACATTAGTTCACTGGTCGCGTCACTTCGTCACTTCTGACGCCAGTCTCCGGTGCGCAGTGTTCGGCTACACCAGAAACGCAACGCGAGTGTTCACACGGCGGTTGCCGGTTTCGGTTGTTGTTCACCAGAGCAGCTGATGTGTTGTCCTTGCAGCAGTCAGCTGATCGGTCGCTGCTCTCAGTAGGTCAGCAGGGTCCTTCGTCGCCTCAGTTTCCCTCGGTACTCAAGGTCAGTGTCAACCGGCAGCGCGGCACGCGCCACTCAGCTGAGCTCCCCCACCTCCAGATGTCACGCGCGCCTAGTGGCCGGCTGCGCGGACGGGGGAGGGGAAAGCGGTCCATGTGGCGAGCCGGGCTAGAGGGGGACACAGGAAAAGACATAAATCTCGGCGAGTTTGGTGTCTGCTCCACGGGACGGAGGGTGAGATGAAGTTTCAGAAATGGTCTAAAGGCCAGGCTCAGTGGGTCAGTAGGAGCACGGTCGAACTACAGCTGACAGGATGTGGGAATGATGTGGCGACAAACCCGTTCACTACAGCTGAACTGCTTCTTCTAGGACAACGACCACGGTGACCGGCCGTGTGTGGGTCGCTCCATTCGCTGTGACGAGTCGTACAGCGCGCACTCGTCCGTCCGGTCCTGGCAGGGGCTCTGTTCTCGAACCAGGGACCAGAGTCCTTTCGATGTGCCAGGTTTTGGGATTTTTTCTTTCTTCCAACGGCTCCGGATGTGTCGTAGCATCCAGAGTTTCTCCTTGAGGATCTGCACCGTGATCCGATACGGAGCGGCGATCCTCACGGGGTCGAAGATAACCGCAGTTCTCCTGAGCGCTCCTCGTCTGGTCGTCTGCTTCTTACTGTCTCGGAACTGGGCACTCGGCGAGTCTCGCTCTTCGTCCCAGACAGCACCCAGAGCTCCTTCGGCAGGGAGATAGGTGTCATCGTAGTCCGCATCGGGGTGTGCTTTTCTCACATATGGTGTGCTGCTTTGCACTTCACTCGTGTTGTTCATCTGGTTTTCGTGCCGGAAGTCTTCCTTTGTGAGCAGATCGGGACAATCTCTTCTTACTGCTCTGGCGGCCTCTGACACGGTTCGTTCTGGTTGATGGACGTCGTCCATACAGACACTGCTGTGTCGCGCTTCCGTGGTCTCTGTCTTCAGTTTGACTTCTGCATCTACATAATGATCGGTGACTGTTTTCTGCGGCACAAGGTCAACGGACGCCAGCCACGATTCGGTTTTGAAGACGGCTTCTTCCTTCTCGTTCTGGTCTGATTCTTCTCCGGCGTTCAGGTCCGGCAGGAGGCAGTTTTGAGCCGTTCTTTCTTGTCGGATGAACTGTTTCTGATCACCCGTCTCCTGGATATCCGCTACGGAGGCCACAGCCCTTTCACGGAATCGTTGCGGGACGTCAGTTTGACCTTTCCGCATGTCTGACTCAGCGGGTGGTCGATTGCTGCACAAGGCGCCAAGCACCTGGGCACCAGCGTCGGAGATCACCTGGATTTCCGGGTCTTCGCTCGGTTTTCTGGCTGAGGGATGCTGCAGGGAATTTGCTGCCTCAGCTGTTTCACCTGGGTTCAGTTTTTGGAGGCGTCCTTCTTTCGAGCAGGATTCTTGAGTCGCCTCTTTCAGGTTCTTGTTGCTAGCGAGTTCTTTTTCCAAGTTCAGCAGGTCTGGCCCAGCGGGTAGCTGGTTGTCGAATGAGATGCCAAGTACCTGGGCAGTAGCGATGGAGATCCATCTGGTTGTCACTTTCTGGCTGTCCGTAACTTTCAAATTCTGGACACTTTCTGACGCCGGTATCTTATCTTTGGGTAACTCGTCGATCCAAGATGGTCTGCTTATCTGAGGGCTAGCTGGGACGGGGCTAGCTTGGAGAGGGCGGTGGAGTGATAGCAGAGGTTGCGGGAGTCTCGTCACTACCGTTCGCTGTCCCTCCCGTTCAGCTTTCATGAAGTCGTCCCTTCTGCCGGCGTTTCGACGATCATTCATCTGCTGTCGCCATTGTGCCTCCAGCGCAACTTGTTCCGCTTCGTCTTTGGCGATTTGTAGTTCAATTTGTCTTTTCATTTCATCTTCCTGACGCTTCAACTCCGCTTCTTGATTCTCTATCTCCAGTCGTTTCTCCAACTGCTTCACAGTCAGAGCTTTCATATGCGCTGTGAGCCGAGCCTCAGCAGCGGCGCGGGAGACAGACGAACTGCAGCTCACCTCTGTGATTTGCTGTAGTCCGCGCTGTATTCTTATTTCATCATCCAGTCTTCTCAGCTCCCTCTCCAGACGCCATAACCCTTGTAGCGTCTGCCTCTTCAACTCATCATGTCGGCGCTTCATCTCCAGTCGTCTCTCCAACTGTTTCACATACAGAGCTTTCTTGCGCGCTGTGAGGCGAGCTTCAGCAGCGGCGCGGGAGACAGATTCACTGCAGCTCACCTGAGACGCCGCGCGGCGGGCTGAGCCGTGACTCCGCCGCGAGTCAGGGCGCGGCCGCTGCAGCGTCGAAGTCTCCATGATTTCTTCTGTTTCTTTCATTTTCTGACCTACGCCGATAGCGCCTTCACGCTACGTTTTCTTTTTCTGTTCTTGTTTTTCCATTTTCGATGAAGTTTCCTCCGCTTCTGATTTCTTCTGGCCTGATCCGGCCCGGAGGACCATTAAATGTCGCCGACCTTGTCGTGCCTCTGGTGGAGGCCGGGACATTTATTGTAGCGGAGGAAAAACGTAGGTGACTTTTGAAGAATATATTGAAGAATTCCGGACGATAGATGATGTTGAACGGTAGACGAGGGTGAAATTGAAGAACGCAGAGTAGACAGGTAGACCAGAAAACGCACTAGCACTATCGATGGTCACTGTTGTCCGCCGAGGCGGACACACCGGCGCCGCCGCGGACGGGGGCGCCGTCGGATTCACTCGCAATACGCCGGCGCGCGTCGGGGCGCCGGCGAAATCGCGCACTGCCACTGAGCTACGCGCTCAGCGGCGTTCACTTTGGCAGCCCACTGGGGGTGCCCGTTCACTTTAGCAACCCGCTGGGGGTGCCTGTTCACTGCGGCAATCCACTAGGGATGCCGTTCACTCTGGCAGCCCGCTGGGGGTGCCGTCGGAATCGTGCGCGGTGCACGATTCCGTCACTTCACTGACACCGGCGCACATCGGGGCGCCGGTGGAGCCGCGCACCGCCACCGAGGACTGTACTCGGTGGCGTTCAAGTGGAGACTGCCCGCAGCGACTCGAGGAGCCGCCGCGGGCACAAAGAACAATCAGTCGTACATCTAAAAGCAATTAGAATATGAAACGAGAAACCTGTGAGAAGAGCCAGAGCAGGCTCGCGCGGCACGTTCGGTTATACGATACGGCGGCGGCGAGCACGAACAGCCGTCAAGTGTGAAGCGATAGCGCGAGTGACAAATTGTAGGCAATTAGAACTTGAGACGAGAAACTAACACAAGAGCTGGTCCAGGCTCACGGGGCATGACCAGTACTGCGATAGATCACGCGTGGCTGTCAAATGTAAAACGAAAGAGAAGAACAACAGGGCAGTTCATTTCGTCGGTGACACCATGCAATGGTGGCGATGAGAACGACCGGTAGAGCCAGTTATGATAATGACACTCGATTGTGGACGTGACGACGTGTTTGGATGGTCGTTTTCCGGACACAATACCGTACTGTCTCGGTTAGTTTGTTTCATTATTTGTGTCTTCAATTGAAATTGCCCCAAGCTTTGAGCGGAATGACTTCCAAATGACACGTTTGGACAATGTGTGGAGACCGTATGGTGTCTTGGGTGTGGGTGCGTTTTTGTCCTGACCGCATAGTCGTTATTTCAGCTCGGCTGAATATCGGGTCTCATGAAAGGTAGATTGACGCCTTGTCCTCCACTGCTAACCCTCAATGATTGCAAGGCTCGATGATATCGGGTTCATAGTTCTTCATGACTTGCAGCGTGCCCTGTCATATCTTACGACTAACCAGTGCTTCGTCGATCCATGCGCTGACATATCGCACCCTTCTGTTCACAGCTTCAGATCAAGGGTCTGTGCGAGGTGAGCGCCGAGCGGGCGGGCGGGGGCGGCGGTGGGGGCGGGGGCGGCGACCAGTCGTCGTCGCCCACCACTCCCTCGTCCCTCTCCACCGAGCGGCGGCTCAACGAGATCCGACCGTCCCCGCACAAGTTCCTGCGGCGGCCGGCTGGCGGCGCCACCGGCGCGCCGCTGCCGGCCCGCCACGGACCTGAGGGCCGGCGCAAGATTCACATCGGGGCCCCGCAGCGCAAACGGTCCGCCTCGCAGGTACGGACAGTGGTCACTGCCGGAGGCGGGGAAGGCTGGGTCGTGGGTCAGGGAGTCTGATCCTGGTGGGCCAAGCGATCAATTATGACCGACAGATGGCGCCACTTGGGGAGGGGCAGACGATAACATGGAGATCATGAAGATCATGAGCTAAAATAATCATGGAGCTACATTGAGGTCCTCGCAGAGCTATGTATATCAAGCGTAGAGCTCCGAACTTACGGCATGCAAAACCCGTGGCTGTGGAATTTGATGGTGAGCGTTTGACAGCGCTAAATGAGCGACGAGTCATACGAGTTCATTCTGCAGAGACGACAGGTTGGGACCGCGCGGTGTCGAAAAGTCAATGCCCTCGTCAAAACGGATGATTCTGGGAATGTGCGCTGCTTAGTAGTGGGACAGTTTTCATTCGTATGACATTTGTGAGGTTCAAATCCGGTGCTATAGTATGACTACTGTAAGTGCACAGTTGCCGTAGCATATTTGAAATGTCACGCGGCTTTGCTGCGAATGAGCGGCTTATAACAGTCGAGCTGGTATTCTGCCTTTTATTTTCCCGTGCTGCAGACATTCTCACTTTGAGTCGGAGAACATGGCGGACTCGCTCTATTTGCCACCCCTGAATATGGGATGATTCCGGCGTATAAAAGAATTACCAGTCGGCGGACGGCGGGGCGATTTTTGCCGATGGCTCCGTGCATGGCGCCGGGGCCGTTTCCGTAATTGGTCGGCCGTTTAATCGGTTTATAATCGCGGCGGACTGGACGACCGCTGGTCGTTCCGCCTCATTCTTTCCTGGCAGTCTGGCTGGCGGCTGGCCTGGCTCCCGGTTTTACTTGCCGGTGCCGGATTTACCGGGTGTGTGTGTGTGGGGGCAGCCGTGGGGACCGCGACACGTAGACGCTTCTGTCCGAGCCGATTCCTTACCTGTGATGTCATCCGGGGGGGGGGGGGGGGCTGTATGAAGAGGGGTGCGAAAGACGCATTGTTATGTAACCAACCAGCGGTGACCGACGCCTGAGTGATGGAATGATGACCGATTGCTAAAGTCAAGTGGCCTGTTTCGCAGCAGTCCCCTGCCGCCGGCTGTCCAGTCTAGACGGATGGTGTGTTTGTTTTCCTCAAGCGCCTTATGCGCTCCGTTAGCTCCAGGAATGTAGGAGGCATGCAGCTCATGTTGTGTGACCCAGAAAACACTTACGGGGCACTAGGTAAATCGGCGTTTAGCGCAGCTAGGAGCTTTTTCCAATCGTATACGAGCGAAAAATTTTGTGGTACCATGACTTCTCTGTTTGGCCCTCTAGGGGCAATGAACCAGCGCGCGGCCGCTGCGCAGCCAAGACGTCCGTCGCGGTCACGTGACTTAGGCTAGGGGACGCGCGCCCGCGATAACGCTGTGTCCCATTTCTGCCTGGTCTGTCTGCAGCGACACACGCGTTGCCGTCCGCCTCCCCGCCGCCGCCATGTCATGTTATTCGCTTGTCGCGTGTTATACCTCATCGGGCTGTCACCTCACCCAAAGACGCTGTTTTCGTGAGAATATAGCCCCGAATCACTTTCGCACCGTCTTTGCTAGCGCGTAGGAGCATTGGAAAATGTTATACATCATCATTCCAGCTTGGCCCTATTCTTGACTATGGTTACTAGCCAGCTGTTTTGTGTATGCTGTATATTTCTCTTCGCCGTCTTATGCCTCTTTGTTTGACCTGACCCTCCTGCCCTGTCCCACAGAGCATGCCGTCGCCCCCGGAGAGTCTGTTCCGGGGTCTGTCCACGGGCGCCGAGCCTCTCTCTCTGCCGGCGCCGAACCCCGACGCGCCGTTCTGTCCCGCGCCCGCCTCTCCTCCGGGCGGAAAACGGAGCCGACACGAGTCGACCAGCTCGGCAGCGGCGCTGTCTGTCAGCGGGCCGCTGTCCCAGCTGTCCCAGCTGTCCCAGCAGTCCCAGCAAGGACAGGGACAGCAGCAGCAGCCGCCGACCAGCCAGGCGCGACAGGCGGGCGACGCTGGCGAGCAGGGTGAGAGATTGAGGGGCGAGGGACGGGGATAGGAGAGGTGGAGAGGAGGGAAGGGATGGAGGTAGATAAGGGTGAAAGTAGTGAGGAGAGCAAGACATCC
The DNA here is from genome assembly GCF_019059575.1 of Amphibalanus amphitrite. Taxonomy (NCBI): domain Eukaryota; kingdom Metazoa; phylum Arthropoda; class Thecostraca; order Balanomorpha; family Balanidae; genus Amphibalanus; species Amphibalanus amphitrite. Next base: position 583,644 of record NW_024881863.1, read on the forward strand.
GCTTCCATCGTTGCGGATGTAATCCAGTGATTCGAGTGAAACTACCCATTGGTGCATTGAGTTCATTAATCAGCCTATCCACGTCCCTCCAATTCGTTCCGTAGTAATTTGATCAGACAGTGGAGCTCACAGCAGACCACTGATCCGCGGTTCAGAGTCTTAAGCCTACTGCCCGCCGAAGTCTACTGCCAAGGGTATCACACTGATGTGTGGCAGCCACAGACGAGCTGAGCCTAATAAGCGATTTTGGAGATTAGAGAGGATCGTTCTGTCTGTAATAAGACGGAGATGCAATTAGGATGACTGCGGTGGCTGACGTTTTATGGTATGCATAACTGTATGAATGCTTGTTTGACTGTGAGATGTTTCTCTATCAATCCATGTTATTCGTGTACATAAGATCATCCGTCGTTAGCTTTTCCCTCTAACGATCACAGTATATGACGAAGGTAACATCCGAACGTCAGCAGTTGCATGCATTTATTCCTAGGGATGACGTCCTTCCGCCCGCTCTCACGCCCCCTCCCCCGCGATGATAGGAGCGTCCCATACCTGTCCGGCCCGCACCTAAACCTCAGCCCTAGTGCTGCACCATGCACACTGGACAAAATTCCAGCGTGTCCATCCATCAGATAGCAGCAATTCATTCCCGTTTAGGCAGCAGAGGCTTTGCACGGTTCGTCAGCGCGCAGTCCGCCATCACGACCCGTCCAACAGGGCCGTCGCCTTTTTGACAGTCGCTGTGTGTGCGGTGTGTGGAAATTGGCCGCGCGTCCCCGTGAGAGAGCGCCGCCGCTCGTTAAAATGTTATCTCTGCAGTGGCCGATTGGTGGCCATTACTGGACGATGCCATCGGCGGGACTGTGGTTAGGTGTAACCGCAATCGGCTTCGTTCGTCCGCCGCGTCAGGCCGGTCGGTGGGACGATACTCGAGGTCATGGAGTCCAGACATGGGCATGGACATTCGGTGGGGAGTCACCAAAAGGCGCCTTCGAGAGGAGAGAGATATGGTCTTAGGCCGAGCGGGAGTAAACCGGTGTTTTCCGCCATATAGTTGGTGAAGGCGAGCTGATGGATCTCCCCGGGTACTCGAAGACTGCTCAGAGAAGCTCGGGTCAGATAGGTTGTCATTGCTTGGTAAAGACCATGATGGGAAAGGTAGAAAATCGTATCCCCTGCCGTGCCTCGTCCGAGGCTAAAGACCTGACAGCTGAGCTCAAACCGGCCTGCAACGCAGGCTATAAATGTACCCACATTTCTGAAATGTCCGCAAGTGAAACGATGCACGACCAGATAATACATTTCCCGGAACCTGCGCACTCGCTGGTAATTATACATGCAAGAACTTTTGCTAATGAATGAATGAAATTTAGCGTGTATAATACGGGATTAGGTGCGCGAGCTGTGCCGAGGCTTAGTTGAAGACAATGTCGGTGTCGTTGGATGATCTCACCCACAGCGATTATCGGCATACTGCAGAGATTTGACAGTCCCGAGCCCCGCTGATCATGGTGTTTGACAGGCGAGAGAAGACAGAGAGAAGTTATCCTCAAATCTGGTAGACAGAGAGTGCGATTTATGATCGAAAGGCATGGAGCTATGTTTGAAAACCGATGGGACTCAACGACGGCATCTATTTGATAGATTCACTTGGATGCTTGCTTTCTAGCAACTCGTAACGCTAGTTTAGTGTGAAACTGGTTCAGCTGATACCCATCGCTGATATCCTGTGCGCGTGATCCGGCTTCAATGCGCAGGAGTTTATGTAAAGTTCTGCGAGAGGAGCCTTCAGCCACCTCTAGCATTGGCACACGATGTAGGATATGCAGTATGTTGACGGCTCAGTGACGCGGGAACCTGCTTACGGAGTCGCATAGCCGAGTCCTACGCGGTTAGTAGCATAGCTGCATTGAAGGTCACGTCGGTTTAGTGATCGCTATCAGCATAGAGGACTGTGTCCAGCCGATTGCTATCAAAACTACACGTGCTCGCCGGGCAGACATTGTTTGCAATGACTGCAACGCTGGCAGTGTACTACCAATGGGCCCGCCATAGGGTATTGTTGCCAGGAGTTGCCAGTGGACAAGCGTGAGCGAACTATGAGCCACGACGGGTAGACAATGGCGGTTCTGTCAGTGGCAGTGGTGACTGTATTTGTCGGAAAGACATGTTGAACGGAAAACGCCGTTACCGATAGGGCTTGTCGATTCTCTTTTCGGGTCTTTGAGGGTCCGGAATACTACCAGACGTTGAAACTGTCTCGTTGAGAGTTGAGACGTCAGCTGACGGTCGATCTGGTGTTTGACTGGCTCTGTTTAATGTCAAACATTGACGACTCTCATTGATAGACGTAGCAGAATGGCGCCTCACAAGGCCGTCTAGCCCACAACTGCCAAATACCTACTGTTCTGTCTTTGCCACCTTAACTTCCTTTCCACAGCGCGAACCGGTCGTTTGCCTGGTTAGTGACTCTCAACCACTGCCTCTCTTGTCCTATTCAACATTCACCATTGCCGTGTCTCCCGACTGTCCCGATGTCCGATCTCTCGTCTAGGACAAAAGGCTGTCGTCCGTCCCCCTCCCGGACACTATGTATTATACAATAGGCTGGCGGGGTCGGCGGGGTCGCCGCTTGCCGTATTAGTATACCGTAGTATACCGAGAGGTCATCCACTTCGTGCTAGTGGTACTGGTAGGGGTATGTCACAGCTGGATCTCTCTCTCTCTCTCTCTCTCTCTCTCTCTCTCTCTCTCTCTCTCTCTCTCTCTCTCTCTCTCTCTCTCTCTCTCTCTCTCTCTCTCTCTCTCTCTCTCTCTCTCTCTCTCTCCCTCTCTCTCTCCCTCCCTCTCTCTCTCTCTCTCTCTCTCTCCCTCCCTCCCTCCCTCTCTCTCTCTCTCTCTCTCTCTCTCTCTCTCTCTCTCTCTCTCTCTCTCTCTCTCTCTCTCTCTTTCAGGTTTGAATTGAAAGAAGGAAACACGTCCATGTTAAACACATTAAAGGAAAAGTGCCACCTTCTTGAAATATGAAGATATCGTTGGTTTTTATTTTGACATTATTATTTTCCATTTTCTTTTCAAAGCCGGTGCCAGAAGTGCATAATTCGCTAAAAAGTATTTCAAACTATTTAACATATTGGTACTATGTTTATACTCTCTACCGCAGCTACTGTATGATGTCATAGCGATGACGTCACACTCAAGCCAATCAGCCTTGAGGAGGATAGACTCGTCGGACTGTAGCGGTTGTAAACAACTTGTCGCCCCGTGTGTCTGCCCGTGGCGCTAGTTATCTGTCGAAGGTAAGGGTGAAAGATGGATATAATGGCCATGGAACGCTATTTTAGGATTATTGGTGAATAGCAAGAATATAGTTTTGGTGGTTTGAAATTGTTTGTCCTCAGTGATTGGCTTGATTCTCATTTTGCGGCATAAGCGGCTGTTTGGTTACATTGCATTTTTTATGATTGTGTAATTATTATGATTATGTTCCTCCAAAGTAGGCATCACATATCAATCTCAAAGGCAGATCATCTTCTTTTCATGCCTATAATTTTCTTCAAGAATATTAATAAAAAATATTCCATTTACCCCTGCCTATCATATATCCCATGGAGCTGCCGGTGGAAGTAGGCATGGCGCATGCAACGTGACCTAGCATTGGCGATGTGGTTAATTAGCTTTAAAGTACTATGGAATGCTAAAGGTCATCATTTAGAATGGTTTTCAAAACATTCCACTAGGAAATATTCATTGAAACCTGAAAATTACTTACAAAATGTAAATGTATAGCCACGTCTCAAGAGCATTCAGCCGTCTTCTCAGTAAATATATAATGAAACATAATCTTACCTGACCTAGCCTTACCTACAACCTACAACGTACGGCATTGGTAAAGCTGGCATCACTGTCAGCGTATATTAGTTTGGTAGGTTGTGGGTAGGTAGGTTGCAGGTCAGTAGGTAAGGTTCGGTTAGGTTAGATTGTTTTTAAGATTCCTTTTATCTACACATTTACCGGTTAGCGCTGACGGTGACACCAGCTTTACCGATACCCAACCTACCACCTACAACCTACAACCTAAAACCTACATTCAATGGTGGCGGGTGGTGATAATTGTTATACCTATATGATAATACTGGAGATAAATACCATACAGATTAGCTGGTATCCATGACACACTTTCTTAAGAAGAAGGTCTTCTATTAAATCATGTCTATTTTATAGGAATGAAATGATTTTTGTTGTAGTCACATTCCCTACTCTGACCATCATGTCTGATTATTTCCAGTTACCACTGACAATGCCCAAAACAAGAACAACAAAGGCCCAAAGGTGGCTGTTTGGTAGTGCGCAAAGCTGCTGGTAAGTGGCATCAAAGGATAGGATGTTGTTGTTGTTATGGGTTAGGGCGCGTAGCAACTTGGCTCTTGCGTCCAACATTTCCAGGCACGTAGCCAGGATTTTGCTCAGGGGGGGGGGGGTCACAGGTTGTGGCCTAGTGTTGTACCCCCTCCAAAAAAGGAAAATTGCTCTGATTAGGCCCACTATTTTGGGGGGGTGTCACAGCTGTTTTTATTTTAAAAAAAATCGCCATCACCGAGGGGGGAAGGGGCACGAGGGCATGGCTCCCGTGCCCCTCCCCCCTCCTTGGTTACGTCCTTGGTTATTTCTGAGAGTTTGGATATCACAAAGCTTTAGATATAAATTAGAATGTAATAAGAAGCTTACAGCATTGCACCTTTCCAGACACTGATAATTCATTTGCCTTTATTGTTTCAAAAGTCAATTTTCAACACAAAAAAAGTTGAAATTATTAACTCAAATAATTGCAAATATATACTTTGGTAATTTGCCTTTCGCATCACTATCAACAAAATAATCAAGGGTGACTAAATATGAAATGTTCCTGCATGATCTTCATCGTGAACAATTGTCAAGGTATGATGTTTGCGTGTTGAAATGTTATAAAGAACTTATGTCATAAAAACACAACTTGTAAAATTGTGTCTTTCCATATTATTCTGCAAGTAAGCCTTGGAAGGAAGAGACACTATTCCGTCCTACAGAAGCCATTTAGAAATGTGTGACATGTTCAGCACTTTGAGTCAGTCGGTGCCCGGACCTCAGTCGGCTGTATGACCGTCTCCTCGTCCTCTTTTGTCGGCTCCGCCCCGTGCTGTTCTATAAGGGTGTCTGACCCGCTGCCGCTATCCCCACTGTGAGGTCTGACCCGCCGCGCGCTGTCACCACTGTCGGCCCTCTGTGTGCGCGGCAGGTGGTGGTGGACGTCTCTGCCCTGACGCGCGGCGTGCGTCTGCTCAGTGTGGAGGTGCCGCTGACAGCGGTGCCGGCCGGACCGGCTGCCTCTCCGGCGGCCGACATTGAGCGCGGCACGTGTCCGCCGCCGTTCGGGCCGCTGCAGCTGCTGCAGTCGGCGGCGCAGCTGTCCGTCTCCGTGTCGCTGGCCGTGCCGCTGGACCTGCTGCCGCGGCCGGCGCCGGCGCGCTGCGCCTACGGCCGCCTGCTGGCCGTCGTCTCGCAGCGCGGCCTGCAGCGCAGCGGCGTGCTGCAGCTCATCCAGCAGCTCAACGAGCCGCCCAGCCCGGCGGCGGCCGAGGGCGCCGCGCCGCGCCAGCCCGGCGACGTCAGCACACCTGGCATCAGCGGCTTCTGCCTGGCCGACCGTCAGCTGCACCTGCTGTTCGCCGAGGGGCGCGCCGACGCCGAGCTGGAACAGACGGCGGCCGCGCCGCGCGCTCTGCCGCGCCGCGACGCTCGACTCTGCCACCACTCGGGCCTACAGTGTTTAGGGAGCGCCTGTACCCGCGCCAGCCGGCCGCGTTCCGCGTGCTCGAGGACCGCCCGCTACGCGCCCAGCTGCTCGACACCCGCCTCTACACGTTACAGAAACAGGAGCCGGCGCGCGCCGTCCGCGCCATCAGAGAGTGCTTCCGCACGCAGTGGCTGTCGGAAAATGAACCTGCTTCCCAACGAGGCCGGCCTGCAACAACTGCTGGCCGGCTGTTGGCCGAAAAAAAACGCCTTCAACCGGATGTCAGTTGTCAAATCAACGCGTATTAATGCATTCACTAGGATGGGCTTACGTAAAGCTGTAGAATTGCAAATATATAATGGCACTGTTTTTGATCCGTTCGGTATGCATTGGTATCATATGATCTCTCATTCACAGACGATCAGCTGCGAAGACCCAGATCCGTAGTAGAGGGCTCATCGAGTCCGGGTCCAGCTCCCCGTACTTCCTCCACTTTTGAAACACCGCAGCGCAGATCACAGTTATACATAATATTTAGTTTTCATTCACTTCATAACCGAAGGTTGTTTGATAGGTGATATGCTGCTTGAGTTGCACCCCGGTATATCAATACGAAGCTTTCGTCCCTGCCACATACCAGTGAAGGAGGCGGCGGCGGCGGCGGCCGGGGCCGGGCTGCCCTGCCCACCGACACAGTCTGTGAAATGCCCCAACAACCTTTAAAATTCAACAGGCTTCATAAATGTTTTTTTGCACCATATTTTCTCGCGTATATGAAAGCTCTAAAATGTACAATATTCCTTTCAGCCACAAGCGATATAAAAGCTCTACAAAACGTCATGTCTCTGTGTGCAAGAAAGACACATATATTGTGTATAATCGAGCGTACATGATCTGCAGCGCTGCGGAGGGCTGCTCGGTTGCCGCTTTTTACCAGTCGGCTCTAGGTCGGACATATGGGTAAACAAAATGGAATAGTAATATTTAACAATGCTACCTGCTGATGCTATACTGGGCCTCTCATTGGTGAAGAACTGGCAGCCAGCCAGCGTGTTTTTGTGAGAACTGTTTTAACAGCAGCAACCGAACGGCTCTCGGGCCAGCGACCAGTGAGCGTAGACAGCACAGCGCTCCGTTAGGCATCGGCGGGCAAGCACGCATTAGCTGTGGACGGACCGGCCGCCCGAACATATTTGTCGGTATCGAAAGTATCGTGAACCAAATGACTGCTAGCGAAAAAAGGACTGCCTCTCGTATCCATGAAAACATGTGTTCTACAAAAGTACATAATTGCTTAGTTGTCGCCAGTCACTCATTGCACCATGGCGTCAGTGTGGGGCCGCGCCCCGAATCATCTCAATCGCCAGGCAAAGCATCTCAATCGACAGGCACATGGTAGTCCAGCTACGAATCCGAGCCGCGGCATCCCGTCTATGTATCTACATTACACCACAATCGAACACTGTCGGGCCACCCGAGACAGCAGTCTCCAATGTAACATCAAAACCCGCCACTCGTCTAATATCAGAAAAAATGAGCATTGAGTACCTACCGAATATCGACTACAGAAGATTACAATGGGGTGCAGATCTAGCAAGAGTGTCGCGGTTCGTCTCGGCACGGCTTACAGGCCGCCGAGCCCGCGCAGGTGACCGCCAGCTCCACCTGTTCCACCTCCGGCGCGGAAGCTCGATCACAAGACTGACCTCAGTCGGCGCTCTGTGCTCGGCACAGGGCGACCGGGTCAGGAGCGGGCCGCTGCCGCCAGGGCCGCGGCCACCAGCCACGCGGCAGCGCCCGCGCACCGGCCGCCACCACCCGCTCAGCCCAGATGCGCGCCACGGCGTCATTGGGGCTTCCCTGAGCAGGATCGAACCAGAGCTGCATGCACGGCTCCGTATCCGCCGTGAACTTCCACGAGTGATCCCACACCTGAAAAAGGCGCACGGTTTGCGTCACAGCTCGGCTCACTTTCACAGTCCACGCACCGGCAGCAATTAAGGGCTACTTAGATAGTGTGCTAATAGAGCGCAATCACTTAGCTTAATCCATATAGTCAACCATGAATTGTTAATTACGAGCGAGCGAGCGAAGCGAAGTCTTTTCAATGTCACGGAAAAAGCTCAGTATGAGCGGCCCGACCCGGCCCGGCCTGTAACGCTTTTGAGAGGCTTATATCTCAGCAACCGCTGGACCGATTGGCCTGCGGTCTTTTTTTTTTGTTGGCTAGCCCTATTCCCTCTACCCCGTAATTGACTACTCTTGATACATTACAGGGACCGTCGTGGCACGTGCCACGTGAAAAGTCAAGGGTGTTATTTGTCAAAAGTTGCAAAAGAAGTGATTTTGAGAGGCTCATCTCAGCAGCCGCTTGGGCGGTCTTGCGGTAAATTTTGTAGGGTAGCTGCACCCCTTCAACCAAAGGTCGGATGCTCTTGATCTATGTGAGTGACCCCCACTGCACGTGCAAAATGCAAAAAGAAGAGGTGCCGAATTTGTTCCCATTTCAATAACTCTGTAATTACTGGGGCGATTTAGCTGAAACTTGGCATACAGGTAGGCAGTAGGCACCCACCAGGCAATGCATTCCCATATGTTGCGGTTAGGGTGCTACTGCTTAGTGTATTATGTGTAAAATAAAGGACGCTTGAATCTTACCTGAGTGATGTCCATTTCTTGATCACTTTCATCTGTGGGTGACCGAGCAGCGACAGCAACCCAAGGCGTATACAGAATCTGTAAAAAAATCAGCACACCGTTACCACATGTTTTAATAAAACTTACCTATAGGGAGGTAGCATAAAATACAGATCAAAACAATAACATACAAACATACAGATATTCGGTTAGGTTGAAATGGCTAAAAAATATAAAAAATAAGGGCAAGGTACTAGGGCTGTAAAGCTGTAAGGGCTCGGTACTAGTAATAATTTTTGGCTAAAAATATCACAAATAAAGACTCTGCACTAAAGCTGTAATGTCTGGTACTAGGAATAACTTTAGAGTGAAGTGTTACAAAAACAATATTCAAAGTCTTTTGATAACTTTGCAGGCATTTTCATCACTTTTAAAAAATAACTTACATTCTGATCCGGCACAGCACTGTTCTTTAGACGCAAACGTTTTTGACTGTGCTTATCATGGTGCGCACTACTTGTTAAGTTTAAGTGGTCATGTGGTCTTGGCTCATTGGTCATGCCACACGCCCTCATCCACTTTTCTCTGTACTTCTTTTTTTTAGCGGGAACCTAAAAGTAAAAAAGGGTCAACACATGCTTAGTCCATGCAACACATACTGTGTATTAAGCTGAATAGCTCCACTGAGCCCAGTTTCACCAAGTGCGGTAAACTTAATTTTGGGGTAGTTTTTGTAGTTAAGTAGTGGGGTAGTTTGGTAGTTTACCCCAAATTGAGTTTACCGCACTTGGTGAAACTGGGCTCTGGTGAGCTTCCTTTTCTTGTCAGCACATAAGTGAAAGAAAACTGTGTAGACAAGAGATGAACCAAACCCCCATGGAAAGGTAAGTGTTACCACAACCAGGAAACGGGATTTGAAGGGCTGGATAAATGTGTCTGAGTTCTGCCTTTCAGCCAGACTGGAAAACATCCATACACTACGCCGGATGCCCGTGAGCCCCTCATGCGCCAAAATTTGAAGCAAGCAATTTTGAGCTGAAATTCCAGTGCATGATTTCCACTGAAAGTTGGGTGCCTGTTTGCACCAAAATTAAGCCACTTTTACATAAAACACATGTGCATATCTACCGACCAAGGCTATATCAACCAGACAGATCGTTCCGGGGCCTCGGAGTCAGACGCTCTTCCCTTTCTGAGCGTCTGAATTAGTTAATGTTCCCATGAAAACCCAATACCACAATTTGTGTGGCACACTGTAGAATCTTAAGGTGAAACAAGGCCCAGGCCGGAAGTTCCGACTCTCTTCAGACCTGCCAGCGCCCGCAGGGCAAGTCTGCTGCTAGATTGACCACAGCGTGTCAAAAAATTTGGTGACAGCCATTTGCATAAACATTATGCGCCATGCGGTCACCCTGCGCCTAAAAATTCAGCTGCCACCATGCGCTGAATTTGACGCATGCAAAATTATGCTGGATGTGCGATGAAATTTTCGGGGCAACGCCGCAATCACGCCACTTCGCATGACATATTCGGCATAACTTGCGTTTTTTTATCCAGTCTGGCATTTCAGTTGTGAAAGCCTGAACAGTTCAAAAGGGTTTGCTAATCCAGGGGAGAGTTCTGTGAAAACAAAAGTAATAGAAGAGCCATTGCAATAAATAAGAATTTAGGTACCTACCTAGGTACCTAGGTACTTACTTGTGCACAGTCACACGCATATCAGTCCCGACCCGACGTAGGTCGTTTGCTCCGCGGATCACGCACTTCATCGTTATTATAGGTATTTGTTCGAACAAAAATGCCCTGATTTCGGATCAGAGCCACGGTATAAAATATGGTATACTGCCTTGCGTAAGATAAAAATGCATTTTAGCAATTGGCTACCAAACGAGATGTCATCTGTTCAGGGCATAGCATAGGTTTACTTTCATAGACCTCATGAAAGTAGCTCATGAAACTCATCACCAATCAGCGCGACGGATTTCAAGATTCGATTGCGGATGTTCATCCGCCGGCCGATTGCCAGAACAGACAACGAAAAATAACGCAACTACTCGTGGTCTGCTCGCTAGTACAGGGATCCGTGCCTGATCAGTACTGCTGCAAGCTGATTGGTTAAAAACCAAAGCCTCGCCGCGGGTGGCTGTATTGTCGGATAAGAACGCATTCCTGGGATAAGAACGCATTCCTGGCATATTTTCTTTTAAAATTGCCGATAACTACGAATGGAGGCCGAAATCGGCCGTAAGGAGGTAGACAGAGAGGTTTTCGGACACGGGCTACAAGATGGCTATCTCAGTTTCAATCCCCATGTTAAAGGTGGCCCTTTTCCTTTAACAGACATGTGGAGCCCAATCAGATCAACGGGCATCTTCAGCGGACACAGCCCCAGCGATCCCTGTTGCCATCCTGACCGCTCACTGAACTCGCATTGAACCAGAGGGTTGATATCCCCCATCCTATGTCCAGTGCATTTAACGTTTCTCTTTGTCTGCCGGAGTTGAACTGGGACGCTGTGGAATTATAGAATCGTGTTCGACATTCATGACATTCGTCCGCCCGCTTTGGATGCCGCCTGTGAAAGCTGAGCGCAGCTGTCTGATTGGGATTGCGGTTGTACACTCGGGGGCAGAGTGATGTTCCACCACTCCCTACCTATCGGGCTCCCATGGCTCAGCACTGGCTGCTGCCAGCACTGGCGGTCGCAGCCGCTAGCAAAAGGGGGGGCCAAAGTCACACTCGCGGGACATAACATTTATCCGTCACCGGGAGGGAGGGGGGGGGGTGATCGGCTAATTGTTTACGTCCACGAGGCGCCGCACAGTTGGCATTACTTTGCTTCATCCATCTCATTCTTGCGTGAAATCTTTGAGCTCAATTTAAGGCAAAATCACCAGTTCCATTTACCGTCTCACGGTGTGCCCACCAGTCGGGCCGCTGCACCATGACGACGGATCGGTGTAGCATAGGTATACTGGAAGGTCAGGCACGCGGATTCATGACCTTACCACTATAAAACAATTCGGAAAAGTACAGATACCTCTTGCTAAAAAGTACAGATACCTCTTACTTTGAACAAGCATGTGAAACCCAGAGAGTATTTTAGACTATGACATTTACCCATATAGGTACCTAGTTGTGTGGCGGCGGGAGAGAGTAGGTACACCGACCTCTGGAGACCCCCACAGGTTCCGAGCTTTCAGAATCGGCATCTGAGGGCCGCGCGCGACTCCTGCGGGGCTTCGCAACGGCTCTGTTGGGGCTCACTCAACCTGCCTAGTCCTACTGCTAAAAAGACTGGCCCTGAGCCCTAAGGACTTCATCAGTCTCTGCCAGCCCCAGGACCCACACCGGCTCATGGGGTCCCGACGTCGAAATATGAGGGAATCAGCGCGGGACCATCAGGACGTAAAGCAATCTCGATCAGGACCAACGTAAGGCTGTGCCGGAGACTGCGTGAGCCCTCTGATCTTCAGAAACCCACCCATGTATGTTTTCATGTAGAGGCCAGTTTAGGGCCCTCAGAGACCAGTACAGGGCCTGCAAACTACAAAGGCCAGTAGTTTGAGACCATCAGAGACCGAGTTGGGCTCTCAGAGGCTAATGTGGGTCCTTACTCATTACAGGCCAACATGGGCCCTCAGAGGTCAGCGTGGGGCCCTAAAAGACCGCCATGAGCCGTCGTTGGACCCCAGAGGCCAGCAGAGGGCCCTCAAAGGCCAAGATGGGCCCTCCTCAGAGGCCAATGCAGACCCTTAGAGGCCCGCATCGGGTCTTCAGCAGCCAGTGCGGGGCCCTTATTGGCACCTAAAGGTTCGTCTTGGGACACCAGAGACAGAAATAAGGCCACCAGAGACCGGTGTGAGACCCTCAGACGCCGGTTGGGACCCCTGAGGCCGGTTAGGGGCCCTCATAGGCCAGATGTGGGGCCTCAGAGGTTGATGTAGGCTCTTAGCGGTCAACGTGGGCGCTTGACCGCCACTGAAGTTCCCTCAGAGGTCAGTGTAGGACGCTCAAAGACCGGTGTGGGAGCTATATTAATAGCTTGGCGTGTTTTTTTTTAGCCTCGTGACGATCGAATAATTGCCAGGGCCCCCATACACCTATATGGGAGCCAATTGGTTGTTTGAGGGGGGGGGGGGGTCAAATGATATGATGGCCCCCTTTATTGACCTTTGGGGGCATGGCCCTGATGCCCCCCCCCCGGCCCCCCGCGAGTCGCGACCGCCACTGTGTACACATTACACACATGCCTCTGAGATTACATACTAGCGCAGGCAAACTCTATGCAGGCCCCGAAGGTCCCACGCTAATCCTTAAGAAACCAACCCGGCATACGGCATCACCACCGGGCTTCTGAGGTGCACAGCACCAACCCATGAGGTCTTACTTTAGTGTCTTGGAGCCAATCTCCTTTAGCAGGGCCACTGCCACTGCCGAAGAGGGTCTCATGCCAGCCATTGCTGAATGCTGGGCCTACGAGAGCCTTAAGTAAACCCACGCTGATATTCCATATAAGATCCGGCCATACTCGTGAACCGGTGCCAGCGACGCTGACCGCCAAATTGACAGAATGCGATGAACTGAGCCCACTCATGAGTGAAATTTACGTCCTTTGATGGCGCAAGAAAGAAAATGAAACATACGAAAAGCTTTTCTAGGACTTTTGTTCGATCTGAAAGGTGGGGCCAAAAGATAGTATGGCCCCACCTTTCAGCACCAAAGGGGGGGGCCATGGCCCCCGTGCCCCCCCCCCTGCGACCGCCAGTGGCTGCCAGTGGCAGCACTGGCAGCACTGGCACTGGCAGGCAGTGCTGATCAGTGCTGAGGGCAGGCAACACTGGCAGCAGCCAGTGCTGAGCCATGGGAGCCCGATGGGTGGGGAGTGGTGGAACATCAATCTGCCCCCGAGTGTACATGTACATGTAGCTCCATTATGTGGAAGAAATAGGAATGTTCTGCAGCCTTTTGTTCATGTATTGCGCCTCGGTAACTGGGAAGTGTGTCAGCGGGGTCATGGCATACCCGTATTACTGTAGACATGACCTGACCCTCCGGTCCACCCTTACAGAGCCTGTCTGGACTTATAATAGCCCCTTGGACTTCCCTTTCCTGTGCTGATTTGACCTTACCCCTACCCGTCGGCACAGGAACTTGACGAGCTCTGTGCCGCTGCTCTGACCTGTCTGTGACCTGACCTGACCTGACCTGTGACCTGACCCTCTCTGTCCACAGACGCTCCTCTGGACCTGGCCAGCTCTGCTCCCCTGCTCTGACCTGACCTGACCTGACCTGACCATCTCTGTCCACAGGCGCTCCTCTGGACCTGGCCAGCTCTGCTCCCCTGCTCTGACCTGACCTGACCTGACCTGACCTGACCTGACCCTCTCTCTCTCTCTCTCTCTCTCTCTCTCTCTCTCTCTCTCTCTCTCTCTCTCTCTCACAGACGCTCCTCTGGACCTGGCCAGCTCGGCTCTGACCTGACCCTCTCTTTCCACAGACGCTCCTCTGGACCTGGCCAGCTCGGCTCCCCTGCTCTGCGAGCCCTCCCTCTCCGTGTCCGCCGGTCGGGAGGAGGCCCGTCTGGGCGGCGACCCGTCCAAGGTGGCTGCTGCGGCAGCGCTCAGTGTCAGCGCCGAGCTGGAACAGTTCCACCACAGTATGGCGCTGGCCAGCCTGCCGGCGCCGCCGCAGGCCGCTTACGAGGTGGCCCTGGCGGCGGCCGTGGCGGCGGCCACCTCCACATCGTCCATGTTCCAGCAGCACACCACGCACAGTCCAGGTTAGTTCACACCATAAACACACCACTATACACACCACACACAGTCCAGGTGGGTGAGAGTTGTACGGACGTCGGACACACATCACTATACACACCACACACAGACAGCCCAGGTAACGGGGAAGGATGGGGACAGGTGTACATCAGAGCTGGTCGATGTTCCTCCAGCACACCACGCACAGTCTAGGTGAGGGGCGGGGTGGATCTGTGATCAGAAAGACGCGTTCATTGTTCATTTATGAAACAGACATTCCATACTCAGTTCAGGAGAGAGTTTGCATAGTCTTCCATCAACAGAAGATTCAGAAGAGCTGAGAATTAGATGGACCACGAAAGCCTACCCAGTGTTGTAGGCGAATTTTACGTCGTTGCTCTTATTCTTCGGTCTCCTTGTGGATCCCAATTCTTTATTCTCTACTTCGCTTGGCCAGGGTGATGTTATCCATTACTTGAATTAACAACTTCCTTAGCCATTCCTTCTACTCATCCTTGATTCCAGAAGACGTGATCCCATTTCTGCCTATTTCCGTGACGTACCTGCAGCATGCTGTGTGGTCTCGTGTTAGCAGACTCGTGACCACTCTCTTGGTAAATCCTCTCGCCGGCGGATTCCGAGAGATGTACCGTGTTTGTAGAACATCCGTCCGATTCCGTGATCCGCGACCTTCGCCCCATGCCTCACGGTGTGGCTCAACGTCCCATAAAGGTCACGACGTGACTCAGAAGCGCCACGGATCAGCGAGCTTCGGAAGAATGAGACACACGGGCACACCATATCGCTTACTCAAGACACGGAGCACTGGGCAGAGAAAGGTCAGACATGCCATGACTCGTGCGACGCCCTTGGGCAAGATCGTGTGCTGGCGAACGGGCGGATGAGAGGTGTGTAAAGGGATCTCGGTTTCCTGGAGATTTGTGTTTGTTGTTTTTGTGGTTAGTTGCTGACCGGACTTAGTGGGACTAGGCCACGTCTTTCGCTCTTATCCGGTCTGTCCGTTGCGGTTGGTGACGCGGCTTGCTGGCTGCGAACTGAGCTGCGACAGCTCCCTGGCCGTGGTGACTGCTGCTCCGTCTGAGCAGCAGTCACCACGTCTGACTCCGCTCCGTCTGACTGTCGAAAGCAATGGTAGTGGTAGGAGTGATAGAAGTTTGTGGTGATTGCTGGCCACGGTTCGTCTCACTCGACTGCATTGGCTCCCTTGGAGCAATGCTGACACAGACCGGAAACTTTTGCTCCGACTGGGCTCAGTGCTAGCCACTGTCCGTCCATTTGCTCTCATTTTACCTGTGTTTCGCTTCTTCTGGAGCACGGTACAGTCGGGCCTAGTCCACTCTGCTGGGAAAGGTTGAATGGCCAGCAAACAACACTAATACACCGGCTATTTATTTTTGCCGTCTTAGAACGTCTCGTGTGGCGTATTACGCCAGAGTCTGTGTTGGCTGCACCGTGCAAAAATGCCGTGACTCGCTGAATGTTGGGGATGCCATTTGCCCGGTTTGTTCTATTTTGCGGCCGACGTAGGCGTCTTGTTACAAGACGGAGGATAAAGCAGCACGCCAGTCCGGTTGGCGACTAAAGTCGAAATAAAACGTAATAGCTCCGTAGCACAGGGCTAGACAGAACACACTGAACACTGTGACAGAATAGTGAACACATTTCTGTGTTCTGCCTGTCGAGTGTATGTTTAATTCGTTCGAACCTTCTTCTGACATGTTCCACAGCCCCGAGAACTGGCTCAATATTTATTCTCGCCGGCATTAATATTTATGAATGCATTCAGTGAATATGATTCCGATATAATCCAGACGGTATTCGTGCCGTAGGTGCAAAGCAATACCATTTGGGTGATTGAATGTGCCATGAGGTAGGCGCAACCCGTTCCACTGTTCATATGAGCTGCATTATTGAGCTTCGAACGTTGAACTCGTATGGACATTGAACGACGCTACTGTTTTCGATAGCCATAAGCCCTATCGGACTTGCGCACTGTGGTCCCACTTCTTGGAGTTTATTCTGCCGGCTTATGCTTCCACGAACGAACGCTTGCTGATATGCTATCTGACATGTCTCCTTCAGTTTTGAGTCGCCTCAAATCCATCAACAGGCGGCTTTGTTAGCATGTCGCCATGCACAGGAGTTTCTGTGTGTCTCGGTGTGTTATCTGTCGGCCCTTCTGTCTCTGTGTGTGTTGATGCATTATGTACGGTCTGTCTTTTTCTGATTGTGTGATTTGCGTTTGGCTTTTCTACCATTGAGCATGTGTGATACTTACGCATTGTTTCTTGTTAATAGTGTCTGTCCGATCTGGGTGTTATTGTGTATAGTCTCTGTAATCTGTATATATGGAGGTGTGTGCCGGGAATGTATCTGCTCTAATGTTTGTCCCCCCGGTATCCATCCGTGGCACGTGGGAGCGGCTCGTTACCGGATCTCTCCTCCGTCTCTCTCTCGTCCCCGCTCATTCAGTCCGCGTCTCCTCTCCTCTCTCCTACCCACGTGCGTCTCCCAATATCGACCAGCTCGGCTCGGTTCACCGCGTCTAAGGCCATTCACCAGCAGCCATTCCTATCATCGGTGCCGAGTGCGGAAATCTCCCCTTCTCCGCCTCCACTGCTTCCAGCAACAGGAGCTACTGCAGCGGTGGAGCGACGCATGGCTCGTCGGACTTTCGCCTGCAGATCAATACCGAAACGACGGCGACGGCGGCGGCCGTCGGGAGGGTGCTACCGG